>NC_092647.1:50406281-51051400 GCF_039555335.1 Amphiura filiformis
TACAGTGCATTCCTTTTTTTAATTTAAAATGATAAACAACAATACTATGCAACTGTTAATTATTATGCTTGATACAATTTATTACATCTCCATGGAGTGATGTTAATAGTCATCGGTACCTAACCGGGCATCGATAGTTCTATAGGACCAACTTCGATGTGGTGCCTTACGACAGTGTAGCACTCTGCCGACGGTTTAGTGACAATTTTAGTGACAATTCACCACTACACTAGTGGTTTCATCAGATTGGCAACTCATCACATCAGATTATTTCCTTTTATGGGCAAAAGGAACCGCCGTAGAGGGCATGATAAGTTGGACAAAGATGCTGCTGAGCGCGTAGGTCCCCTCGTCCTCGTTTAGAGTGTAATGACCTTTTCTGCGGATCCAAATGGCTTCTTTGAGCCTTCTGGTAGTCCGATCAATGATTTAAGAGTACTCCTATTTTGTAGAGGCACATGATCAGTAATGACTCATTTGTGAATATCGGTGACAGAAGATTTGCGAGTTTTTGCTCTTTCACAATGCACACTCTCTCATTCTCACTCTCTCATCCTAGTTGAAGCATTTCTGCTGAGAGTGAGCCATTATCATTTTTCAGGAGTGACCTGAAATAATATTTCCATTCCTTGAGCAGGAACTGTTCCACCCCTCGCCTTAACTGTCCAGTTTTGCATTATTTCCTGAGATAGCATGGTTGATTTTTCCGATGGTTGTTGGTGATTTTACAGATGGTTAAAACAGTCTCATCGGCTAGCTTGAGATCCTCCATTTGCTCAATGAATGCATCAAGTTGATTCCTTTTGCAGGTTTCATTCATGCTGGTATTCTTCCCCGGTCATTCTCCAGAATGCTGGTATTGTCTGAAACGCAGCTTGGCAATTTACATAGCATGAATGATTGCCGACTACTTCTCTTATTGCATTTTCAAGGATATCATACCTGGCAGAGATTACACCAATAGCTCACTATATGCTGATAAAATAGTCATATAGGGTTTTCGGTAAAAATGTATTTATCACCTTAAAATTCACAATTTTCATGAAAAAAAGACGTCTTTATAATCAGAAGAATATTACAAATATTGCCTTTTAGGCTAGTTAGACAGAATTATGTTTTAAGTCACATTAAAGATTCCAAAACATAAAAATTATTAAAAAAATATAGGAATTTTGCCAAATTTTCAACAGTCAAAGTACTTCATATGGAAAAGATACGTAGCCAACAAAACTTCAATTGCTTACTAAATACCGACAATGATCAATCTACTCATTTTGAGGATTGCCAGCGCTTTGGCTAGTAAGAAATGTATTTTTGAATTATGTGGTAATTTCTGAATAGACAGACCCAGTCAGAATTTTGGAACAAGACGGGTGATTAAATCGATGCCAGCTGATTGAAGCTCAAGCTCAAATTAAGGCGGGTCGACTTGCAGGAGGCATAAGTTCAATTTCGGTTTTAATCATTTAACTAAAAAAGTGTACTTCTTAATATTTTTACATCGATCTTACATGAAATTAGTCAAGGAAACCAATAATCTTGTGATTAATAAGTCAGACCAAAAATACACCAAAATGAATGTTTTGAGTGTTTCCCCTCTTCCGAAACAAACCATGGACACAGGGAAGAAATGACACCCGTTATATCATGCCTCAACGTCTCCTTAATAGAATCCAAACCTTTACTCTTGAATGTCATATTAACTTGTCTCAATATGACCATGAGCGTAAACGCGTAAACTCGCCTGGAACACCATTAAACTAATATTTTTAAAAGATACATTTTTCCTACTTATGTTTACATTTCTAAGAACAGCCAAAACATGTAAAAAGTCAAAAGCCACCCTTTTAAATAAAACAAGATGACAGATGATGTTTAAATAAAAAAAAAAAAAAAAAAATGCACATATTGTGGATAGCTTTATTGTTTTAATTGAGGATGTGTAAACAATTTGTGCAAGATTCAGAATAAATACAATATTAATTGGCATAAATGTATCATAAATACTTTCTGTAGGTAAAGGTATACATATTTACCATGATCTCATAACAAATTGCAGGTTACAGATAATATGTTTTGGTTTATACACTGTTTTAATTGAATACAAATTTTAGTATCAACCAAAATAACCATCTGCGATTGTTTATGACATTTCTCGTTAATGAAAAATGTGCAAATCACCGATTTTCCACTATTATTTGTCTCAAAAATCTTGTAAAATATAAACGTTTGTAAACACATTACAAAATAATTATGACATGTACTGATCTGACCCATGGCATTGCTAACACATACAAATTTTGGTATCAACCAAAATAACCATCTGCGATTGTTTATGACATTTCTCGTTGATGAAAATGTGCAAAACACTAGATTTTCCACTTTTGTCTCAACTAAAATACATAATTATGACAACTGGCGGCATTGTATAAATGCAAAATTTGTTTATGACATTTCTCGTTGATGAAAAATGTGCAAAACACCGATTTTCCACTATTATTTGTCTCAAAATCTTATAAAATATAAACGTTTGTAAACACATTACAAAATAATTATGACATGTACTGATCTGACCCATGGCATTGCTAACACATTGTTGGTCCAGGTCTTGTTTACTTTTCAACATGTTAACCTGAAAAAAGTTCACTATGAGAGCCTTTACAAATTTCAATTATTTAACTGTTTAACAAATAATCTAGTTCATTGATTTTCAAAGAACAAGTGGCAACAATGTTGTTGTTGTCACTTGATGGGACTGGGGCATCATATTTGAGGGGGGGGGGGCAAGATGGCTCCTACATGTGTCTTTTTTACATATAGCTACGAATAACCAGCCTTATCTCGGATAGCAACGTTTGCAGGGTATTTTGTGTGTAACCTGAGAGCACATCAGACATACCAAATTGCATTCTGAATACGAAGAATGTCTTTCTGATATCAAATAATTTTTATTTTTTTTAAATTTGCAAAATAAAAACAAATTTTATGGCAAATTATCAAAAATTTATATTTTTCATATTTTTGTAATTTAACAGTCCTTGAAATAAACTTTATAAATCTAATGATATGTATGTAGCTGGAAGGAAAACCCGTCGATCATTTGAAAATTTTGATCTTTCGTACTGAAGATACCGGTATATATTTTTTCCCTAAAAGACATTTATAAATGCGAACGTGACCCATGAGCACGACATACCAAGACCAGCAAGCGTCACCAAATCCTCGTGGATTGACCACTATACAGAAAGGGATAGGAACTCTGTGGATAAATATCATCAAAGTTAAGTATTAATTGAATTGCAAAATTATTACACATTTTGCAATTCCGAATTTGTAACATGTTATCAAAAACAACATTTTGAAAGTATTTGACGACGGAAAAAATATTCAACGAAGGAAACGTAAACAATATAATCACAAAGTTGAACAAAATAGACAATTTTGCTGCCCAGCAGTCTCATGTTGTTCCGCCTTTGCATTCAAATGTATAGAAAGACCACTCGCTATGTAGAAGGTCACTTCGAGACTTACTGTCTATAAGCTGTTATGGCAGCGCGGAGGTGGTCACATGCGCATGTATAAAAGCGCATTATATATATAACCGAAGTGCACTGATAAGTACATATCATTAGATTTATAATGTTTGCTTCGAGGACTGCTAAATGACAAAAATATCAATTTTTCATTTATCATAACTTGCCATAAAATTTGTATTATATCGCGAATTTCAAAAAAAATAAAAATCAGAATTATATGATATCATCAGGGTGTTTCTGATGTGCTCTCATATCCCACAAAAAATACTGTGCAAATTTTGCTATCTGATCCCTTAAACGATCTACTCAATACTCGGCCAAAACGGTATATTTACTATAAACATAGAGATAATGCAAGTTTATTGTCCCCTATAGGATTCTTTATTGGATCAAAATCAACCCACGATGGTGCGCACATCAACCCTGAAGTCATAATTACGAACTAAAGCCGAACTCCCACTTTTGAAATACACTGAAGTATTTCCGGAGAGCTGGTGGATTTTGGCAGCTTACCAAAAAAGTTGAATTTAGGCATTTTAGCGTCTTTTCAGTCTTCATTTTGAACAATTTAACAAAAAACTAAAAAAAATAAATAAAATACTCTGCCTTATAAACCATATCAATTCTGACTCGGATGGTATCATCAATTATTGTTAAATAAGGTGTACAAATAATAATCTGTATTATATCCTTTTATACATCAGATCCTACAGTCCTATCGGGAACTATATATTGAAGAATCTACTACTCGGCGCTCTTCCCTGAAAGGTATCATGTACTTCCGTAATCTGTGCATTAAATTAGCTTTATTTTATTTCATTCTAGCAACAGTTTTCAAGTTATGGAAACTCCATTAATGCATGTGGTATGAGGGAGAGGGTCTGATCACTCACATGGCTTACCAGATTCCTGATGAAGAGTGTACTTCGGTTATATTTATAAATGCGCTTTTATAAATACGCACGTGACCACTTCCGCGCTGCCATAACAGCTTATAGACAGTAAGTGGCCATCTACATAGCAAGTGGTCTTCCTATACATTTGAATGCAAAGGCGGAACAACATGAGACTACTGTACAGCAAAATTGTCTGGTTTGTTCAACTTTGTGATTATATTATAAACGTTTCCGTCGTTGAATATTTTTTTCCGTCGTCAAATACTTTCATAATGTTGCTTTTGATAACATATTACAAATTCGAATTGCAACATGTGTAATAATTTTGCAATTCAATTAATACTTAAATTTGATGATATTTATCTACAGAGTTCCTATCCTTTTCTGTATATAGTGGTCAATGCATGAGGATTTAGTCACGCTTGCTGGTCTTGGTATGTCATGCCCATGGGTCCCGTGCGCATTAGCGCATTTATAAATATAATCGAAGTACACTGTGCACTGATGAAGATCAACGTTCAATGACTGATCATTTGAATTGAGAACACGGGTTAAAATTAAGAAGTTTAAAGAAAGTTTAGTTACCTGTTCTTTCACCGCATGCATAGTTACATGTGCAATCGTATCTTCTCCCATTTGATTCATTTCTGCAAGAAAAGACAATTTGTGCGATTGTTTCGAAATAAGTAATAAAATGTTATTTGTGCTCCTAGTTAAGCACATATAAAATTCCAAATGCATTTTATAATTACTGGGAATTAGAAAAATACACATACCCCTACTTGTAAATACCTCCAAACGAGGACCTCATTCTGCATATGATTTAATACTATCTAACCGAGGACTCACACACCCGTTCTTAATCGACACACCGTGAACCTCCACCCCCCAGGCCACTTACTATCCAACCGTGGCCCGTCCTATACCGCCTATAGGTGGACCGGTTTAAATGCATTTTTAGGTTAGTTGCGATGTCCTGGTTATATCCAGCAGATCGAGGACGTCCACAGTCGGAGGTGTGTCCTCGTTTGTCATGTTTGTATCCATATGTAGTGCACATAAACCTACCCAAACTGTGTCTCAACTGGTCACATTTGTCAACCAGGGACATGTTTTTGTTTTGAGCTTATCGACCAATTCTTAGTCAGTGGCTGTGGATTAGCTTGTAAGTGCTGAATTTCATTAGTTCCTGCATGTCGTTTATCACACGGTAGAATGGTAGAGGAATGGTCCGCGTCGAGGTGCGAAGTAGCTGCGCGTAAGTAGCGCGTTGTAAACGTAGTGAGTATTACGCCACGCAGTACACGCAACTGAATTTGTAAACAGGTTTCGTTCATTTTAGAATATAGGGAGTGTTCATGACCGTAAGTTTTGTATCTTATTTTCCTAAATAAAACTATAATGAAAGACAAAGATAAAAACAATTTATCGTGCCTGACGTCATCTGTCAATCAAATTCGAGCACGGTTTGTTTACAAGTGTCGTGATGATGACTTGCTGAACGCGGATTATAACCTGGCGCCTATATAGTAGGAAACTTTCTTAACCGAAGGCACCATGTCCACAATGCCTAGAAAAGCTGCTTTTTGCCTTGTAAAAGTACGTAATTTTTCGACATTTGCTGCTATTCCTTTTCTCCGATCAGCACCAGATAGATGGGTCTTCCTTTTACGCGCTGATTAACCTGTGTAAACCAATCAAGGATCGTAATTGACAGTGACATCAGACGCGATAAATTGTTTTTATCTTTGTCTTTCATTATAATTTTAGTTATCAAGATAATAAGTAACTGCCTCGTAGTGCTACTCAAAATATTAGACCTGCCTGTCGTCTATCACACGGCAGAGAATACTAAAAAAATAAAAATTCCTATCGTTTGTTCTCTAAATGAGATCTGGGGTGGATTTACCATTTACCTTCAGCAAAATGGTAATGCATTGACCCCGGTGTATTGTACAAAATCACACAAATAGTACCCGTAAATAGGTGATTTTAAATCCATACTCCCACCTCCGCCCAAAAAATATAATAATAGCAGAAAAAGAAAAACATCAATAAGCTATTCATTGTGCAGCATTTTGTGGTGTCAAGATTAATATCAATGCATTTATGATTAATAATAATTTAGAAACAAGACAAAACGCATTAAAATAACAATCACAAAAATAGTTTCCCTTTACAACTTTGCACAGTATTTTTGTGAGAAATGAGAGCACATCAGAAGACAAAAAAAAAAAAGACCGAAAATTGTTAGGTCTTTTTGGGAAAAATATATATCTTCAATACGTACTCGTATTCAGAATGCAATTCGATATGTCGGATGTGCTCCCATGTCCCACGAAAACAAAAACAACAAAATAAATTCCCTTAAATTGCTTTAACACCAAAAGTTCCCTTAACGTCCCCTTGCCTACAAAATATTATAAACGATATCCTTGAAGCCCTGCTTACATGATTTCTCTCGAAAATTCTAGTTTAAAAAGTAAGGCACAAATAAAAAGGAAGTATTATTGTGTTTCTTTCTGACTTGCGCACGGGATACCGGTAAAAGTCCAGACACTGAGATTGTTTGGAAGTCTTAGCCTATGAGGACAATGAAATGACTCCTTTTTGAGAAAATAAGTCGTTTAAAATTGACATTCCGTAAAAGCCAACTGTAAGCGGTGAGTTCCTTCGAACGAGAAAGATTTGACCTAGAAACTAGTGTGATGGCATGAAATAAAGTGTGCCAGCTTTGAGAGAATGGACTGTCAACACTCAATGCACAGAACGTATACTGTTTTGCTTTTGTTAAACTCTGAATCAAGTATTACAAATTTAATGTTTTTTTACACATATGGATAAAATCAGGCCGTTGCTCTATTATATATTAGTAAATTGTGATATTAGAATTCATATGTATATCAACTTTTTTAGATAAATGTTACAGTGTGAGCTTAGAATTTGAGCGTGATGTATATCCATATTGTATTTATTAAGCAAATAAACAATTTCAATGGCTTTTGTTGAACCTTCCCGATTTCTCGTGGTACAAGGTCGCGCATTATACACACGACTGATTATCAAAAGAGCTCATATCGAGGGCTCGAACGGGGGAAGGACCATACGAGGCAGCATTTTACCAACACAATTTCTCTTTTTTCAGGAGAAATACGAATAAAAAAATTGCAACAATTGTCAACTTGTAATGTAATAATTATTCTCATCGAATGGAGTTAAACTTGTTTTTGCAATAGATATGCCCTTTAAAGACGAGGTATAGCAGCGTGTAAAATTTAACAAAAAGGCAACTAGTCCGCATGACAGGCTGCACCTAAAAGTAACCTCTCCGGCCAGAAAGTAGCCTGTCTATATATTTTATGAGTAACTTTGGTTTTGATATAACCATGTTTTCATGTAAACTCGGGCGATATGTCTAGTTTGGACAAAATGTCCAAAAGTGGGCAAAAATATAAAATTGTCCAGCTGATCCGCTACCAAAATGACTTAATCGGGACATATGCTAACCAAAATGTCCAATATTCTAATGCTGAAATGAGTCAAAATAAAGAATGGTATTGGCCATATCAGGGCGAAAAAGTGTATAGTAACAATTTAAAAATAGATAATGAACAAACGAATCAATGCTGACAATGTTTTCTATCAGGCAGAAATAAAAATAAAGTATATAATTATTGTTTCTTTACGTTACTTTGGTTAGCAATATTAAATAACGACATTATAAATAATTTTGTAGTAATCCTTAGGAAGTTTTACTTCATCAGAAGTCGACTAGGATCGTTTCACAATCATTTCAATCTTAAGTTTCAGACCGTTTAAATAAGATATATATACAATGAGTCGCGCAGGGAGACAACTAATAAACACTTTTAACACTTGAATGAAAGTAAGCAAAGTGGGTAATGGTGAATCCAACGGACGAGGACACAGAGCACATCAAGGATCAATAAATGATACAAGAGGACACCTTGAATATAAACAACTGGAAAGAAAAAGAGCAAGGTACACCAACTTGACGTGGGGAAACAAGTAAAATACAGACTAGATACGCAAGGGGAGGAGGGTCTGTTAAAGTTCGATAGCCAAAAATTACCAGTTCCAAGCTCACAAAGGTGTGCACAACAAACTTCCCAGCAAACACAAAACGTTTTCGACATCATTCGCAAAAGGTTATAAAAGGTCGTCAGAAAACGTTTAAATATCGGGTTATATAAAGGGTATATTAAGAGTATAAAACGTTTTCATAACCTTAAAAAACATTTTTGATAATCTACTGCTCAGCAAACAAAAATGTTTTACAGAAAACGTTTAAATGTCGGGTTATATAAAGGTATAAAAACGTTTTAATAACATTCCAAAAACATTCTTGAAAACTTGATACAAAACATTCTAAACAGAATGTTGTTTTGGGATTGAAAAATATTTTGCGAAAATGTTTGCCCAAAATATTTTCAATAACGTTTTAAAAACGTTTTCATGACCTTTATATAACCCGATATTTAAATGTTATTAAAAGGTTTTGAAAAAAAAAAACATTTTAAGAAAATTTCCGTGTTTGCTGGGTTCAAACATTTTAACATAATGTTATTAAAATATTGACAAAATATTTGGCAAAAAGTTTGCAAAAATAGTTTACAATAACATTTTTTGAAAACATTTAAAAATATTGTTGTGGTGTGTTTTCATACAAAACGTTTTAAAACGTTATCATGACCTTTATATAACCCGACATTTTAATGTTATTAAAACGTTTTTACCTAAACCAAAAGCCAAAATATAACTTATTTAAAACGTTTTTAAAACGTTTTTGTGTTTGCTGGGTTAGCAGTTGAACTGGTAATTTTTGGCTATCGAACTTTACCTACTTCTAATGCGTACGTTTGCTGGTCCCCCCGCGTATTGTCTAATCTCTATTTTACTTGTTTCCCCACGTCAAGTGAGTGTACCTTGCTCTTTTACTTTCAAGTTGTTTATATTCAAGGTATCCTCTTGTATCATTTATTGATCCTTGACCGAGTCTAATGTGCACAGTGATTTTCATCACTTGTTCTAGTGTATTTTTGCATACCCATTGATCCTTGTTGTGTTTGCAGGTTTATCACTTTTGGGAGCCTTGGAACTGGTAATTTTTGGCTATCGAATTTTACCTACTTCTAATGCCTATATTTGCTGGTTTTCCCCCCATTGCGTGTTGTCTAGTCTATATTTTACTTGTTTCCCCACGTCCAGTTGGTGTTCGTGGCTCTTTTCTTCCTTAATGGCTAAAGTTTGTACAGTGAAGGTATAGGGGTTTTCATTTTATGAACAGTAAGAGCAACACAAGAATATGTATTTATTTTAAATATATTGGGTTTGTTTTTGGCATAACCGTCTGACGGGTTGGTTTCTTTGCTACCTGTTAATGTGTCTTCTGCTCACTTGTCTGTTTTTCCATTTTACAATGGCTACTTTAAAAGATAATGCATTCGGCTATTCCAGCTGAAATGCGTCCCCTATGGAAGACACGTCCTTAAACTTCCACACAGGGAGTGTGAATTTCAAGTGGGGTTACCTGTATGGTTGACTACATTTGAAATCTACAAGCCTGAGTGGGAGATTAAGATCATATCTTCTATATGGGTGTATGGATTTCAACTGGAATTGAATAGCCCATTCTCTCTTAAACCGATTGATATTTTATTAAACATTTAAACACAGAACGTTTTCGTTTTGTTTCACGTTGCAAACGTTTACTTGACGAGCTTTGCAGCTGAAGCTGAGTGGACATAATGAGTTCTGTATTTTATTGTATTTTGTACAGAATTATTCATCTTGCTGGCCAGTGATTAAAAATACTGCATCGTTAATTTTTATTTTAAAATAGAGATGAATAAACTTCAAAAATGAATTTATTTAGAAGTCCGCTTAATGCGTAATCCGACAAAGAGTATATTAATATTTTCATATTAAAATAAAGGGATATTAGAATTCAATATAATCTGTAATTTATACACTGGAGGATAAAGTGTGAGTCCACACGGGGGCGGGCGCTGTATTAATACGCAGCAATGCCATCTTACGGGGTTCCCATCCATAATAGCAAGTGTCCATTCGCCGTAGAAGTGATGATGTAATAATTATGATTAACTACCATAGCAGTGGGTTAAACAATTTTTGAATATATCGCCCCGCACTAAAAGCAGGTTGCACTCACCATCTGTGTATGTCTGCAATCATAGCTTACAATACCGCTCTTTTCAAAGATACTAATCTTACAGGTGCGAGTGATCAGCATTATATGAATATTATATGAATATTCTATAGAATTACGATCCAGGCCTTATCCCTGTTCTTTGGCATCTATGGTTCAATGCAGATATACCGCGTGAACGTATTAGTGCAGTGCGATATATTCAAAAATTGTTTTCACCTATTGCTGTAATGGTAGTTAATCCTCTTACATCATCACTTCTACAGCAAATAGACACCTGCTACTTTAACCTATTGCTATGGTAGTTAATCCTGTCACACCATCCCCTCTACAGTACAGCGAATACGGCGCTAGTATCCGCAGCCGGAAAATGTTCGTGTAGTGAGTGCGTTTCTTGTAAGTGCGTTACAACGCGTTGCAGTGCGTGTCGCGATGCCGTCTGTGCTCGCACTGTCGCACACAAGAAGAGATCGCATTGATCCGTATCACAGGCGTGCGGTTTGATGCGGATCCATCCCGCTTGCCGTGTAGCTCTAGTCGCTCAATGTATTCCAATTTATTCCTTCACATTCCTTCTCATGAATATAAAGACACATTGAATACGGTGTGAATAATTAAATGGGTTTACCCACTTGGATATATGTTTGGTTACACAATCCACACAAAAACTCCGATATCAAAATTTCCATTTTGTAGAAAAAAGTGAGGATGAATTGAGGCTGTTTATCGGATCATGGATATCTAAACCACTCTTTAAAGTGTTGGGTAGTCATTGAAGAGATCATTACAGGACCTATACAAATTTGCTTGAATATAGATTAAGGCGTGGGGGATGGGCGAACTTGAAGTACAGGTATCTGGAGAGGGGAAGCAACGAGTTACCCCAAATCACTGCGGCAGGTAGTCACTGGGCCGCCGAGTGCGAATATGTATTTATTTTGGAAGGTTCGTGTTTGTTTTAAATTTTGGGGCGTTTTTCCTAAAATTTATATTTTGGTGATATTTCAAAAAAGCGACATGCCAAAGACAACTCTTTGGGCACATAGTTTGTTATTGTTATTGCAGTTCTTTTCCACATACCTACTATGCCTATTTTTTTCTAGGCTGAGAAAAAAAATGTGATTTCTGAACTGCAAACTTATTTTGCGCGCGATCTGAGCTGGTCCATTTCCGGTGGCTGTGTCTGTTACAGGCACACTCCCTAAACTAGGTTCCGCTCATTACACATCCGTTAATAATAGCAAATCACGTTTACACGGACTTGGACGTCTTTAAATACTTCCATTCCTTTTTTAAATGAAATAGTCGTTAGCTTGTCACAGGCGATATTGACAAGCTCGACAATATTACACATCGCGTGTCAACGTTTGTCTATTTCAAACATAATGATAAAATGTGTCCAACACCCGCTGCGTGGTACCTACAAAATATATTGATTCCTTAATATAACGGTTTCCTTGTTAATGTTAAAACTCATAGCAATATTATTAATTCCATAATATAACAGTATCATTGTCGGTTTTTTATATTTTATAAGGAAGCTTCAAAATTACTGGGCTAGCTTTTAGACATTAAATGTCGAACACACAAACCCCGGATCCTAGGCTTCGACTGTCCACACGATCCCGCGATCTTACAGTAGAGATACCACATTCTAGTATTTTCAGCCATCAAAGGTGTTTTTACGTTACCATTCACAGCCCGCATGTGGAATGCTCTCCTGCGCATATCCTTCTTATCAGACCTCGGACGCGCTTCAGTAATAGTTATCTAAGCGCAAACCTGTAAGTAGTTTCTACAAGATGATAGTTTCATGCTGCTAATGCCTAGATATGCCTTGTCATAAAAAAGCAAAATAAATTCTAATAAAAAAGCAAAATACGAAGGAATCTTTTGCCACATAATCAAACAAAAATCAAATCAAAAGTTTGGCTTCCTCTGATCATTATTTTAATACTTACGTTCATCAAGCGATGGATATATTGTATTTAGTATAACATCTTAATAAAGCCTAAAAAAGTATTAGAAATTTGCTTCAAATAAAACGTATTCTTAGTTTTATGCTGCGGCATAATTTCGCTAATGGACTCAACAATTCCGGAAATAGGAAAATCCATGAGTATCCGTTATTGCCAAGGCTCTAGTTATAATTCTCGCTTGCCCGTAGATTTTCTTTTCCGAACATGCGATGTTACTATTCCCAATTCCGAATTTTTAAAAGTCAGTCATGTTAAACGGTATTTAAATTGACCATTTTTGTGGGTACCTTATAAACATCTAGATCATTTAGGCTAATTTTTTTAATTAACTTGAAATCACCTGAACTTTTACAAGCCTCGAACGCCAAGCTCGGATAAATTATTCTACGAGTTGACGGAATTTTGAAAATAAAATTAACGCAAATATGTGTAATTGGTCACAATACATGAATAACGATGATGTTGATATTAACATTGAGCAAGCAAAAGGTAATAATGATACAATATAATATACAAATATGTTGCACTTTTCTTAGTTTTACTGCTCACTTCAGAACGACATTCTGTATGGGGTAAAGTATTGGGGTAAAGTCAGATGCTTTTAAAAAGCACGATTGAAACAAAACTTATACCAATTATATTTGATTATTCAGCATTCTCTTTTATTTTTTTAGGTAGCAATTCATAATCATTATGGACGGATAAGAAGTGTCTGGTTTACTATTTTTAAGCACCGCTATTCCAACGAAACCTTCCTATCTAAGTTACGACATCAGTTCACGCCAGTCGAAGTTTAGAAACACGCCCGTCTTGATAGCCAAAGTTTGGTAAAATGCTTAAACAATAAACAAAAACAGTTTCGCTGAAGACATATTTCAAGTAAACTTACCCTGTCCTGTGGAGATAAATATTGTTGCTACTAATACATATATTCCAAGTGAATACCGCCATTTCAAAGTTCTCGTCATTGTCATAGAAATAAAAATAAAAAATAAAAAAGTCTCCGCTCCTTGAAACGCTTGTGCGGTACAGTTGCTGTTGTCGCGTTTTTGCTATTCCTGGTTATTTAATCTGTACCGCACAGCGGCTCCGTCCCTCAAATGATCGTGCGTTCTCTATAGTTCTTATATTAAATGAACCAAAAACTGCCAATTGTCATGAAATCTGATATATCCAGTTTTTCTGCGCAATCACTAGTGTTATTTTAAGAATCCTCCCATAGGATCTTGCGGATGTAGAGAATACAGCATGGGCGCTACAAGTGTGAAACGTGTCTGATACTTAACAATTGTAAATGACAAACTTATTATTTATTATTCAAAGCTTGATTTTGAATTTAAATGTACCAAAGCCGTAAAGTTCAATTGGTTTCATGTTTATTTTGGCGGGTAACAAACAAAATTAATTCTGGTCATCGCCCTTCATTGACGTAATTTCACCATGACTGCGTTAAAAAAAGGGTGTTCGTGGTGTCTGTGATGGGGCACTTTTATGGTATCCAACAAATAATGCTTATTAATCACGTCATACGCAATAGGTTTCAACTTTCCAGACCTGTTATGTTGGGTGTAATCATATCACTTACAGTGCTCAACTTTGTGTTGTTTATTGTTTTAAATGTGCTCTTAATCAGTTTAAATAAACTCACAAATGAAAAAACAATATTTAGTAGCAACGGCATTTTATGCATTTGTTACGAGAAGAAAGTGCAGTTTCGGTTTCATTTGTAATTTGTTTTGTTATTTTTTACCAGCATTATTAAATAATACTGTCAAGGACGTCTTCTGATCATTTTAAGGAGAAATAATGAGGTAAAATGAAAAAAACCACTTAGACTGTGGATCTCTATATGGGTGGGGGATAATAGCATAATTATTTGGTTCTTGCCCCAAAATGAGAATAAAGGTATTGTTTTTTGCCGCTGTCGTGCATCTATCGTCTCATATAATACGTGACATCATTATTTTTTGGCATAAAACAACTCGGCTGCGCTTTGTTTTACTTGAAATAATGATGTCGCCTGTCTTATATGAGACGATAGATGCACGACAGTGGCTAAAAACAATACCTTTATTCACTAAATATAACATGGAGTTATTTTAAGTGTGCCACAGAACACATAATATCGCACCGCGCAGACGCACGAGATCATTGAGCGAAAACTATGTTAAGCGCAACGCATGTATTTGCTCACACCAAACCCGATATACTTATTTGAATAAAACCAACCATTTGTGACCGTACACGACGAATGAGCCGTAAATTCCTCCCCGGTCAATTTTGTTTTATTTCGTGTTTAGAAAATATATACCATATTAAGCTTTAAAATGGTATATCATTTGACATCAAACGATATCCAGAAGCGGGGTTATGGTTTGTTGAATTTTGCTCATTCAACAAAATGGTACCTTTTTCGTTTCTACATGTGTCTCTTTTCCCACATTGCTGATAATAAATATCAAACACTACAGTCATAATTGGTGGTCATTTCAAATCATCCCAAAGTCAACGAGGTTCAGGAAGGTCCTCTCATTGTTAATTGTTGGTTATAGACGAATCCAACGAGGCAAGCGATGGTCAAAATTCAGTCGGCCATTACAGGGTCCCGTCTGCACCAAACTGGTGTTGTTACTGTCCAATTTCGATGTTGAATTGTATTGTGTTGTAAACTTTCATCATTCTTGTGTCTACGTGTAACACGGGTGATGGAATGCAGTTTAATATCCCCGCCAAGGCCACATCATTTCACATTTTAGGTGGGGTAGACCTAAGGGGGACCCAGCTATGGCTGCCATTGAGGTGTAGGAATGCGTGAAATTGGATTCGTCTATACGATCAGAGCTATTAAGAATTCTATAGACATCTAAGGTAGAAGCTTATAAGGATTATTGAGTGGTTTAAAAGATGTTTGACTATAAAAAATAAGAATGTCGAACATGTCGAACGAACTTGAGGTACCGATGAAAACGACCTTCATGCACATGCACGACCTTTGCAACTCAGAATACAATTTAGGACATTTACGGCTCATTCGTGCTGTACTATACGGTGACATTTGTGATGCGATCAAGCAAAATCAGTCGGAACTCGGAAATATTGATTTTGAGATATAGCCAAACAAAGGCAGTATTTTCTTTTGTTTCCTTTTGTTTTGGAAAGTCTTTAATTGCTCATATCTTGGAACTGGTTGTTCAATTTCAATGGGGGTTTCTGCAAAATACAGTTTTCCAAATGCTTTTGACTATCCTATAAGAAACGGAAAAATTAATATTTCCGAGTTCCGACTGATTTTGCTTGATCGCATCACATTTGTGGTAGCTGCACACGGTTGGTGTGGCGCATGCAAAATCCACGATGGTGCTGTAGTTTGTATGGATACATCCTCGTATAACCATAATAACTTTTACAACTCGTGTAATTCATAGTCTTTCTGATGGTCCGAAAAAAATGTGCTGCTGATCTTTGGGTCTATTTGCAACGAATACCTAACTCTAGCAATGTTTATTTGTGATCTAACAGTTCGCGATCTTTCGAACTTTATTTTGCATTATGACTACATGCTTGGGAAGAGAAACCGTATGAAGCTACAAATAAGTGGTTTTAATTAAATGAGTACAACTCAGATTTGCAGTAAGCAAATACAACAATTCTTTTAATTTAGACGTTCAGAATCTGCTTTTTTCACAGTATTTTCATTTACAGCGGATACGTTCTAGATTTCGTACAAAAGCACCACAAACACGAGTTTACTTCATTTTGAATCACCCTGTATCACACGCCTAAGAACAAATAAGATTGCACGAAATTTCGCACGAAAAAGTGTTTAAGAATAAGCAGTAGAGACACGGCCGGGTCTCAAAACAATACATTAATTCTATATATAGGCCAAACTATACCTACATTTGTCAAAATCCCATGAATAGAGGAATATTTTGGGCACTGCACAAAGGGTGCGAATTGGTTAACGTGGTTCCTAGGAAGTGACTAGCCTGAATCCTTCTGGCCTCTAATGGCGGCGCCTTTTTTACCCACAATCCTTCACGTTGCTTTATTCATGTTACCAAATATGGCCATCTACTTTATTATTCATGAGACATGACTGCTCCTGTTTTCGAACGTTGTTTGCTCCAGTCCTCAATACAGCACAGTGGAGCGGCCGTGCGTGAGTATTCGAGGACTGGAGGATCGAGTCTAGGAAGTGACCCGGAAGAAATGTTCTGTTGTTCGTATTACTTTGAGGTCAATCGTGACCAAATATTTATTAATCTGACCAGCTGTATTATTATTATACAAACAAGGGAAGAGGCCTACGCATCATACACTGGAACATGGAAACATTCAAACATTACAAACTAGCGCACGAGATCAAATTAATGATGCTTAATCGTATACTTAATAAATAAATATACAGGGGAAAGAAGAATTACGCATCGCACACTAGCACAATTAAACATGAATTTACAAATGGAAACATTACATGCATAGGCAGATATACCAGAGTAAAAACTCCGGACATAACTGCCTGAGCGGGGACTCGAACCCCAGACCTCTCGCTTGTCGGGCGAGCGCTCTTACCACTGAGCTACACAGACTGTCTCTGATAACCAGGACTCAAGTCTGGTAATTTTTACACGGGGTTCAAGTTCAACATTGCTCTGACTAGGTTTAAAAACAACAATAATGTGTTCGTATATTCATAAGGATTCAGAAAAAAGTATAGTTTGACATATCTACGACTTACGGTTATGGACTTATGGGTAAATAGGTAACATTGTGACGTCATAGGTCGAATTTTGGCTCTAAGGGGGCGAAAATGAAAATTGCTCCGATTTTGTTGACAATGGTCTCAAACTCTTTGTTTTGCCATGCGAAACCAGAAAAATATAGTTTTCCCATAACACAATCAGATCAATTTTTATTTGAGTATCAAAGTATTTGAAAGAATGAACAGTTTACCAACCCAAAGTGTTACAATTAAACATGACAAAAAACAAACACAATTCCCGAACGGCACACAACCCTACTTGAAAATATAGCAAGGGAATGTGCCGGCATGGGAATTGAACCCACGACTTTCCGATCTCTAGACGGACGCCATTAGGCTACCAGCTCCCACTGACAAACGATGGTTAAAACTGGGTCTAATGTTAGCAGTCGTGGTATACAATACACACAAACAAAAATTAATATTACGCAAGTACACAAGTAAAGGAGATCGTTACTTATGCTTAATCGTGTCCCCAGTATAATATAAGTAAAGTAGGTAAAGTGGATACGCATCCTACACAAGAACAAATAAACACAATGGCGAACGATTGCTCGCTACAAGAGGAAAGTGAATTAGAGTCACGCGGTAGCCGTGACCAGCAAGTTTAAAAAAAAGACTGATAAAGAAGACTAATAAACAGATGCTCCCGCGAGACTATATTTACACGTAACATTAAAACACTATTGTTCTATGATATTTTCGCTGGGTACAAATTGTATCTAAAACCATGTTTAATGTTATTTAGAGTCCCAAATGTAATATCTCGACAACTCATTAATTCAAAAAGGGACACCAATCCTACAGTCAATCATTGTTTGATAATAAACAAATATTTTTGCTTCATTTCACGCGGTATTTCATAGCGAAAATTAGTGGAAAATAATGCTGACCCAGAATTTTTGGACAAGGCTACAGCACTATATAGCGGGCAATCACCTCCACACAACTTTTTCAGATTTACTTCCAATTATATCCTAGCATCATCTGAGATACCCTACATACTGCAGTTACTGTCCGTTTTCCTATACACAATACACAGTGCTCTTACCATTGACGCGTGACCTCTACAAATACCGTACGTTAGAAGTATGGGGATTTGCCTAGTTAACGTCGCTGTGTGAAAAATAACCGGCCAATATTAAAAGTACTCTTCTAAAATTCTAGAAAATATAGTTTTGTAACATGTCCTAAATTTTTAGCTAATTTAGATGTTTTGAAATATGCGTACTTTGATGTTTTAGTGTATGTTATAGGTAATAGTACATTGCCTAGTAAAGTCGCTGTGTGAAAAATAACCGGCCAATATTAAAAGTACTCTTCTAAAATTCTAGAAAATATAGTTTTGTAACATGTCCTAAATTTTTAGCTAATTTAGATGTTTGGAAATATTCGTACTTTGGTGTTTTAGGAAGGATATGTAAACGACAGATAACACCAAAAAATATGAAGAAATTATTTCCAAACCGTGTTAAGTCAACAATCATTATGTTGCTCATTTTCAAGAATGCTGGTTGACAAAAAGCAGACCATTGACTCATTTCGTGAACAAAGGTCCACATACCATTGTTTCCTTGTGTTTCCTTTATATAATCGGTTACCCAACTGAAGCTATAATATACCAGCTCATTGCGATACCGCACATGTAAAACAGACACATGTGCACAACCAGAGAAGATCTGATTTAATCAGTTGAGCTGTTTTCAATGAGTGTTATCTTGGTTTAATAGCTTTTAATGGGGTTTAAGTCCTGCAAAGGTCGCGGTGAATTCTACTGTAGACATGACTGCATCATGACATACAAATTCTGAACCCCATTCGCCAAAAAATCATGTTTTTCACAATTCTTTTGTTCTTTCCGGACGATGCATCCATTCATATAATAACTGCTGTACTTCGACACAGCTATTTACATCAGAGTCCCGTGGCTCAATGGTTACGGCGTTCGACTCCGGATACGCAGATCCGAGTTCGAAATCCGATTAAGGGAAGGGGTATGAACGTTTGGACAGTATTTATTGTGGGACATTAGAGCACATCAGACATATCGAATTGCATTCTGAATACAAAGAATGTCCTTCTGATATCAAATAATTTTGATTTTTTGAAATTCGCAATGTAATACACATTTTATGGCAAATCATTAAAAATTGATATCTTTGATATTTAACAGTACTCGAAGGAAACTTTATAAATCTAATGATTTATACTTAAATTGTATGTAGGTGGGATGAAAAGCCGACGATCAATTGAAAATTTTGACCTTTCGTATTGAAGATATGGATTTTTTTCCCAAAACACCAAAAAAAAATAGGTCTTTTGGGAAAAAAATCCATATCTTTAATATGAAAGGTCAAAATTTTCAATTGATCGTCGGCTTTTCCTCCCAGGTACATACACTTTACGAATATATCATTAGATTTATAACATTTACTTCGAGGAATGTTATATATCAAAAATTTGAAAAATATCAATTTTTTATAATTTGTCATAAAATTTTATTATATCGTGATTTTCAAAAAATGAAAATTATTTGATCAGCTTTTATCAGAAAGACATGCTTCGTATTCAGAATGCAATTCGATACGTCTGAGGTGCTCTCATGTCCCATAAAAAAATACTGTCGAAACGCTCAAAACGCTCATTCCAGATCCCTTAATCAAGGATAACACAATTTAAATCATCCAGTGCTATTGTGATATTATTATTTTTTTATCAAAGCAAGATGTTTGATTCTCAGGGATATTATTAATTATATTAAGGGCCTACTAATTAGTCCAGCTAGCCGCTAGCAGAACAAATAATAAAAGAAATCTCTTTCTTTCTTTCTTTCTTTCTTTATTTAAATCTGAATAACACAAGAAAGTAGATCAGGTTACCAAAATGTTTCTCATTTAAATAAAGTTCTGTCCAACCACGGGGCGATTCGCATGATAATAGGACAATAAAACATGTAATATGTATGAATGGTTGTTGAATCGATCTAGAGACATGTCCCTCTGTCATCTTCAGCTATCGTAAACTGAACTGTATTCCAACATGACTGTCATTTGAATTGTTATATCGTTCCGGTTGGTTTATTGCATACACACTATACGCTGGCGAAGTTACGTAATAATCGGATTTACTACCATAGCAATAGGTGAAAACAATTTTTGAATATACCGCGCTGCACTGATACTTTCACGCGGTACCTCTGCATTGAACCATATCATGCTGATCACTTGCACCTGTAAGATTAGTATCTTTGAAAAGACCAGTATTGTATTCAATCTATGATTGCAGACATACACAGGTGATGAGTGTAACCTGCTTGTAGTGCAGCGCGATATGTTCAAAATTGCTTTCACCTATTGCTATGGTAATTTATCCGATTAATTACGTAATTTCGCCAGCGTATAGGTGTGAAAAATTGGTCCACTAGTATGAAAGGCCAGCAGGGACAAAAACGTATCCAAAAAGAGACAACCAAATATGGAAGGCCATTAAAGTCATACGTAAAGACAAAATAGCAAAGCGGCAAAAATACCCAAAGACAAAATAGCAAAGCGGCAAAAATACCCAAAGACAAAATAGCACAGCGGCAAAAATACCCAAAGGGACTGTCCCCACCACAGACACACTGAACAACTTGGCACAGCCTATAAGAATGTGCAACAAGATTTTCCACAGGGCTACAAAGAATCACAAGCCGTGAAATTTGGATAGCCAACAAGCTTAAGCTATACCGTAAACGTTCGCCTAATGGCGCTATGGGCTCCCTTGACATAACTGGAATTTTAGACACAAACTAAAAATGCCCTCCCATATAAATCCCACCAGTATATAAGGGAACATACCCTTAATTCTTGTTAGGATTTTTAGAGGAGGGAGCTCTCTATTTGTACATGAAAATGAGCCCAAGACAAAGGGGCCCAGGTGCGCCATTAGGCGAGCGTTTACGGTATATAAATTAACCCTCGATAGAGAGCAGGGCTTGAAGATTGAGGGAAATTAAAACCACAAACCACGAATGACCGCCAACAACCGCCGCTCATTAGGGATGTCGAACTAGATTGTCCCACATTTACAAAGAACCGCAAACCGCGAATTTTGGATATCCACCTAAATTGCCCCGCAAAGAAGTATGGTTATCCAACAAGCTTAAACTATAAATTACCCCCTAAAGACCAGGGCTTGAAGAATGAAGGAAATTAAAAACCACAAATCGCGAAAGACCGCCAACAACCGCCGCTCAATAGGGATGTCAAACTAGATTGCCCGCAGGGCTACAAAGAAACACAAACCGCGAAATATGGATATCCAACCAGTTTAAAAGACAAATTAGCCACCGATAGAGGCCAGGGCCTGAAAAATTAGAGAAATGAAAACCACAAACCGCGAAAGAACGCCAAAAACCGCCGCTCACTAGGGATATACAAATAGATTGGCGGCCCGCAGCGATACAAAGAACCACAAACCGCGAAATTTGGATATCCAACAAATTAAAACCACAAACTGCGAAAGACCACCAACATCCGCCGCTCAATAGAGACATCCAGCTAGATTGCCCCGCAGGGTTTAAAAAACCACACACCGCGAAGAATAGTTATCCAACAAGCTTAAACTATAAATTAACCCCCCGATAGAGGGTAGGGCATGAAGAATCACAATGAGGGAAATTAAAACCACAAACCACGAAAGACCGCCAACAACTACTACTTCCGTAGTATAAGCCTTGCTACATATACGCGCATTTCTCAGTTTCAATTTGAAGTAAATCGGACTGACTCTGTGTCTCGCTGGCATCGTCAACATTGGGTACGTGTTGTTCATATTTACATTTTCTTAGTTGCCTTGAATAATTAAAGTATATTAAAATGTATATTGATCATATTATGTATCCCTATTAACATTACAGTCACGCGGTAGCTGTGACCAGTAAGTTTTAAAAATAAACGGCTGATAAAGTTTTATGGAGTACTTCGTAACCCGATGACTTTCCAAGCTTGGAGCTGCTTGGCGACATTCATAAAAAGAAAGGAAATCCACCAAAAAACGTTGACAACGTAAAGAAAGCAGCAAGTTTAAAAAGCCCCCACCTCGGCTCACTTTTTGAAACTTGGTCCCATTTTGAATATCAACAGCAAACCGGTGTTTTTTAACGTTTTAACAATAGCATCATTGCCATTTACATGCCTTCGTTTAATTCAATCATTGATCATGAACTTAATATTACAAAACAAAACATATATAGGATATTGACCAAGAACAACATAATAACCTTTCTGATCGTTCGAGAATGTTAACAACTTTATATCGCATCGGCACATTAAACATGTTAAAGATACATTATGACAAAGTTTAAATCAGTATCTTTTACAAATGGGACCAAGTTTCAAAAAGTGAGCCGAGGTGGGAGTCTTTTAAACTTGCTGCTTTCTTTACGTTGTCAACGTTTTTTGGTGGATATATTTTAATAAGAAAGAATGAACAGTTTACCAACCCAAAGTGTTACAATTAAACATGACAACAAATAAACACCCAACTCTTGCGATCTCTAGACGGACGCTGATTCCTTATGGCCAGAAGATGACAAACTTTAAACTAAATGAGGGGTGTTGTTGAAATAGTTCCATAGCCTAGATTAATCACCTCTGTAGCTTCTAAGTAGGTCCTAATATTTTTCTCTACTACGGCAATTTTAACACGATTTGCACGATTGTAGTGACCTGAAATCTCTTGAACTACTTTTCAAGTAACCACAACGCTAGTCATGATTAAAGCATTAGAACACAAAATATGCACAACATAATTGTTTTAAAAAAATCCATAAAAACAATGGAATTTAAAAGTCTCAATGATTCATAATATGAATACACATCATGAGATAAGAAAAAACACGTGGGCACAGTGGCGTAACCAGTGGGGGGGGGCAAGGGGGGCAAGCTGCCCCCTGGACACAAAAAACTGGGAAGAAGAGCAAAAAATTGGGAAGGGAAAAAGGGGAAGGAGAGAAAAGAGGGAAGAAAAAAGGGAAGGAGAAGAGAAAAAGGGAAAAAGAGGGAAGAAGAGAAAGGGAAAGAAGAAAAGAAAGAAAAGAGGGAAGAAAAAGGGAAGGAGAAGAGAAAAGGAAAGAAAGAGGGACGAAGATTTATATTACTTTCATTGTGAAATTTGTACTCTGAAACACTGATTTTTTAGCTTCTAACATGTCTAATATGGCAAAAACCAGGAGCTTCAGGGGGGGCTCCGCCCCCTTGACCCCCACCGGGGCTTTTCCCCTGGACCCCACCAGGGGCCCTAAGTCGGCCCCTGGACCCCACCTGTTTAACGCTTCGCGGCAAACTTTTTGTCAAAAATTGGGAAATTTTTCAATCTTGCCCCCCGGAAGGTCAAGTCTGGTTACGCCCCTGCGTGGGCAGTGGGCAGTGGTATCACAGGCATGCTGAGAACACTCGCGTTCAAGCACAACCCAGAGGATGATTTAAGCACTTCCAAGCACTCCACTGGGGTCAACTTGCGGTTAGCAGCTGTGTGAGTGAACATGACACCACTGCCCGGGACCACTGCATAAACGTGTATGGTTAAATTTGAATTTGGACTGGTATATTTACAATAAAAATACATTCAAAATGTCGGTCGATTTCACATTTTATGTTATCTACAGAAGGTGTGAATTATCCTTCATGCATACATCACTTTAGATCTGAAATCGACTAACGACTAAGTAATAATGACACACGGGCAATTCTAAAACAACATCTTTTGCACAGACTTCAATGGGATTTGAGAAGTTAAGTGGGAGTTGAAACTCGCGTGATAACGCTTTTACAGTGCATGATGGGGCTTCCTTAAATCATCCTCTGAGCACAACCTGTCAGCATCGCTCACGATTGGTAATTAGCCTAGCTTGCCGGTTGATAGGGCCATTTTCTATTGTGTTAGTGGATATTATTTTGAATGACAAACGCCTGGAATGACGGTTATAAGATGTTAACACGACCAAGGACGTTTTCGGGTTTTTTTCATCTCTGGCTTAATTTTCAACGATTTTTCAGTTATTTCAGATTAGATTTCATATGAGTGAAATCCCGTAAAATTAACCCAAAACGGTGGTCAAATTTTAAAGACAATGAAGAAAATTTAAATTTGACAGAGAACGTTAGGAACCCGCTTTGCTCGCTTTCGCAAAAAATCATAGATCTAAAAATCATGCATAACTCTTTAAAAGGGGTCAGACCATATTTGATATGCAGTAAATAAGGGCACTATTCTCCATGTTTATCAAGAAGCAGTAACAATCTTGGTATTGGCCCTCACCCAGAGATAATATCTTACCCTTCCAAGAATCCTTTCCAACATAATACATCCCCTCATTACAACAATGACGTTAGAGGGCGGTCAGTTATTAATGAGAGTTGACTTGTAATCCCATATATGGATTATTTTCAAGGCCTTTCTTTATGATCACATAAACACCGTACCCCCGGGGGGGCCACTCAAATATAATGATGTAAGCATGCGTGACCAAAAAAACGCGTGAAAAGGGGTGTTTTTTCTTGGTTGGGCACGTTACGCGCGTGACGCGTTAAGGGGGTAAAAAACGGTGATTTTCATGAAAATGGGTAGTTTTAAAATCGTTTGTAACGCATTTAGGGTACCATTTAATCCGCTTTTCAAATCTGCTGAAACTCCGATTCCGAAAAAAGTTTATTCCAGTGCCGGAATTTCCCGTCCAAACCTAATGTGTCACTATGCTATGCAAATATATTTCATGACGTATTACATGTGATTTAACCATGGCCTCGTACTTCTATGTAAAATACCGTTTAGATAAAAAAAAAACGTGCATATTAATTATAATTAATGACGTCATATAAAATTATGATGGGTATATAGTTCAGTGGACAAACGGGGAGACGAAAATCCGGGACGAAAATATCATGCATTTCAAAAAGATTTTCAGGACCTATTATAGATTCCTCACATTATTTACTACTCCTGCTGGTAAATTTCTGAGTTTCCCCTTCTCTGGATTACATTAGGAAATTATATTTGTAGTAGAAACCATGAAAAGGGCACACGATACAGGGACACGATATTCAACTTTAGGTGCCGAATTCAGTACCAACTACGATGTGAATACTGCTTAACGTGCGCATCAAAACTTGTAAAGTGGGTCAAATTTAGACAAAAACTTGTTTAGCGGGTCAAATTTAGACAAAACTTGTTTAGGGGATCAAAATTAGACAAAAACTTGTTTAGGGGGTCAAAATTAGACAAAAACTTGTTTAGGGGGTCAATTTTTTTGGGAAAGCGCGCTAAAAACTTGCTTAGGGGGTCATTTTGCTCACAGAGGAAAACTTGTTTAGGGGGTGTTCGAAAAAAATTTGGTCACGCATGCGTACACTCTCATATTTGAGTGGCCCCCCCGGGACCGTACCTTTGTCTTTCAAAGAACACTTGTGAAAATTATATTACCTACTTGATCAGCATAAAACCAATGGAATGGTCTGCAATCACTGGCTGAAAATGAGTCGCTTTTTAAAGAGAAATATAAGAGGTATTGTTGTATATTTTAGATTTTCTCGGGAATTAAAGTATGGAGAGGCGGCTTTTTGGAATAATAGTAGACCACAAACTTCCAGGTTATATGTTGGGCTAGAAAGGTTTTAGTTTATTTTTAATGTGTAGTCATTATGTGTTATTTTGGCTAAAATAAGGTTTTTCTTTCTATAAACATTTTGATATTGCCAACAACAAGAAACATGGAAATTTAAATTTTTCTGCCAATTCTGTTGACTAATCCCCAAACATTAAAACGGGATTCTCCCTAGAAAATATTTGAAACCGTAATTAAAATACAACTGTTATTCAACTTATTGTGGTTTGAAAGACAGTCGTTATGGGATCATAAAAAATTCCGTCCAAATATTTATTTTCATATTGAGAATAGACTTTCTGAACATGGGTCGCTATTCAGGAAATAAATATATTTTGCACGATCTGGATGTGTCCTGTTCACTGAGGTATATTTCGTCATCATCGACCCATGCGGCACAACATAGCAAATCAGTACAGACAATTAAAATGGATGAAATGCATTATATTATTAGAAGTGTAAGATACGCTTTTTGTTTCGAAGCCACAACTGTTTCTTGTTATGCATTTGGGACATCATGCCAATACGCTTGGTATTGACAATACCTGTGACGTCATCGGAGGTGTCCTAGTACTACATCACTAGCAACAACAATCTTCAGAACAATAACATCCGCTGAAGACGCCGGTTGAATCTGTATTTCTGCACCCACTAGTTTGATTTAAGTATTAGATTAAGTTTCTGTTTAGTGTTATTACTTTGTAGCTTGATCAAACCTTTCGTGTTATCTATTCAGAATTACGAAACATTTGGGCAACACTTAAATCATGTCTTTCTTGACGTAGTGTCAGTCCCAGTCGGTTTGTTCTATTTTGTCAGTAACTAAACCGTCTGGTGACAAACTAATAGTACGTCTTTTCTGATTGGCTGAACATAATAAATTCGGGATGAATCAGCTGTCAATCAAGCACTGAGCTTCAGTGATTGGTGGACAGCCATGCTAGTGGTGATATAAATCCACACAATACACGTGAAGACGCGCCGCGGCTTCTCTGACATGAACACAAGTCAACACATTTACACAAGTCATGTCCTAATCCCACAGTCACACGGTTCCATAGCCTATTGAACAACAACAACAAACAGCAAACAACAACAGCAAACAACCACAACAGCATCAAATAAATAGAGTAGAAACCCGTTTTGTATGTCCATATTCAGATATTATAGACTACAGTAAGCCAAAGAATTAAGGTACCATGTATATCCTAAACAGAGACAATTTGTAGACAGAAAGTTGACGAAACACACATACTTTAACTGGATCTCTAAAGATGCACTCCCGTGAAATATATAACATAAAATAAAACAAACGAAGACGGGAAACAGTTGTACAGCAAATTTTCGGTACTGGGCGTACCTTCTATCTTTTAGCTCGAATTTTTAAATTTCTTGAACAATTTCAACGAATGAGGAGACCTTATTCGTTGACATTGTTCAAGAAATAAAGACACGGCGCACAGCGTCATCATCCCTATATCATCGTGTCAAAATATTGTCGTGATAGTACGGCGAATCCACTCGTCCTTCAACAGCTTCGCATGGCGATTGTGTTCGAGATAGGCCGAGCGATTCAGGCTAAGCATATCACTTACACAATATGAGATACCATTTCCATTCATACACGTTTTTACGATCTGCGCATGCTCAGTACCCCATATGATGTTGCCATTACAAGAAAATTCGATTTGTCAGGTAAAACCCAGGTTTTGTTTTCAATTAACTCACTGAAATGTCAATTAACTAAGATACAATTATCGTGTTCTTTCAACACACATAAATTATATTTAACTGCATTTTCACCGAAATGTTTTTAAATCGTACGATAATAATGTAATATATTCAAATGTTTGAGAAATATAATCATATGAAAAGAACAAGCCAAGCCCATTCAGCTCAGATCCACATGCTGTATAGATCGTTAAATCACAAGTCTATAATACAATTCACCATAGTGAGACCCCGAGTGAGACACTATACAACTTTCTTTATCTGCGTCAATAATGGAATATTGATTTAAATGGAATTGAATACATCTCTACATCTGAGTTTGTACTTCATCACTGAGCGATCTAGCGATCGGTTTCTAGCCAATCAGATAGGACTCTTTTTCTTGCGTTCGGTGAAATACCAATCGCCCGTCGCTCACCAACGGAGTATTAAGACATGATTCATTGCAGGGAAAAACTATTTATTTACAGGTCGTCGACACTGCGGCGATCCAAAAAAATTGCATGTCCTATTGATTTGTATAATCACAAACCGTTCGCGAACAAGAAACTAGCGCCGTGCTTCCATTGATTAGCACGTTAACACTAGCGTCATTCTTTAATTGATTAGAACACAAAAGTGCAACTTTTGATTTCGTTTCTTCATTAGGGTTTAGATCACCGTTATTTTATTTCTTTTCTTTTATTTATTTATTTATTTATTTATTACACTTTATCACTGGCACAGAATTACAAAAATATAATATAATATACATCAAAATTACACAATATCATAAAAGGAACAATACTTTTTAAAAAGTCCAGTGATTGGCTGGAGCGAACAGGTGCTAAGCACTTCTAAGACCGCCCCAAAAAATCCAAAAAAGAAGGGAAGGGAAAATAAAGTAGAGGGGGGAAATGAAGGTTAAATTATGTTTGCCTGCAATTTGACAATTTTAAAAAGAGGTCCAAGTGCAAACACAAGTTGGATCAAAGGTGCGAGCAAATTTTGACTGGTAAAACTCCAAACCTTGCTGCTTAAATGAAGCAACAGAATTTGTGGATCTGATAATACTTGGGAGCTGGTTCCAAATGGGTACCATAAGCTGGAAAAAGTCCATCTTCAGTGGCACTCAGTTTTAGAAAGCTGATATACCAGCAACAAAGGATCAGAGGGAAATCTGGTGGTGGGACGGTCTTTGTTAATACCAATAAAACTACATAATCATCTAGATTGATGTCATATAATCCCAGATTGCACTTGAAAAATATATGGAGATCGACATCATCATGATCATTAGCCCATATCATCCCACTGCTGGGTAAAAGCCTCTCCCAAATTTTGCAAATTTCTCCTGTCTCCTGTAGTTCCCGTCCAGGCTGTTGTTCCAAAGTAGCTGACCAGCTCATCGCTCCATCTAGCTCGAGGTCTTCCTCTTTTCCTTATTCCATATAACGATTGCCACTTTGTTGTGAGCTGACTCCATCTTCCATCTGTTATCCTGCTAAGATGTCCAGCCCACCTATATTTAATTCTTTTTACTGTTGTTAACACATCCTTTACTCTTGTTTGTTCCCTAATCCAGCTGTTATTTTCCGGTCTCTCCTTGTATCCTTTTCATACTTCGTTGTGTAGTCTGAAGTTTCCTTTCCATATCTTTGTTTAATGTCCAAGTTTCAATTCCATATGTTATGGCAGGTAAGATGCATTGATTGAAAAGTTTCCTTTTCAGACAATTTGGCATGTGTTTGTCTGTTAGTATATCTTTGTGTCTGCTGAAAGCTGCCCATCCTGCTTGTATTTTTCTCTTTATTTCCTGCGATTGATTCCCATCTGGCATCTCCAGATATGATTACAATGTCATCTGCAAAGATGGTTTAATTTCTTTCCATTTACATTGATGCCTTTATCAACCCAGTTCAATCTTTTGGCGATTTCTTCTAAGGTTGCCACAAACAACTTGGGTGACTTGAGATCGGCATATTCTCTTTTAAAAGTTAATGGAAGAAGAGTTAGTTCTGTTAACCTTTGTACTCAGCCTCTGGATAATCTTAAATGAATTTACTTTCCCTTCTCTGGACCCCCTCAACTTTCTGGATGTTGCGCTTTGAGGTACCACTCCAGAGGGGACTTCAATATTCCAAATCACTACTAACCAAGGCCGAGTACAAAGTCCCGGATACATTATGAGGGGCATTGAAGCCACGGTGCATTTAATCATACCAAGTTTTTTGTTACACTTTTAACAACCCTGTTAATGTGATCATCCCAAGTGAAAGACCAAGATGAACTAACACGGTCTAGAACGACATCATTCATTTTATAATCATGTTTAATCGCATTCCTACGTCAGGTGATTGATATGATCTGGCATTTAGAGGGGTGAAAATGGAGATCCCAAGTTTTGCTCCAATTAAATAATGCATCAATGTCACTTTGGAGCATGTGACAGCAGAGATGTTTTTATAACATTAAGAGTCATCTGCAAACAAAGCTAAATGCTCAACCAATTTTAACAAATAAGGTCTTAAATCAGAGCTAAGGAGTACAGGTATTGGCTGCTTGTTTTAATTTTGACATATTTATCTTTATTTAGGATATATAGGGGTGAACCCCACTGGTACCTTAATTCGTTGGCTTACTGTATATTGGTTGCCATTGAGTATGACACCGGTTATGCTTCCAATTGAATAGGTTTCTCACATCAGAGCATTAACATGTCGCTGACGACGTGGAAGATCTGCATTTTTAACGGTGAATCCAACGGACGAGGACACAAAACACATCAAGGATCAATAAATGATACAAGAGGATACCTTGAATATGAACAACAGGAAAGAAAAAGAGCAAGGTACTCCAACTTGATGTGGGGAAACAAGTAAAATATAGACTAGACAGTATGCGGGGGGACAAAACAGCAAATGTAGGCATAAATTAAGTTCGATAGCCAAAAATTACCAGTTCCAAGACCCATAGAAGTGCTAAACCTGCAAAATTGGGAATACAAAGGTGCACTAGAACAAGTGATGAAAATCACTGTGCATATAAACAGACACGATAAACCAAACAATCAATGTAGGCACAAAAACAGGCAAAGTTCGATGGCCAAAAAATGTCAATTCCAGAGCCCACAAAAGTGTCAGGAAAACAGTACGTACAAAAGTACACTGGAAGTGATGAAAATCACTGTGTACATAGCAGACAAACAAAACCAAGCATCAAAAAACAACAACCGACGTTTCGAGCAGATAAACTGCTCTTCTTCAGGGACAGACAATAAAAGCAAACAAGAGAACTACATGCTGTAGTTTAAAATCAAGTTCAAGTCAAAAATTGAAGGCAAGTTCAAATTGAACTCAGTAGCAAACAAGACAGTACACTCAGAACAAAATAAGATACACTACTGGGAAACAATATGTAAATAAGCACCACCACAGGACAATAAGGTAGCTAGGCTATTTTCACGCGCCACTACCGCCTAGTCGGAAGTGCCTATACACCAAACGCAAGTCAATTGAAGCCATACAGCTTATCGCGAATATGCGACCGTAAAATTTAGACACTTCTTTTGTCACCAACCCTCTCATCTCACGTTTTCATGTCAGAAATCAATATAACTCACCAAACCGAAAACAAACATTGTCTTGTTCAACTTTTCAGTGAGCAACAAAAGACTAGAATAAAAGGGTTGTTCACACGTACCATGCTAACACTTCAAAATAACAATGAGATCCGAAACCGAAAACTGAAACAGAACCGAAACTGAAAAGATAAAACGACCCCAAGTGTCTACAAACAGACGTGTCCCTGTCAGTTTCCCTTCGACCAATCAGGTATATTTCTGAAATTATTCCACACCTGCCACACAATTCACTCAATTTCGGAAACGGGCCGGTGATTGTACACTCGATCGTTTCAAATAATTGGTTTTGGTTTTGGTTACGTGGTTTCCTATTTTCTGCCTAAGCTCTTGACTCACGCCAATACCGATATCTTTGTCTGTACCCTTTGTTAAAAAATTTACATCAAGTAAATTCGGCTTTCATTTCCGTTTGTTACATAATCATATAACCGCCGAATATCAGGTTTGAAGATACGTTGATCAAAGTATACAAAAGACGGTTTTATATCTCGCAGTGCAATATTCACGAGCAGAGAAGTCGATCACAAGTCAATCTACATTTTGAAAACATGGGTTCGATTTACGAATAAACCTGAGTTTATTTCCCTGTGAACAAATATAGACGAATCCAACGAGCCAAGTGAGCAGCGAGCGACCTCCTCTTTTATCATCTTCTCTGTTGAAACCTACTCGAGTGTCTATTCATATGCATATCGCATACATGGGGATGGATTGAACCTATATTATTTCCAGTATAGACTAGTTGAATTTTATTATTTAAGTTTTTATTATTTAAGGTGGTACTACACCCCCTGATCAATTTCGGGACTAATTTTGCATTTTTCTCACTGGTAACAAAAGTTATGTATATTATAGGGGCAAGGAATCCAATTCCTTCACTGAAATTTCAGTGATTCAAGACAAGTGGTTCATTATATGTTAAGAAATGAGGTACATTCTAGCGGTACATTTATTCTTATCATAAATAATATACCGCTTATCTTGAGTCACTGAAATTCCAGTGTAGTGACGGGATTCCTTACATAACTTTTGTTACCAGTGTGTTGTTATTATTTGAGAAAAATGCAAAAATAATCACAAATTGATCAAGGGGTGTAGTAAATAAAGTAGAAATAAATTCTGCTTCCAACGCATTTTACAGATTGGTAATACAATCTCCCATTTTTGAATAATGGTCATTATTTAAGGGGGGTTAGTTACTTTTTTAAGATGTTTGTACAGTTTGATCTACCTACGACCAATCAGTCTAGAGTTATTGGCGAAAAGGTCTAAGGTTGGAATTTGGGTTGTATAGGAGTCAAACAAAGAAAAGTCAGCTAATTTTGATGAAAATGGTCTCAAAATGTTTGTCTTGCTATAATAATTCAAAAAAGAAATAGTTTGCACTACCTACAATGTTTCGTTACCATGGTAACACACCAAAAGAAGTTACGTCCTGTTAAGTCCAATGAATGTTGACATATTTTCCCGCGTTGCCTAGGTAACGAAATGTCGCACACAGTTAAAATTATTCTTTTTATGAATTATTGTAACAAGACAAAAATGTTGAGACCATTCTTATAACATTCGGCCAAATTTTATGTATTTGATCCCTATGTAGCCCAAATTTCAACCTTTGACCTTTTTGCTAATAACTTCAGACTGATTGGCCGTAGGTAGGTCAAACTATATATTTTCTGAATTCTTGTGACCTGAGGAATATGTTGATATATCTTTAACCAAATCCGAGCTTGACCCCCGTATAACCTTTGACCTCATATTTCTTTTATCTGTTTTGACCTCTCAACATGAAAAGCATCAACTTTAAGCAAAAATGTAAGTCATACGTATCTTTACACTAAAGGGAAAAGAACAAAAGGCATCTACTCGACTATTATGTCTCATACAAACAAATAAACCAACCTAAATTTTATGACGCTTATAAATATCTCCAGCAGCCATACTTCATGTTCACGCGTGATTGATATCCGATCCATATATAATTTACATTCAATTTAAACACAAAGGTGGGTATGTATCCGATATTAGGCTAAATTTGAATTTATTACTCTATCACTGAGCGAAAAGCGGTTGACCAATGAGGTAAGTGGCGCTTCTCCCAAAGCAACATAAAGCGCTGTACCTCACTGGGTAAAACCTTATCTCCCAGCGATGTAGAATAAATTCAGCTTTAGATGTAATGATAGCAGACATGTTCTGTCCCTCTTTTTAATCCCCTTATTTTTAATTTCTGAACAAAAGAGAAACGAAAACTCATTACTTGAAACGAGGGCCTCTTATAAATATAGATTAGTAACATTTTCCATTATGTCAGCACTGTAATCGGACACAATAGAATCAGTCCCTCATTTCAAATTATAAGTTTTGGTTTCTCTTTTGTTTAGAAACCAAAAATCAAGGGATTAAAAAGTAGATCAGATCTGGTCTGCAATCTATTATTGTTCTGGGAGGACACAGTATAGGGTATATAACCATAAGTATATAATGGCCTGTTGTGGTAACGTAATTATTATCACTGCGGGCGGTAGTTGGTGATCTTTGAAATCTGATAAGTCTTACTTCAGATAAGTCTGTCGTAGGTGGCATACTTTCATATCACCGTATAATTACACCCCGATTTGTAGGCCTAAAAATCATACGCATATATTGAGGGGAGTGGAGCTTTATTTTTGTGTTTGTATGAAACATAAACGATGCACGATGAGGGAGATGATTTGATTATTAATTAGTTTATTGTCCCCGATAAGTATAAGCCATACCTCTTACCTCCCCCTCACTCTTCCCTAACCTCCTCTTCCTTAAGTGTCTCCTTCCCCCTCTTCGACTCCCCTACATTCGATATCTTCTCTATCTCGAGCTCTCCTCTCCTCTCCCCTTCCCTTTCCACTTCCAAGGCTCTCTCCCATATGTTTCTCTTTCTCCCTCCCCTTACACCCCCACACACCCTCTTCCACCTCTCTCTCTCTCTCCCTCTTCTTGTTTTATAATATCTCGAGTAATAAATAAAAGTCAATTTAAACCAGCCTAGATATTTGAAATCATATAGCTTTCTATCTAGGCCTATCGATAGTATGCAAGCGATATACATATAAATAGAGAAGTGTATAATAGTGTATATATCACTCAAGTGTCTATTCTCAGTGAATTCTTTTGTTACATCTGTGGAAATATTTCGATAGTCTATATTTTTTCACAGTGAAATAAGCCATGGCTATATCAATACTAAATACATGCTTTCAAATGTAGATTGACTATTCTGCTCGTGAATATTGGACTGCGAAATTTAAAAACTTCTTTTGTATAATTTGATCAAGGTAACTTCAAACCTGATTCCGATTACATAACAAACTGACTTAAAAACCGAAACGGCTTGCTACAAATTTAAAGTTTCTAATAAAGGGTACAGACAAAGATATCGATAGCTATCGATAATGAGGTCGGTCACTCAAGAGGCAGGATAATAGCAAACCACGTGCTAAAAAAGCAAAACTAAAACTCAAAAATATTTGAAATAACCGATTGTATATGGATAGATGTTGCAGCTCGTTGGTATTGATCATGCCTAAAGTAACATAACAAATTTAACGAAGTAGTTTTTTTCGTTATAAATAATGCTATCATACCATTTCTGTAATTGTAATTATATCATTTATTGATTAAAGTGATTGAAAGACTCGTCAATTTTGGTTTCTTTTGGAAAATGCTCAAAATTAACTAGTTGTTAATACTTATTTCAACCTTGCTTTCCACGCTTCCTTTACTTTTCTACCCTAAATTACAAGCATTTGCGCAACCTCCACCACTGCTACATCTACTACAAATATATGGAATACGAATTTATATTTCCTTATTTGTCGATTCAACAGCAAATATTGTCCTATTGGTGAATAATGAAATGTAATAATTACCTGATTGCTACAAGTGCGTTAACAAATAAAACACCGTAACTGCCCCCGGGTTTCTCAAAACAAAATAAACTTTTTACTTAAGCTATTATGCCATAATTGATCTCATTTATACGTATAGATTTGAACGAATGTTTTTTAAATTAAAGGGAATGTATTGTTTTGAATTTTTTTTAAAGGGAATGCTATAATTTAGTTTTCTTACTACTCCAGTACCGTTGTATTAAGGTACCAGTTGTGTTCACCCCTGTATATCCTAAATACAGATATGTCATCATTGAAACCATCAGCCAATAGCTTCATCTTTTAGCTCGAATTTAACCCTAGAACTGCTGAGCCTTATTTTGAAATACGAATTTCGAAGAGGGGGGGGGGGTGTTGCGACTCTCCTTAATTTTCAATTATAAACGTTATATACCATTATATTTGATGCTAATGTATAGCTATGGGTCTCCTCAATCCAGTGATGCCAAAATAAGTACAAACTATCCCCAAATAATGTCGCTATGATGTCATTATGCGAGGGCGCCAAAATTCTATTTTCACCTAACTAACAAGTGAAAAGGTAGTTGCGCTTGAACAAATTTCATAAGATCGAAATGAAAATCATTGGGGCCTCACCAACCCCCCTATGGTCATCTTAGATGGCCGGACCTACCACCGGGTAAGATGCTGGGGTGGAAATTGTATCACCAAATGAGCGCAAATGGTGTATCTTAGATTAGCTTAGGTCGTTTGGGCGTAAACGCGTGCGCTTTTATGACGGGTAAAAATCCTGGGGGAGGTTAAGACCTCTTTTGTTGAAATCTTTCAAGAAATATAGCCTTGATAAACGCTTCCTCCCTACTTTTTCTCTATTCATACTCTTCATAGGACCCATGGTAGAAATATCATATACATTAGTTTTAGATTCAGTAATAAATCTTGAGAGATAACATTACGGCAAAAGGTGTCTTGCTATTGTAAATATTATGTGCCAAAATAAATTAACACTTGTTAAGAAACATAAAATGACAAAATATTGGACATTTGAGCCGATATTACGCATATCCTAATTTAGCAATGCATGCTACACTATAGTATGTGGCACATACGATAGTGTTGCACTCTACACTTATTTCTATTTGAGTGCAACACTATCGTATGTGGTACATACGATAGTGTTGCACTGTACACTTATTTCTATTTGAGTGTAACACTATCGTATGTGGCACTTACGACATCTAAATCAGTAAATAATTCATCGATTTATTAACTTTAACACCATTTATATAGTTTATATTATTTAAATCAAATTGCTTTACATTCCCATGTCATTTTATGGCTACTTGAAACAAACGGCTACGCTAAACACAAAATGCTCCTCTTGTAAAACTGTCCAAACTGCACTTACGATAGTGTAGCACTCTGCCGACGAATTATTTTGAAAGAATAACTGAATTTGGAAAGTAACAGAATTTTTTGGAAGATGTGGAAAAGTTTCCATGAATTTTACATTCACTAACTATGGACGCTAAAGGACTTGAAGCAAGTCAAAAGAACTAAAGACGTGATTGAAAAAAAAAACCAAAAAAAAAAAAAAAAAAAAAAAAAAAAAAAAAAAATGCCCTACCGCTATCAAACAAGAAAACCAGCGCCGTGCGTTCCGTTAATTCACACATTAAAACAAGCTACGGGCTTGCCTATCAGTATAGGTATATTGGCAGTAAAGAGCACAGGTATTGGCTGCTGGTCACAGTTGTTTGATGGCATGGTAAACTGAGTCACTTGTAAGTAGAGTTAAGCAATGATGGCGCTATTTATTTTAAATCTTGAAAGCATCTTTACAAGGGGTAGACACTTGTCAATGGTATTAAAGCATCAGAAAAAGACTAACAAATGTGAAGAGAACTTTCAAAAAACGTTTGGTACGTTAACGTTAATAGTAACACTGCAGCATTGGCAACACAATAAAAGAACGAAACGAAAAGAAAAGTCATGAAACCGTTCCGTTTGGTTTATTGCATACGGGATAGGTCTAAGGTGATAGAGGAACAGGTCTCTGGTTCGATTCCTTCGAGCCGATCTCCTGTTTTATTGTATTATCATACGAATTGGCCCGTGCTACCTTAAGATGCCAGCCAATGAAAACCAAATTGATGACTACAATTTGGAAGATACATTTGTGTTAAAGTTCAATGAGAAAGGAGATACATCTCCTTCTCCACGGGTTAAAAAGACCCTAAAAATGACACAGCTCCTAAGCCTGAACAAATTAGGGAATCCATACAAGACCCATTAAGTCATGACAAGCCAATTCTGGAGCAACAAAATGACCAGAACACCAAGCGAGCAATTCAAGGGCATGGACCACAAAGGTGGGTATGTATCCGATATTAGGCTAAATTTGAATTTATTACTCTATCACTGAGCGAAAAGCGGTTGACCAATGAGGTAAGTGGTGCTTCTCCCAAAGCATGGACATAACAAAATTCTGTCGATGAAGAGTAGAAGGTAGTGCACCAAATTGTGATACCAAAAATATACCACACTGAAGTTATTAACATAGCACATGAGAGTCACATGGCAGGGGATTTGGGAGTTTAGAAAACTCATGAAAGAATGAGACATTTCTGATGGCCCATTCTCAGAAAAGATGCTTTTGAATATTCTGAGTATATCAGCAGGTTATGTATCAATTAAGACCTGTATACCTCCAGTGCTTACCATCCAGAATCACAAGGTACATTAGAAAGGTTCCACCAAACTTGATCAAAAACATGATCAGGACATATTAGTTTGGAATTTCAGAGGGACTGGGATGGGATGAGGGAGTACACCTGTAATTGTCTGCTGCTGCTAGGGAAGCTGTTCAAACGATAGGAGTCTTAACTCAAAATGAAAACCATTGTGAGTTAAGGCTTTCTGGTTACAACCCTCGATAAATGTTACCACGATTAGTACATTTATCCAAATCCGCAATATCATTATGTGGCCTCTCTGCTTTTATGTTGTGAGCCCTCAATTATTAATAATACAAAGCGTGCATATAGGTTACTGAGGTCGTGTAACATGTTTGGCGTACAGGGAATAAAATAAATGACGACGATTTGACTATGGTATAATGATGATAATTACTATTATAAATTGGTGATTGATGAAGTTCATCTTGCCAGATGTTGATGATGAAATAAATTCCGTTCCTTGACTTATTATAAAGTTTATACAAGAGTCACATTAAAATAGTTTCATACAGAATGTCAAACAAACGTGTTTCCAGCTGAATATACTTTGCATTCCATTTCATTGTGGATAGCAGCGGGCCTTCTTTTCGTAGCTCATACCTTCTTATGGTTGGACAATTACTCCATGGCACCACAGATTTAGATTGGAGAACAGCTCTTTAGTCTGGAAATGGTTCAAGTTAGGGTTTAGGGCATTTTATGTTAGGATATCAGGGTTAGGGTATAGCCAAAATAACAAATTCTCGATCATGAGAGGATGTACCTTCTGCGTCAGCGTACTTTTCATAGAATAATACGATCGCGAGACCTGCATGACCGAACCTTGACCTTGCCTAGCAACGATCGTGTGATCGGTCAATTCTCAAAAGCTGTGTTTGCGCCGTAAGCGCCGGTCTTTGCGTAGTACGCTCGACGCAAATAACTGTGCGTACCCAAGTTGGCTCTCATGATCGAGAATTTAATATTTTGGCTATAGCAATATGGATTGTGTTGGAATAGGGTTATGCAAGGTTAAGGATAAGGATTAAGGCTTAAATTTGAGTTATGGCGAAGTTTAGGGCTAGGGTAAGGAATAGTGTTTCTACACTTATAAGGGTTTTGGACTAGTGAACCATCGGAACTATCGACCCACAACATTCGATTGCATTCAGACTCATTACAGGGAGTGCATCCATCGCATTACTACGACGCGTTCTTTCACACTGAACCAAATACATTAGACCTTTGCAATTTGTTTTCGTTAACATACGTGTGATAAGAATAATTCTCTAACATAAGACCCATAAGTCGACGATAAAGTCATTGAAGACACATTAAAAGTGTCGCCGACTGATCTATACCGGCAAAGTTGAATTTGGTTAGGTATAAGCAACATTTTTATTGTATTATATTAAAAATCTTCATTCTTTATAAGTGAAACATAAAAAATTGTGGGCCGATTATCAACTATTTGAAAAGAAACGCGTGCAAACTGAAATGGTGTAAATTTCAGAATATCCAGTAAGTTGGACATATTGCAGGGAATAGAAAACTTGGAGTCGGAGTTGGGTGAGGTATGAAGGACTTAAGTGATGTTAGAAAGTTTGAACCCAAAAAAGGAAGTGAAAGAACGCAAAAATCAACTTTGATTTAAGTTAAAGTCAGTTTCAGAGCTGGTGTCTTTATTCCGCATTGTTTGCTCTCATTCAAAATACATGGTGCATCGTACACAAAACGTTAAATTGGGTATTGCAGTAAAATAAAAATGAAACAGTAGCTGCGATTCACTTCATTTTTTCACAGGCGTAGAATATTGTGTGTGGCATTTTACAAAAACTTTCAACAATGGAAAATTTAAACTTGGTTCTCACGTAAATATCGATTCTTTGCCCTATCGAACTTTTTTTACTCACCCTGTATAATGGGTGCTGATAAACTTCATGTTTCATCTTGTACTTAATTATTGACATGTAGGTTATCAATCTATATACCTTAAACATAACATCTGTGATTACTCCTCTTTTCGCCAAACGCCAAGAGTTCCTAGAATGCTGTTAAAATAGGAAAAATTTTAATGCTAATTTATTGCACATTCTGGAGAAGCGTGGTTACCTTTTGGAAATATTTTTGTGTCAAAACTGAAGCATCCTCTGTATAAAAGAAAATGCGAATATTAACTGCACATCATAATACAACGACCCAATTGTGGCACATTTGATGTTGTTAAAGAGACAGAGATTTTTAAGTATGCCAAAATATTTTTTTAATTCAGTTAGAATGACGATAGAAAAACAAATACATTAGACCCCGCCAAAGATAACTGTTTTGTTTTTATAGTAATTTAATCTTTTATTTCCTGAAATAAAATTCGGGGTCTTATGTGGTTTTTTTTGTATAAATGATAAAAACATCTACGTGTATACAAGAAAAATGGTAAGCTCCATATACTGACTCACTTGTATTATACGAGTAGCGCACGTGCAGCCCGGCGAGTCAAAATCGATATAATGTATCGTGCATGTATAGAGGCTCATTTATTGTCGGATTTCTGTATGTAGAACACGCAGTTATCAACAATTAAGCGCTATTAATACACATTAATGTTTTTAAGCAAATAAAATTCCAAAACATGGCACGTTTTCTGTCTTTGCTTGTCACGTGGTAAGCCTATGTTGAAGTTGCGATTATATGTTCAAATAAGTTTCAAGATGGATACCAAGTCAGTTAGCTGAGCGGTCTAAGGCGCTAGGCTCATTCAGAATCCATGATAGCGGTGCAGCGTGAGTTCGAGCCCCACCTCTGCCGTACTTAATTTACATTTTCCTTGTCTACTTTTATTCAATTTTGACCGATTTACAGCAAGATATCTGGGTCCAGCCGAATATTCCTAATGACTTGAAACGTTTGATGGGATAATCTATTTACAGTAAGGGGTGTTTGAACATTGTAGTCATGCATATTGATCAGTGATGACACCCTTTTTCTTTGATCCTTTTACTAATTCACAATAATGGCGGTCTACTCAAATGCATTCAACAAAAACATGTTTGCAATCACCGCGAGAGGTCGTCTCACACGCATAACAAATACACTACGATCAAATAGGTTGATGACAATATTTGATTGAATGGACTATGGATTTCAGTGAAGGACCCCAGTTCAAATCCTTTGTTTGGAGCCAATCAATAATTTCATGCACAACCTCTATAACTCAAAAGATGTCACAGTTGGTGCATTATAACAAATGATAGGGCAATTTACTGTGCGTCTGGAGCAAGGAGTTTATATAGGAAGGAGAGGAAATAGATTATGTAACGCTTATTGTTCCTTTGTGCCAATTGGAGTTCCCGACACGCTATTCATCGAGAGGTACCTTTTGTTCGAGACAAAGGGCTTCCGCCATTAAATCGGTAACTGACCTGACCAGCGTATTAACGCTATAATAGGCAGGCTACTGTCAACAAGTGATGAAACGAAAGTCACGTAAAAGCGCCTATACGAACGAGAGGTACCTTTTGTACTAGTCCATCCCAAGGGTGTGCGTGAGTTGTCGCATGCACACAAAACAGAGGTTCACCTACAATACAAACCTATTGCAGCGCCCAAATTGGTTTGGGCGCTCATTTGATTTTACTCAGTGAACACGCTTTGCTCTACCATTTCGCTACGGACAGTTCAGCAGCATAGGCAAAGTGTGCGCTCTGTGTGGCGGATATAAGAATCTGCACAAGTAAGTTGTCTACATTGTTTGCCAATAGGTCTACATATAAGGATTTGAAGTAATTATGATATCACTCCTACTGTAGTATTTTTAAGGACATTAGCCGCGGTCCACATCGTGTTTTATTATGTATAGGCCTACCATAGTATTTTACATGAGCATCGCATATATAGGAGTCTACCCTGGAACTCAAATGTGATATATTTGCTGATAACTCGAGAAGCATATAGCCATACTATTTCTGAATCAATCAATAAAGCAAAGCAAATCATACTTGTAGGCCTATAATACTATATTAAATATAATTGCGGACAAACCGATACAGCTCGATACGCCCAATGTATGAATAAAAGCACCTAACAATAAAGTCGCCCAATTGGTGTCGATCGCACGACTTCATTAATATTGATTGGCAACATTTTCCAATATGTCAGCGCTCAAATCGGACACAATAGAACAATTTATTATTTATGTATTTATTTATTATTCATTAGGCATTTCAACAAAAATATACAGCAAAATTAGACCAGCAAGCAAGGGCTGCCAGGGCCCAACAAAAGTGGCAAATAAAGCACTGACATCTAAAAGATGAGTGGACCCCACCCTTGCAAGCTGGTCATGAAAATAAACAAAGTATTGCACTATAAATACACATAAAAATTACAAAAATTATTAACACATTAAAAGTACAAACATTCTTTAAAAACAGCACTATGTTAAAACTAGAAGCATGAAGCCCCAAGATACAAGAGACACAATATATTGCACTTAGCCAAGCAGGAAAAAACACACCACAACATAATGAGATAATGCCCCCCCTCCCACCCTATCACCACAACAAAACATAGATGGCACCAAGGATTAAATTTCTTGAATGGACTGAAAGTAGTCTCTCAAGTGGGATTTGAAGCAGTTAAAGCTATTGCACAAATAAATATCAGTGATGTGACGGGGAGGTCAGACCATTTTTGGGGAAGCGTTGGATGGAATGATAAAGAAAAGCATCAGTTTTGGCTTTGAGATGGTGAAAAATAAGGTGATCGGGATGCCTACTATTTGGACGGATTTTATTTAAAGCAGGCATAGCATTGCAGCAGTCAACATTGAGGAGGCATTTGGAAACAAGTGAAATGGACATGTATTCACGTCTTTGGGACAAATAACTGAGGTCAAGACGCGCCAAACGAACATTGTACTCCTCCTCGCGACGCTTCTGATGGAGAATAGCCCTGGTGGCTGTCCTTTGAACGCGTTCAAGAGCATTTTTGAGACGCTTTGTGTGGGGCATCCAGACAGGGGAGCAATAATCGAGGATGGGCAAGACCATGGTCCGATATAATTGGAGGAGAACCTCTGGGGGAGATTCCCCGGCCACATGGCGAATAAAACCAAGAAGTTTGTTGCTTCTTGCTATAACATCCTTAACATGAGCATCCCAATTAAGCTTATCTGAGATGATGACACCCAAGAGGGGAAGATTATTTACCTGATCAAGATTGGTGTTGTTAATACTATACACTGATGGATATGAAGTACGTTTACGAGTGATAGATATAAATTTACATTTGGTAGGATTCAATTGAAGTGAATTACGAGACGACCATACTGAAAGCTTGTCAAGATCCATTTGTAAATCCCTTACATCATTAGCATTGTAAATAACACGATAAAGAAATGTATCATCAGCAAATTGCCCGATACCAGAGGTCAAGTGCTGGCCTAGATCATTGGCATAAATGGTGAAGAGCAGGGGGCCAAGAACAGAGCCCTGAGGAATTCCAGAAAGGACCGAGACCCAATCAGCACTCTGCCCTCTAAAAGTAACCCTCTGAACACGACCTAAGACAAAGGAACTGATCCAGGCAAGCAGTTGACCTCTGATACCATAAGTTTTTTCAAGTTTAGAAATTAGAATGTTATGTGATATACAGTCAAATGCTTTGCTGTAGTCTAGAGAAATGAGGTCAACTTGAGTAGATTTACTGTCCATTAATTCCAAGAGTTCATTTGTTTTATCAAGTAATAGTGTACAGCATGATAAACCAGGCTTAAAGCCATGTTGACTTAATGATAAGAGATTGTTGTTACCTAGATGGACACGAAGGTTGTCAGCCACGATGCTTTCAAGCATTTTACAGACAATACTAGTCAGAGCGATGGGCCTGTAATTGGCAACATTTGAGCGGTCCCCCTTTTTATAAACAGGGACAATATTGGCTTGTTTCCAGCCGCTAGGAAGGTGACCAGAACTAAGAGAAAGATTAAATAATTTGGTGAGAATTGGAGCAACCTGGTACATGCAGAGCTTAAGCATCCTCGCTGACAAACCATCGGGACCAACAGCACCATCAGTTTTAAGTTTTTTGATGCGGTGTATAACTTGGTCTATGGTTATTTGGAGGGAGCATAAGGGGGTCACAGGTAATAAGGGAGATGTGATATCAAAGGCTGGAGAGGTGGGGGCAGTAAAGTAGCTAGCAAAAGTTTGGTTAAATTTGTCAGCAATAACGGCCGGGTCAGAGCACAGTTTGCCGTTGACAACAAATGATTTAACATCGGGTTCTTTTTTGCGACCACGAACAAAAGACCAAAAGCGTTTTCTACTGTCGTCAGCAGTGAGGAGAGAATGAAGGTAGTTACTGTAAGCAGCTTTTATACCATTGGATACCCTGTTACGAGTTTTTTTAAATGCAGCCCAATCAGTTTGTGATTGAGAAGACTTCGCCTTGCGAAAAAGGGCATGTTTATGAGTTATGAGTCTGTGCATTTCTGGTGTAATCCAGGGCTTGGGACGTTTTCTTTGAGTGCGAGAAGGTATGGAGTCCCTAACACATGCCATGAATAAATCGACAATAGAACAATAGACTCTTCAGTGCGTTGGTCTGGAGTGTATTGTGAATTATACTCCTCACCAATAACATCAGAACATTCATAGGGCATACAATTTGTATTTTCTTGGAATTGGGCCAAGCCAAAAGCATGCACAGAACAAGATTCAAATACCGCGCCGAATTGTTGTAATTGGTTGAGGGACAACTGGGATCACTGCTTTAATACACTAAGAATAAATATACCAATAAGAAACACTGTCTGCATTTTATGAACTGAATTATATTTTTCATTTTTATAAAATGTTTTTGGTGAGGAGTATAATTAATTTACTATTCATCCATTCACTATCCTAAATCACAATACCTACAAATCTGTATAATGAGACCTTCCAAAATAATGGTACCCAACTTCTACCGGATTATTTTTAAAGTGTTGAGAAAAACCTTCCAATTTCAATAGAATATCTGGTAAACTCTCACTCAATGCTTTGGAAACACAAAAATCCCGTTAGGTCTCAGCGAATGTTAACACTTTTCTTTCATGACTTTCCTTGAAAGTGGATATTTTTTCAAATAAGTAACAAAAACTGGGTGTCTAAGTTAATTGGACAGACAATAGGAATAAATACCAGAAATGTTTTAACACTGCAACATGTTTCGAATTATACCTATTGTATGAATGTAAATATTGTGGTCTGTGGCTTTCAATTCTATAGATACAGTGAAAGAGTGCAAACTTCAATTGTCATCGTAATCAATAGGATTATGACGCCGAGTGTTACAATGGAATGGGAAAGACCTCCCTATCTAGGCGAATTTTATTTACTAATTCAGTTTATTTGTAATCTGGCTCTTCATGCTATAAATTAGAGCATGGCGGCGCTTTTACATTTCCACGTGCCTCGCTACAAGACGAATTTCTATTGGTTCGTTTCCGTCTGTACAAATCTATTTATTGACATGGCCATGACGATGTGCGCCACTGTAAGTTTCTGAGGGTGTAATGCAAAATTGAAGGTTTACTTATGATTTCTTCATGAATAGACCAGTGGCGCTGTGAGTGTGTGTGGTAACTTTTTATACAGACGATGGTGGACTACATTATTCAATGTGGCAACAGCCAAAAGCGTAAACAAAACAGACAATATGACGGCAACACTGCCTGCACGATGGACGCAATTATTTTTTCCCGGAGCCAAGATCCGTTTTTAGCTCTATTGGCCGGGTGGCCCCATTACAGAAAAAAAAAGCACAAAATATATTTCCCAGTGCAATATATACATTTTCACATGAAAATAAATAATTTTAAATTCAAAGAAAAAAGAAGAAGAAAGATTTTTAATCACCGCCGGGGAGGAGAATCGATCTCGGGACCTTATGCGTGGGAGGCGAGCTGCATAACCACTACACTACGTATTCTCATTGATAAACGTAGGGGAAATTTTCAGTATATATCGTAACATATCGTGCGTTATTCATACAAAAAAAATAAAAAAAACAGTACTTACAATGAGGTTCACTGGCGAACCTCAACGGATTTAGACTGATAAAATAGTGCTTAATAACATACGTACAGTTTTGGAATAATTTGATACATTTTTGTGTTTACGTGTAAAACCAATGACAACGTCAAAATTGAGCCAATCTTGGCCGGCCCCCCCCTGTTTTTATAGTAATAAATAAATTGCAAATCGTTTTTTCAACCCGATTTGATAAGAGATTTTTGATAAAAGATGTATGCCAATAATGTGGGTTTTCATGTACATAATTACATAAGATATAGACATTTTATCAAGTTCAAGTTTATTTCACCATCATCATATCATATAGGTAACAAAATATAGAGAAAGGGATGGTAGGACAATCACAAGAGCAAAGCTCGAAAGACGCGATTGCCCTCAGTGCAAAAACGAAAAGACGCCTACAAACAACAGACAAGGACGGGGGTGGGGTGAAAAACGGCAGACTGACAGGACTAGTGCAGACAGACAAAGACGTTGGCAATAGCATTTAAGGAAAATTATGGAGAGGGATAGAAGTATGTGTATGTTAACTTACAGTACAACTTATAATATTATGATAGAATTGTGAATACAATATATCTATGAGTATGTAGAAATTAAGTAATTTTTATAGTTGCGTTTAAAAGAATTAGGAGACAAAGCCATTTTGATTACGTCGGGGATAGAATTCCAAAGCAATGGACCCTGCCTCCTAATAGTGTTTCTAGCCAAATCATATTTGAATATTGCAGGACGAAAACAATGGGATGAACGAGTGGAATAACTATGGATGGCCATATTTTTAACGAAGTAATTTGAAAAATTAGACGGCATGTTGTTAATACTGAAATTATACATAAATAAAGCTTTGATGAGTTTATGAATGTCAAAAATATTCAAAGTATTTAGCTGAGAAAATAAAGGTGATGTGTGGGCCAACCAGGTTGAATTAGTACATAACCTGATAATCCTCTTTTGTTAAACAAAAATAGAATTCAAATTACAATTGTTGGGATCTGCCCAAATTATATTACAGTAGTATAAATGTGGTAGAACAAGTGTATTGTACAAAGTAAATAACGTATTACACGAAAGAATATGCTTAAGACGATACAGAATTCCAATATACCTTGAAACAATATTGGTAACATAAGAATTGTGAGCATACCATGTAAGAGATTCATCAAGAATAACACCCAAAAATTGTGTACGAGTTACTTTAACAAGTTCAATGCCATCAATAAAAATGTGGGTATTGTGATAAATGCGATTACTATGGCGGTTTTTAAAAATAATATAATTCGTTTTTTTTACATTAAGGGACAACCTATTAGCTTTGAACCAAACAGAAATATTAATTAATTCATTGTTAACAGAACTAATAAGTTCATCAAGGTCCGAATTGGAAAAAAATAACATTGGTATCATCTGCATAAATAAAAAAAGACAACTCTTTTGAAGAACATACAATATCATTAAGAAAAATAATAAAAAGAAGGGGACCCAATACCGAACCTTGAGGAACACCGCATTGAACAGTACTTTGATAAGATTTACAATTATTGAACACAACATATTGTTTTCTGTTTGAAAGGTAGCTCCTGAACCACTCCAAGGCCTTTCCACGGACTCCATAATGGTGAAGCTTCTCAATGAGAATATCGTGATTGATCTTATCGAAAGCCTTGGAGAGGTCCAGGAAAATACCCAATGTATGGTGGCCTTTATCAAGATGAGAAACGATCTTATTGTATGCCTCTAAAACAGCCATGTAGGATGAAAAATTTGTTCTGAAACCAAATTGACTTTGATGAAGTAATGAATTATACGCTCAAAATTTTTGAAAACACAGGTAGGATAGAGTTTGGGCGATAATTATTACATACATTGGAGTCACCAGCTTTAAAAATAGGAACAACTTTAGCGTGCTTTAGCTCATCTGGAAAAATTCCATTTGAAATAGACAAATTAAATATGTGAACCAACGGAGCAGCAATCAGGTGTTTGACAGATTTTACAATATCAGGTCTAATTTCATCATGGCCAGGACTAGCACAAGATCTAAGAAAAGCACAGATTTTTATAACTTCATTTGTGTCCGTAGGTGTAAGAAAAAGTAAATTTTGGGGCGAAGAAACATTATTCAAAAAGTGATCAAAAGGAATATGTGCAGATGGAATATTTTTAGCTAACTTAGGACCAATGTTGGTGAAGAAATCATTAAACCCATCAGCAATTATTTTAGGATCGGTAGTTGGAGTGTTGTTTATATCAAAACAATCAGGAAAAGGTTGTTTACGATTCCTTCCTAAAAGATCATTAAGGATCTTCCAGGTTTGTTTGAGATTGTGCTTTTGTTCACTGAGTAGATTACAATAATACATTTTCTTAGAATTACGAATCAGACTGGTAAGAGTATTTCTATAATTTACAAGTAAACGCGTATTGGCATCAGTTGGAGAAGATTTGAACTTACGATATAACTTATCCTTGATAATATATATTGATGGAGTCTCGTTTATAAAACAACACATCAGTCAATAAAGTGGACCAGTGCAGAAAAGGCATGTTTCCTGGGGAAATTGAGTAAAATGTACCAATTCATTGTTAATGTAGAGGGGGTTGAGGATGTCAAAATATTCAAATAAAACCACATATCAAAAAGGAGAACTTCCTATGAACTCTACACTATTGATGCAATGTACCCTCCCCCTAAAGTATGATGCCTAGGATCATTTTCTGTGTTTAGCTAATCGGAGACCTTGCACCATTTATTACCAAGACAACTAGTAAATGTAAGGAAAAAATATAATGTTTGGTACTGTATATTTTTTTTCAAACCCTGGTGCTAAACATCAGCTTTTTTGGGGTCAACGTTTTTGCTTTTCAAAAGTAACATAATTCGATAATAGAGAGATTGCGATGTTCCAAACGCAGCACGTGGAACGTACGTTTTCACGTATGTTTTTACGTACGTTAATACGGTGTTAAATATTGCTAGTCTCGGTTCCAAACTGGAATGTACTCATTCGTCACGAGAACGAGTCAGCTAGAATAAAGACTATAATATTTGATCTAATCTAATCTAGGTCGATAGTGATTGACAAAATAACAGTAAGCTGAGTCTCTGCCTAATTCAAACAGGCCGCTTTTGATTTTGACTAAAACTTTGACCTACATGCAGATTAAACTTAATTGTTTTTTTGTTGTGCTCCCCAAATATTATAGTTGCCCCAAAACATATATTTTGTTAGATTAAAGATCACTACATCCATACATCATGACTTTACATTCAAAATGAGACTTTTTTGTCCTGAAAATTGGGCGCGTTGCATGGACTTAGACATGAGGTAAAATCAGCATATTTCAACGTAGCATCTGCGTTTTATTCTACGTTGGAATCCAAAATGAGAAATCGCAATGTCACGCAAAGTATCACACACATTTCAATGGGCAATTTTTGCGTATGAACACTGCGTTTAAATTTAGTCCATTTTCAACACATGGCTGTACCTTTATTATAATGATTTGTTACAAACAAAAAGGATCATAATAATAATTAGACTTTCCTTCGTATGTTCATTATCTTTGGCTGTCTTTAACATATTGTGAAATGGTCAAATTTTGTGCATTTTCAACGATGTATCTACGTCGGTTTCGCACGTGGAATATCTTCAAAAATAGCTAAATACGTGACCTCGCTTCGATACAGGAGAGTGGTTTTGAATAGATCAACGTACGTCCGATGTCTACGTTTGGAAATCGCAATGTCTCTAATGACAGATATTTCCCAACTTTCTAAAGCACATCATATAGGGCTATATAAACTCCTCAACAAAAGTTTGGAAAGTTTTTTCAAGCATCTGTATCTCCAATTATTTGTGATATATTCATATCGTGTTGCATATCACTGGATAGCTACAATACTCCCCTTTACAATGACACCCCATTTGAAACAATAACATTTTCACGGCTGAGTACATGCCTTGTGATTGTAGTGGGGTCTCAAAATGAATTTGCCAAATTGACCATTATTCTGTGCAGCAAGCTGCAATCCCATAACTTCACAATCTGGGACCTAATGCAATCCTCCAAGATGACACCGCTCGCCCCACATAGCCACGGTAGTCAACGACTACCTACAGAATATGGGAGTAGAGTCAAAATGTCCTGCCATCAGGCCAGTCCCGGGGACCAGACCTCAACCCGATTGAACACTTGTGGGACCAGCTTGATCGTGCTGTGCGTGCCAAAGAAGCCCATAGGCAACCACATTGAATGACCTGCGACGAATCCTTGTGGAAGAATGGAATTCCATCCCACAGTAACGTGTAACCAGGTCGGTGAGCAGCATGAGGAGAAGGTGCCTGACTACTGTGGCTGCCTGTGGTTTTTCCACCCGCTATTGAGGTTAGTGGCTAGCTTTGTTTGAGCACAGAATAATGGTCAATTTGGCAAATTCATTTTGAGACCCCACTACATTCACAAGGCGTGTACTCAGCCGTGGAAAATGTTGTTGTTTCAAATGGGATGTCATTGTAAAGGGGAGTATTGTAGCTATCCAGTGATATGCAACACGATATGAATATGTCTCAACTAATTGGAGATACAGATGCTTGAAAAAACTTTCCAAACTTTCGTTGAGGAGTTTATTATAGCTTTGTCAGAATGTCGGTTTTGATTCCTCCATTTTTCATTTCCAATTACCAATTTTGTCAAAATCAACTCGCGAATGTACCCATGGATGGATGATTTTGCAAGTCACAACAGAAATATCGATGAGTTGGTCATTTTTGCAGTCGCAAGTGAAAAAAGGTGAAATCAAAACGGATATTTTGACAAAACTATAATAAACCTAAAAAAAAAGGAACTACCGCCCCTTAAAGAGGAAGCCCGCCAGAGCAGTTCTTCTGGGGTGAACCAAACCTGTCTGGTTATCAAATTAATCAGTGACAAGGCTATCTCTGAATTTGAGGTGCTAATTGATGCAATAACATTAAAACATCAAATAGAACCTGTCAAATTCAGAGATAACCTTGCCACTGATTAATTTGATAACCAAGCAGGTTTGGTCCGCCCCAGAAGAACCGCTTTGGTGGGGCTTCCTCTTTAAATAATGGCCATTATTAAACAACCGGATATTATATTACAAATCTGTAAAATGCGTTGGAAGTTTTGACACCTAATTTGTAGCAATTGTCTTAATATTGACGCCACATCGTACATTTAAATCAATGTAACCCATGATTTGAAAGTTGCAGTAAATTCTATTGATTTGTATTCAGTATAATGGAAGAAAATCGGTATAATGATATCTGAGTGTTTTTGTATTGTTTTAAGTGCAACTTTCAAATATGCACCACACTACATTAAATTATTGCTTTATTTGACCAAGAAAATTAATTTCAAAGCAAAAAGGTATATTTCTGGATTATACTGATTTCAACATGTATTGATCAACTTTAGCACGACTATGCATGACAATAGAGGATGGTCAGTGGCGTACTGAGTGAGTGGTATTTGTGCATATTTTCACGCTTTCTGTGCGTAATTTTTACTACTGTGTGGAAGGAAGACGTTTAAAATAGCAAATAAAGTATTTGCATGTTTGCGGTGTTCAGACCACAATGTTGAGACTGTCACGTCGACACGTTTTATATTGACCAATCAGGTTTAAGAAACAAGCCATTTTAATTATGTTATGTTTTAAGGGTAGACGGACCTATTGTTGGTCGAAGTAGCCAAAGTATCGATATTTATTATCTAAATCAATATTGAAAACTTGCTTGATCTATTGGTGTCAATGAGTTATATACGTTTTACAAAAGTGTTGTTGTTTCAGCCCTCTTTACAACATAATTCAAGAACCACAGGACCTACAAAAGTATATTTGTGATATTTGAATCCTTTGAATCACTTGCTATGAAATGATCTATGTAATTTTTGCCAAAGCTTACTACCATGCACAAGATGCTGTGAACTACCATAAATCGCAACAGGTTAAAATAGTTGGTTACCTTATAAATTTAATACACATTGGTGTTGTGATAATCCTCCTGCTTTCAAAATCGGTGATTAGTTGTTTCGTTATCAAAAAACTTCCTTCACCCAATGGAATTTGGGGAGCTGCAGAAAATGGGTGGATGTTACAATCTAAGTGCGGATAGGTTTGCGCCGGGTTCGGCTGCAACTAGCCTAGTTGATGCGATCTGATTGTGATGATTCACCACCCAGCGAAATTACAGCGCTTTGAATCCTCTGGAAAAAGCACTATATAAATTCCGAAATTTATTTATTATTTTATTTATAAATGTGACAAGGGAAAAAGAAATTGATATCCTACTTTTAATATGTTATTAATCATTGTAATTTTATGTGTATTTCTAGTGCAATACTTTTATATATTTTTTTATGACAAGCTTACACGTGAGGTTAATTTGCTACTTTTGCTAGGCCCTTGCTTGCTTGCTTGCTTGCTGAAATAAATAAATAAATAAATAAATAAATAAATAAATAAATAAATAAATAAATAAATAAATAAATAAATAAATAAATAATAAATGTATCGTGTCAGTTGAATACGTTTGTTAATAGAAAAGCTGATTTGTTTAAACATCAGAATACTCTGGAGTTTATGAGTTGAGTCCGTTTTTTATTTAGAATAATTTGAAACAAAGACCGTTAAACCGTAGCATTAATTGTTTTTTAATTATTACAACTTCACACGATATCACTTCAATTCCAATTAGATCTTTTAAGAATATAAGTTAAACTGGTACTAGATTTATTGCGCAAATTATATCGTATCAAAGTTCCCCCTCATACTTAATAATTGATAAACATGTAGGTTATCAATCTACTTGAAACATAACATCGGTGACATAGTAATCAGCTCGTGTGTGATGTAGCAATTGGTCAGAGTATGCATGATACTGCAACACCCACATAATGATCGACCACTCATATTCGAGGAGGACGCCACTCTAAGTTTCTTATTACGGTGCAATTCAAAATTGACGGTTTAATACTTTTTCACGCATAGGCGGAGCTGTGATAGTGCGTGGTAGCTCTGTGTAGTTATAAATAAACTACATGTTATTTTTTCAAACCAATTTGTGTGTTAATTATGGGCCCTACATTTTGAAGATGTATTAATGTCAATAATGTGGGTTCTCTTGTAAGATATAGACATCTTATCATCGTGAAAAGTCATTGGTAAGAAGGGTAGGGGCTAAGGGTGGTCTGAACCCTGGAATTATGGAAACTTTCGGGCCTCATAACTGCTAAATTATTAGTCTAAAGAATATAAAAGTATGCATTTTTAGAATGGAAATGACTTGATGAATTCATCTGTGAGGTCTAATTTGGGCCAAAATGCTCATTTTTAGAGAAAATCACAAAAAACAGGTTTTTTGGCCCAAATTTTTTCCCGCAACGTAACAAAAAAATTGTTTGGGCAAAAATTGTTTTTTATTAATTTTTAAAAACTAGATAAAAATATCTAGGGACTGTTTTTTCATTTTTTGACCATTTTTGGTGCAAATTTCTCAAAGTTGGTCAAAATTCAAAAAAATAAAGTCATTTCCATTCTAAAAATGTATACTTTTATATTCTTTAGACCAATAACTTAGCAGTTATGAAGCCCGAAAGTTTCCATAATTCCAGGGTTAAGACCAACCTTAAGCATGTCAAAATAGTCAAATTATACCACATCTCACAAATGAGATGTACTTACAATATGCTATAATATAATACACTATTGCGTCTCAAAACATGTATTTTTTTGGCATATTGCTGCTGCCATGTACTCTCCCCTAAAAGTATGATGCCCATGTGCCATTTCGTAATAATATTTCTAATAAATGGGGAAGGGTTCCTGTCCACTTTAATCCGAAATAATAGGTTAATTGGGGGCTGAATTGTCTGAATACGACATTATGTCAAGATTGCTCTGTAGACATGACAAACACTACGAATTTGCCTGCATTTAGATATAAGTTGAGACATAAAGTCTGCACAAAAAGTAACGCAGCTGTTATAAATATGCCTATAACATCAGAACTAATAATTGTTTCCACAATATTTCTGCAAAGTTGCAGTTTACAGCGATCATTGGTTATTACGCAAGCATTGTGGCACGAACAAAAACCCATTTATCTTCGCGCTGACTTCAAATCAATACAAATAGCTGCAACTTTTAAATATTTTTTATAATTTTCTTTAAAAACAATGCTGTGTTGTTAATACTGAACGAAATTGGACAAATGGGGTATCAAAATGCGCGTAAATAAATCATCCTTCTTTCTATGTTAAAATTTTGTGAACATAATTATTAGTTCTGACGCTATAGGCATATTTATAACAGCTGCGTTACTTTTTATGCAGTCTTTATGTCAACATTACCAAATATACCAGAATATCCAAGTTTGAACATTATGCTATGCTTTTAAGATACAATCAAGATTGGCATAGACATGAGTGGATTAAAGTTTGGCTTTTGTTTTTGCAGAGAGTATGTAAATTTTCGTATCATTCCCTAAACAAAATTGTTGTTTCAAGTCATGGTACAGATGCAAAAAATACATATACTACTTGGTGATATTACCAAAAAGAAGTGCAATAGTGCTTGCTAGATAAGAGATGTAGTACATTTTGCTACACAGCTTTGAAATTGACATACTTATATTCATGCATGATATATCTGTGTCGAGTTGTTCATCGCTTGTGTAGGTGTTTTACGGAAAATTCTATATAAAAGACACACTATTTACACGTCATTGGTTTGGGTACGTCAAACCCACTCAAATTTGTGGACGGAAGACCGGTAAAAGAGTGAATAAAGTGTTTGCGTGTTCAACCCACAATTGTTGAGACTCTCACGCCTACACATATTATATTGACCAATAAGGTCCAAGAAACACCGCCGCATGTGTAAAAATCATTTATAAATTGGTGTTGTGATAATCTATATCTGTCGTGCTATCTTCCTGTTTACCTTGGATTGCATCACATCATTTCACGTGGTTGTTTCATTTGACCACGCCTGGGCACTATACCATATCATATTAGATAAAAACTCCTCTTCACACAAGTTCTTGGAAAATGTGATAAGGGAAAAAGAAATTGAAATCCGCCCTGGTATGTCCTGGATGATAATTATTTTTACAAAATAATGCCCTAATTTGACATGACAGTAATGACTACGCGTCTCGAATTATGACAGGCGGGGCTATTGGTTGGTAAAACACTTGGATTATTTTAATGTTTAAAATTAACTGATTATTAATTCTCTCCACCACTGGTTTTCTTTAATTAAAACATTTCGGAATTCAAAATATTATTGTCATGCCCTTATTTGGAAAATGTTTTAAAATGAGTACAAGACGTTCTAGTGGGTCTTGAGATAGCTTTTGATATTTTGAGAAATTATCTCAAACGCTTTTTTTTTATGTTGAAGCATCAATGTGCTTGGTTAGTCAACATTCTATTAAATGACAATTATATTACAACAAAGGATGGAAATTTTCTGAACATTTGATGGATTTGTAATGAACAAATCAGGTTTGAACAAAATATACCATTTAAGAGGTTGCGTCAGATATGGCGCAAATATTAGATGAGAAAGCACTGTAAAATTCATTTGTGAGCGCTTATTGCCATGGAACTGTCTTAGGAGTTTAGTTCCGCATACGAAGTTTTCATTAAGCAGGGGCAGGGGTGGGGTTTGTACCAACCCACTCTTAAGATTTTTCATCTGTCTTAACAAAAACCAAACGACTTAAGCTAATCCTACATCCATCCTTTGGGTTCATTTTATTGATAACATTTTTACCGCCAGCACCTTACCCGGGGTAGGATCGGCCATTAAAAATGACCATGAGGGGTTTTGGTGAGACCCGCCTGCACCATGGGTTTCTATATACAGCTAAATCCATGATTTTCATTTCGGTCTAGTAAAATTGTTCCAAGAGATATTGACTTTTTACTTGTTACATAATACTTAAGTTAGGTGGAAATAGTCATTTAGGAGGCTTTTATATTTAGGAGAAATTACGGCGAAAATATAGATTTTGAAAAAAAAAAATTCCACACATACAAACAATCGGAGGGTACTATAATTAACGAAATCTTACACAATCGCTCTACAGGGTGTCCCCAAAAAAAATTACCGGTTGAACGAATTTGGACATAAGTTTAAGCATCAGAATTCATAAATATAAAAAACAGAATAAAGAATGCTACCCCATTATTATTTTGCATCTTATTTTCTAATTTTATTTGAATCTGTTGACTGATTGCGAAGAAACGAGCGATTACATAACGCATGCGCCAATTCGCTCCATTCTTAGTTTGAACGAAACGCTACTCAACACAATGCGGACTAGAAGTTAAACATGACAATGGGCTTTATATTTTGTTCGGTGAAATCCTTTTCGTTCGTTCTTCGTAAACAATCTGTTCCATGCACAACATTTAATTATGTTTTATTTGAATTTGAAAATACTGTGCGATATCAAAATGAAAAATTGCATGTAAGAAGATGCTGGGTACTTTTAAATATCTTTTTTTTTATTTTTATATTATTTTTACATACAGAATTATTGCATAAAGAATTCCAGCTGGCTAAAAATTTAAACTTTTCTCACACATTAATGGTTTTGTTCGGTGAAATCCTTTTCGTTCGTTCTTCGTAAACAATCTGTTCCATGCACAACATTTAATTATGTTTTATTTGAATTTGAAAATACTGTGCGATATCAAAATGAAAAATTGCATGTAAGAAGATGCTGGGTACTTTTAAATATCTTTTTTGTTATGTGAATATTATTTTTGCATACAGAATTATTGCATAAAGAATTCCAGCTGGCTAAAAATTTAAACTTTTCTCACACATTAATGGTTTTGGAATATTTTCAAGAAATTGTAATGCAAAATTTAATCGTTTAAAACATCAACATAATCTTGTATGATATCAAAAATCACACGTGAGGTTGTAAGCACTTGATCATTGTCATTTCTTGGCTCAAATGTTCTTTAGAAAGTTAAAATATAGCATATTGCACAACATAAGGAATTTAAACTGGGAAGCTTCCAATTGCAGAAAGAAGTTTTTTCGGACAATCTGTTGCTTCAAATGGTGTCATGAATAATGAATGCAAAAGTTTTAACTTTAAACAAAAACTTAAAACATTAAACATATTATTCCACATTATCAAAAATTAGAAGCTACAGGCTCATCACTTAATCATGTCGTTCTTGGTTTTTAAGTTTAACATTAAGAAGTAAAGCTGTTAATGTTATAGCTATCCAATTTCAGGAATTCATGTTAATTTTCTTATAATTCAACTACACTACTGTGTGTCAATGTGAAAGGTTGTTGAGGTAAATTCTGATAAAAACTGTCGCAAAAATGAAGAGAAATTACAACTTAAACAACTTTAAAACAATCATCGTGCACTTGCTATAACAGCGTAGCTTGTGCATAGCTGTACGTGTCGTGTTCACTGTATGCTATATGCACATCCACACTTCACTGATCACCATTCAAACCTACCGCGGTGTGTAGTCATGGCGGACAAGGACGAAACGGTAAGCTTGGATAATGCAGAAAACACGATTACAAATGAGGAGGAACTAGCAGTAAAGCGATTGAAAGATCCGGATCTGTGGATCAGAGTAAAAGTACCGCGCAATATCAGACTAACAAATATAGAGATGGCACAGGCGATATACGAGAATACAGTTACAAATGATAAAGACGCCATTACACCGAACGATATATTATCAGCCCAATACCATTCTGATTACAGTATATGGATTGTCACAGTATCAACTCTGCAGGCAAAGGTTCGTGTATTGGCAAATGATGTGATCACATTAAAAGACAAAACCTGTCCACTAGAAGATTACAGTTTGATACACGGAATGCGAAAAAAGAGAGGAATAAGACTGAGTATTCATGAACTACCACAGTCCATATCGGACGAATACGTTGAGCAGTGGGTCGATACATGGGCCAAGCGTGAAACCATGGTATCTAGACATAAGGAAGAGGATCGGAGTAGAAGAGAAGAAAACGACATTACAAAGCGCTTTAAACACCTATATACAGGTCATAGAGTATGTATGGTGTCGGAGATATATGAACATAAGTTACGTTACTCGGACATACAAATCCCCGACCCAAGAAACCAGAACAAACTAATTGATGCGCAGGTAGTTGTCTACTACAACGGACAGCCACCTATAAATTGCCATCACTGTTATTTGAACCACCCAGCAAGAGAATGCCCAGACAAAACCGCAACTAAAATGCTTTCTTTGTAATAACAATGGACATACTAAGCACAACTGCCCAACAGCGGACCTTGGCCCGACATGTTTCAGATGTAATGAGCGAGGGCACACCAAGAGCAACTGTGACCAAGCTCCTGCGCCTCTAGTACCTCTTGCATCTGCCCGTCCTGTTGTAGATCAAGCTGCACCTTTAATCCATCCAGTTGCAGTTCACCAAACACCTGATCAGAAGACACAACATATGGCACCTCAATCTCCGCCGCCAAACCCATCGATTGTAATCCTGCATGAACTGTTGGACAAATGCATTCAACCAGCATCAGGCCCCACATCACCAGAGATCCTAAAAAAAGTAGAAGATTTGTTAATATCAGCCGCATCACCGCAGAAAAGTCAATCTGAACCTAGACAAAATCGCAATGAAGAAAAAACTGATCAGAGAGACCCTCTACCTGAGACTGAGAAACAAAGCAAAACGCTGACAAAACAAACGGACATTAGGTCGCATTCGCAAGGAGCCGGCTCCAATCTCGCCCGAGATACTAGTCACGCGGAAAGCAGAAGCAGCCAAAAGAAGAAAGACAAGAAGAAGAGAAAAATATCAACTTCACCAAGAGATCAAAAAGAAAAGAAGAAAGGACGCCAAGCTTCACCAAATGTAACAGAACATGCATCGCCGTATGCCAGTATGTCAGAGTATGAATCCATGAAGTCGGCATCCTCGGATGAAACACCATATGAGGACCCTCCATAAAACTGTTAGACTGATGTAAAAAAAAAAAAAAAAAAAGAATTGTATTATGTATATGTGTCCTATCTTCAAATGAAGACATTATGTGCGAGACGAATAACCACCAATGATCATGGAGCGTCTTTTCTTAATTAGCTTTAATGTATCGGGACTTCGGAACAAGAAAAAGCGTGCTATTGTCTTTGACTGGTTAAAGCGTAATAAATATGATATTGCCATATTACAAGAAGTATACTGTAATACAAATGACATTTCTGAATGGTCAAAAGAGTGGGAAGGTCAAATATTTGGTAACTATGGAACTAATAGAAGTAAAGGTGTACTTACTCTCATAAATCCACAAAGTAATATTGAGGCAAATCAGTTTTTGCAGATAATGAGGGAAGACTTCTTGAGTCAAAGTTGAAATGGATAATGTTAATCTTAATATATGGAATATATATGCTCCAAATGAGCTGCAAGACAGAAAGAGGTTCTTTGAGTTTCTTAAGCAAAGTATTTTGAAGCATGGTGTGGGCCTAAACGAGCACAATGTATTAGGCGGGGATTTTAATACTGTATTTGACCCAGATCTTGATATGTTAGGTACTGGAAGCAACTCATATTATAAATCCGAGTGTGTAAACAAAATTAAAGAGATTTTGAAACTTTAAATCTCATCGATATATGGAGAAGAAAAAACGGAAATAACACAAGGTGTACATGGAGCAGAAAATCATCAAAGGTTAAATCAACTTTAGATTATTGGTTGATACCGTGTACTTTTGAAAGCTATGCAGAAAAAATTGATATTATACCGGGCTTTGGGTCGGACCATATGGCGGTAGAAATGGAATTACTTTTACAAAAACAAGAAAGAGGGATTGGTTACTGGAAGCTAAATAATAGCCTACTGCAAGACCAAGAATATAATGAGGGTATAGAAAAACTTGTTAATGGTACTACACAGGAATGTCAAAATATATTGAATGCCAGACAATTGTGGGATCTTTGCAAAAATAGGATAAGAACTTTTTCTATTAACTTTGCAAAAGGTAGTAAAAAAGATAAAGAAGTTAAAATGAGAAATTTGGAGAAGAAAATGAAACTGTTATTTGAAAAGATAACTGATGATCCAAATAATGATTGTTTTGTACATGAATATGACAAGGTAAAACTAGAATATGAATTACTGTATCACCATCACATGAAGGGACTTATCATAAGAAGCAAAGCAAAATGGACAGAAGAAGGGGAAATATGTACAAAATATTTTATGAATCTTGAAAAAAGAAATGTAAGTAATAAAACTATCACTTATCTGACTGATACAGGTGGAAATGATGTAAGTAATCAGGAAGACATTATTAAAGTGCAAGTTGATTATTACAAAGAATTGTACAAAAAAAGGGGTCAAACGACAAAACTTATGTTTGATAATTTCGTTGAAAATATGAACTCTGAACAGTTATCTGAGGAAGATAAAGAGTCATGTGAGAGTTTACTTACTAATGATGAATGTGAAAAGGCTCTTAAAACAATGGCCAATTGTAAGAGCCCCGGATTGATGGATTAACTTCAGAATTTTTTAAATGTCACTGGAGAGTGGTAGGACAATTGATTGTAAATTCGTTTAATGAAGCACATGAAGCTGGCGAACTCGCAGCATCGCATAAAAGAGGTATTATTATATTAATTCACAAAGGAAGGGACTTAAGGGCGTACTACACCCATATATTGGTTTGATTGGTCTAAAAAAATATTTTTTCATTTATAGCGAGGCGATATATGCACGGATCATGTGAAATAAAAATTTTTTTTTAATAAATAAAAAGGTGTTTTTAAACCATTGTATAGTAAGTCATTTTAGCCCTATATATTTTTTGTTTACCGTATCCTGGTAACTCAGATGCGTGTTTCATAACAAACCATAATTTATTCTTTTCAACATGTTCAAGTAGGGTACATGACTAGAATACATTAAATCCTTTGTTATACTCTCTATAGAAAATCTAGTGGTGCTTGCAAAATATATAACACTGAATAAATTAAATAAACACTTACACAATAGATGCATAGTCATTAGTCAATTTGATATTGATGTTGTTATTGATGTGTTGTTAGGAGAAGAAAAGGCTATTAGGTCACCGTATGTCAGGTTATAGGTCAATTGGTTCAGGTCAAATTTAAGCATCAATTTTGAATACACATGTGAGAGTCTGTGATACAAAATGTATCATAATGAGGAATAATTTTGATATTCTGTCTTTAACTGGATATATATCGAGAAGTGCAAGGTGGATATACTAATATACCTTGGGATGTAAATGGTGAGTACAATTTAGAATGCCTAGTTGAGATGGATTTCACAAATAAATATAAAATAGTTACCAAAATCACAAAAGCTAAGCTTACGGAAAACTACCCAATATGGTGGTATAGGTGACAAGAAATACAATTTTTTCAACATTGCTGTAGTATGGTTGTGGTAACCTGTTACCTATGGCTTAATTAAGTTTCAGTGAAATAATGTCGCAAGTTAAAAATACAAAATATAGCTCAACATTGAAAATAGAAGCATTTTAACCAGGTCCTAGTTTGATAGTTGTGGAGCACCAAGTTCATGAAGTCAAAAAGAAATCAGGAACCACTTATTCCCATTTTACATATCAACTTTATTTCCTAACGTGTTAGCAACACATATCCAAAATTTTAACGAAATCCGTTGATATTAAGCTTTCCAAAATGAAGTGAATTTAAATCATCAGTGATGTACCACCTTTTGGCTTCTACTTTTAAAAGCATGTAAGCTACGTTGATACCGACGCCACCAATAAAACGAGAAGATTTGCCCCTTCATTTTGCATACCACTTTGTCCAATTTTTTTTTGTAATTTCTTCACAAAATGCAAAAAAATGCAAAAAAAAATCAATGGGTGTAGTACCCCCTTAATAGAAACAAATTGGATAATTGGAGACCGATAACATTACTGAATATAGATTACAAGATTGCAGCAAAAGTGCTCGCCTCAAGAATAAATCAGGTTTTACCCAACGTAATTAACACAGACCAAAATGGCTTTTTAAGAAAACGTGGTGCAGCTTTAAACATACGCCTTGTTGAAGATGTTTTGAGATATACAGAAAAGGAAAATGTAAAAGGGGCTATGATTTGCATTGATTTTCGAAAAGCATTCGATACGATAAACAGAGATTTTATTTTATTTGCACTTGAGAAATTAAATTTTGGTATGCAATTGAAAAAATGGATAACCACTATGTTTAAGAACACTGTAAGTTGTATATTACACATTGGTCATTTGTCAAATTTCTTCTTTCAAGAAGAAGGTTTAAGACAAGGTTGTAATTTATCTCCTTTATTATTTCTTATAGCGTCAGAAATTATGTCTAGTAAGATAAGACAAACAAATGATATACGGGGTATTGAATTACCCTTAAAGACTATGGGGAAGGTGAAGTTAAAATAACTCAATTTGCCGACGACACTACAATCTTTGTGAGGGATGAAAAGTCAATACATAGAGTTATAGAAATCCTTGACCGTTTTACAGAAATTTCAGGTCTACATCTTAATAAAACCAAAAGTGACGCAGTTTGGATTGGCGCAAGCAAAAGTTTGAAAAAGAAGGTCGGTGACATCAATTGGAAATTCGAACCAAATAACAGTGTCAAATTATTAGGAGTAGTAGTTAACCCATCAATTAATATTGAAGAGTTGTCTGCAAATTGGGAACCGAAAATGGTCTCAATAGAAAAGTCCATAAGAGCTTGGACAATGAGAAACCTATCAATGGTTGGTAAAATACTCATAGTAAAAAAATTGATGGCATCAAAATTTTCATATATAGGTTCAATAATAGACTTACCACAATGTTTTGTAAATAGAGTAAATAGTATGTTTTTTAAGTTTGTATGGGGAGGTTCGGAAAAGGTTAAAAGAACAACACTAGTAAACGAGTACGACAACGGTGGCCTAAAATGTTCAATTTTAAAATATTTCTGGACTCATTGAAGTTGTTATGGATAAAAAGTTGGCATCGTCAGAAATCAGCACGTGGAAAAATATTCCTTTATATATTATTAATAAAACCCAGTTAGGCGTACATATTTTTAAGTGCAACTGTAATTTTGAAAATATCAATGCAGTTGTAAGATATATAATAAATGAGATGCCCATGTTTTACCGAAATCTAATCAAGGTATGGTTGTCAACAAAAAGTACTCAAGACAAAAACCAAGTGCAAAACTGGGGAGATGAAGTTATTTGGAACAATATTTGTATAATTAGCAGAGGTAAGACATTTTATTACAAGGAATGGGCTAAAAGAGGTATAATATGTATTTCAGACTTGTATGATCAAAACGGTGTCTTTCATTCACTAGACGAAATCAAAAGTAGGTTTCCACAGCCAGCCAGTGTTTGTATACAATATTTAGCTCTAAAACAAGCAATTTTAAAAAAAAAAAAAAATAAACAGCAGAATGCTATTAACAAGGACATATACTTTTATGATGGAAAAACTTTTGTTGCATTAATGAATTGCACCACACAATTATATAGGAAAGCTATGTTATCAAAGATTTCAATTAAACCAATATGTCAAACCTTTTGGGAAAATAAATTCAAAAATATGAAATTCAATTGGAGCAAAATTTGGAAAAATATTATGGCAACAAAAGAACCTAGGCTAATGACATTGAATTGGAAAATAACCAGCAATATTTATGCAACAAAAGTCTTTCTTAACAACATAGGAAAAGAACAAAGTAATGTATGTGAAATTTGTAACGAAGTAGATTATATTGAACACTTTTTTTTTGTTTGCAAAAAAAATAAAAAGATATGGAGCGAAGTGGACAAAATAATTTTGCAACACTACAATGTTAAAATTAAAACCACACAAGCAGATGTTATCTTTGGTTACTACCATGCAGGAAAATGTAATACTACAATCAATAAAATAATAAGTGTTAATATCGTTACGGGAAATATCCCGATTTGATCAGTCTATTACATTCTGAATTAAGAATCAGAAAGCTTATGTAGTAAAAATTGTAGAAATTAGCAAAGTCAGAAATTAGTTAAGTGAGAACAAATGAGTTATGTAAATATATAATGTGATGAAATCAACGAAGCAAATAAAATAAAAGATAAAAAAAAAAAAAAAAAAAATGTGAAAGGTTTTTCACCTTCAGTGAAAGCATGAATAATATAAAATAGATATGAAGACTAAATTTAATGAGATACACAAAACTTATAAAGGGGTGTGCGAGTATGAAAAAAAAAATCATGTTGATCAAAATAGGAATGAATTGCATTGGTGCGCCCATTATATAATCGCTCATTTCTTCGAAACCAGTCAACCGAATAAAATAAAATTTTCGTATTATTAAAATGCGCGGCTTTTTAAATTGTTTGATTCGAATGTCTCTTTCTCGACTTATGTCCAAATTCATTCACCCGGTAATGTTTTCTGGGACAGCCTGTATATGAGCACGATAATCAGCGGAAATAAACGAAATGACGGAGAAAGTGCGCGAGCGTCTATTGTACCGTGTCGTTTCCAATATTATTAGTGCATACGCGATGTCATTTGTAAAATTTCATGTAAACAAATTCAATTGATTATTTGGTAAAATGATGTTAAACATACCTAACAATGACGTTTCGTGCTACATCGTAGAACTTTCTTAAATCGACTGACCAATTCTCACAGTCCTCCTCGTCTGCTTCCTGTCGGAGTGTGTTAGGCCCCCTTTTCCGTATCCAAATCGCTTCTTTTATGTGTCTTCTATTTCTGTTTTGCTCTCTGTCCTTTATGCTCGCGTCATCCCAATTGATTACATGATTGTCCTCCGCTACATGGTCAGTGATAGCGGATTTGTTGACCTCTCCGGTGACCGAGGCTTTCCTCTGAGCTTTAGTTGAGGCTTTTCCCGCTTCGGTTTTGTGTTCTTTTAGCCGCGTACCTAGCACTCTAGAGGTTTCACCAATGTAGGTTTTTTTCACACTTGCGACATGGGATTTCGTAAACGCATTCGGCTGTTTGTAATGAATCGCGTTTGTCCTTGAATCTGGTGTGGCTTAAATGATGTTTGAATGCCATGCTTATTAAATATCCTCCTAGCACGCTGCGAAAGCCCTCTTTGTAGGGGAGGACGACCATACCTCTGGTGACCGACTGATTTTCTTCTTTTTCATACGTGAATTTGATGTTACCGGTTTTGTCTATCTGATTATTGTGTGAGGTGAGCTGTTCCGCTGATCCTTTCTTAACAATTTCTAACACATCGTCCACATATCTTTTGCAAAGTCTAGTTTGACAGTTGACCGGGGCTGTGGCAATGGCTTCTTTTTGGAGCCATTTCATGTAGAGATTAGCAACTACTGGACTAACCGGGGAGCCCATCGCGGTACCAAATTTTTGTTGGTACACTTGGCCGCGAAAGGGGAAGTATGTGGTAGTGAGAGCGAAAGCTAAAATCTCCATGACGTCGTCTACAGATAATTTGGGGGTGTTAGTGAACAGTGACACTACGTCGTGAGATATGAATTCCTCGCCCTCGTCAATTATAATTTTAACTTAGTCCTCGGCGAGATCTTTGGAATTAATGACATGATGCTGCGACTGGCCTACTAAAGGACCAAGAATTCTGGCTAGGTCTTTGGATGTCTCGTACATAATCGAGCCGCAGTAGTCCACTATAGGTCTCAAAGGGGTGCCGGCTTTATGTATTTTAGGCGTGCAGTACATTCTAGGGGTGTTTTCAACAGTGGGGTAGAGTTTCCAATACTCTTTGACAGTGATCTTTTCTTCTTTCTTGAACCTAGTGAGTAAGCTTACAAGCTTTTTCTTGTAACGCGCAGTTGGATCGCTCTTGAGTTTATCATAGGTTTTATCATCGTTTAACATGATGTTTACTTTTCCGCATAGTCCTCCTTGTCCAACACATCTGCCGCACATCTATGACCAACTCCTAAAACCACCTAAAACAGCGCCACCAACGTCAAACTCACCAGCAGACGAGGAGGACTGGGAGAATTGGTCAGTCGATTTGAGAAAGTGCTACGATGTAGCACGAAAGGTCATTGTTAAGTATGTTTAACATCATTTGACCAAATAATCAATTGGATTTGTTTACATGAAATTTTACAAATGATATCTATTGACAATCCTGAATCCAGTTTTGGTGAAAATTAAAAAACAAAAAACAAACAAAACAAACAAAAAACACAAAAACACAAAAAAACCACAAACAACAAAACAAAACAAAATAAAACATTAATTTGATTAGCTTTGAGAAATATTTCACACAAATGATCAAAATATGCCTAATTTTGTAAAAACAAACCACGATTCAACTTTCAATTATTTTTTTTTGAAGTTGGACAAAAGGTAAAACAAAATAGACAAATGTATATATATACCTAGTTTTGGAAAAATAATTCCTGTCCAAATTGTTTCTGACATAATTGTTTTTTTAATTTCCTCTACAAAACCGAACATTTTGCCAAAATAGCACGTCACAGATGGATTCATCAAGTGCTTGCATATCTAGATATGTATACTTTTTTATACTTTAGACCCACACATTAGTAGTTATTTGTCACAAACTTTTTCATAATTCCGACCTTAATATTATTTGTTTAAAAACATTCTAAGTAAACAATGTAGCTAAAAATTTACATGTATTTACCATACAAGAGTAATCAAGTCAAACAACAAGTAGTCGAAAGTCTTGTTTTTGATGGAAAGTAAATATAACGGCCTAGTAGACCTCCGTATGAATTAATTTGCGATTTACTAATATTAATAACAATTGACATTTCACAGTTTTTCTTTTCAAATTAATTTTAAATGTATTTACTTGCTAGTACTCAAGTTGTGAGAAGCTTAAATCCAATTAGATTATAAAGTTACACACACGTTTAAACCACATTTCTTAAAACATTTACAATTTGTTATTGTTACATTAGGTTTTAAAATCAAACCAGTATCAGAATAATGTTGGCAAGTCTTAAACTGAGATATAGAAGCCTTCAAGTTTGAATTGAGGAAAAAAGTGCTTTTCTTTTGATTGTGGACATGGGGGCATGTTGCAACCCTCTCGTTACATGACGGTAATACCGGACATTGAGCCAAAACTCGTTTAAATGGCAAACTTCTACTTGGGTCTTCATTTAGCTTATCCCATCGTTGCATTTAATATTGCATTAACGCTAAATTACACATCACACATTTTATTTGTTCATTCGTAATTCATGACTCAGCGCAAATAAACCCAATTCGAGAATACGGACTAGACTGTATGATATAATAAGAATACATTAATATCTGATGAAAGTGAATTTTATACAGTATGACTGAATACACCCTTCATATTTTGTTAAAAATGAAATTAAACTTAAGTAATTTAAACTTATGAAGTCAACACAAAATTAAGACGTACCTCAAATTTTCGGTCACAACTTTGACCTTCATTGGGTGACAGATTTGCAAAAAAAATCCACTTTACAGCGGGAATGTTAAAATGTAGCCAACAGAGTCGTGCAACTGTTCCGTATAGCCCGAAAAGGTTAAATATTAGGGGGTGGATGAGCCCACTTTAGTGGAACTTGAAAGTCCACATTTTGGAAATTCTGCGGCCCCCACAAATAAATCCTGGCTATAATGTAGGCCTAGCTATTAACAACACGGAATCGCTTAAAATGTTTTGTTGCAACTTTTAAACATGTTGCTTACATGTTTTATACATATATATATATGTTTTCTAGCAACCTCTTCTAACATTAATGTTTTATGTTTGTTTGGATAAAGTTAAATCAACCATTTTGTCACGAGCTGTCTCAAAAGAAATTTGAGGGATTGAGTGAGTAACAACATTATTTCAGGTCTGGATATTCACTTAAAGTTTAGTTTCTTTAATATGACAGGAGCTAACATAATTTATGATTATCAAGCTAACATTATCATTACTATACTGGATTAATAATCTACAGATTCTACACCAAGACACCATGATTATCATCACCGTTGACCATGTTTACTAACCACTCCCGTTTACTAACCGCTCCCGTTTACTCAGCTAGCGGGGACCCGTGCGAAGCGCGGGTCTCCCGCTATTAATAATAATACATGTATGATCAACGAGCTAAACACGATTTATACGCTGTCGAAGTTACGTAATAAATCGGATTAACTACCATAGCAATAAGTGAAAACAATTTTGATTATATCGCGCTTTACTACATATATGTCTGCAATCATAGATTAAATACAATGCCGCTCCTTTCAAAGATACTAATCTTACAGGTGATCAGCATGATACGGTTCAATGCAGAGGTACCGTGTGGACGTAGTAGTGGAGCGCGATATAATCAAAAAATTGTTTTCACCTATTGCTATGGTAGTTAATCCGATTATTACGTAACTTCGCCAGCGTATAGGAGGTGGAATGAAATAACAATTTTCTAAGTTCTACCTCATTTGTTTGGTTCGAAATTAAAAGGCGACAATGTGATCAGTGAAACTATTCTTATGCAAATCACGTATATTTTAATAATGATTCATAAAAATGTGGATTTGGAGGTATTGTTATAGAAAACATTTGATTTTGCTGATGCGCTTATTTTCATTGAAATCAGTGAAAAATGAAACGCTCTGACAGTGGGAAAATAATATAAAAAGTTCTCGTTGTGCACACTTTTTAGCTTGCCTATTTGTTAAGGCTTATATGAAATTGTTTTCATTTAATTTTGTAAATACAGTAAAATCCACTGCAAAATACATTTTGTTCCAAATTAGCAAAAAATCTGACTTACGAAATGCGATTTTGCGTCTCGTTATGGGTTATCACGCCGCAAAACCATCCGTTACTGCACATGATGTCATGCTCAGCTTTCAACCCGGGGCTTTCAAGATCACTTCTGTGGACAATATCGTTCAAACTTTATCAATTTGTATTGCCTCACTGTAAAAATGAGTTTCAATAGCTGGTATATAAAACACGTTATTGTATTCTTTAAACATATTAATATACAGCACCTGTCAAATACAAGCTCTATATCTTATTAAAATGAGATAAAATTGAATATCACTCAAAAAGAGGTGCTACAAACAATGTTGCAATTAATCAATCATTCTGTGTCATAGGGGAGAATATGAGGTAGTACGGAGCACCTTCTTAGGCAATGTCAGAATTTGTGGCTAACTATTATTTATTTACGATTCAGAGCAGGTTAAAGATAGAGAGGCATACATAGATATAGATCCTCTATACACTAGGCAACTTGCCTAATTATTTTACCAATCGTTTTGACATACATAACTACAAGACACGATATGTAAATGACCTAAATCTAACCAAAAATAAGAACGTCTTTTCTGATCATGCCATACTTACAAGAGGTCCCATTCTTTGGAATTCTTTAGATAAAAATCTGAAAGCTTCAAAATCAATTCAAAATAAAACTTATCTCTAAATATAATTAATCTTTTCCGCGAGCACTCCCCCCTTCCCTTGTCTTGTCTTTTAGTTATGTTATAAATGTGAAGTTAATTTGTTTTGTTAATATCATTTGATTTTAGGGAAAGGCTAACTTTCAGACCTTTTTGGTCTTCCAGCCTTTTCCTCCATATGTACCGTGTTTGTATATATTATTTTTTATGTCTTTGATTTTTATGGATATAAATATGAATGAAATATGAATGACTTGCTTCATTCATCTAAGATTGAATTAAAATAAAAACCTAAATTAACTTCTTTCCAAGAATAAACTATGTCTTAATGTGAACAGGGTCATAGAGACCAACAAGGAGTTAAGTTTTCAACCCTTATTTTAACATAGTTATTTACGACAACAAAAAACTTGTAATCTCTCAGTATCACGTGGTTTCAATTTGTGTTTGGTGTGAGTTATCCTACGAAGGTTTCAGAAAACCCAAAAAAACATGACTCATTAATTTAAGCTAACCATGCTAACTGATTGAATAATATCTTTGGGCTTTTAAATTGATCATACATTGTGTTGTGTCTTAAATGCAATCCTGCTGTACTATATTTTGTACATTGTGAATTAATTCAAAATCTCACTCTAACTTGCTGTTGTGTATTAAAGCATGACAAGCTAGGGTACAACATAGCATTTACTGCTTTTGAAATTGTTGTTTTACAAATATATAATTCTATTTTGTAAATAATTGATTTTGAACGGAAAAATTAAAAATTACCGTTACTGAAAAAGTCTGTAAAAACAAGCTGTTTCCATTCTGACAATAATTCGATTGGCATTATGTGGTAGCGGTAAATAATGCAAATTGGCTCAATCACTGAATTGGTTCATGTAATGTAGAACTTACAAACAAGTCATACATCTTTGTTTTCATTCAGTGCCACATGATTTTCCTTCGTCTGTTGGCTGGTACATTTTCATGTAGTACAAAATCAATCAATTTTGTTGATTTTATATGATATTAGCAAAATATATAGTTCAACCTGATTGTTCACCTAATTAGCATGTCATCCGTGTAATGATTGCCTGAAAAAAACCACAATTCTGGTTTCTAAAACACGCCTTATACAACTAATAACTTGCAACAAATGAAATACCCTACATCGAATTAATAACCAAATATTTTCAGGACTGAATTTGCACTGTTCATTACAAAAATAAATAATACAAAATAATATCTCCCTCTCTTTCAGCAGCAATTGATTACAATTCATAACTTTGTACTACATTTTACATTAAAGATAAACTACATGTAAATGTACCAGCCAACAGATGAAAGAAAAACATGTGACACTGAATGAAAACAAAGATGTATGACTTGTTTTTAAGTTCTACTTTACATGAACCAATTCCATAATTGAGTCAATTTGCATTATTTACTGCTACCACATAATGGCAATTGACTTATTGCTAGAATGGAAACAGCTTGTTTTTACAGACTTTTTCAGTAACGGTAACCTTTCAATTTTCAGTTCAAAATAAAATAATATATTATATATATAATTATACATTTGTAAAACAACAATTTCAAAAGCAGTAAATGCTATGTTAATATACCCTAGCTTGTCTTGCTTTATACAACAGCAAGTTAGATTGAGATTTTCAATTAATTCATAATGTACAAAATATAATACAACAAGATTACATTTAAGACACAATACAGTGTATGATCAGTTTAAAAGCCCAAATATATTATTATTCAATCAGTTAGCTTAAATTAATGAGAACAGGCGGCGAATGGCATGATCGAGCCGGCAACTTGTGAAACCGCCCGGCCTTATGGCATTTTCCATATACTTGGAATTTCAAAATAATCCCATTCAATTACACGGTTGACGCTGAAAATTTACTGAATTTAGAGAATGCACGGCAACCACCACCTGGTCTAAAACATGTCTATGACCAATGTTGTGATGAGGCGATTAGTAATAATAATAATAATAATAATAATAATAATAATAATAATAATAATAATAATAATAATGATAATAATAATAATAATAATAATAATAATAATAATAATAATAATAATAATAATAATAATAATAATATTTATTTCTTATATAGCCCATTACATAAAAAATCTCAATGCGCTTTACAGTATGTCAGAAACACCAAAACTACAAAGATTAATTGCACAAATAAATTTCAACTATTATCAAATAATGTACAACCGATACCCTGCAGATACAACTCAGAACCAGCTGAAATGAGAATAGATTAAAAGGTAAAGTACACATTTTAAAGTTTAAGAAATATCACGGAATGCATTGGTAAAAAGGTGAGTTTTTCAAATACTCTTAAAATGATTGATGGAATCTGATTTGTATAGGCAAGTTATTTCACAAGACTGGATTACAAAAAGCTCTCTCTCTTTTAAAGGTAACAAAACGCAGAAGGCCCGCACTGAATGTTATTGGGGTAAGGCGCCAAATTGTACAAAAGGAAACCAAGCCCAAACTGTTCAAGATGGTAAGGTCCTATGAATCAAACAATGCAATTTTCCATCTAACTTAAATAACCATTTTCTGATTCATGACATGTGTTTAATTCAATTTTATGTACATTATTAAAATAGGTTCTGTATTTTATGACTTTTCTGAGTACCAGTACTGCATTCCGGATATTACTGAGTATTTTGCCAATTTTAATGTCGCATGCCTTTTGAAGCACTTGTCATTTGCTTCAACTGCCCTGAACGACATCGATCATAGACCAATTATACCTATAAGAGGGGCATCCTAGCATCAAATTTTACTTGCATTATTTTGCTCAAGAAAATATCATTTCAAAGATAGTGCTTTGAGTTTTGTCCTTGACTATTAGAATTCTTGTAACATGTTTTAATTACGAAAAGAGAGGAAAAGATGTTAGTTACAAACTTTCGGTTTAAAACCGTGGGATAGCCTTTATCAAATTAATGGTCCAGTTTCAATATTCAATTCCAGCCCAAAAATACATTTATAATAAAAGGAAATAAGTAAAAGGATAGTAGGCTAATTCTCGCATTCGAGTAACATTAATTTTCCTAGATTATTTAAAATATACTTATTTGTAGCTTGCATATATTCCTTGAAAATATAGTGGATATTATTTATTATTTTGCCCAACAACATAATGTTTAATTCTAGACCTGGACAATAGTTATCACAGTAATATACACGTACATTTGTAGCTATTTTCAACATAAATGTTTCTGTATCCAATTTTTCATCTTTTTCTGCTTTTTTGTAGTTATTTTATTCTATAAACTGTACATTTGTGTGCAAATTGATGGCGCTATTTACATAAATTTGTAAATTTATATTAGCCAAATAATATGAGTTATTCCTTACATTTCATGATAAAATGTTTTTTTTAAAATAATTTCCTTGTCATTTCGTAGTCTCTGATCTGATGTTCTAATACCATTATACCTCTTGTAAAGCTGCAATCAAGGTTAAAGATAAATATCGCTATCATTCTTCAGCTTTACTTAAAAATTACTTAAAAATTACATCTAACAACCGTAAAACCCGAGTTGCAAATCTACACCATTTTGATCAATGCGTTACACCTACCTTAAAATGCTTTTTTTTAAATAATTTCTTACAAAAATATATATTAAGAAATATCCAATTCCAATCTTCAGATTATTACATCGTAAAATTCTTTTAAGAATTTTACGATGTAATAATCTAGCACTGACAAATTGGTTCAACTATTTAAAAATAGTTGAACCAATTTGTCAGCGCTAGTCGTCCTCAGTTTTTAGACACCCGGAGAGTGTTTCAACACCCTGCTATATCGTATCCCAAAATAGCGCAACAACGTGTGTTTTAACTTTAAAACTATTTATTACTGATCAAATTATTTACTATTATACCTTGACTTGAGTATTGTCATTAATGTTCATTTTTCATCTTTGTCCCCTCCTCCTCCTTCTTATCCTCCTCCTTCTCCTCCTCTTCTTCTTCTTCTTCTCCTTCTTCTTCTTTTTCATCATCATCATCATCATCATCATCATCATCATCATCATCATCATCATCATCATCATCATCATCAACATCATCATCATCATCATCTACACCATCATCATAAACATCGTCATCCTCATCATCATCATCATTATTATTAACATCATCTTCATCATCATCATCATCATCATCATCAACATCATCATCATCATCAACATCATCATCATCATCATCATCATCATCATCATCTTCATCATCATCATCATCATCATCATCATCAACATCATCATCATCATCATCATTATCCTCATCATTATTATTAACATCATCATCATTAGGCCTATATTCATCTTCTTCAGCATCACGAATCAGCATCTTTTTCTTTGTTTCTTCCAACTTATTAAACTTATTTTTGTATTTCACCTTTAGATATTTTTAAGGTCAATTAATATCAAGTTTAACCTTTGATTTGTCAATATGTTTGTAAAGAAACGTGATGAGTTTGTAGGTTGCACCCGCCTCCTCGCGTAAGAAGAGGGTTAGTATTCAAACCAGTTTCAAGAATCTTAACAAGATTATATATCAATTTTTTGAAACGTTCTTTATTGGATGCGGGTTTCTTGTGTCATCCCAACTTGGTCCCCATTGTGATAAGTCTTTTTCCTCATTGGATGAGATACTTTGACATATATCATACAATAACAATCAATTATAGTAATAAAATCGTTGTCACATCAAGATATAATCCTTTGAATTATTATCACGCTACCGTGCGATATATAAGCACCTGTGGTATTGACACAGCGTAATTGGTACTTTTATTGCTTAAGCAAACTCGGTACATTTTCTTTTTTTTCCAAACAAATATTTGCTAGGAATCATTACACGGATGACATGCTAATTACGTGATCATCATCATTACCATTGCTTTAAGATTTGGCTGCCTTAGAGGATTTTCTTTATTTTGTGGCTATTACTGGTTGCAGTTGGTGTCTCTTGGGAAGGGAAAGGAAAGAGATCAAACGAAGATTTGGTATAGATCAATATGACATTAAGGCAAGCCAGGTACTTCATAGTGATAATACTTTTACTTCTAAATGGACAGGAAGCTATACTCAAAAAAGATGGTAAGTGACTTATTTATTTACTGTAATGTAATTTCGAAGGTCCGATTAATGGTAATTATCACTTGCACTGTTAATATGGGCCTTTAACACATGTTCGCAGGATGTATTTGTTATGTTAATAAAGCATATGACACTGAATTTGACCGGAATTACCTGTTTTTAGATTTGGAGAGCTTATCCGTTCTGATTAAAATCTGAGAGCGAAACACCTGGATCCTTGGCTATAATTCAAACTACAAGGTCATTCAATTCTACCTCTATCATCACATCTCATTATGATATTGAAATTACCCATGGTTATACTCTTTAAGCTTTGTTACAAAATTAAAGTTATTTGATGCAAATGTGATTGTTGGTTGTTAAGATGTGTTGGTTAAAGCAAATACAGATTTGGTACATCGGAAATGGTTCAAAACTGAAGCCAAAAGTTTTGTAAGCATCATATTATAGCTTTGGACAATGTCCATAAAAGTGTTTTCAAGATGTGGTTGTCCAACTCAGGATAATTATTTGGTCCTATTTGAGCTCCCTGACATGCCTTGGGATTTCAAAAGAAAATGAAACATGCTTTTTACGAGGCGAAACCATCGAAGGGTTCAACAGACACACAAATGTTAGTGAAATATGCCAGATTTCGACTAAAACCACAGTTTGATAATAACTTTATATATACTTACAGAATGCAAAAACTTTGCACTAAAGACCTTTTGATATTAACTTATGAACCAATTATCATGACTTGAACCAACAAGCGCTCACACAATCGAAGTCAACAACCATGGAAAAGGGTCAATACGATGGCTCTTCTGAACATGTATCAGTTTTGTTGTTCAAAAGACATAATATCCAGTAAAACTGTACTATCTGCAAGCATTAGGTAATGATTAAATTATTTGAACAAAAATAAAGCAATTAGATCATTTTCAGAAATAAATCTGTAATGATTTCCACATCGATGTTGGCAACCTATTTAATCATAATTATCCTTTCTTTTCAGACCGTTACCGATGTACCAAATCTGTATTCACATTAACCAACACATCATAACAACCACAAATCACATTTTAATCAAATACCGTTTATTCTATAGCCAGGATTTAATAGTATAAGCATAGGTAATTTTAATGTCCTGGCATGTAAGATAGAGATGTGATGATGGAGGTAGAACATTTTGAATGACCCCCGTATAACAATTTGGCAATGAATTTGAGCATTGACTTCCATATCAATTTTCGAGGAAATGTTATCATTTACATTATCAGTCCGGCAAAGTATTATATCTGGAATATTATATACTTTGAAACCTATAGTTCCATTTTCAAACCTAATTTAGACTAAAATATATTTAAAGTCAAGTTCTCTTCAAGATTAATTGCGTGCAATTACATGTGACAAAATAATTTAAAAAAAGAACATTACATTTAATTGATTACATAATCATATTAATCTTGTTGCTTAAATTGCGGCCAAATAACACAATCTCACGATAGATTTGTGGCATAATTCTAGGCTATATTGTGTAAACTTTTTCAGACCTCAAATAAAGTCACAAAGGGGTAAAATTCAAAAACAGTTATTAGATTTGGCAATGCTGTTCCCGATCCGGTACTGTTTCCGTGTGTTCCAGATCCAGACTGATGAAACATAGCGTCATCTTACTAGGAAAGGCTGGGTCCCACAATCCCCACGATTATATTATTTCCAGTGTTTGACATAAACCCTATCGCATGTGTAATTTACACCCAAAAATTTGCCTGTTTCGATACAACTTTAAAAGTGTAGTGCAAAATTTCGATACCACATTGTACTGACTTTATGTGTTGATTGTCTGAGACTGCACTTCAAATTGCAGATGGGATTGCACCACAACTTTTAAAATGGGGTGCAAAAATACACACTAAGGTAAAAAAAAATAATTCGAAAACTGATTGTTCCTCTGTTTAACTGCAAGTACTTTGTACTTTTAAGTGGATAAAAACGCTTACACAAGTGACCAAAAGCGTTTATTGTTAATTCATCCTTTTCGTCAATTTGAGTAAAAAACAAATGGACGATACTACTCTACTCGGGGTAGAGTATCCTGTCAAGGTCCGAGGGAGGGGTATTTGAGCAATGAATGTATGTAGGAACAGTAATTTTCGGATTAATAATCAAAATCCGGTTTAAATTCTGATAGTTTAGGATTTTGAAGAAAATATCAGTTTAAGCCAGTTTCACGCCACTTCTGTGTAATGAAAAACGACATTTTCAAAGTCGGTGGTGGTATTTGACCAAGGTTTAAATTTTACCCCTGCATAAAGAGCCATTTATTCAAATTAGGCACTGTTCCACTACTTCTATTGTCCTGAACTTTATGACATCTCGTTAGGAGAATACACTAGTGTCCTGTCTCTGTTTCCAAGATTAGTTATGAAAAGATGTCTGCATATCCATACTAAAATAGTGTCTCCTTACCTAGCACTACCACAAAAAGGAAACATTGTTACATTAATATTTGATTTTGAAAAATAAGACAACAATTTCAAAACTTGGAACATAAATAAAATGTTCATAATAAAATATGTAACACCTTTTGAACACTTGACACGTTTTCTTATTTCCTTATGTCTTTCTTTGTTTCATTTGAACATAGGTCTTCTTGTAGTTTGAACACTGATGTTCTGAAATATTTGAGAACACTTATTACACATTATGTCATGTATGTTCTCTAAATAAGTTGAACACGTGTCATGTGTTAAAAAACCGTTACATTAATTACAGTGTAGAATGCACCGGTACAGGAGCGAATAAGCTACCCCTGGGCTGAAACAAATAACTAGGGCAAGACCACGGATAGGGGTGGGGTATGCAACACATACACCATAACACGACAGACACTGGAACACGGTATCAAATAATGATGCTTAAGGAATCTAACCCTTTAGGAGGAGATCGCAACTTAACAAATAAGCCTACGGGTTATAATGAAGTCTTTTTGAGAGCGATAATTATTGTATTTGATTTTGAGAAACGTTTTCTGTTGTAATACAGATACCTTTTGTGGGTATTACTGCTCGTGATTTTAATTTATGACATTTTATGTTTTGCAACCAACTCACCGTGCCTTTATTTAAACTAAATATTGCCGGCGGTATCAGGTGCAATAGCCAACGTTTTTCCCAACTGCAGCGGTTCTGGACATTTCTAAAATACTACTACTTAAAAAAATCTCTATTCGGCATCGACTGGATGTAACACAATTGTATTATTGGACATAGAAATAATGTATACATTTTCAAAATACCCACAAAATAAGAGTTTCTACAATTCATGCACTTCCAAAATGAACATAGTAAAATAAGGAAATAGTACATTTACAAATGCATGTTACAGTTCTTCCGACATTTCAATTAATTGAATTACACCAAAATATTATTTATTACTTGTGCATTTGGCAATTGAGACAATCGTAATTGAATTTCTCAATCATCACTACTATCGGTATTATAATTTTAAACAATGTACGTTTTTATAAAACGTTTTTTTTTCGTGCACTTGGGATCAACTTTAGGGACTTTGTATGGCGTTAAGCGCTAGGGATTTGCTATAACATTAAGTTTAAGCAAGTTATCCAGGATGAACAGAATTAACGGAACTATTGCTTGGTTAACTTTGATAGGCTAATACGATAGCAATTATTCAATATAGTTGAATCTTATGGATTTCCATTGATTTTCGTGATGCAGCATACACTGTTATATATCAAGAAATAATCACGTGTTACAAGTTGGGACCCTCTTTCGTGACATACATTTTTCATAACTGAAAACATCCATTTTGCGATGAGTGGTTATATACCTTTTTATGTACCAAATACAGGTATGTAAAAGTATACATTGCTGGATAGCATAAAGAATAGATACGGTATTACAATGACCCAAACCTGATGTCAATATGCAGGGTGTACTAGATATTCAGGGTGTAATAATTAACTCTTTAATAAACATGTAGTACAGCATAGGAGTGCATATTTTTTTTCTGGAGTATTTTCTAAATCTGAAGCCCACAAAATCAAACAGAGCTTGAAAAGGCCCCTCCCGAAAATACAGTGAGCGCAAGAATTAAGGCATCAGTTATGTTCACCCCTGTATATCATAAACACAGACAAATGTGTCAAAATTAAAACAAGCATACCGATACATGTACTCTTTAATTTAGCTCTAATTTAAGACCTCATTTGTTGAAATTGGTGAAGCGGTGATCTATAGCCTAATGAAGGTACAAAATCAACGGTTGCACTTTTATGTTCTAATCAATGATAGTTGTAAGGATAGACTAGGTATTGTTCATTATCTAATTAAATACAGTATTGAAAAATAACGCTTTGATGTTTTGAAAAGTTCATTCTACAAATCATATACTAAGAAAACTTGCTGGATTTATTGTTGCTAATGAGTTATGTACGTTTTACAAAGGTGCTGTTGTTTCAGCCCACTTTACAACATAATTCAAGAACTACAGGACCTACAGAGGTATATCTGTGATATTTGAATTTTTCTACACACTCGCTATGAAATGATTAATGCAATTTTTGCCAAAGCTCACTACCATTCGCAAGATGCTGTAAACTACCAAATCGCAACAGTTTAAAATAGTTGCTAAACTTAATGTGCTAATCAATGGAAATCACGGCGCTAAGCCAGACACAAGAACAGTCAATGAAAACTGGAATATGTTTAAAACGTTTCTGTTGGAAGCTATGGAAAAGTCTGTCCCCCATCATATGTCCAAGGGCAAACCATCCCACCCCTGGATAAACCATCATATAACCAAGCATATGAGGAAACGGGACAAATTATACAGTGCTGCAAGAAAATCCAAATCTGAGAGACTCTGGAGCTCTTACAAGAAACAGCGTAATCATGTAACCAAATTACTCCGTGAATCGTACCATCACTACATGGAAGAAATCTTAGGGCCTAGTCTTGATACCAGTCCGAAAACATTTTGGTCATTTATAAGATCACTGAGGCGGGAAGCTGTTGGCATACCTACCTTGGTAGTTGATGGAGAGTCTTTTACATCTGATAAATCAAAAGCGGAGACGCTAAACAGACAGTTTTCATCGGTTTTTACGCATGAAGACCTGACATCCGTACCTGACAAGGGCCCCTCGCCATTCTCCAGCACTTAGACATCGAACTGGTTGGAGTGATTAAACAACTGGCGCAGTTAAACACATCTAAAGCTGGGGGACCTGATAGCATTCCTGTCAGACTTCTTCACGACTATGCCACTGAGATAGGTCCAATGTTGCATTATATCTTTCGGCAATCGTATGCGACTGGCCAGCTTCCAGATGACTGGAGGAAAGCTCATGTGACTGGGATATACAAAATGGGTACCAAATCCAATCCAGCTAATTACAGGCCAATCAGTTTGACCTGTATCTCACGCAAGATAATGGAGCATATTGTTTTATCACACATGTCCAAACATCTCTCTGCAAATGACATCATAGTAGACAACCAGCATGGCTTCCGGGAAAAAAGATCCTGTGAGACGCAACTAATCGAGGCAGTTCATGACTGGGCAGAATGCTTGAATAGAAGTGGGCAAATGGATGTTCTGTTGCTGGACTTTAGTAAGGCCTTTGATAAGGTACCTCATCATAGATTGGCCACAAAGTTAGACCATTATGGCATCAGGGGAAGAACACTCAAATGGATACAAGGCTTCTTGTCAGATCGCAAACAGTCTGTTAACATCAATGGTCAGTGCTCAGCTTGGCCCCAGTACAATCAGGGGTCCCACAAGGATCTGTCCTTGGTCCTACACTCTTCTTGATATATATTAATGATATTGCAAGTGGGATAAAGTCCAACATCAGATTATTCGCCGATGATAGCATCCTATACCGAGAAATCCGGGGACCTGAAGATCATCAGATATTACAGCAAGATCTGCAAGCTGTCTTTGCATGGGCTGACAGTTGGCAAATGGCCTTCAATGCATCAAAATGTCAACATCTCACCATCACCCGTAAAAAGCAGCAGTCTGTCTTCAATTACTCTGTAGCTGAACAAATCATCCAAAAAGTTGCTAGTCACAAATATCTCGGAGTCACCATTACCAGTGATTTGACTTTCAAAGAGCACATTGCTAACATTCGATCTAAGGCAGTGAGTACCCTTAGCGTCATCCGAAGAAATCTTGGACCATGCTCACAGAAGGTGAAACTAAAGGCCTACCAAAGTTTAGTAAGACCTCAGCTTGAATATGCTGCATCAGCATGGAGTCCATATACATCTTGGGACATCAAGTCATTGGAAACAGTCCAGCGCCAAGCAGCCCGATTTATTTGTGGAAAATTTGATAGGCGGGCTAGCGTCACACCACTACTTCACCAGTTAGATCTGGACCTTCTTAAAACAAGGAGACTGTTCATTCAGTGTTCAATGTTCCACAAAATACATCATGGACTCATAAATGTCAACTTTCCACCCATCATCAAACTGCATCCAACCGTTGGGAGATTAACCCACCATCTTCGGTATCAGCCCATCCGAGCATCTCGGGACACTTACAAGTATTCTTTCTTCATTCGGACAATACCAATTTGGAACTGCCTGCCTGTGGAAGCTGTAACATCAACATCAGTCCAAGCCTTCCAGTCAGCAGCACTCCCTGCAGTTAGAGCTTTACAGCCTTCTGCAGTCCACCAGGTTCTCTAAGCATCTAGAGTTCATTTTTACTCGCACATCTTGTACATATCCTGCACTATTGGCACATCTGCACCTGTGTTTTGAGCAGCACATTTCTACTTGGACAAGCTATCTGCTTTATTTAGGAGCATAAAGACTGAAGACTGAAAAGGCGCTAGTGTTATCAATAGGGCATGCAATTGAGCAAACGTCAACTTATGAATTTGCATCTTGCTTGGGTGTTTGAATCATCGGGTCTTTATTACGTAGAATACTAGTCAGTCGATGGCTATTGTTAAACAAGACCCACTCAATCACTTAATTAATTTTCTCGGTTAAATGAAAAGCAATAATTTTCATTGCTTCGGCAAATGTCAGAAGAAAACTATAATGCTTGGTACTGTATATTTTTGTCAAACCCTGGTGTTAAACTTAGGTGTGAAATTTAGGCTTCTAGTGTAAGATTTTCGATTTTCACGGGCTTCAAGTTGCCCCGTAAGCTTTTTTTTAATCACCGTTTTTATATCGGGCTATATGTCATAGTTTTTTAAGAATTTCGGTTTTGATTGCACCATTTTTCAATGCCAACAACCAATTTTGTCAGAATCAACTCGCAAATGTACCCATGGATGGATGATTTTGCAAGCCACAATAGAACTATCGATTATTTCTGCTGGTTATATTACTTTTATTAGAAATGAAGTACTGGTTGGACATTTTGGCAGTCGCAAGAGAAAAAAAATTCAGCTATACCCTGCTGGTAATGATATATCAGATTTGGCAACTTAATCCTTATTCCAAATCATAGTGTGGTAGTGCGCACAAAGAATGGCAGGATGTAGCGCATATTCCGTAGAAGGCAATCTCTCAGAACGAGCCTGCTTTTATTGGAACAACCACCACCCTGAGTCTTTACTCGTTCTATAGTTGCTTTAGGTAGATAGAGGTTAGAAAAACATCTCAAGGGTACCCATAGTCTCGACACTAGACCTGATGGACGTTCCTAGATTGTCATCATCGGCGTCATTCAAAACTTTCCACCATGTAACCTTTTCCTTCCTTACGTGGACCCAAAGCTTCTCCCATTACACGTTTAGTATTTGGGCACAAATCTAGATATCACCGCAAGGCAAGAATGAGGACATCCGTACTTGGTGAAAAGATTTTAATACATGTGCCACCAGAGAGCGTTTAAGATCAGCCAGGAAGAATAGCTGGATGTCTGATTTTTCCTGTAGGTTCTGCAAGTGAGTAACATTTCTATGGGATGCTTAGCACTTGTTTTCCCATGCAACAACAACATGTAGGTTTATACTTGTCCGAGCCTTTGCGACATTTTTGGCTGCCATGCAGTAAGTTGTGCCTTGGTATGATCATGTGATAGGAACTGTTTCACTGACACCTTAGTTACTGATACGTGCTTCATCGGTGATGTGATACAGATTAGTGGGTGTCCATATAAAATTTCGTATATTGCTATGCGTTTTGATGGTAACGTAGCGCCAACCAAGATGGAAAATGCCCTTGGCAAAAGGAGGTAGACCTTCCAAGTACGGTAGACCTTAATAGGAGAAATCTTCCGGTATGGCTATTCTGCGATGTTTTAAGCCTAAACCTGTTTACCAAAAGGCAACCACTTCCAAAATTATGGAGATGGTAGTATTTACATGAATATGCTAACAGCATAACCCCTTAAGTCATCATTTGTAATTATTTATACGAACGATTGCAATGTTCTAAATAATGATAATTGATGGCAATTTGTTGGTATTTTTTATAGAGCATTTATTTGACAAAACTTTGAGATTTTTCATTTCATAATATTTTGCCTTTGTTACCACCTTAAACTTCATTGATGTTGTATCATGAAGAAACAACAATAGAAAAATGATATGGATGGCTGATTAGATGTGGTTGAAATGCTAGAATGACAAGAATATTCAATATTTACATGGTATTTTGGCAGCCATTTTGAAACGGCCGTACCGTTGTTCAGAGCAGACTGGATTTTTGCTGCCCAAGATTTTCTGGTAGTTAAGGTGAAACCTTAATCACACAAATTGCACGGCCTTTGAAATCCGTCCTTTTGCAACTGGACTAAATGGTGCGCCTGAAATAAGGTGTGCAATAAAAAAAACTGTACATCGACAGCTTAAGTGTACCTTTTGTGCTCTATCACACCCTTGGGCTGTATGAGAACAAAAGGTACCTCTCGCTTAAGTAGGCGCGTTCACGTGACTTTCGTTTGATCACTTGTTGACAGTAGTTTTCCTGGTAAAGCGTTAATACGCTGCAGGTCAGTTACCGATTTAATGGCGGAACCCTTTTGTCATGAACAAAAGGTACCTCTCGATTAATCAAATCGGCAAATCAAATCGGCACAAAGGAACAATGCCGTTACGTAATCTATCTGCTATATCAGTCCTCCTTGGGAGACACAATAGATCACGTAACGTATTGAAGGAGGAAGTATCTGAATTTTTGAAACTCGACCATTTTTTAAAAATTTCAAATGAGTATGGCTTTGTGGAATAAAATCGTATCGTGCCGAGTAATGTATCGAAGTACGCAGAACATAGTTTTCCATATATCGACTGCTTGACATTTTGATTTAGATTTTATTTCTTTAATAATATTAAAATAAGATTAATACCGTATCACGACTGTCGTAATTTGTGAACCGGCTCAGTCTTTTAAATGAATATCGCCCAAACAAACAGCCACACAAATCATCGCTATCATTTACGTATCGCGAATGACGGGTGACCGCTAGTGCTAACAAATGTAGTTACTTAAATGTGATTATTGTTGATTTGTGAAACCAGAACACTTTAGAAATACAAATTCAGATTTACTTTATTACTCTAGTGATATTATCGAATTTATCAATGGCTTTCATTTTAAGATCAAACTGGCATAATTGTTGATCATCTGGGTTCTTTCTGGAGTAGGCTAATCTGGCTTATACGTCTGAAATTCCGTTTTGTGTCTTATCTGTATACATTATGAGTTCAAAACTAGCCAGGTGACAGTATCTTAGACAGACTTTAGGATTTGCCCATCATTTTCTAAGTTGGGGTTAATTCTCCCTAATAATTATGTTTCTTTTATAAGAATTTTGAGGAAACTCTAGTCCAATTATGTTCTGCGACTGTGAAATAATGACTGGTTTATGGGAAAGTCTGATCTCATTTGTGACACGATCAACGGAAATGAGTCGGATGTCGCTAATATTGATTTTGAGATATTGGCAAAGAAAGTGTTAAAATTCTTTTGCCTTAAATTGTTTTCAGCGATTGATAAATTTACATAACTTTGCAAAGAAAAGTTGTATCAACATGGGGGTTTCTGTTTCTGAAAGCTCTAAATGTACTCTTTATTAGCATATGTAATGCGATCAAGCAAAATCAGTCGGAACTCGGAAATATTAAATTTTCAGTTTCTTATAGGATAGTAAAAAGCATTTACAAAGCTGCATGTTGCAGAAAATCCCATTGAAATTAAACAACCAGTTCGAAAGATATGAGTATTTAAAGTTTTTCCAAAACAAGAGGAAACAAAGGAAATATTATCTTTGTTTGGCTATATCTCAAAATCAATATTTCCGAGTTCCGAAAGATTTTGCTTGATCGCATCACATATGTAAAACTCATTTTCGAACAGGATCGCCATGTGACTCATTCTTCTTGATCATGTCACATTTATTGGGATGAAAACTGGTTAAAAGTTTGAACTTTCTAATTTTGACAAATGTTTCACATCTACATCTACAAAATACGCAATAACGTTGCAAAAAGCAATAATTATTGGTTTGGGGCCCAGGGAATTGTCCATACTGTCCAGTCGCTTGCTACGCCCATATATCCTGTTCATGGTGGTTAAACGGGTTGCTTTCTGTTTTTAATCACCATTCATTTTAGAAAAGCATATCTAATAACACATCAAAAGTCCCCAAAATCCAAGTAGTGGAACAGTGCCTAATTTGCATAAATACAAAATGGCCGCTTAGGCAGGGGTTACATTTCAAAGTTAGGCAAATCCTGTTAACAACCCTACTTATGTTTTGCTATCAGCATAAGGATGCAGAAAAACTATAGTTTGACCACTATCCGACATATAGTTCTTGAGTTATATGCAAAAAAGTTTAGTTAAAGGTCAAATTACGAGCCCACAGGCGTTTACATATGGACCAATTTTAATGCAACTGGTCTCAAATAGCTCCTTTGGCAAAAATAAATCTAAATGATAAAGGTTGCAATGTTTTGGACGTTTTGTTACATAGGTAAAACCACAAAATATGTCAAGGTCAACACGATGGGATTTGTTCTTCTTTGCTATGTTACCAAGGTAACATACCACCTGAGATATGGCAAACTATTCTTTTTATTAAATGATTTCACAAGCGAAACAATTAAAAAAAAAATCAAAATCAGAAAATGTTTCATTTTTTGTCCCCCTGTAGAGTCCAAATTTTGACATTTGACCTTTTCCCCTATAACTCAGAGTACACCGGTGTATATTTCAAGAATCAAACCCAAATGTCAGGCATTTCTCAAGTTAGACCAGGTTAAATTTTAAATAGAATACAAAATTGCTGAAAAAATGATATAGTCAAGCAGCAAACTAAATTCCGTGGCCTTTTTTTGAAGACAATGTGCCACCTATCCTAACATGTTGTTTGAGTCCCAAGTAACATGTTAATACATGTTTACAAAAATCCAGATGCAGCAGATGGCGGCCATCTTGTTTTTCAAAATGGCGGCCATTTTTTCAATAATTTTCCAATATATTTCAAACTGACCCTTCCCATTGTGAATTTATTGATACAATAGCAATTGTTTTAGGCCTAGGATATTATTTATGACATGTATGCACTAATACTGACGATTTTGATATTCAAAATGGCCGCCAAAAATTCAAAATAGCCGCCAAATTCAACTTATTTCCTCTATACATACAATGAGCATTATAAAATATAAGTTTAAGCAAGTAACATGTTAATTAATATACCAACAGATACATAAACTCCATACTACACTGAAAATACACACCACACCATCCCACACACCCACCCCCACATTCCAATGCTAACCTATAATTCACTCTCTATGATAACATTTTATTTTAAAATAGTTCCTGAATTTAAAATCTGTAACTTCCACCTTAAATGTCTTCATGCCTCCTCATCTGGATATGATAATAATAATTATGTTCCCGCTAAGTTCACGTACCGGGGCCAGCCCATACTCATACCCGAACCCGTAATCCTAATCTTTACCCCGATCACCCCTAACTTGGTACCTAACTCATAACCATGTAGGCCTACCCTGCTAAACGTACATTGTACTCTGATATCTATACCCAATAACATGTATCCCGTACTAGTACCCGAATGTCCTACCCTTATACCCTCCTCGGTTCACATAACCCTGTATTCTTGGTACCCCTAACCCCATCCCTGGCCAGTAGCACTACCCATCCCTGGGGCCCTAGACCCATCCAAGGGACCCCTTAACACAACACCGGAACCCATAATCCAGTGGCCCATAACCTGATATGTTCTGGCTAAATTTGATGTACTCGGACCAGCCCATAACCACACCCTTGGCACCCTAACCATATTCTTAGTACCCTAAGTCTCTTACTCCAGTACCCTTACACAGTCCTCGGTACCCCTAACGCCATCCCTGGGACTCCTATAACGCCAAACCTGGAAACCCGGAACTCCATCCCCAGTACCCCTAACCCTATTCCCGGGACACCTAACACCAACTATATGGGACCTTTAACTCCATTCCTAGAACCTCTAGTCTAATCCCATCTTTGGTACCGGTAACCCCACATCCGGTACCCCTTACCTAATGCCCGGTACCCTTAACCCCTTTCCTGGTACCCATTACCGCAACGCGGGGACCCCTAACTCGGTTTATCCTTCGTGTAAGAGAGCACGAATTATTTATTTTATTCTTTGTTATATGTTTAACTGCACGAAATATACAGACACAAAATTGGTATTTTGTTTATTTGTTTATTCTGTGTTTTATGTCTAACTTTCATATACTTTATATGTAACTACTTCGTCCTGCTTTGTATATTTGTAGCTACTTCGTCCTGGCACTGTGACACTGTGCCAGGCAAGCCACACATTACTTTCATGTGCGTGTCAATGCACCATTCACTTTAATACTTTGTATATTTATTATCTACTCCGTCCTGGCACTGTGACACTGTGCCAGGCAAGACAATCATTGCTTTTATGTGTGTACCAATGCGCCAGTCACTTTAATACTTTGTATATTTGTAGCTACTTCGTCCTGGCACTGTGACACTGTGACAGGCAAGCCACACATAACTTTCACATGGTCAATGCACCATTCACTTTAATATATTGTATATTTGTAGCTACTTCGTCCTGGCACTGTGACACTGTGCCAGGCAAGACAATCATTACTTTCACTTGTGTACCAATGTGCCAGTCACTTTAATTAATACTTTCTATATTTGTAGCTACTTCGTCCTGGTCCTGGCACTGTGACACTGTGCCAGGCAAGACAATCATTGCTTTCACGTGTGTACCAATGCACCAGTCACTTTAACACTTTGTATATTTATAACTACTTCGTCCTGGCACTGTGACACTGTGCCAGGCAAGCCACACATAACTTTCACATGGTCTATGCACCATTCACTTTAATACATTGTATATTTGTAGCTACTTCGTCCTGGCACTGTGACACTGTGCCAGGCAAGACAATCATTGCTTTTATGTGTGTACCAATGCGCCGGTCACTTTAATACTTTGTATATTTGTAGCTACTTCGTCCTGGCACTGTGACACTGTGCCAGGCAAGCCACACATAACTTTCACATGGTCAATGCACCATTCACTTTAATACTTTGTATATTTGTAGCTACTTCGTCCTGGCACTGTGACACTGTGCCAGGCAAGCCACACATTACTTTCACGTGCGTGTCAATAATGCACCATTCACTTTAATACTTTGTATATTTGTAGCTACTTCGTACTGGCACTGTGACACTGTGCCAGGCAAGACAATCATTACTTTCACGTGTGCACCAATGTGCCAGTCACTTTAATTAATACTTTCTATATTTGTAGCTACTTCGTCTTGGTCCTGGCACTGTGACACTGTGCCAGGCAAGGCAATCATTGCTTTCACGTGTGTAGCAATGCGCCAATCACTTTAATACTTTTGTATATTTATATCTACTCCGTCCTGGCACTGTGACACTGTGTCAGGCAAGACAATCATTGCTTTTATGTGTGTACCAATGCGACAGTCACTTTAATACTTTGTATATTTGTAGCTACTTCGTCCTGGCACTGTGACACTGTGCCAGGCAAGACAATCATTGCTTTTATGTGTGTACCAATGCGCCAGTCACTTTAATACTTTGTATATTTGTAGCTACTTCTCCTGGCACTGTGACACTGCGCCAGGCTAGTCATTCATTACGTGTTGCCCGGCGTGTGTGTCAATGCGCTAGGCACTTTAACACTTTGTATATTTATAACTACTTCGTCCTGGCACTGTGACACTGTGCCAGGCAAGACAATCATTGCTTTCACGTGTGTACCAATGCACCAGTCACTTTAACACTTTGTATATTTATAACTACTTCGTCCTGGCACTGTGACACTGTGCCAGGCAAGCCACACATAACTTTCACATGGTCAATGCACCATTCACTTTAATACATTGTATATTTGTAGCTACTTCGTCCTGGCACTGTGACACTGTTCCAGGCAAGACAATCATTACTTTCACTTGTGCACCAATGTGCCAGTCACTTTAATTAATACTTTCTATATTATTTTGTAGCTACTTCGCCATGGTCCTGGCACTGTGACACTGTGCCAGGCAAGGCAATCATTGCTTTCACGTGTGTACCAATGCGCCAATCACTTTAATACTTTTGTATATTTATATCTACTCCGTCCTGGCACTGTGACACTGTGTCAGGCAAGACAATCATTGCTTTTATGTGTGTACCAATGCGACAGTCACTTTAATACTTTGTATATGTGTAGCTACTTCGTCCTGGCACTGTGACACTGTGCCAGGCAAGCCACACATTACTTTCACGTGTGTGTCAATGCGCCAGGCACTTTAACACTTTGTATATTTATAACTACTTCGTCCTGGCACTGTGACACTGTGCCAGGCAAGACAATCATTGCTTTCACGTGTTTACCAATACGCCATGCGCTAGTCACTTTAATACTTTTGTATATTTATATCTACTCCGTCCTGGCACTGTGACACTGTGTCAGGCAAGACAATCATTGCTTTTATGTGTGTACCAATGCGACAGTCACTTTAATACTTTGTATATTTGTAGCTACTTCGTCCTGGCACTGTGACACTGTGCCAGGCAAGACAATCATTGCTTTCACGTGTGTACCAATGCACCAGTCACTTTAACACTTTGTATATTTATAACTACTTCGTCCTGGCACTGTGACACTGTGCCAGGCAAGCCACACATAACTTTCACATGGTCAATGCACCATTCACTTTAATACTTTGTATATGTGTAGCTACTTCGTCCTGGCACTGTGACACTGTGCCAGGCAAATCACACATTACTTTCACGTGCGTGTCAATAATGCACCATTCACTTTAATACTTTGTATATTTGTAGCTACTTCGTACTGGCACTGTGACACTGTGCCAGGCAAGACAATCATTACTTTCACGTGTGCACCAATGTGCCAGTCACTTTAATTAATACTTTCTATACTTGTAGCCACTTCGTCCTGGTCCTGGCACTGTGACACTGTGCCAGGCAAGACAATCATTGCTTTCACGTGTTTACCAATACGCCATCCGCCAGTCACTTTAATACTTTGTATATTTGTAGCTACTTCGTCCTGGCACTGTGACACTGTGCCAGGCAAGCCACACATTACTTTCACGTGTGTGTCAATGCGCCAGGCACTTTAACACTTTATATATTTATAACTACTTCGTCCTGGCACTGTGACACTGTGCCAGGCAAGACAATCATTGCTTTCACGTGTTTACCAATACGCCATGCGCCAGTCACTTTAATACTTTGTATATTTGTAGCTACTTCGTCCTGGCACTGTGACACTGTGCCAGGCAAGCCACACATTACTTTCACGTGTGTGTCAATGCGCCAGGCACTTTAACACTTTGTATATTTATAACTACTTCGTCCTGGCACTGTGACACTGTGCCAGGCAAGCCACACATAACTTTCACATGGTCAATGCACCATTCACTTTAATACATTGTATATTTGTAGCTACTTCGTCCTGGCACTGTGACACTGTGCCAGGCAAGACAATCATTACTTTCACTTGTGTACCAATGTGCCAGTCACTTTAATTAATACTTTCTATATTTGTAGCTACTTCGTCCTGGTCCTGGCACTGTGACACTGTGCCAGGCAAGGCAATCATTGCTTTCACGTGTGTACCAATGCGCCAGTCACTTTAATACTTTATATATTTGTAGCTACTTCGTCCTGGCACTGTGACACTGTGCCAGGCAAGCCACACATTACTTTCACGTGTGTGTCAATGCGCCAGGCACTTCAACACTTTGTATATTTATAACTACTTCGTCCTGGCACTGTGACACTGTGCCAGGCAAGACAATCATTGCTTTCACGTGTTTACCAATACGCCATGCGCCAGTCACTTTAATACTTTGTATATTTGTAGCTACTTCGTCCTGGCACTGTGACACTGTGCCAGGTAAGCCACACATTACTTTCACGTGTGTGTCAATGCGCCAGGCACTTTAACACTTTGTATATTTATAACTACTTCGTCCTGGCACTGTGACACTGTGCCAGGCAAGCCACACATAACTTTCACATGGTCAATGCACCATTCACTTTAATACATTGTATATATGTAGCTACTTCGTCCTGGCACTGTGACACTGTGCCAGGCAAGACAATCATTACTTTCACTTGTGTACCAATGTGCCAGTCAGTTTAATTAATACTTTCTATATTTGTAGCTACTTCGTCCTGGTCCTGGCACTGTGACACTGTGCCAGGCAAGGCAATCATTGCTTTCACGTGTGTACCAATGCGCCAGTCACTTTAATACTTTATATATTTGTAGCTACTTCGTCATGACACTGTGACACTGTGCCAGGCAAGACAATCATTACTTTAACGTGTGTACCAATGCGCCAATCACTTTAATACTTTTGTATATTTACAACTATTCCGCCCTGGCACTGTTACACTGTGCCAGGCAAGTCAATCATTACTTTAACGTGTGTACCAATGCGCCAATCGCTTTAATAGTTTTGAATATTTGTAGCTACTACTCCGTCCTGGCACTGTGACACTGTGCCAGGCAAGCCAATCATTGCTTTCACGTGTGTGTCAATGCACCAGTCACTCTGATACTTTATATATTTATAACTACTTCGTCCTGGCACTGTGACACTGTGCCAGGCAAGCCACATAACTTTCACATGGTCAATGCACCATTCACTTTAATACTTTGTATATTTGTAGCTAATTCGTCCTGGCACTGTTACACTGTGCCAGGCAGTCAATCATTACTTTAACGTGTGTACCAATGCGCCAATCACTTTAATAGTTTTGAATATTTGTAGCTACTACTCCGTCCTGGCACTGTGACACTGTGCCAGGCAAGACAATCATTGCTTTCACGTGTGTGTCAATGCACCAGTCACTCTGATACTTTATATATTTATAACTACTTCGTCCTGGCACTGTGACACTCTACCCGCTATCCCTCCCCTACGTTTTTCCTATCTTAGGACCCGGTCGTTCCATTTCTAGGTTTTTTGTAGCTAATTCGTCCTGGCACTGTGACTCTTTTCCAGTCATGCGACTCCCTCCGTTCTCGAGTGTGTCAATGCACCAGTCACTCTGATACTGTATATATTTATAACTACTTCGTCCTGGCACTGTGACACTGTGCCAGGCAAGCCACACATAACGTTCACATGGTCAATGCACCATTCACTTTAATACTTTGTATATTTGTAGCTACTTCGTCCTGGCACTGTGACACTGTGCCAGGCAAGCCACACATTACTTTCACGTGTGTGTCAATAATGCACCATTCACTTTAATACTTTGTATATTTGTAGCTAATTCGTCCTGGCACTGTGACACTGTGCCAGGCAAGACAATCATTACTTTCACGTGTGTACCAATGCGTCAGTCACTTTAATACTTTCTATATTTCGTCCTGGTCCTGGCACTGTGACACTGTGCCAGGCAAGGCCGTCATTACTTTCACGTTTGTACCAATGCGCCAATCACTTGAATACTTTTGTATATTTACAACTATTCCGTCCTGGCACTGTGACACTGTGCCAGGCAAGACAAACATTACTTTCACGTGTGTACCAATGCGGCAGTCACTTTAATACTTTGTATATTTGTAGCTACTTCATCCTGGTCCTGGCACTGTGACACTGTGCCAGGCAAGACAATCATTGCTTTCACGTGTGTACCAATGCGCCAGTCACTTTAATACTTTGTATATATATATTTGTAGCTACTTCGACCTGCCACTGTGACACTGTGCCAGGCAAGCCACACATTACTTTCACGTGTGTGTCAATGCCATGCGTATGAATTTTGGTACTATTACCTCAAAAATGTCATTGGCTATATAACTTGATCAATTTCAGCGATTTTAATGCAGTCTTTTCAGATGCCTTGCAAATAAATAGTTACTCTTTTAGGCGTGGCATGGCTCTGAAGAGCCAAGACAAATCTTGGAAACTCGATTATCTGTGGGCCACTCTCGACATTTTGTGAAAAGTCGTTAGAGCGTTGGGACAGGCATAGCATCTGCTATCTACTGAAGACAGCGACATTTACAGAATTAGTCAATTCTGATTGGTTTGTCTGCTTTTGTGCACACACAGTGATTTTCCTCACTTGTTCCCAGACTTGTTCCATTGTACTTTTGTATTGCTTACCTGACACTGCTGTGGGTTCTGCAATTGGTCACATTTGGCCATCGAACTTTACTATTTTTATTTTGTTGTTCAGTTTAGCGTGTCGATCTGTATACGTATGTACACATCATGTTAGTATAATTTATCTTGCACTTGTGCACAATTCTGAAAACCTGAATTGCTACACATGGAATGCCCAATCTATTAACATGATTAAAAGCTGCCGATGTTTGTGATTTTATTATGAGTCAAAAGTTAAATACATGTATTGGAGGCATAGCTATTAAAGGAGAAATTGAAGGGCGTTTTGTGATCCACAGCCTCATCCCCACAATTTTCTCAAAAAAAGTTGAGATTTTTATACCACTGGAAACCTCTGGCTACATAATGTTTATAAACTTTCTTGCAGATTAATTCATTTTAATAGCAAAAACATTGTCAAATTTGTATTTTGTTCTGGTTCCGTCAAATTTTAATTTTGTTATTCTTTATTCAAAAGTTGAAATAATATTAGTAATAACTGCCGGAAGGGTTGCTGTCCATTTTAAGTTGAAATAACAAGTGAAAGACACATCTCTAGTTATTTTGGCCATTTAACATGCAATTCTATGGGAGGATATATTATCATAATTTTTTAAATTATGATAATATGTCGAACTTTCCTCTGTTGACCTACAAAGACAACAAATTTGGCCGATTCCATTTAGGTGTAAGTTGGGACATGTGTAAACTTTACAAATATTAAAAAAAATCAGGTTTGAAAAAAATTAACCAATTTCATATTATAAGATTGTACATTAAGGTACGTATGCACAGAAGAGTTAGACCAGGTCTAAAGTTAGACCTGGTCTAAGTGAAATTTAGTACCCGGAGAAAGGACATTTTCCTCTACATTTGCTTAAGTTATTTTGTATTATTTTTGAACATTGCATTTTAATCTTTAGAATTTGCTGATGGAACTAAATTCCACTTAGACCAGGTCTAACTTTAGACCCGGTCTAACTCTTATGTGTATACGGACCTAAGGCTTTAAAACAGAACAAAATTACAACACAGTGGCCTACGGAGCAGTGTAATACACATAATCATGCATAACTCGCAAACGCAAAATTGGAATCAATTTTGGGACAAGTTACCGTAGTTAACATTCAGGGAATCTGTGTAACGACGCATAACGTAACAAAATCGCGCAACATAACAAATTGTTACGTTATGCGTTCAAAACCGTTTGGCACTAAGGAAAAGGGACAACTTTTTGGCTGCTCGTCGCATAACGTAACAAAAAATTAAAATGATCAGGAATGACAAATACTTTTATGTTTAATGTCCTCCCTCCCTCTGTTCATGTCAAAACTCGGCCCATGCTATCTCGTCCACACCAAATTTGTCCCCCGAAATAAACAAATTTCAAAAATAACAAATACTTACAAGATTTTATGTTGCAAGTTCTCCCTCCCTCTGTTCAAGTCAAAACTCGGCCCATGCTATCTCGTCCACACCAAATTTGTCCCCCGAAATAAAAATTTCAAAAATAACAAATACTTCAAAAACTCAATATGTTGGAAGTCGTCCCTCCTTCTGTTCAAGTCAAAACTCGGCCCATGCTATCTCGTCCACACCAAATTTGTCCCCAACAAAAATTGTCAAAAATAACAAATGCTTCAAAGATTTAATATGTTGGAAGTCGTTCTCCTTCTGTTCATGTCAAGTCAAGTCGATTCGTGCAAAAAAATCCGGATAAAAGAGCTTTTCCGACAGTGTAACCTCCAGAACGCATAACGTAACAAAAACTTAGACCCGTTCCAAACTTTTTTTTTCTTCGATAATTAGGAACGGGAGGTCAAGTTAAGTCGATTCGTGCAAAAAAAATCCGGATAAAAGAGCTTTTCCGACAGTGTAACCTCCAGAATGCATAACGTAACAAAAACTTAGACCCACTCTAATCTTTTTCTTTCTTCGATAAATATTACCTGGATGTCAAGTCATGTCCTTATATGCGAAAAAATCTGGATAAAAGAGCTTTTCCGACAGTGTAACCTCCAAAACGCATAACGTAACAAAAGTTAGACCCACTCGAATCTTTTTCTTCTTTCGATAATTAGGAACGGGAGGTCAAGTCAAGTCGATTCGTGCAAAAAAATCCGGATAAAAGAGCTTTTCCGACAGTGCAACCTCCAGAACGCATAACGTAACAAAAACTTAGACCCACTCGAATCTTTTTCTTTCTTCGATAAATATTAACTGGATGTCAAGTCATGTCCATATATGCGAAAAAATCTGGATAAAAGAGCTTTTCCGACAGTGTAACCTCCAAAACGCATAACGTAACAAAAAGTTAGACCCACTCGAATCTTTTTCTTTTTTTCGATAAATATAAACCGGAGGTCAATTCAAGTCGATTCGTGCAAAAAAAATCCGGATAAAAGAAATTTATAGAGCTCACAACTCGAACAAACAAGTTTGTTACGTTATGCGTCGGAGTACTAAAAAACATACAAAAAGGGACAACATTTAGCATGGCTGACGCATAACGTAACAAAATTTTAGTTTTGTTCCAAAGTGGTCCAAAACACCAGAAATTTGCTTTTTTCTTCCATTGATAATCATCGGAGGTCAAATCAAGTCGATCCATGCAAAAAAATCTGGATAAAGCAAACTTTTAGACATGTCCATATATGCGAAAAAATCCGGATAAAAGAGCTTTTCAGCCAGTGTAACCTCCAAAACGCATAACGTAACAAAAAGTTAGACCCACTCGAATCTTTTTCTTTCTTCGATAAATATTAACTGGAGGTCAAGTCATGTCCATATATGCGAAAAATCCGGATAAAAGAGCTTTTCCGACAGTGTAACCTCGAAAACGCATAACGTAACAAAAAGTTAGACCACTCGAATCTTTTTATTTCTTCGATAAATATTAACTGGAGGTCAAGTCATGTCCATATTATGTGAAAAAATCCGGATAAAAGAGCTTTCCCGACAGTGTAACCTCCAAAACGCATAACGTAACAAAACGTTAGACCCACTCGAATCTTTTTCTTTCTTCGATAAATATTAACTGGAGGTCAAGTCATGTCCATATATGCGAATAAATCCGGATAAAAGAGCTTTTCCGACAGTGTAACCTCCAAAACGCATAACGTAACAAAAAGTTAGACCGACTCGAATCTTTTTCTTTCTTCGATAAATATAAACCGGAGGTCAATTCAAGTCGATTCGTGCAAACAAAAAATCCGGATAAAAGAAATTTATAGAGCTCAAAACTCGAAAAAACAAGTTTGTTACGTTATGCGTTGGAGTACTAAAAACACATACAAAAAGGGACAAATATAAACCGGAGGTCAAGTCAAGTCGATTCGTGCAAAATAATCCGGATAAAAGAAATTTATAGTTGGTCTACTTCAAACATAAGATCTCTGAAGTATTCGTTATTTTTTAAATTTGTATATAGAGGACAAATATGGTGTGGACGAGATAGCATGGGCCGAGTTTTGACTTGAACAGAGGGAGGGACGACTTCTTACATAAAATCTTTGAAGTATTTGTTATTTTGACAATTTTTATTTCGGGGACAAATTTGGTGTGGACGAGATAGCATGGGCCGAGTTTTGACATGAACAGAAGGAGAACGACTTCCAACATATTAAATCTTTGAAGCATTTGTTATTTTTGACAATTTTTGTTGGGGACAAATTTGGTGTGGACGAGATAGCATGGGCCGAGTTTTGACTTGAACAGAAGGAGGACGACTTCCAACATGTTGAATTTTTGAAGTATTTGTTATTTTTGAAATTTTTATTTCGGGGACAAATTTGGTGTGGACGAGATAGCATGGGCCGAGTTTTGACTTGAACAGAGGAGGAGAACTTCCAACATAAAATCTTTTAAGTATTTGTTATTTTTGAATCTTTTTATTTCGGGGGACAAATTTGGTGTGGACGAGATAGCATGGACCGAGTTTTGACTTGAACAGAGGGAGGAAGGGAGGACTTCCAACATACAAACTTTTAAGTATTTGTTATTTTCGAATTTTTTTTTATTTCGGGGACAAATTTGGTGTGGACGAGATAGCATGGGCCGAGTTTGACTTGAACAGAGGGAGGGAGGACATTAAACATAAAATCTTTCAAGTATTTGTCATTTCTGATCATTTTAATTTTTTGTTACGTTATGCGACGAGCAGCCAAAAAGTTGTCCCTTTTCCTTAGTGCCAAACGGTTTTGAACGCATAGCGTAACAATTTGTTATGTTATGCGATTTTGTTACGTTATGCGTCGTTACAAACCTGTTTAAGCAACTGATAGTGGTGTCCCGCCTATTAGGGTTAGAGTCTTATAGGCCCGGCTTATAGGGTTAGGGTCTTAAAGCCTTAATGTGCGATTTCCGTCAAATTTTAATTTTGATATTCTTTATTCAAAATGTTGAAATAATATTAGTAATAACTGCCGGGGGGAAGGTTTGCTGTCCATTTTAAGCTGAAATAACAAGGTAAAAGTGAAAGAAACCCCACTGGTTATTTTGGCCATTTAACATGCAGTTCTATGGGAGGACATTATCATAATAATAATTAATATGTCGAACTTTGATCTGTTGGCCTACAAAGACAACACATTTGGCCGATTCCATTTAGGTGCATGTTGGGATTGTGTAAACATAATTATGCCAAAATTATTGATCTGAGATTATATTTACTGGTAATATACTAGTAATATATCGTGTGCATGCGCTTTATTCCGTAATAAAGTATGATAAACAGACACCTTTCTGGCAGAATGACTCATAGCACAGTGGTATAGAGTCTGGACTATGGATCCATAGGTTGTTGATTCCGAACCCCGGTCGTTCCTTGGTAGAATTTTATATATTTCATTCAGTGCCGCCGAGAGCCATTACGGGCCCGGGGGAAAAATGAACGCCCCCCCCCCCCTTTTTTTAACGGCCCCTGAGGTCTCTTTTCCTCTGTTTTATGGACCCATTAAGGTATGTTTTCTTTATTTTTACGGGCCTCCTAGGAACCTGGGCCCGGGGGTAACACACCCCATTTACCCCCCCCCCCCTTGTCGGTGGCACTGATTTCGTTTCTTTTTGTGAAATAAGAGGAAATAATAATGGCATTATGTGGAATCTAGCCTCATAATACTAATGTACATTATGTATGCGATGAAAATGTTAACTACGGATTACGGGCAGGGAGCAGGGAGCAGAGACCTAGCGGTGTTCGCATTCAAATACTCAGCTCAGACAGATAAAGATTACACTCAAGCAGGAGAAAATGTTCTTTCCCAAGACTTGACTTTTTATAAAGAAACTCCGTAAACTTCACAAGAATAAAGAAAAATTAATGAATTGAATTAAAATACTAGTAGTCGCCCGAGTTTACAAAAGGGGTGGGGAAGTTCTTGATTTTGATTTGGGTAGGGGTAGGCGGCATGGATTAAAAACAAAACATACAAAAAAAAAACAAATTTGACCAAGAGTTCAACATTTTTTTTTATTATTTCAGTTTAAAATTATGGTAAATTTGTCTAACTATTTAGTAGTATGGACAAATTTGCACAAAATTTGCTAAAGATTTTTTAGATTTTAGGAAGAAAATTGGAAACACCACATGCACCTCAAGGAACAAAGTGGCCCAGAGCAATGGCAAAAAAACCTAAAATCCATCCTAAACCCAGGGGGTGGGGGTGGTCACTCACTAAAAATGGATGGCGGGGATGAGTGGCCACATTTACCCCCATTTTTCAACTCCCTCTCACCCAAATGACCCCTTATTTGTTTAACTGAACTCCTTCACACCCAATGACCCCCTATTTGTTTGCCTGTCACCAAAAGACTCCATTTTTTCAATAATTTTGGACACATTTCTGATAATCTCTCACCGAATGACCCCGGGTTTTTTTATACTTTGACCCCAAATTTGTCCTAGTCACACGGAAAGACCACCCTTTTTGGTATAAGATTTTCTCAAGACTCCCAGTCTCTTGGAATTACCCCTTTTTTGACCTTCTCACCGGAAGACCCCTAGTGGAAAGGTGGTACCATGATGTGCAGCAGATTTCCATTTCAGCTATCTTTTGGTATGTTTCAGTAGATATCCACAAAAAGCCTATTCCACAAATTTTAGTTGATTCCAATTTTTGTTAGTGAGTTATGCGTGATTTATGTTTATTACATATAGACTCAGCAGACTACTGTCTTGTAATTTTGTAAACGAATACAAATTTGACATGTCACATGGGTGAAAATGGGAAATCGCATAAAACGTCAAACTATTTTAAAACGTTGACACATTATGTAAAGTATTGGTAAAAAGTCATACAAATTTTGAAATTTATCAGTCCTGGAAGCAAATGGTATAACTTTAATGATAATTTTATGTACTTAAGATTTGACTTACGTTTGGCGGACACGCGTGTGAAAAAAGTATTTAGGGGTGAAAAGAACCAAAATTCTTGAAAGTTTATATGTTTCCAAGGGTAAAATGTCATCTAGTTTCAGATTTTGGCACTTAAAACTCCCTATCTTTTATAGATTTTGAGAAAAAATCATTTTTTGGTCTGATTTTGGCCGAAAATGGCCATTTTGGGGTGACAAAAATTTTGACTTGCATATTTCCTGTGAGTATATGAACATGAAAACTATTAAATAGTGCCTAATTTTCTATTCTAATTGTGATATTAAAAGCATTGAATGGGATCCATATATTTCTTTATTTTTGTAGCAGGGGTAGAAACTTGAGGGTTCGGGTGACAATTGATTTAGAAAAATATACAATATTCGCATCATTTTCAATTTGAAAATGCCATATCTCCACAATGGTATGAGCTATAGGGATGCTTTAAGTGTTTATTTGCTCAGTATTTCATTAGCTAAATGGTGATATAACAAACAAGTAAGCTAGATCTACAGAAAATAAAATAACTTGCAAAATGCTACCCCCACCCCTAAGGATTTTGAGGGCGTGAAAAAAGTCACAGATTTTGCAAAAAAATAAGTCCTTCAAAATTGGGAGGTTTGAGGCTAAACAAAAGACATGTTGCCCTTACCAATGCCTCCCTCTAGAGCAACATGTTTTTTGTTTAGCCCTGAGTATCCCCATTTTGAAGGACTTATTTTTTTTTGCTCCACTTTGGGGACTTTGGGCAGAAATATGCCTGTACAGTGCTATGGGGAAACTTTTCAAGTTGATAATTATGCATTTTTTTATGTCAGATTCAGTTTCTACACAAAATTTCACCCTAGAAAATGTTCCTTTAAGTAGGATATCTTTCACTTTAAGTTTCCACCATTCTGTCCGCCAAACGCAAGTCAAAGCTTGAACGCTGTCATAAAGTGTATGTAGCTGGGATGAAAAGCCGTCCATCATATGAAAATTTTGTCCTTTCGTATTGAAAATAGATTTTTTCCCAAAAGCACCTGAAAATTTAGGTCTTCTGGGGAAAAAATACATATTGACCAATAAAAAATAACAAGAAAAAATTTAAAATTACATGAATAAATATAAAATCACAAGAAAAATATGTAATCGCAGGAAATAATGTGAAATAACAGCAAAAATCATTACATTATGAATTTTTTTTGTAAATTATTATAAAAATTAGCCAAAATTTCTAAATCACTGAAAAACATATAAAATCGCATGAAATAATGTAAAATGTTTTTTAAAACATCTTAATAATATCTTCTTTTTTTTTCGCAGAGCCCAAAAAGGGTTCTGCCGTTATTGCATCACAAAAAGAACAGAAGATCACACACAAAATACAAAGTTGTATACATATTACATAAAAGAGTAAAACAATACCATCATAAAGCATCCTCAAAAACAAAACAAAAAACAACAGAGGACACCATTACACCGCAACCAGTAGGTTTTAAGCTCAATTACAATGTAATGCTGCCCCACCTACTGTTCCAAAAAAGCCATGTTATTGTTCCTAAAAGCAATTTGTCTGTCTGTTTCCCGAAAAACTTGTTAAGCTTGTTATTTATCTTGTTGCACCGAGCTCTAAAAATATAATATTTAGCATGAAGAATGATAAATTTAAACCTGGCTGTGTAGGCATCCAAAATACCCAATAAAACATCTTTCATTGTAAGATTAATCCCGTTTAGAATTCTATGAATTCTACCTTAATATCGCGCGGCGCTCCTTGGGACAATGACATGTGGTTCCCAAAACATAAAAGTCCGAAAATCCCTAAATTTATGTGTCCGACAGAAAGAAAAAAAAGCGATATTTTTTATTATAAATACTAGAGAAATTGCGCTTCCATAGGCCTAGCCTATAGCTAATTTTCTTGAATTATATTTGACTGGAAATAAATGATTACATTTGTGTGGAAATAAATTATTACAAGACTATTACATCATAGTCATTTTGAGAAAAAGCCCACAAATTTATGGTGTGGAATTTTTAAGTGTTCCTTTTTTTTTTTTTTTTTTTTTTTTCAAAATTGGTTTACATTTGAGTTTGAGGCTTTTGCTTTTTCAATTCAAAAGCATATTTTAATATTCAGCCCGGATCTTTAATTTGTCCATTAGATAGCCATCTCTATAAAATGCAGTTAAATTGGTTCACAAAGGTCTACAAGTTTATAATGACTTCAATTAATTCACATATCTTACTATAAATAGGGAAATGTTGTATCTATCTATCTATCTATCTTACTATAAATAGGGAAATGTTGTATGTATCTATGTATCTATGTATCTATCTATGTATGCTATAAAGGCTCCGTCAGTTTCGATCCAAATGTCGCCAAATTCATACGGGAGATCGATGAATATACGGGAACGTGTTTAAACTTTATTTGGTTGAAAACGGTCAAGAATTGGCCTCAAAATCAGTGAAAATGTGGCACGTTGCTATGCTGGGTAAACAAAAAAGGGAGTCAGTTGTCAAGCTAGCCCGTTCGCGTCGTACGGGCGTATCTAATGCCAAGCCGCTCGCGTAGCGCAGCGATAGCGCGCGGGTAACGCAGCACTACGCCATGTCGCGGGTAAACGACGCAGAGTCGCGCAATGAATGATAATACGGGTGAACGACCGACCGTAGGCGTAATAAATACGGGGTAAAGATGTGTGTTAAAAAGTACAAACAACATGAAGAGGTGGGCCTACTGTAATTAAAAAAGAAAACAAAATGAGGACAAACAGGTAGGCCTACGAGTATGTGGGTTAGCCTATAGTTAGTCAAAGTAAGAAAATGAAAACGGGAATAAAATAGGCTAAAGAAGGAAAGAATAATAAAATCTAATAAAATTAGATGATTTAAATAAAAAAAGCTATTAAACTGAGGACAGAACTAAATAAATAACATGAAAACGGGAAATCACAAGCTAATGAAATAATTTACCTTTTCAATGATTCTACCTGTTCATTAATTCCTCCCGTTTTAGTGAACGCTCCCATTTACTCACCTAGCGGGGACCCGCGCGTAGCGCGGGTATCCCGCTAGTCTATCTAACTATGTATCTATGTATGCCTATAAAGGCTCCATCAGTTTCTATCCAAATGTCGCCAAATTCATACGGGAGATCGATGAATATACGGGAACGTGTTTAAACTTTATTTGGTTGAAAACGGTCAAGAATTGGCTGCAAAAACAGTGAAAATATGGGTAAAAACGGGGTTTTTGTTATGAAAATCGGTTGTCGGCCTACGCGTCACTGCAGCTGGCCGGCAGCGCGTCGGCGCCTCGTGCGTAACGCGCACTACGCCAATGGGCGCGTAAACGGCGCAGAGCCACGCAACTGCGAGCCAGAGACCAGTGGACATGATAATACGAAAGAAACTAATCAGGAAATGTAAGAAAAAAGAAGCTAAAATAATGAGAACAGAGATAAATAAAAAACATGGAAACGGGAAATCACAAGCAGCAAATAAACAAAGAAGCTAAAGGGAAATGTAAGAAAGAACAGATTTAGAAAAATAAAATGTACCTTTTCAATGATTCTACCTGTTCAGTAATTATTCCTGTTATGGTGAACGCTCCCATCTAGCGGGGACCCGCGCGAAGCGCGGGTATCCCGCTAGTCAATATAAAAGAGAAACATGTGATGCGATCAAGCAAAATCAGTCGGAACTCGGAAATATTTAATGTTCAGTTTCTTATAGGATAGTAAATAACATTTGCAAAGCTGCATTTTGTAGAAAACTCCATTGAAAATGAACAACCAGTTCCAAAGATATGAGCAATTGAAGAGTTTCCAAAACAATAGGAAACAAAAGGAAATATTGCCGTTGTTTGGCTATATCTCAAAATCAATATTGCCGAGTTCCGACTGATTTTGCTTGATCGCATCACATATACAGCACGACCTAAAACCAGGACCACTATAAAAATTCAAACATGAAGCATCTGCACTGAACATGAAACTTTGAAACTGTAGTTGGTAGTAATGCATTACAGAACAATATCTGTGATCACAGATATCTGTGAATGCATGCTGCTCTGGTAATGCTGCAGGCATCAGGCATAATGCTAACCCTAGGATCCACAACATGTTCATCTATCAGGGCACAGTTCTTTAACCCCGATACATTTGTACATTAATTGAATGACCTTAGTAAATTTGGGTACAAAAACTCTACTTTTCAACTTGAGGTCAAATTTTGCACTATGAGTGTCTAATTGAGGTCATTGAACTATGCCAATGGGATGAGGACATTGTGGTACATAGTGTAAGACCGTGGGACATGGACCATGCATATAGCTGGGTCAAGGTCATAATATATGTAAATATTGGTAGTTGTTACCAACACCAAGGGTTTATACTGTCTTAAATTTATGCAGCATTTATATTTTTGCAAAAGTCAAAAGACAAATATAATTTCCTTGCCCCTTGAAGTCTGTTTAAATGTCATACTTGAATTTTAATACAACAAAATAAAGAGATGATGTTTCAAGAACTATAAACTACGGAAGCATATAAGTGCCAAAAAAAAAATTGAAATATTATTGCGAATATTCGCAATAATTATTGAGTATAAAACTATCGACAGTAGATAGCTAGTGCAAAGTGTGAACATAAAACTATCTACAGTAGATAGTGTATGAGTAAAAACCTTTCTAAAGTAGATAGCAAAGTGTGAATAAAACTGTCAACAGTAGATATCAGGTTATGTGTATGACAGTAGGCCTATATATAGCAGATATCAGTGTGTGGGAATAAAAATATCTTCAGTAGATAGAAGGGTGTGATTATAAACCTATCTAGAGTAGATAGCAAAGTTTGAGTATAAATGTATCTTCAGTAGGCCTAGATAGCAGGGTATGAGTGTAAAACGAGCTAAAGGAGATGACAGGGTATGCGTATTAAAGAATGTGATGTAGATGACATATCTAGAGTAGACATCAGGGTTTGAGAATAAAAGTATATAAAAGTATCTTCAGTAGATTGCAACATGCAAATATAAAACTATCTTCAGTAGGTAATAAAGTGTGAGTATAAAACTATCTATAAAGTTTTAGAAACGTTCGTGACGGCGAAACATGAAACACCGAGTGCATTAATAAGTAGGCCTACATACTCAAACTGGTGGTGTGATTATTGCGAATATTCGCAATGATTATTGCGAATATTCGCAATAATTATTGCGAAAAGGACCTAAAACACATTTTGTTTTGTTTTGTGGGTCTTCCACGGGGTAAATTCGTATGTATAATTATGTAGTGCAGGAAATGATTAAAACTGCCCAAAAAAATCAAACAGCTAGTTGTCAGAATGGTTTTTTTAATCCAAAAGATAAATCACATAAAATATTTATAAAAGTGGTAAAACACCAAGGAATATTTGAAAACTTTCCAAATAATTATACAATTGTTATAAATTTAGAAAAAAAAAACAAAAAAGTTTTTAAATCGCAGGAAATATTTAAAAAAATGCAAACAATTGTAAAATCACAGGAAATAATCTGAAAACATCCTAACATTTGTAGAATTCCGGGATATATTTTTACAATGTCCCAAAAGTTGTGAAAACACGGTAAATGTTTCAAAATGGGCAAAAAAAATGAGTAAAATCACAGGAAATCTTCAAAAATCGCTTCAACAATATAAAACAAAAGTAAAATCACTGGATAAAATCTAAAATCACAACACGTTTAGAAAAATAAAAGTTGAAATATGTTTAATAACAAAATGAAAAATATTTTGAAATAATTAAAAAGAAAAATAGCTTCAGTGCGATTTTCCATTCAGCCCACCATGACACACTCCCCCGGTCGTTACACCTCTGAATAAAGGGCAGGTTAGAACACATTTTGCGTCTAAATTTTTAGGCTTGGGAATTCCCAAAAATTTTGGCAAAAATTTGCTTGTCTTCTTTAGGGACACTGGATGGTAATTCCCAAAAAAGTACCCCTTTTTTAGGCTTGGGAATTCCCAAAAATTTTGACAAAAATTTGCCTGTCTTCTTTAGGGTCACTGGGAATTCCCAAGTTTTTTAAGCATTTTTTTATCAAAATGGGAATTCCCAATTTTTTTGGCTAAAATTTTGGTATGGGAATTCCCAAAAAGTTTGGCAAAAATTTGCATGTCTTCTTTAGAGTCACTGGGAATTCCCAATATTTTTAAGCATTTTTAAATCAAATGGGAATTCACATTTGTTTGGGATAAAATTTTGTTCTGGAAATTCCCAAAAATTTATGGTACACATTCACATGTCTTCTTTAGGGGGGGGGGGGGGTGCCATTAATTTCTGGAATAGCCCAATGTTGGCTGAATATCATCAGAAATGATGATCCTACGTAGTTGTCAAAACATTTGAGCCCGGCATTTGAGCTGAGAAATCAAATAATGAGGCCTTATGTATGACCGAAGTGAAAATCAACTTATAGGCCTAATTACGTGTGAAGGATTACATTAAGGTGCGAATTTGAACTTGAAATTAAACTTGTACTTCTTAAAAAAATTCTTTTCAGTAAATATATTTCTAACATGATGAACGGAAAAACATTATATTATTTATTATCATTATGTGATTAATTTCACTTTTTGATGTCTGAAGACATTTAAAACAGAGATCTTGTTATAATGTTATGTTTCCTTCATCTATAAATGTGTATACCCTGCATTATTACAAATATCTGGAATTTTAGGCTGCATAAAATTAATGTTTTGGTTCTCGTCCCTCCTCCGCAATTTCTGAGATTTGACAGATTTTTTAAATAGATTTTTCAATTTTATAAAAATTTTGAATGATTTATGAAAACCTTGTACATATAAATAAGTTGATTAGAGAACAACTTCACTTACAAGTCTTTATGTGGTACCGGTACTCTAGGGGTTACCTATCTAAATCCCTCAGGATCTCACATTTGAACAAAAGGGCCTCATCATTCCCTCGAACATTATTGGAAAAGACCGAAAACTACTGACAATGCTCATTTTAAATTGAAAAAAATACCCCTGCCTCATCAGTCATGAAAATCCTCTGGACGAGAACCAAAACATTTATACGACCGTAAATAAACAATACACAATACAGCTGAATTCTGCACATTACTCATCATATCATAGGCCTAATAGTGCAATTAGCTTAGATTCTTTTAAGATATTTGAAAAAAAATAGAAAATTGTGGTCAAAGTCACCAAAGAAAAGTTTTAGCACATCTTTAGACCCATCTTTTCCCGCAATATTTTTATAACGAGCCATAGAGCCATTTAGCATGTTTAGTGCAATGGGGACGATTGTCACAATAATTAGATGCTCTGAGATAATATTTATTCGCCCATCTGCATCAGGAAGTATTGTCCAGCAAAATAGCTATAGGCCTACATTGTATTTGGCAGTAATTCGTGTTGAAACCCCACTGTTGAAACATTACGTTATTATAAAAATGTTTATATATTTATTATGTGGATGGGTCTGAGAATGTGTGGGCCTATGCCTATCATAAAACTACACATTTATTTTCAATGTGTTATTTCGTTTTGTTTGTTGACTACAAACTATGAGAAGGACATTTGGAAACAAAAGAACTTTTGTACACCTACGTTACAGAAAACAATTCGTGTAACATGTCAATGCATGTGTAAGGCCGTGTAAAATTAATATTTTGGTTCTCGTCCCTCCCTCCTCAATTTCTGGGATTTGTCAGATTTTTTTTTTTTTTTTAGATTTTTCAATTTTTTTAGACTTTGGAATGATTTATGAAATCTTCATACATATAAATAAGTTTATTAGAGAACAAGCATCACTTCCAAGTCTTTTGTGGTACTCTAGGGGGTTTATCCCTCAGAATCTCACATTTGAAAAAAAAAAAAAAAAAAGGGCCTCATCGTTTCCTCGAGCACTGTTGGAGAAGACCGAAAACTACTGACAATGCTAATTTTACATTGGAAAAAAAAAAAAAAAAAAAAAAACACCTCCCTCCCTCATCAATTCATGAAAATCCTCTGGACGAGAACCAAAACATTAATTTTATACGGCCTAAAGTCACTGCTGTATCTGAAAATGTCAAGCGAATGCTGATATTCTTGGGAAAGAATGATGGTATTAAACAAAATTCAATTTACATTGTATCGATGAAACCAGTTGAATTAAGAACCAAAGCCGTAGTTTTAATATCATTGTTTAGGAAAAAATGATGCTTGGAATAATGTTGTGAATAAAACGTTATCGCGATACCTCACGGAGCTTCACACCTAATTTCGTGCAACAAAAACCGGTGGACCCGGCCGGTGGACCATCATCACCTATAGACCCTATCCAAACCGGAACGTTGGTGGACAGATTTTTTTTGCTAAATTTGATAGGGTCTACATGTATGCCCTATTAGTTGAGAATGGACCGTCCCACTCGATATGTGACAAGGTCGCGAATCCTTTTGGTGGACCCACGTAAATGCCTAAAATGAGGCAAAATTGAAAAGAAACGGGGTTTTAAATTGAACTTTGGAATTTGAAAAGTGTAAATCACGTTGGGTCTAAGGCTGTGCTAACACTTTTCTTTGATGACTTTGACCACATTTTTTTATTTTTTCAAACATCTTAAAAATACAAGAATCTAAACTAATTGAACAGACAGTATTTGATCCCTTATAGCTTCAAGATGCAAGTCATATATATGGTGCGTTTTTATATAAAGCAAGCTTATAGACCAGGCCTATCCCAGGAGGCCTATAGGCTATATAGGCTTTAAGGGGGGGCAAGAAATTTTGGCTAGCCGAAAGGGGGGAGCAATTTTTGGCCAGCCGAGGGGGGGCAAGCGATTTTTGGCACGCATTCATGCATGGGCATGGGGCGCCTTTTAAATAAAGCGCTCCCCCGGGATAAAATTTCCAAACGGCTCGCCAAAAATCGCTTGCCCCCCTTCTCGGCCTGCCAAAATTCTTTGCCCCCCCCTTTGTGCATTTTTGGGATCCCAATTTACAGGGGGCTCATAATTATTGCACAGCCCCAAACATGATATTGGCCCCTATTAGTTGATTTCATATAAATCTGAATTAAAGGGTATTCGAACCAATCAATCAAATAAAAGATTAATATTCAGTCACATGTCATTTGTCCATGTCATTTGAAATGCTTGCAGAGATCGAACTGGTTGCGGTACAGAAAAGACGGCTCCTCCGACCGTTACTCAGTAAATAAAGCAGCTACAGTGCCCAGCTTGAGTCTACTGATAGCACTTATAAATTATACTTCAACATGTACATGAGCCTCATAAGTCAACTATTATGGGCCCCAGGGCCCCAAATATAAAAACATTATATGGAGGTCATCCGAGGTCAAAGGTCAAAGGTCATGGAATTCAAACTTTGTCCTATCAGGCTCAAACTTGGTGGGTGGAATCCTTGACATGAGGGGAATATATGTGCAAAACAAAACTGAGGTCAACCGAGGTCAAAGGTCATGTAGGGGCTAATTTTAAACTTTGCCCTATTGGGCTTAAACTTGATAGGTGGAATTCTTTGTATGAGGGGAGCATGAAAAAAATTACATCGAGGTCATCCGAGGTCAAAGGTCATCCGGGGTCAAAATTTCAAACTTCGCCCAATCTGGCTAAAAGTATTCTCCATATCACGGGAGCATAAACAAAATCAAACCGTGGTCACTCGAGGTCAAAGGTCGTATGGGGTCAATTTTAGAGTATGTCCATTGGGCTTAAACATGGTAAAAAGAATCATTTATATGTCAGTTGGCAGCAGCATTAAAATACCCAAAAATATTCCAAAGATACTGTCGCAATACGTGAAAACGGCCACTTGCAAAATGAAGGTCCAATTGTTTGGTGCATCATGTTTAGACTACTACCATTGCTTTAAACAAGAAACAGAGCAATGCACTCAATTTGCAAAATTCGAAATGTTCATAAACTCTTCCACTGATACTCGCAATTTACAAAAGCATACATGGATTGATGTTTTTTTTACAAGTCACCATTAAGTCCGTCTAATACTAAATTTGGTGACAATATTATGTGACGGGCCCTGTATATCGGCAGACGGCAGGCCCACAGTAATTTTCACAGGCTTTTGGCCCGATACCCGCCTTCAAGCAGTGTCTAAAATAATCACAGACCCTATACTTATGCTTAATCCCTTAAAAGAAACTTACCAGGTAAGAAATTTGTCTGTCAAATTCAAACGACAAATTGTGTTACACTAAATGGGATATGAGTGGAAGCAGTGTTAATTGACGCGAATTTTTACACCTCGGCCTCATTTGTTGCAAACGGATGAGTATTTTTGAAGTTATGCTTATATACACTTCTAGTGCCCGTTTCTATTCATCGTTATGTATTCTTCTCCCGTGCATTATTTTCGCGAACTACCCTTCACAGCCCAAATTATATAAACCTGCACGCTAAACAATGCATTATCTAAAACCTGCACGCTAAACAATAGATTCTAGATAATACGTGCACGCTCAAATACTAGAAATACTACTTTCACATAACCATAAAGTAGAGTTAGGTGGCGCTTTAGACACAGAGATCACATAACTATATAATTGTCTGTTCGATATATATACCAACAAAAAGTACGAATATACATTCTGTGGTGTTAAAATGGTATAGTTACAAACGGTGTTCTATAATAGTGTACAATTACCGAATAAGGTGCAACTCGCTAGACTTGAGTCCAGTCCTCGTTTACGGAGTTTAGGATTAGGGTTTAGGGTTGGGATAGGGCAGTCTTGTAATAAGACTAGTAGAGTTGCACCCTTGCAAATATCATTGTCATAAATTATGATTAATGACCTCAAATAAATCAAACATCAAATGAGAATAATCGAGCTTCTATTAATTAAAAAGGGCCAAAAACAGGTGGATCATAATTATACAAGATGACACCATTGCAAAATATTCAGCATTTTACAAATGAAATACATGTAGGCCTATATCTAAAATAACATAGCCGGGCCTGGAAACACACACTAGCGCATAATATCATGATCATGCTTTATAATACCATAGGCCTTCAAACACATGTGTTTGAAGGCCTATGATAATACTGAACAAATTGTTAAATCCCAATGTCGTGTGTTTTAATATAAGTAGTTCAAATTATAGAGCTATAAAGTCCAGTTGATATTCACCGTAGTACTAGTCTGACATCTAAATCGATCGTTTCCAACTGGTTCAGTGCTCTCTGTGTTCGAAACCACGATATTAAATGATCACAACATAAAGTCAAGTCAATTAAACCATGCGTGAATAAGTTACCTAAGTATGACGTATGGCGCAATCGATACCATTGATTACAGGGATTGATTTTCTTTACCAGTTAAATGCTACGTAGCTGGTCAATGTCCTGACGGTGTTTTTAAAATGTAAGATATTTTCCTAATATTAAAACTAATATAATGAATGCAGCAATTAATATTGCCTATTGTTTTAATAGGCCTACACTCAGTGTATGACGGATAATGTATCTCGTGCAAATGCATTCGTCAAGATATTGCACTTGCCATGGAGTTATTGCATTTAGCTTTCGAGCCTATCGGCTCTCAAGCTAAATGCAATAACTCCACGGCGCGTGCGATTATCTTGACGAATGCATTGCACTCAGTTCATTATCCTTATCTTAACCGAACCTATCCACTGGAATGAAAGTTGCACTCATACCACTTGAGATGGTTGGCAGTATACAGGTGTAATCAGTGCTCTCCTCTTCTTCTTTGCATGACTAACTTTCCTATTGCTTCTTGTGAGGATGAAGAATGATCAAAGTTCAATGACAATTGTCCTTATTCAATCATCTGAAGAAATTAAGTCGAATGAAAGAATCAATATGATGACCAGGGATTTAGGGGACCTTGGGTGTGTCCAGAGTATTGCGAATTCATTGGGGCGGACCTGCAACTTTCAAATTTGATAGTAGGCTTGTTCAAATGAGCATAACTTCAAAAGTTTTGATCTGTTTGCGACAAATGAGGTGTCAAACTCCGCGTAAATGTACACCGCTTCCACTCATATGCTATTCAGTATAATACGATTTGTCGTTTGAACTTGACAGACGAATTTCTTACCTGGTAAGTTACTTTTTGGGACCAGTTAATACTAGCTTATACTTATACATTGACCTACTCAATTATGCGTGCGTAAGTTAACTTTTTCTCTTCCTTTTTTCCCCTTTCTCATCTCTCGTTTCCTCCTGTTTTTGAAACTGCGAAAAGGGAGACACGGGCCAGCTATGCCACCCCTGCATCCTCGTCTGCCATCTGTGCCCATCACTTATTTAGTTTTAACTTCTTTTTAAAAAGTAATTTGATGAGAAAAGTCTCGATGAGAATGTCCTTTAAAAAGCCATTTTCATCCTGTACATCGAATGTATATATAAAGTGTTAAAATTGACCAATTTATCACATTGTGCAATCATTTTGTCATGCATGCTGGGAAGACATCTGGCACATCCACTATACATAAATTTACCCATTTGCACGAAATCAGAATAATTAGTGGCGCATTGCAGCACAGCAGCCTATCATTGATGCACATTGATGGAATAAAAAAAGGAGTTTAGATTTTGTGAGTTATTAATAGGCCTATATAGGTCTGTGATTATTTTAGGCATTGATTGAAGGTTGATTCCCCGGGGTTGATTCTCGGCCCAAAGGCCTAAGGAAATTACATTTTAAAATGCTCCCCTTCTGAGGGGGAAATATCCCCCTCAGACACCCCCTTGTGTCGCGGATAGGGACCTAAACAAGAGGCCGTTTTCGCTTCTGCTTTTGACACCCGCCACTCAAAGTTTAACACAATTACAATAATAGGGAAATCTTGTCCACGAAAGGCTTCATGGCCGTTGTTTCAAACTAAACTTTTAAACAATAATATTGTCAAAATGGTCCGGGGGGGGCACTCAACTTTTGAAGTGACGGTATGTGCCTGTCAATATTTTAAAAGCATGTGGGCCCCACATGCTTTTAAAATGTCTGCATCTCCTTTTTGATCTTACTTTGATCATCTTTGCTATGATGCTGAACAACAAAATCAACCATAATTGCAATATAATCAAATCAGCAGTGCCAAAATGTACTGTAAATATTATAGGCGTAGATCCTATGACCCCTTTTTTAAAAGTCATACCCGATGACCCCTTTTTTTAGTTTCGGCTACCCAATGACCCCTTTTTGCTCCATTTTTTCAAAATTTTCTACCCGATGACCCCCATTTTTTATTTTGTTTGTACACTGTACCCAATGACCCCTTTTTTAAAATAACGCTTTGTACCCGATAGGCCCCTACTTCGCGAGGCAGATACCCGTCACTTCTAAAGTTGAGTGCCCCCCGGGAAAATGGTCCACCAAATGGCTTCAATTGGGTCTTCATTTGGCAGTTTCTCACTTCTGAGGGGGGCACGTCACATGGACGATTGAAACTTGTAGTCCAGTTTAAAGTATCTCAATCTGAGATGATGTACTTGACGTCGTTATCATCTTGAGTTGACTTGACATAACTGTACTACTGTAACTCTAAATTACCACTGGCAACTCTAAAATGCAACTTTAACTCTAAATCGAACTCGAAAATTAAATATTGCTATATTATATGTATTATATCATCTTGTATAATACTTGACACACATGGAAAATAAGCTGCTTGACTGGCACACTGTCACAGTGCCAGGAAAAAAGAGCATAAAACAAGTTTAAATCACACAGAAGTATATAGGCCTAGGCCTTAAAATGTCTGATACATTGACTGACACATGAAAGTGACTTGTCTAATGCTGACAGTGCACAGTGTCCACAGCAGAAGTAGTTACAAACATACAAACTATTAAAGTAAACGGCGCATTGACACACCCGTTAAAGCAATGATTGCCTTACCTGGCACAGTGTCACAGTGCCAGGACGAAGTAGTTTAACAAATATACAAAAGTATTAAAGCGAATGGCGCATTTACACACGTGAAGGTAATGATTGGCTTACCTGGCACAGTGTCACAGTGCCAGGACGAAGTAGTTTAACAAATATACAAAAGTATTAAAGCGAATGGCGCATTTACACACGTGAAGGTAATGATTGGCTTACCTGGCACAGTGTTACAGTGCCAGGACGAAGTAATTACAAATGTACAAAAGTATTAAAGTGAATGCCCGGGAGTGAATGGTGCATTGACACACACGTGATAGTAAGAATTGGCTTGCCTGGCACAGTGTCACAGTGCCAGGACCAGGACGAATTAGCTAAAAATATACAAAATATTGAAGTGACTGGCGCTTTGACACACACATGAAAGCAATGATTGGTTTGTCTGTCACAGTGTCACAGTTCCAGGACGAAGTAGCTACAAATATACAAAGTATTAAAATGAATGGCGCATTGACACACACGTTAAAGCAATGATTGTCTTGCCTGGCACAGTGTCACAGTGCCAGGACGAAGCAGTTAAATATTAAAGTGACTGGCGCATTGACACACACGTGAAAGTAATAATTGGCTTGCCTGACACAGTGTCACAGTGCCAGGATGAAGTAGTTATAAATATACAAAAGTATTAAAGTGACTGGTGAATTGATACACACGTTAAAGTAATGTGTGGCTTGCCTGGCACAGTGTCACAGTGCCAGGACGAAGTACCTACAAATATACAAAGTATTAAAGTGATTGGTGCATTGGTACACACGTGAAAGTAATTATTGTCTTGCCTGGCACAGTGTCATAGTGCCAGGACGAAATAGCTACAAATATACAAAGTATTAATTAAAGTGACTGGCGCATTGGTACACACGTGAAAGCAATGATTGTCTTGCCTGGCACAGTGTCACAGTGCCAGGACGAAGTAGCTACAAATATACAAAGTATTAAAGTGACTGGCGCATTGACACACAGGTGAAAGTAATGATTGTCTTGTCTGGCACAGTGTCACAGTGCCAGGATGAAATAGCTACAAATACAAGTATTAAAGTGACTGGCGCATTGGTACACACGTTAAAGTAATGTGTGGCTTGCCTGGCACAGTGTCACAATGCCAGGATGAAGTAGTTACAAATATACAAAGTATTAAAGTGACTGGCGCATTGACACACACGTGAAGATAACGATTGGCTTGCCTGGCACAGTGTCACAGTGCCAGGACGAAGAAGTTACAAATATAAAAAATATTAAAATGACTGCCGCTTTGACACACACGTGAAAGTAATGACTGGCTTGCCTGGCAGAGTGTCACAGTACCAGGACGAAGAAGTTACAAATATACAAACTATTAAAGTGAACGGCGCATTGACACACACGTTAAAGCAATGATTGTTTGCCTGGCGCAGTGTGACAGTGCAAGAACGAAGTAGTTACAAATATACAAAATATTAAAGTGACTGCCGCTTTGACACACACGTGAAGGTAATGATTGTCTTGCCTGGCAGAGTGTTACAGTGCCAGGATGAAGTAGTTACAAATATACAAAAGTATTAAAGTGACTGGCGTATTGACACACATGAAAGTAATGTTTGGCTTGCCTGTCACAATGCCAGGACGAAGTAGTTACACATATACAAAGTATTAAAGTGACTGCCGCATTGACACACACGTGAAGGTAATGATTGTTTGCCTGGCACAGTGTCACAGTGCCAGGACGAAGTAGTTGCAAATATATTACAAACAATTAAAGTGAATGGCGCATTGACACATACGTTAAAGCAATGTTTTTTTCCCCTGGCACAGTGTCACAGTGCCAGGACGAAGTAGTTACAAACATACAAACTATTAAAGTGAACGGCGCATTGACACATACGTTAAAACAATGATTGTCTTGCCTGGCACAGTGTCACAATGCCAGGACGAAGTAGTTACAAATATACAATGTATTAAAGTGACAGGCGCATTGACACACACGTGAAGGTAATGATTGGCTTGCCTGGCACAGTGTCACAGTGCCAGGACGAAGAAGTTACAAATATACAAAATATTAAAGTGACTGCCGCTTTGACACACACGTGAAAGTAATGATTGGCTTGCCTGGCACAGTGTCACACTGCCAGGACGAAGAAGTTACAAATATACAAACTATTAAAGTTAACGGCGCATTGACACACACGTTAAAGCAATGATTGGCTTGCCTGGCACAGTGTCACAGTGCAAGGACGAAGTAGTTACCTTTGACACACACGTGAAGGTAATGATTGTCTTGCCTGGCACAGTGTCACAGTGCAAGGATGAAGTAGTTACAAATATACAAAAGTATTAAAGTGACTGGCGCATTGACACACACGTGAAAGTAGTGATTGTCTTGCCTGGCACAGTGTCACAACGCCAGGATAAAGTAGTTAGAAATATACAAACTATTAAAGTGAATGGCGCGTTGACACACACGTTAAGGCAATGATTGGCTTACCTGGCACAGTGTCACAGTGCCAGGACGAAGTAGTTACAAATATACAACGTATTAAAGTGACTGACGCATTCACACACACGTGAAAGTAATGATTGGCTTGCCTGGCACAGTGTCACAATGGCAGGACGAAGTAGTTATACAAATATACAAAGTATTAAAGTGACTGCCGCATTGACACACACGTGAAGGTAATGATTGGCTTGTCCGGCGCAGTGTCACAGTGCCAGGACGAAGTAGTTACAAATATACTACAAACTATTAAAGTGAATGGCGCATTAACACACACGTGAAGGTAATGATTGTTTGCCTGGCGCAGTGTCACAGTGCCAGGACGAAGTAGTTACAAATATATTACAAACAATTAAAGTGAATGGCGCATTGGCACATACGTTATACAATGATTTTTCCCCTGGCAGAGTGTCACAGTGCCAGGCCGAAGCAGTTACAAACATACAAACTATTAACGCATTCACACACACGTTAAAACAATGATTGTCTTGCCTGGCACAGTGTCACAATGCCAGGACGAAGTAGTTACAAATATACAAAGTATTAAAGTGACTGGCGCATTGACACACACGTGAAGGTAATGATTGTTTGCCTGGCACAGTGTCACAGTGCCAGGACGAAGTAGTTGCAAATATATTACAAACAATTAAAGTGAATGGCGCATTGACACATACGTTATACAATGATTTTTCCCCTGGCAGAGTGTCACAGTGCCAGGCCGAAGCAGTTACAAACATACAAACTATTAAAGTGAACGGCGCATTGACACACACGTTAAAACAATGATTGTCTTGCCTGGCACAGTGTCACAATGCCAGGACGAAGTAGTTACAAATATAAAATGTATTAAAGTGACTGGCGCATTGACACACACGTGAAGGTAATAGTTGGCTTGCCTGGCACAGTGTCACAGTGCCAGGACGAGGTAGATACAAATATACAAAGTATTAAAGTGACTGGCGCATTGACACACACGTGAAAGTAATGTCTGGCTTGACTGGCACAGTGTCACAGTGCCAGGACAAAGTAGGTACAAACATACAAACTATTAAAGTGAACGGCGCATTGACACACACGTTAAAACAATGATTGTCTTGCCTGGCACAGTGTCACAATGCCAGGACGAAGTAGTTACAAACATACAAACTATTAAAGTGAACGGCGCATTGACACACACGTTATACAATGATTTTTCCCCTGGCACAGTGTCACAGTGCCAGGCCGAAGCAGTTACAAACATACAAACTATTAAAGTGAACGGCGCATTGACACACACGTTAAAACAATGATTGTCTTGCCTGGCAGAGTGTCACAATGCCAGGACGAAGTAGTTACAAATATAAAATGTATTAAAGTGACTGGCGCATTGACACACACGTGAAGGTAATAGTTGGCTTGCCTGGCACAGTGTCACAGTGCCAGGACGAGGTAGATACAAATATACAATGTATTAAAGTGACTGGCGCATTGACACACACGTGAAATTAATGTGTGGCTTGACTGGCACAGTGTCACAGTGCCAGGACGAGGTAGGTACAAATATACAAAGTATTAAAGTGACTGGCGCATTGACACACACGTGAAGGCAATGTTAGTGGCTGGCCTGGCACAGTGACACAGTGCCAGGACTAAGAAGTTACAAATATACAAAATATTAAAGTGACTGCCGCTTTAACACACACGTGAAAGTAATGATTGGCTTGCGTGGCACAGTGTCACAGTGTCAGGATGAAGAAGTTACAAATATAGAAAGTATTAAAGTGACCGGCGCATTGACACACATGTGAAAGTAATGATTGGCTTACCTGGCACAGTGCCAGGACGAAGTAATTACAAATATAAAAAGTATTAAAGTGAATGGTGCATTTGTACACACGTTAAAGTAAGAATTGACTTGCCTGGCACAGTGTCACAGTGCCAGGACCAGGACGAATTAGCTAAGTATTAAAGTGACTGGCGCTTTGACACACACACGCACATCAAAGCAATGATTGGTTTGCCTGTCACAGTGTCACAGTTCCAGGACGAAGTACCTACAAATATACAAAGTGTTAAAGTGACTGGCGCATTGACACACACGTGAAGGTAATGCTTGGCTTGCCTGGCAGAGTGTTACAGTGCCAGGACGAAGAAGTTACAAATATACAAAATATTAAAGTGACTGCCGCTTTAACACACACGTTAAAGTAATATTTGGCTTGCCTGGCACAGTGTCACAGTGTCAGGACGAAGAAGTTACAAATATAGAAAGTATTAAAGTGACCGGCGCTTTGACACACATGTGAAAGTAATGATTGGCTTACCTGGCACAGTGCCAGGACGAAATAATTACAAATATACAAAAATATTAAAGTGAATGGTGCATTGACACACACGTAAAAGTAAGAATTGATTTGCCTGGCACAGTGTCACAGTGCCAGGACCAGGACGAATTAGCTAAAATATACAAAGTATTAAAGTGACTGGCGCTTTGACACACACACACGCACATCAAAGCAATGATTGGTTTACCTGTCACAGTGTCACAGTTCCAGGACGAAGTAGCTACAAATATGCAAAGTATTAAAGTGACCGGCGCATTGACACACATGTAAAAGTAATTATTGGCACAGTGTCACAGTTACAAATATACAAAGTATTAAAGTGACTGGCGCATTGGTATACACGTGAAAGTAATGATTGTCTTGCCTGGCACAGTGTCACAGTGCCAGGACGGAATAGTTGTAAATATACAAAAGTATTAAAGTGATTGGCGCATTGGTACACACGTGAAAGTAATGATTGGCTTGCCTGACACAGTGTCACAGTGCGATGACGAAGTAGCTACAAATATACACAGTATAAAAGTATATGTGAAAGTTATGTGCGGCTTTTCTGGCACAATGTCACAGTACCAGGACGAAGTAGTTATAAATATACAAAGTGTTAAAGTGACTGGCGCATTGACACACACGTGAAAGTAATGATTGTCTTGCCCGGCACAGTGTCACACTGCCAGGACGAAGTAGCTACAAATATTCAAATTATTAAAGTGAGTGCAATGACACACATATGAAAGTAATGTGTGGCTTGCCTGGCACAGTGTCACAGTGCCAAGACGAAGTAGTTATAAATATACAAAGTGTTAAAGTGACTGGCGCATTGACACACACGTGAAAGCAATGATTGGCTTGCTTGGCACAGTGTCACAGTGCCAGGACGAAGTAACTACAAATATACAAAAGTATTAAAGTGATTGGTGCATTGGTACACACGTTAAAGTAATGATTGACTTGCCTGGCACAGTGTCACAGTGCCATGTCGAAGTAGCTACAAATATACACAGTATTAAAATGAATGGGGCATTCACACACACGTGAAAGTAATGATTGTCTTGCCTGGCACAGTGTCACAGTGCCAGGACGAAGTAGCTACAAATATTCAAAGTATTAAATTGAGTGCATTGACACACATATGAAAGTAATGTGTGGTTTGCCTGGCACAGTGTCACAGTGCCAAGACGAAGTAGTTATAAACATACAAAGTGTTAAAGTGACTGGCGCATTGACACACACGTGAAAGCAATGATTGGCTTGCCTGGCACAGTGTCACAGTGCCAGGACGAAGTAACTACAAATATACAAAGTATTAAAGTGACTGGCGCATTGGTCCACATAAAAGCAATGATTGTCTTGCCTGGCACAGTGTCACAGTGCCAGGACGGAGTAGTTATAAATATACAAAAGTATTAAAGTGATTGGTGCATTGGTACACACGTTAAAGTAATGATTGACTTGCCTGGCACAGTGTCACAGTGCCATGGTGAAGTAGCTACAAATATACAAAGTATTACAGTGATTGGTGCATTGGTACACACGTTAAAGTAATGATTGACTTGCCTGGCACAGTGTCACAGTGCCATGGTGAAGTAGCTACAAATATACACAGCATTAAAGTGAATGGTGTATTCACACACGCGTGAAAGTAATGATTGTCTTGCCTGGCACAGTGTCACAGTGCCATGGTGAAGTAGCTACAAATATACAAAGTATTACAGTGATTGGTGCATTGGTACACACGTTAAAGTAATGATTGACTTGTCTGGCACACTGTCACAGTGCCAGGACGGAATAGTTGTAAATAAACAAAAGTATTAAAGTGATTGGCGCATTGGTACACACGTTAAAGTAATGATTGACTAGCCTGGCACAGTGTCACGGTGCCAGGACGAAGTAGCTACAAATATACAAAGTATTAAAGTGAATGGTGCATTGACACACATGTGAAAGTTATGTGTGTTGCCTGGCACAGTGTCACAGTGCCAGGACGAAGTAGTTATAAATATATAAAGTGTTAAAGTGACTGGCGCATTGACACACACGTGAAAGCAATGATTGGCTTGCCTGGCACAGTGTCACAGTGCCAGGACGAAGTAGCTACAAATATACAAAGTATTAAGGTGACTGGCGCATTGGTACACATAAAAGCAATGATTGTCTTGCCTGGCACAGTGTCACAGTGCCAGGACGGAGTAGGTATAAATATACAAAGTGTTAACGTGACTGGCGCATTGACACACACGTGAAAGCAATGTTTGGCTTGCCTGGCACAGTGTCACAGTGCCAGGACGAAGTAACTACAAATATACAAAAGTATTAAAGTTATTGGTGTATTGGTACACACGTTAAAGTAATGATTGACTTGCCTGGCACAGTGTCACAGTGCCATGTCGAAGTAGCTACAAATATACACAGTATTAAAATGAATGGGGAATTCACACACACGTGAAAGTAATGATTGTCTTGCCTGGCACAGTGTCACAGTGCCAGGACGAAGTAGCTACAAATATTCAAAGTATTAAAGTGAGTGCATTGACACACATATGAAAGTAATGTGTGTTTGCCTGGCACAGTGTCACAGTGCCAAGACGAAGTAGTTATAAATATACAAAGTGTTAAAGTGACTGGCGCATTGACACACACGTGAAAGCAATGATTGGCTTGCCTGGCACAGTGTCACAGTGCCAGGACGAAGTAACTACAAATATACAAAGTATTAAAGTGACTGGCGCATTGGTCCACATAAAAGCAATGATTGTCTTGCCCGGCACAGTGTCACAGTGCCAGGACGGAGTAGTTATAAATATACACAGTATTAAAGTGAATGGTGCATTCACACACACGTGAAAGTAATGATTGTCTTGCCTGGCACAGTGTCACAGTGCCAGGACGAAGTAGCTACAAATATACACAGTATTAAAGTGAATGGTGCATTCACACACACGTGAAAGTAATGATTGTCTTGCCTGGCACAGTGTCACAGTGCCAGGACGAAGTAGCTACAAATATACAAAGTATTAAAGTGATTGGTGCATTGGTACACACGTTAAAGTAATGATTGACTTGCCTGGCACACTGTCACAGTGCCAGGACGGAATAGTTGTAAATATACAAAAGTATTAAAGTGATTGGCGCATTGGTACACACGTTAAAGTAATGATTATTTGCCTGGCACAGTGTCACAGTGCCAGGACGAAGTAGCTACAAATATACACAGTATTAAAGTGAATGGTGCATTCACACACACGTGAAAGTAATGATTGTCTTGCCTGGCACAGTGTCACAGTGCCAGGACGAAGTAGCTACAAATATACAAAGTATTAAAGTGATTGATGCATTGGTACACACGTTAAAGTAATGACTGACTTGCCTGGCACACTGTCACGGTGCCAGGACGGAATAGTTGTAAATATACAAGAGTATTAAAGTGATTGGCGCATTGGTACACACGTTAAAGTAATGATTGACTTGCCGTGACACTGTGCCAGGACGAAGTAGCTACAAATATACAAAGTATTAAAGTGAATGGTGCATTGACACACATGTGAAAGTTATGTGTGGCTTGCCTGGCACAGTGTCACAGTGCCAGGACGAAGTAGTTATAAATATATAAAGTGTTAAAGTGACTGGCGCATTGACACACACGTGGAAGCAATGATTGGCTTGCCTGGCAGAGTGTCACAGTGCCAGGACGAAGTAGCTACAAATATACAAAGTATTAAGGTGACTGGCGCATTGGTACACATAAAAGCAATGATTGTCTTGCCTGGCACAGTGTCACAGTGCCAGGACGAAGTAGTTATAAATATATAAAGTGTTAAAGTGATTGACGCATTGGTACACACGTGAAAGTAATGATTGTCTTACCTGGCACAGTGTCACAGTGCCAGGACGAAGTAGCTACAAATATACAAAGTATTAAAGTGATTGGTGCATTGGTACACACGTTAAAGTAATGATTGACTTGCCTGGCACACTGTCACAGTGCCAGGACGGAATAGTTGTAAATATACAAAAGTAGTAAAGTGATTGGCGCATTGGTACACACGTTAAAGTAATGATTGACTTGCCTGGCACAGTGTCACAGTGCCATGGTGAAGTAGCTACAAATATACACAGTATTAAAGTGAATGGTGCATTGACACACATGTGAAAGTTATGTGTGGCTTGCCTGGCACAGTGTCACAGTGCCAGGACGAAGTAGTTAAAAATATATAAAGTGTTAAAGTGACTGACGCATTGGTACACACGTGAAAGTAATGATTGTCTTACCTGGCACAGTGTCACAGTGCCAGGACGAAGTAGCTACAAATATACAAAGTATTAAAGTGATTGGTGCATTGGTACACACGTTAAAGTAATGATTGACTTGCCTGGCACACTGTCACAGTGCCAGGACGGAATAGTTGTAAATATACAAAAGTATTAAAGTGATTGGCGCATTGGTACACACGTTAAAGTAATGATTGACTTGCCTGGCACACTGTCACAGTGCCATGGTGAAGTAGCTACAAATATACAAAGTATTAAAGTGAATGGTGCATTCACACACACGTGAAAGTAATGATTGTCTTGCCTGGCACAGTGTCACAGTGCCAGGACGAAGTAGCTACAAATATACAAAGTATTAAAGTGATTGATGCATTGGTACACACGTTAAAGTAATGATTGACTTGCCTGGCACACTGTCACGGTGCCAGGACGGAATAGTTGTAAATATACAAAGTATTAAAGTGATTGGCGCATTGGTACACACGTTAAAGTAATGATTGACTTGCCTGGCACAGTGTCACGGTGCCAGGACGAAGTAGCTACAAATATACAAAGTATTAAAGTGAATGGTGCATTGACACACATGTGAAAGTTATGTGTGGCTTGCCTGGCACAGTGTCACAGTGCCAGGACGAAGTAGTTATAAATATATAAAGTGTTAAAGTGACTGGCGCATTGACACACACGTGAAAGCAATGATTGGCTTGCCTGGCACAGTGTCACAGTGCCAGGACGAAGTAGCTACAAATATACAAAGTATTAAGGTGACTGGCGCATTGGTACACATTGAAAGCAATGATGGTCTTGCCTGGCACAGTGTCACAGTGCCAGGACGAAGTAGTTATAAATATATAAAGTGTTAAAGTGATTGACGCATTGGTACACACGTGAAAGTAATGATTGTCTTACCTGGCACAGTGTCACAGTGCCAGGACGAAGTAGCTACAAATATACAAAGTATTAAAGTGATTGGTGCATTGGTACACACGTTAAAGTAATGATTGACTTGCCTGGCACACTGTCACAGTGCCAGGACGGAATAGTTGTAAATATACAAAAGTAGTAAAGTGATTGGCGCATTGGTACACACGTTAAAGTAATGATTGACTTGCCTGGCACAGTGTCACAGTGCCATGGTGAAGTAGCTACAAATATACACAGTATTAAAGTGAATGGTGCATTGACACACATGTGAAAGTTATGTGGTTTGCCTGGCACAGTGTCACAGTGCCAGGACGAAGTAGTTAAAAATATATAAAGTGTTAAAGTGACTGACGCATTGGTACACACGTGAAAGTAATGATTGTCTTACCTGGCACAGTGTCACAGTGCCAGGACGAAGTAGCTACAAATATACAAAGTATTAAAGTGATTGGTGCATTGGTACACACGTTAAAGTAATGATTGACTTGCCTGGCACACTGTCACAGTGCCAGGACGGAATAGTTGTAAATATACAAAAGTATTAAAGTGATTGGCGCATTGGTACACACGTTAAAGTAATGATTGACTTGCCTGGCACACTGTCACAGTGCCATGGTGAAGTAGCTACAAATATACAAAGTATTAAAGTGAATGGTGCATTCACACACACGTGAAAGTAATGATTGTCTTGCCTGGCACAGTGTCACAGTGCCAGGACGAAGTAGCTACAAATATACAAAGTATTAAAGTGATTGGCGCATTGACACACACGTTAGAGTAAAGATTGTTGTGCCTGGCACAGTGTCACAGTGCCAGGATAATGTAGTTAAAAATATACAAAGCATTAAAGTGACTCGCGCATTGGTACACACGTTAAAGCAATGATTGTCTTGCCTGACACACGTAAAAATAATGATGCGTTTGACTGGCACAGTGTCACAGTACCAGAAAGAAATAGCTAAAAACTATACACATTGACACACGTGAACAAGAATCGATCGCTTTGAAAGAAAGAACACAAAAGAAGTACGGATGTTAAAGAAGTGTTTTAGTGTCCGACACATTGACACACCGTGATAATTGGCTTGCCTGCACAGTGTCACAGGGCTTTGAAAAAAGAACCAAATCATACTAAATATTAAAGTGTCTGACGCATTGACACACATGAAAAATAATCGGCTTGACTGGCACACTGTCACATTGCCAGGAGAATAGAGCACAAAACAAGCTTAAATCATACAGAAGTATAGGTCCGATACATTGACTTACACATGAAATTGGTTTGCCTGACGGTGTCACAGTGCCAAGAAAAATAACTAAACACAAGCAAATCGACACATATGAAAAATAAACGATCAGTTTTCCTTACGTTAAATCAGAAGCACAGAAATACGAGAGTTAACCAAGTGTCTGACACATTGACACATATGTAAAAGTAATGATGTGCTTGGCTGTCACAGTGCCAAGAAGAACTAGCTGAAAACCATACACATTGACACACATGAAAAAGTTATGATCGCTGTGCATGGCACATTGACACACGTAAAAGTAGTAATGGGCTTTGCTGGCACTGGCACAGTGTCACAGGACTATGAAAAAAAAGCCAACATACTAATATTAAATAAGTGCCTGACACATTGGCACACATGGAAAATAATCGGCATGACATACCGGTACTATTTTTATAGGAGCTATAATTTCTATTGTTTGACTACGTTACCATTTCAGTATGCTTTGCTGTTTATTGATACAACCTCACATTGTACATCATACTTGGTCTTAGATTGACATTAACTTGTACCAATGATATGAGTATTCCCACTATCTATATTTCGTGCTCTCTTACACGAAGGATACACCCCTAACTCCATCTCCATTACCCCTTACCTCTGGGACCTCTAACACCAACTTTGGGACTTTTAAACTCCATTCCTGGAACCTGGAACTCTCGCAAGACCCATACAGACCTGCCAACTGTCCCTCATTTTGAGGGACTGTCCCTCATTTGGGGTTTACCAAAGTGAAAAAGAGGGACAGTCCTGCTTTCTGAAAATTTCAGTGATGACAAATTTAAATGTAAGAACAGCAGAAAATGATGCAAATTTCACTTTAAAATTTTGCTATAGCATTATCTTTAGTCTATTGTGATAAATTTAGACCGGCAAAACCTTCCCTGAATTCTGAAAGTATTGCACACCTCAAGTCTTTGAATTTGTCGGTACCTGGTTTGTGTACATGTACAAAGTTTTGGCCTCAATGTCTCTCTTTCTTACTGCGCTAGGTTGGCAGGTCTGCCCATAACCCGTCCCTGGGATCTAAGCCCACCTTTGGTACATGCAACCCCACAACATGTTTACCCTTAACCAATGCCCGGCACCCCTTACTCTGTTTTTGGTACCCATTTAATGGGCTACCCCAACCCTGGGACCCCTAATTCTATCACCATTACCCTTACCCTATTCCCTGAACCTCTAACACCAACTATGGGACTTTTAACTCTATTCCTGGAACCCGTAACTCTGTCCCCGAGACCCATGACCCATCCCTGGGACCCTAATCCCATCTTTGGCTCCTGTAACCCCACATCTGGTTCCCCATATTCAATGCCTTACACCCCTTACCCTGTTCCTGGTACTCATATCCCTAACCCTTGGTCTCCATCCCCATTACCCTATTCCCGGGGACCTCTAACACAAACTATGTGACCTTTAACTCAATTCATGGAACACAAAACTCCGTCCCTGAGACCCGGTCATGAAACATCCCTGGGACCCTAATACCATCTTCGGAAACTGTTAGCCCACATCTGGTTCACCATACCCAATGCCCAGTACCCCTTACTCAGTTCCTGGTACCCATTTCTCCAACCCTGGTACCCCTAACTCAATCCCCAGTCACCCATAGCCTATCCCTTGGACCTCAAACACGCGTCACGATCATGCGACCTCTAACTCCATTCCTGGACCCATGACCGGTCATCTCTGAAACCCCTAGCCCCTTCACCGGGACCCATAACCCGTTACCCTGTCCTCAGTATCCATAGCCCTTCCTCAGTGCACCTAACGCTGTCCCCGGTACCCATTATCCAAACCCTGGGACCCTTTACTCCATCCCAGTACCCGTCACCCTATCCAATATTTTTCAAATTGACCCTTCCCATTGTGAATTTATTGGTACAGTAGGCATTGTTTTATGTAGGTGCCCTAACACTGACCATGGGACTCTCCCCATTCCTGGAACCCCTAACCTCATCCCCCGAACCCATAACCCTGTCCTTGGTACCCCAAACCCCATTGCTGACACCCCTAATGTCACCCCTGGAACCTAGCACCTTCACCTGGATCCATAAACTGTTGTCCCTGGGACCTTCGGTACCCTTTACTAGTACTCTTTCATACCCCATCCCTGGTATCCCTAACTCCATCCCTAGAAACCATTAAAAATTCCATCCCCCTGAGACCACTCGGTACCTTTTACCCTGTTCTCAATACCCCTCAATACCTCTCAATGTCTGGCCAGTGCCATGTCATGGGGGGTTCCTGTTTGAAGGTGTACAGGAAGGTGCCACGGTTTTGGGGTACCTTTTTCAGCGATTTTGGTATATCGATGGGTTGGTTTTCAGTGGAGACCAGTGCAACCAACTGGGCACATTTGGGCAAAATTGTCCTTAAATGGTTCAAATTTTTTTGAAGAACCACATACCCCCTGCTGCCATGTGCTTATGGATGTAGTATACAGCCTTTAGCCCAAACTAGCACCACTAACTGTTCTTGTATAAAGGATACCCGTATGAGCCAAGAAAACGTTTTTGATACATTTTCTGTGGCCCTTTAAAATAATATCCAAAATATAGGGGGGGGGGGGGGGAAAGGGTGTGGGGTGGGGTGTGCATTAAGCATGTGATTTGTGTGTGTGTTATTATTTTAATATTCATGTCACGTGTCCAATCTCATATGTTACCAGATTGATGTAGGCTTATTGTATGTTTGAAGGAAATAAATTGATTTCGGTGGCCATTTTGAATTTTTGGTGGCCATTTTGAATTTGTAAATCATTAATATTAGTGCTACTGCATGCCAACATGACAAAACTACTATAACAAGCCTAAAACTATCACTACTGTGCCAATAAAATCACATTGGGAAGGGGCAGTTTGACAAATATTGGAAATATTTTGCCAAAATGGGCGCCATTTTGAAAAACAAGATGGCCGCCTTCTGCTGCATCTGGATTTTTGTAAACATGTATAAATATGTTACTTGGGACCCAAACAACATGCTAGGATAGGTGTCACATTGTCTTCATCAAAAGGCCACGGGCCTTAAAAATTGGGTAGTTTGCTGCCCGACTAATAAGTTGAGCAATCATTTAAAAAATATTTATTTTAATAATGGATGATAATTGATTTTTCTTTTGTTGTTTAAATAGTTGCTTTATAACAAACCTGCGGTTGTTTTTGTTTTGTGTATGTGTTTCTCTTGAATGTTGTTGTGGATGTCCGGTCTGGTGGGGGTGTGGGGGTGTGTGTGTTGTGCCACATGTACTTTGTTGATGACTTTGTTGTTCGTTTTTATATCTTTCTTTTTTATAGAAAAGACATTTTAGTTTTATAAGTTTTGTATTGATATGTATATTCTTTAATAACAAACATTCAAAAAGGAAATATATATCGATAAATAAGACGAAGTATTAGGTGACATAAAAAACGCGGTCAAGTGCGGCAAGAGCCATGACAAACACTATTTTTCACACGATAATCTTGCGACAAAATTACATGTATGGACATGTACTATATAGGAGTTACAACTAAACCCAGTTTAATAATAATAAATTGAAAGAATAAACTAACACTTCCTTCTCATTTGTTTTGTATACAGTATGCGATAATTACCACAATAACTGCAAAGGTAAGTTGGAAATCAGATAAAAGGATAAAAACTTAAAAACTAAGGATTTGAATTTTAAATTTATGTACATTTTCATGTGCATTGATATTGACGTTCCCGATCGGTTGAAGTATTTATTTATTTAATTACTAGAATTCTGAATAATTCATAATATAATATTAACAAGATCAAGATGATGAAGTAGACTCCTCATCTGAGCTGAGTAAACTCGAACCCAATAAAGGCGTTGATTTCGCAATTATTTGGATTTTTACTCTTGTTGAATTAATAATATGCTAGAAAATATACTGAAATTTAGTCTCTCATAACGGTTTGTTTTCAGGTTATCCGCTGTTCAAGCGAGTAGAGAGCGAGTGGGTCACGCCCCCCGGCTGTGCTCATGCAATGACTGTATGTGCATTTGGTTTATCCCGATCCATGTTCGCCCCACAGGTTTTGTCCGGGCTCTCCAGTTTCCTCCTGCTTTCAAAATCGGCGCTCAAATGTTGGGGAGTGGGGGGGGGGGGGCTGCATGTTACAACTTCTGGTTATTTTCTCTGTACTAGTCTATCCCCTAAGCCTTTTATATTTCCTGCTCCTTATAGTTAAATGGGGCTGCACAACCAATATAGGCTATACTGCGCCAAAAAGGTACCCTCACGCTTGAAAAACTAAATCATATGTTGGTAAATTGAATCCAATGTTGCCTCAAGAAGTTACAAGCATTTGATTAGACGAAGGCCTATACACGCCTGATCGGAAGCATGCGACGACGATGCACAGCCATTATAGACAATAGCAGTGGCCACACAAGATATTAATGGATCAAAAGAACTTAAACAAAAGGAACTAAAGAAAGCTAAAACAAAAGAACAGAAAACTAAATAAAAAATGTAAAAAGTACAGAGAAGAAAAATGCAGTCATAATGTGCAGGATTAAATAGTGCGTCTATTAAAAAAAATCACCTTAATATGGTTTAGTGTTAACATTGTGATTTCCCCCCCAGTTTAAAGATACTTTTTGGCGCATAATTCATGTCAGTTTCCATGGTAACGTAAATTACGGGGAAAATCAAACGGAAGAGATCATGAATCTAAAAATAAATATTGATAAAAAAATCCGACCAATCTGTCATAATAAGATGATGCAGATCGCATATTATAAAATGGATAGCTAACTTGTTCCGGTATTGGAGAATATCATAGTGAAAATGTGAACCAAATTTATTCGCATGATAATGATAGCATCGAGTTATAGTACTTAATTAAGTCTTGAGCCTGTGACAATGAGTCTTCCGCCATAATCGTCCTTTACCTTTACCGCTCAGAGCCTCTGAAATCCCACAGAAACAAGTTGATGGGTAAGGCAAACGGAGGATATAGGTGGCTCTGATACCTCAACCCCGGGGTCTCAACCAACAACAAAATATCGGTGTTAGGGAAAATGTATGAAATACAGTGTTCATTGAAATATACAGGATTGTGTCCAAGACCACGCGTTTTAACAGGTTCTAATGAATGTTTCCTTTATAGGTTTGTCTCGAAACGCATGTACATCATATTTAGTAGACATGATAAGGATCTGTGGCGGAACTAAAAGTGAGTATGTTTGTCTAGTTTCAGGTTTACACAACTTTGACAAGCAAATTATAAAACATTAACAATGCTTTCGTTTTAAAGGTCCTCATCCCCCATTTTTCTTAATCAAAACTGGTATCAGGAGAAAGGTCATATTTGTATAATAATGATAACACAGTGAAGTTTAACGCCCGAGATATTTCTTGTTTAAATGGTGTGAACAAAAACGCAGTGAATTGTGGTAACCACATCGGAAGTGTATGCATTATCCTCTGGGGCACGGTTATACCCCTTTTGGCTTACCATATCCACAGGAGCAATACAACTCAAAATATGGAAACATATTGTTTTATAGTAGATCTCAATCTAAGATACATGTAGAAAACGGAATATAAATATTTTAACCACGTCTATTTAAAAGGTCCGATTTCATTATGTTCTAGAAAGAACCTTTTTTGAACCCTCCCTCTTGAACCTCTCACATGTTCTTTAATTTTGGATAACCCTCGAAGGTTCTCTAAAGAACCAAAATAGGTTCTGTGTCACATTTTGGGGGCTATTTTCGATGGTTTTGGAACCATTTTTGGTAACCTCTAAGGGTTCTCCTGAGAAGACAACTTTAGAACCTTTTTAGAACTTTATTTCTTAGAATGTGCTATTTCCAAATTACTGCAAGAACATTCCAAAAATAGAGTTCCATGTTGATATTTCAATCCCCAAAAATTCCATTTGAGGGTCACATAGAATACTATGCTAAAAGTATATAGAACTTAACACACATTTTGGTTCACAGAATCGTAACATCAGTGAAAAAGGACCTCTCGTTGATATTAAACTGTATATTTTGATGGAGAAAAAGTTGAGATGTTGTTGCAATGATGTTGTTTGACGGACCATCCTTCTTTAAAATAAGGTTTTAAACATCAGCAGAAATATTTAACTACCATGCTTTGTTGCAAAGTCCCTTATATCCACTTTTTGACTTTAATTTTGCGAGTATTACTTGTTCGATTTGGTTCAATTGGGGTTTGGATGAATAGAAACTAAAGGAATAGGTTTGGTACAAATTTCCAGTCATATTTATTTTATAATTTCTTTTATATCGCGCCTTTTGTGGATGGGCTTTTGCAACAAAATAAATTTACCCCTTTTCTAGAAACAAACTTTGCAATCAAATTTGACCCCATTTGTTTGCACTACTTATGTAACTTGACTAATGCTTTCAAAATCAAAAAGAAGAAGTGAAATATCTCATTTACTTTTTTAAGTATGAATTTTTAATCAAATCCGGCAAAATGCCATTTTAAGCACTGCCGAAGCTACACATTAATTTTTGTTAATTACATTGATATTTTCAAACATTGTGACCCCAAAACAGTTTCTTCTGGTTTTAATAGTTAAAGAACATTCAAGGCTATTATTATAGATCAACAAAATATTTTCCTAAAGTTTTGTATTTATTTTAAGTTCAGATTTCCGGAAATTCCCTAAGATTTTCCAAACGGGAATAATTATACGATATCTCCGGAACGGATGGTATGAAGGCCAAACAACCACTAAAATGTTTATTTTTACCCACACTATAATATCACGCCAATAACTCAATTTCAGCCAGACGTGGATGTAAGGGCTTTTGCAACAGAGCTCTTCATATACTTATGTCACGCTACCTTGGATAATAAGAATGATGGTTTTTTCTCCTTGACATGGATTTTGAATTTTCATGTCAATACATGGCGTGCTTATTTTTGTGCAATGCTTGGTCTATACTATAACATACGATGTCTAAAACAATAGAACCGGTATCAGAAGAACTTCATTGATACTCGTATATGAATGATTACATTTCTATTATTTGATGATTTACCATGATATTATCATTCAGAGGATCACTGAAATCAGTTTCAGGCATGGTCGCACGGAGTAATATTTGTACAAAATATACAGAGTCAGACTGGTTGTATTGACCATCCGTCAGCAACCTGGTATTCAAACGGTCTTGTTTTTGCAAACTAAAAGAGGTACATTCAGTTTGTCCCCCACCTTCACCCACTTTCAAGGCAAAACCCCAAAATCACACAAATTACCCCCTTTTGCGGTAATTTTGGGCAAATTTTGTTGATTTTTCCCCCTGAAATTCACTTTACCCCCTCCCATGCACTGTGAAAAATTTAATTTAACAGTACTTCGGTTACACCTATAAATGCGTTTTTATAAATGCGCACGTGACCCATGGGCAAGACATGCCAAGACCAGCAACCGTGACCAAATCCTTATGCATTGACCACTATAATACAGAAAGAGATAGGAACTCTGCAGATAAATATCATCAAATTCAAGTATTAATTGAATTGCAAAATTATTACACATTGTGCAATTCCGAATTTGTAATATGTTATCAAAAACAACATTTTGAAAGTATTTGACGACGGAAAAAAATATTCAACGACGGAAACGTTTACAATATAATCACAAAGTTGAACAAAATAGACAATTTTGCTGCACAGCAATCTCATGTTGTTCCGCCTTCGCATTCAAATGTATAGAAACACCATTCGCTATGTAGAAGTTCACTTCGAGACTTACTGTCTATAAGCTGTTATGGCAGCGCGGAAGTGGTCACGTTCGCATTTATAAAAGCGCATTTATATATAAAACCGAAGTACACTGATTAAGTTGGGTATACATATAATTTTGCCTCATCCTGTATATTTGTACAGTGTATTATTCTTTACAAACTGACGTGCTAGGTGTGATTGCTCTAGTGTGTTAAGATTATTAGTTTTGTCTGGCCAACCAAAGCACATATTAGTAATAAGAGTTTGGCGGATATGAACCCACCATAGTAATATTGTTTTACATCTCCATAGTATTAAAAGATATATTAATAGATATTAAATGATAAAAAAGAATGCTCTCACTTAATTGCATGGGGAATTAGGGGTATCTCTTTATAACCGATCATTAAGATATATCTACCATTATCTTTTGATGGACATCACTGTTTGTAGTCGAAATATTAACCAGAACGCAGATTTAGATATTTATATATCGTGTATACGACCATTGCAATAATATTATGTGTAACAGTAAATAGGAAAAAAAAAAAAAAAAAGACTAAAACCCCATGATTTTATTTAATATTTGAATAATAGTTTATGATAATGTATCTCTATTTATCTATATATTTATCTCTATTGCTGACGATATTTTCCCGGTTGTGGGTCACAAATGTTGCTATGTCAATTATGATGAATATTTAAACATTCACAGGTTATGGAAACATCTGGATCTAATTTTTGTTCTTTAAATTATCTCTCATTTCTCATAAGAACGGTCGGAAAATGTAATGTATGCAGTGCTTTCATCAGGATTCGATGATGTTCAACTGGTAAGCAACCGTGACATTATGGGTAACAGTTAAAAAGTAATAAATCGTAAAGCGTTAAATATGTTAATAGAAATGTGCTAATTGAGTAATAGTCCTCTAGAGTAGCTATTACGTCATGTATTTACGTCATGGGATTTTGTTTTGTACAGATTGTTGTAAAATTTCTCAACAAAATTGTGTGTAGAATAAAAAAAAACCCTGGAATTACAAAATTAAAATGAACATGTAGCACACCATATTTCATATAGGCTATATCAGTGCAAATTGAAAAAAAAAATGTAAAACATGTAACAATGCAAGAAATTGGTATCACAAATTCAATATGATACCTTCTATTGAAAATTAAGTACAACCCCCACAACATGAATGGATTTGCATTGGGAGTTATTTTTGATATAGAAAATGTTTTCTTTGTTTCGTTACAGGAACTCGAGAAGTTACAACGAAGATAGTCAAAAGAAAACGGATGCCCTGTACATAAATGTTTCCGCATTAAATAGTGTTTTGAGAATGTATATATTTGTATGAATTTTAATTAAGCTTCCCAAAATCTGTACTGAAAGAAACTGTTAAATTCTTATGAAAAGATCATGTCAAAATGTGAAAAGTAAAATATTGAAATAAAATAATGTATTACGGCCAGTATGAAAGACAAAAAAAACCCAGTTAATATTTGCAATGGATGTAACATTTTAACGAGGCATTTAAATTACAAGAGCTTTGCACTATAATTTATATTTGCTGTGGACTAGTGATTTTAAATCACTTGTTCTCTTTTGATGTGGTAACATTGCTCCTTGTTCTTAATTCTAAATTTACTTTTATTATCAAAATATTAATTTTCTTCACCAATGCCCGGACAACAATTACGCACATTTTAATCTAAATCAATTAGAGTTGTCCAATAGAACTTATGATGCATGTTGCCATTCAGCAAATTAAGCAGATGCGTTACTAATAATAGTTAAAGCTAATAGCTAAAACTATGATTTCATTTGGAACTCAATTATATAAATTCTATAAACACTCAATTATTTTACCACAATGCATTATGTGATATGTCTAATTGCCGAAAACCAAAATGGGACCTTATATGCAGGGATCTAAAGTTTCAATTTGTGTAAAATAAATTGCTAGATTGTCTGTTCTCTAAGGAACAGCTGATAACAGTGCAGCATTTGGCATGTCAGACATGATTACATTTGCTATACAGGTTAAATACCACTAATAGGCCTGGGCGATACATTGAAATACGACGAGTAACTATTTGTTTTCATGGTATCTGAAAAGACTGCATTAAAATTGCTGAAATTGATCAATTTATATAGCCAAAAAAGTACTTTTTAGGGTTAGATGCTTCAAAATGGTACATTTTCTCTCATTATATGACATTGTTGTTGTAATAGTACCAAAATTCATACGCACGGCTTCGGTTTTTAGTAAATATTCGCCCTACCATATTGTAACTTTCAGCTTCGAGGGCGCACTGTCATTTTAAGGTGTTTAAGGTTCAGTGCGTTAAAACAAGAAAAGTCTCAGGTCAACCTATGTTGAATTTTTGATCATTTGGCATCTAAATCATATAGTTTTACCTGATATTAGTGGCATTTAACTGTGAGAGTTCTGAATATGAGAAAATTCCACCCGAAATTAGACATTTTCCCATTGAAACCCGTGTAATACATAATTAGTGGTATTTAACCTACATCATTTAACATAGTTAATGGCACATTGCGGCCTCGTTTTGACAACGGTAAGCTAGGACAGACATTGGGCCTTTTCAAGTTCTCAGTTTTGGCTTCTCTGTCGGTCAGAATCTACAAATCATAAGATAAGTTAACAATGCAAGAAAGTACAGTACAGCATATCCATTAACTTAGACATATTTTAAGTTTATAATTAAGTCAAGGTATTTTAATCCAAGTGTGTGTGAGACGTGCTCTTATTATTTAAATTAGAAAAGCCTACGTGTGGCAATTCCATGATATGCGTCTATTATTTGAGTTCTTGTACCCTAACCTATGTGTGTGAAGCCTGTAATAACAGGGACAGATTTTCGGTTGAACGTGACGTCCTACATTTCATGTATATAGGCTACCCTCTTGTTCGCCTGATTCCGATTTTGTTTCCTCAAGTTATTTATATTCATGATGGAAATGTCATGGCTGTAAGGCCGGAAGTGACGTCCATGGAGTGAAATAGAAGTAGACTACGTTGATAATTATTTCAATTATTAGTCAATAATATTCCACTGCTCATCACAGAGAAACCCAGTTTACAAGTAAACCCAGTAAACACAAAAATGCTCTTAAAATGTTTATTCTTTATAAAAAACATTTGAATATTGGGTTCTATAAAGATCAATAATACGTTTTGAAAACGTTATTGTAAAACATTTTGGGAAACATCTGTTCAGGGTATTTGTTATTCTGCGTCACGTTTTCAAAAATGTTAAATGAATGCTATTAAACGTTTTTATACCGTTTATATAACACGACATTTAAACCCAGAGGATGATTTAAGCACTTCCCAGCAAGTCTTGCGGTTAGCACAGCTGTATGAGTGAACATGACACCACTGCCCGCCAATGCATACACACGAGCATGGTTAAATTTGAATTTGGACAGATATATTTACAGTAAAAACACCTTCTAGAGGTTGGTCGATTTCACATTTTATGTTATATACAGGAGGTGTGAATTATCCTTCATGCATACATCACTTTAGATCTGAAATCGACCAAGAAATAATGACACACGGGCAATTCTAAAACAACATCTTTTGCACAGAGTTCAATGGGATTTGAAAAGTAAAGTGGCAGTTGAAACTCTAGTGATAACACTTTTACAGTGCATGATGGGGCTTCCTTAAATCATCCTCTGATTTAAACCATTTGCTTGGTAAAACGTTGTGTTTGCTGGGAAGGCATGTTTTATCGAGAATTATGTAGAATATAATGAGAAGCTAATTTTTATTAGAGGTTTATTGGACGTTCCGGTTATCTTCAGCAATTTGATACCATCAACGAAGGAAACTACTAATTGATTAGAATTTAATTAGTGACAATAAATTGAGATAATACGAGGTTCATTCATAAAGTTCTACCTCAACTCGTATAAATTTGGTTCTGTAAATGGTAGCTTCTTCAAAGTTTGCATAATTATAGATTGGAATGTCACCTACACCTGGTTGCAAGTTGTTGTAGGTGACTTAAGAACCAAAATAAGATTTGACATACCGGAAACGATAAGAAGTCAGCATATAAATGAAAATATGACGCTTACCTCGCTTACGAAATTAACTCGATATGCAAGTGTTATGATTATGCCAGCAGATTATAACTGAAACAACATCAAATATGATAACCAGTTATAAAAATGACCTTTGTCTTTGAAAACCTTATCCAAGCATCCAATTTATACTGTTAATGGTCTTTCAGAGCATGAGAATCTACTTGGGGACCATCTGTATGAAATGACTTTTAAGTACCGTCTGAGAGTAAGTGTAAAATAAAGATATCCAACCACTTTTTGTCACTTACTATTTTTCAATTTATCTTCCTTGGTGTTTAACTACCAAGGTGCCATTTTAATAGCAGGTTTAATATGCGTCCAGTTAGCCCTTTTTCAAACACATACAATTTTTGCATATTTTAACATTTATAAGAAAAACATTAAATTTGATTAGAGTTCTTATCTGCTGTTATCTTTTCTTTGCTAAAAAGCAATGGTTTTTGTTTGGAGTGGTGCAGATTATTTAGTCATTTTACATAATATTTAATATTTTTCCTTATGTCAGCTTCAATTTAAGCTGTCTGAAGGGACTAAACTGTATTTTATAGCAACTTCAATTTGGTCTACCTATGTGTTTGTTCTTTGTGGATATATGTACAGATTTTCTCCGTTTCCGCGGTCCTGAATCCTGGTTTCATATTTGCTTCGAAATTGTCTAGAGTCTAGATATTTTCGGCGCGGGAATTTTGAATAGCGCGTGTTGAGAGATTGCTGTTTTTATTCGTTTTATGGTTAATATGAGTTTGTTTTAAACTAAGCCATGTGATTCGTGCTTGATAATTATTTTTCTAACATATAAGACATAATGTTGTGATTGCCGGACACTTCCTTTAAAACAATGTCGTCCTCCGCTAAATAAGACCATAGGTTATTATCATGGAAAACATTAATGGGCTGCTACTTGCAAAAGCTAAAATATGAGGGTGAAGGTAGAACGTTTTGAATAACCCTCGCTTCGCTTACAACAATCAAAAAGAGATATTAAAACAAGTTCGCCATCCGCTAAATAAGACCATAGGTTATTATCATGGAAAACATTAATGGGCTGCAACTTGCATACGCTAAATTATGAGGGTGGAGGTCGAACGTTTTGAATAACCCTCGTTAAAACGATTTTGGTTGTTTACGAGAAATTTATTAGGTTAAGTTATGGTGTCGTAAATAAACTCCATGCAAACCAACCTGAATTAATTTTCGTTGTGAATAATACATCATCGTGACAATGGGTGGGAGAGCCTTCATCTTGAAGCAAAACCTAGTGCGAGAAAGTAAATATCGCATACGGATGTGTTTCAATTTGAATAGTTTACATTTATATTCATGTTGAAAAGTACGTAATTGTTGACTGTAGTGGAATAAGTGTTGCATCTTACGCATCTTAAGAAATTACTACACCCTGTGGTCAATTGTGACTATTTTGCATTTTCTCAAAAAATAATAACACACTGGTAACAAAAGTTATGTATATTATTGGGGCAAGGAATCCAATTACTACACTGAAATTTCAGTGACTCAAGACAAGCGGTTCAGTATATATGATAGGAAATGAGGTACATACTAGCAGTACCTTATTTCTTATCATAAATAACGAACTGCTTGTCTTGGGTCACTGAAATTCCAGTGTAGTAATTAGATTCCTTGCCCCAATAATATACATAATTTTTGTTACCACTGTGTTATTAGTTTTTGAGAAAAATGCAAAAATAGACACAAATTTATCGAGGGGTGTAGTACCCCTTAATTCCACAAAAATATCCCACATTTATGAGTACTGATATGTAATACAAGAGACGATATTTGGAACTTCTTACCATACAGGGTACTTTTATGATGCCTAGTCGGGCCTTCAGCTTTACATGGCCGGCTAACTTGAACATGACAGGAAAATCGCAGGATTCTGTACATTTATAGAACTTCGAAAGTCAAATAGTATTATGAATCAATAGAGAAAATTCATAGGCTGAGATATTGAATATTCTATATATTTTAAGGGTGGCCATTTTGAAATCAAAGATGGCCGCCAAACGGATACTCGTATCATTTGTATCCGTAGATTGTTGAAATCAGCATACTTCAGAACCCTCAACTACCAATTTCTATGATTTCTGCCAGAAGTGAACATCTATTTCACATATCCGCCTCACTAAAAGAATATAAATTAATCAAAAGAGCATAACCAAATCTTGCAAGTGACAGTTTACTATTGACTCATGTTTACCCAATTTACAACGAAATGCATGTTTTATAGGTAATCATGTAGTATGGAATGAGAGCGTAATTCTTCTTAGAGATTAATGTAACCTACAAAAATGGTTTATTGGAAGTTCCGGGTATCTTCTTCAATTTAATACCATCAATAAAAAAATTACTAATTGATGAGAATTTAATTAATGACAATAAATTGATATAATGAAAAATGATTTTTGTTGTTTACGAGACATTTATTAAATTAAGTTAGGGAGGGGTCACTATTTACGCCAGGGGGACGGATGATTTTAGGGGGACGCGAAATGTTTTGATTGACTTGAATGGGGATATTAAAATATTGGAAGGGAGACATGAAATTTTATCCTTTAGTTGATAAGAATTCTGCAATCTTATTGGTCAAACACCACTTGGATAAAAAGTCGTATTACCTGCGTACACCACCTTAATATACAGGCAGGTAATATTTCCCGTATTACCTGCGTAGTCCCAACGCGTAACATGACTCGCGCGATATCCTAAACTGGCGCGCATATTTCACGCGCAGCATGGCTGCACTGTCAAAAAGCATGGACGAAACTGGCCTACTTTTCAGTAAGATTATCAAACTAAATTCTTTCAGCAAAGTTTACGAACAAGTCGGAAGATGATTCATGTTCACTAATGGATAAAATCGTTACCCCCTGTTTGTTCACGAAATACGGGAAAATATCTACGGTCTGGTGCCGTATTCCATTCAGCCTTCGGCTTCATGGAATACGGCACCAGACCGTAGATATTTTCCCGTATTTCGTGAACAAACAGGGGGTAAATAATAATATACAAAGAATGGAGGATTCAAGGGGGCGGGGCAGGATAAATTTCCTTCGATAGGGAATGGGGATGCGAAATTTTTGTGCGAAAATATATGGAAATCCTCCGTTCCCCCTGGCGTAAAGTACTCCCTCGCTTATGGTGTCGTAAATAAGCTCCATGCAAACCATCTTGAATAGACTATATTTTAGTTGTGAATAATGCATGATTATGACGATTGGTAGGAGGGTCTTCATCTTTCTAGCAAAACCCAGTGCGGGAAAGTAAATATCGCACACGCATGTGTTTCAATTTGAATAGTTTACATGTTTTATTCATGATTAAAAGTAGGTATTATAACTATTATTGTTGACTGTAGTGTAATAAGTGCCTTAGTCTACAAAACCTATATGGAATAATTATGAATACATGTAATCCAATCTGGTCATATTTTACAGGTCACAAATATGCTTGTTTTAAAACGTCCTTGCAGTCTCTACGCAGAACAACCGATTATTTTGTTGTGCAAGGCTCACTCAGTCATTTAATGACGCAATACAAACGATCGAATTTGGTGTTGAAATGAGCAAAATTTTGAGTTACACCTTTTCAATGTAAAATTAATTTTCTCGGCCAAATGAAAAGCAATAATTTTCATTTTTTCAGTAAATGTCAGGAAAAACTGAAATGCTTGATACTGTATTTTTTTTTTTCAAATCCTAGTGTTAAACTTAGGCGTGAAATTCAGTCATTTAGTGTAAGATTTTCGATTTTGATAGTCTTCAACTCTGCCCGCGAGCCTTTTGTTGGATCAACCTTTTAGCTTTTCAAAGTAATATAGTTCGCTAATGAAGGATTTTTCCCAACTTTCTAACGCACATCACCGTGAGCGATATATCATAGTGCCGGCTGAAAATTTTTCAAAATCAACGCGTAAAATCTGAGGCTAATACTAGCATTGTGGATCGATATCTCTGCGTGCCGGCCTAGCTACAGTGTTGCCAGAACTTCAATATAGCAAAGAAATTCACAGGCCTAGCGCTCCTATGACACTGTTCATGTTTAGCACGATGAGGATCGTTCATCACGTGAGTGATTAATTATTTGATTTCATCATCACCGTGATCATCGGACCAATGTGTTGAAATTTGCTTCTCCTCAAAACAACTTTGCCCAACATTTGGTAAAAAAATCAACAATCTTACATGCAATTGGGCAATATTTTAAACAAAACTTTCATTCACAAAACATAAATATTACGCTGTATGTTTTATCAAGCAAACTGTTGCGAACACACTTCCAAATAACCTTCGTAACATCCCCAGACTTTCATAGACGGGGGAATATATGAAAATAAGGGGGGTTACGTCAAAAAAATTGCAACAAAAGGTTTTTAAACTGATTTTGGTACTATGGGACCTCAGGAATAACAGAAAAAAGTCCCAAAAATCGGGCTACCGGAAAGTGGTTTTTCAAGATGGCGTCCAAAATGGCCGCCAAAAAATCTTAAAATTACTATAATTCATTTATTTTTCACCACAGAGTTGGAATGTTGGTGTCTAAACCCATGTTTTGGGGGTCAATGATTTTATTATGATCAACAAAAATATTGCAGAGTGATCAGATAACCTAGAAATCCAAGATGGCGTCCAAAATGGCCGCCGATACCCTTAAAATTGCTATAAATCACTTATTTCTTGTCATAGAGCTATAATTTTGGTGTCTATCCCTATGTTTGTGAGTTCAACAAATCCATTGAGACCATTAAAACTTTCACCAAGTGATAGCATCCATCTTCAATTTCAAAATGGCTGCCATTTCTGATATATTTTGCCAAAATTGCAATTTTTTCTTTAATGTTTTATAAAACTGTTTTATTAAACAATTAAAAAAACAAAACAAATAAAATGGAATCATTATTTTATTAATAAATGATTTATTCAATATATTTCCATCAATAAGGATATTGATATCTTATGGGAGCTCTTGATCAACTTCAAACAAGCAACTCCTAATTGGCCAGGAATGATGCACACTATCCATAGAGGAAACAAGCACCCGGGTCAGTCTTCGGTTGATTTGATTTGATTTGATTTGATTTGTTCGGGTTTGGACAACCCTGGATAACCCAAGAAAGCCTCTATTGAAGCTTATTTTCATTGGGGTCTATTTGAACACCGGGACGGGTTGGGAACAGTCAGGGGTTAACACCCTACTCTTTTCGAAACTGGCTGCGAGATACAGGTATGGCTCTCTGCACACAGGACCAACGGCTTGACGTCCCCTCCGAAGGACGGAGTACTTTCATGATTTATTTACCCAATTCTAAATGAACCATGGGGAGAGCGGAAGTCTGAATTTAATCTACAGATGTTGCCAATTAATTTCAGACTTTTTTCTCCAAGTCAATATCCCAGCAAATCACCACCGCCGGGAATCGAACCCATTACCTCATGCACTAAAGGCAAGTACCCTAACCATTGCGCCACGCTCTCCCGCTTGTTGTTGTGTTTTTGCCTATGATAGACATGTAATCAGGGGATAAGACCTGTATTCTTTCCACATTGGAGCCAGGGCATTGGAGTTTCTTTGGCAATGAAATATAACCTGTCACCAATAGTCATATTTGACCAGCCCCTATGCTGAGATCATCCAATATTGCAGAGTGATCAGCCCGGGGGGGTCACTCCCATTGTGGCCTGTACACCATCCGCGATAATGAAAACGCGTAAAAGGGTCGTTTTTCATGGGTAGGCACGATACGCGCGTATCGCGTTTAGGGTGTCAAAAACATGAAAAATTGGAAAAAAGGGTAGCAAAATTGCAATTGCTAAATACGCGGAAATGAAATTTAGGGTATGAAATTTGATGTTAGGAATGAAATCCCTGTTTAGGGTGTCGTTTTAGCCAAGGGTTAAATCCTTGTTTAGGGTGCTTTTCAAAAGTTGATTATCGCGGATGGTGTACAGGCCACAATGGGAGTGACTTCCCAGGGTGATCAGATAACCTAGAAATCCAAGATGGCGTCCAAAATGGCCGCAAAAAAAAAACACCTTATAATTTACTTATTTTTCACCCATGAGTTGCAATTTTGGTGTCTACACCCATGTTTTGGGGGTCAAGGATTCCTCTTTGACTAACAAAAATATTTCAGATTAATGAGATAAGCAAGCTATAAATCCAAAATGGCTGCCTAAAATCTGGAATTTAGGTGATAGTTTTTAACGCAATAATGATCTATTGAAAGTTGACATTTTAGTATCTACACCCATGTTTGGAGGTCCAACCAAAAAATTACTAGTAAATTTGGCATCCAATATGGTCGCCAAAATTGTTTTATACTGTATATATTACCTGTCGTTTGAGGTTGGTAGTGACGTGTGATTGGTTGGTAAAGTGAGAAAACCTTAAAATGACTTGAACTGTATTTATATTATCTTACAAGTACTTCCCAGTGGGTAAAGACAACAGCTACAAAGTTGCCAGCACTGATGGAGTCGGAAAAAATGCAGTGCGATGGTTGGTTGGTTGGTTGATATCCCTACCATCCCTATGCAGGAGTACTGAGACGAGTCTCTAGTTAAGCTGAAATAGATTGCCCAATTTCAGCAATGATAATATAAAAGTCAATATTGGTGAGACACAATAGGCAGGTCAAATGTTGGCTGTCATAAATTGGCTAGTCAAAATTAGGTAGAGGCGTAATCCCATTGGCTTACAAAGAGTCTAATTTGGAAAAGAGTTCATACAATATTATGTAGACTCGGACATAATTGGTATAGAGAGTTCATACAATATTATGTAGACTCTGACATAATAGGCATAAAGAGTTCATACAATTTTTTGTATACTCAGTCATACATATAGGCACATGATGATGATGTTTTACTAGAAGCCTTCATTGTCAATATCATATGACGTCCCTTACTCAGGCAGGACTAAAATGCTGATCATTTTAATTGAGTTAATTGGCTATAGTACATCATTTTCACTCTCCATCTCATCTTCCATAACTATTTGATTGCTGTGTGGGTTGTTACATGAGTCAATTTGGCAGGGACCACATCCAGCATGACATGGTAGTCCGTATATCTTTGGCAGCTGCAGCGAGGTGGGCAGTTTTGCAATTACAGTGGATCATTTTGAGTAGGTTATCAGGGGCAGCCTTCATGTCAGTCATGATCGGAACCATCTGATTGCTGTCTATTTTCCACCCCCAGTCCAAGACATCCATACCATTGTTAGTCCCCATGCACCATAATCTGGTAGTAAACTCCGAGGCAGTGACATTTGGTGGCCGATGCAGTAGGAGGCAAACGTTCAGGAGTGACAAACTATTTTGCAGATGTTATCTTCTTGACAAATATTTTGTAGCGCAGGGTTGCAAGTGAACTCTCCCCATTGCTGCCAAACATAACAGATATAGCTTTGTTACCAAACTCCTCAATGATTTGCCTTGGCTGGTTTGGGAGAATGGTTGTTGAGTCGTTGGTGTGTATTGTCTTTGATGGATGGACCTCCACCATACCCATCAAAGACCACAGTTGCCAATCCATATAATGGAAAACAGTGAAGTCTGCATATGACTGTGTAATCAACCCATAACTGTCTCCAGTTTTCCATGGTACTCGATGCAACAAGGAACCGCCATCAAGGACGTAATGATCAGTAATTGGATAAGACTCTTTGAGGACTTCGTAATCACCTGACGTCACGTTGCTTGAATGTTCAGTGATAATGGTTGCTATTTGAGGCTCATCTGCTTCTCGGAAAATGTTTCTAGCATCAAACAAGGTGGGAGGAAATGTAATGAGGTCGTAATCCATAACCTCTTGCATTGAAAGCTCTCCTGTTTGCGACACTACTACAAACTGTTGAAATAAGAGGGCGGGGTCAATGGTCTGATCTGGAGCAATTGGTACAGCAGACGAATCTCCAAGGGTTTTTGCCTTGTCTTTGCGCTTGAATGATACTTTAAAGACTGGTTGGTCATGCATTTTGGCTACAATTGCCATACCAACTGACTCATACTCATGAACATTAACATCGGCATCGGCCACTACACCATTCGCAACATTTCTTAAGGAAGGGTCTGAAGAGAAGTGTGAGTAAGTATCCAACTTTGAACTTAATTTGTATAAGTCTAATGTATCTCTATTGATCCTTGATTCAGCTGACTCTTTATGCTGTTCACTTGTAGAGTAGGAGAGGCGATTGAATTCCTGCATGGCATTGTTATACTCAGATGTTATGGGTGTTGACATCATCCATGGTGATCGCTGCTCTTCGTTCACAGGCCTACCGCTTCACGTGTTAAGCCTCCAGTACTCTTCAGTGATCTCATTAACGTCTGTTCGATTACTAGATCTGAACTTAGGCCTGCCCAAAACTGATTACTGCGGCGAATGATATGGAAGTCATTGGAGAGTTTCTGGAAAACGTCTGGATGTTTGGTTTCAAGCTCACTCATCTCTTGAATGTAGAGATATGCCGATGTCAAGTAGTTGTAATGTCCAGCTGCAGCAAAAATTGGAAGGCAGTCAGCAACAGCACTTAGGTACATGGACCGGTGCGATCTTCCATGATCAACGCTCTGGCCACTCTCAACATCTTCAAGTTCTAGCTTGATCTTGCCCAATATATCAGATGTCTCAATACTCTCCAATGTTGTTCCCCCTACCATCAAAGAAGAGTACATCTTCAGATTCATCCATCAATGTCTGAAATTGGGGATTATCATGCAGCACATCTGATGCATTTGGTTTAGACACTTGTCTACCAGCAGGTGGCCCTGGAATGCTCTTTGGACAGGCTTTCAAGTGAACTTAAGCACAACATTTTCACCATACACAGATTCTATGATGTCTTTAAATCATGTCCCTTGCATTAGAGTACCTATTGCTCCAAGTAAATTCATGAATGTATGAAAACAACCCAGCAGCAAGATGATCCTTTTCAATGGGCTGTTCTCCAGTGCATCATGGATGATCTCAGCATAGGGGCTGGTCAAATATGACTATTGGTGACAGGTTATATTTCATTGCCAAACTGCAAAGGAACTACAATGTGGAAAGAATACAGGTCTTATCCCCTGAATACATGTCTATCATAGGCAAAAACACAACCGAAGACTGGCCCGGGTGCTCGTTTCCTCTATGGATAGTGTGCATCATTCCTGGCCAATTAGGAGTTGCTTGTTTGAAGTTGATCGAGAGCTCCCATAAGATATCAATATCCTTATTGATGGAAATATATTGAATAAATCATTTATTGATAAAATTAATGATTCCATTTTATTTGTTTTGTATCATTTTTATAATTGTTTAATAAAACAGTTTTATAAAACATTAAAAATATAATGTATAGCTTCTGTTATTTTCAAAAAATTGACATTTTGGCAAAATAAATCAGAAATGGCAGCCATTTTGAAATTCATGATGGATGCTATTACTTGGTGAAAGTTTTAATGGCCTAATTGGATTTGTTGAACTCACAAACATAGGGATAGACACCAAAATTATAGCTCTATGACAAGAAATAAGTGATTTATAGCAATTTTAAGGGTATCGGCGGCCATTTTGGACGCCATCTTGATTTCTAGGTTATCTGATCACTCTGCAATATTTTTGTTGATCATAATAGAATCATTGACCCCCAAAACATGGGTTTAGACACCAAAATTCCAACTCTGTGGTGAAAAATAAATGAATTATAGTAATTTTAAGATTTTTTGGCGGCCATTTTGGACGCCATCTTGGAAAACCACTTTCCGGTAGCCCGATTTTTTGGGACTTTTTTTCTGTTATTCCTGAGGTCCCATAGTACCAAAATCAGTTAAAAAACCTTTTGTTGCAATTTTTTTGGGGTCAAACCGTATATTCCCCCGTCTATCATTATTTAAACGCCAGCTTAAAACCAATCTTTGTAAATTGATTGCTTTTATGTTTGTTTGTCAATTTCGTGCTTTACGCGCTTTGAGTTCCTCATCGGAAGAGATTGTGCCTTAAGAACCATTCATTATCATTGTTAATTTAAACAGGTTTTTGTTTTTAAACAAAAACCTGTTCAAGCAAATTAATTAAAAATTGCTTGCCTAAAAACAGAATAACTTGGATGTTAATACTTGACCTAGTGTTTCAATTGTCACGAAGTTGACTGGGCATGGTGCCTTTTGTTTGTGTTTGTTTGAAATTGATTTTGGAAACCCACCGAAAGTTATAATGAAGCAGCCAAAACAATACAATATTAAACATGGAAGTTTATAAAAACCTATTAAATGACCGAAAAAACATTTGTGGCAACAATGAGCCTTGCATTGAAAGTCATGATTAAAATGTGTTGAATACCACCCCTACCATCCCTACATACACCCCCACTACCCACCTCACACACCTCTGCACCCACCCCACCCCCATAGGCCTACATAATATTACATACCGGTACATAATAATATTTATATAGCACAGCTATAGCTATACATTTAGAAACTAGGTCCTATAGCGATAAATTATGACAAATAGGCCTACATGTCAAATTAAAAACAAACCCGAACACAAGTCTGAAGGGTGTAATGAAAATGCCAACCCGCGATGGGGGGGGTCATACAAAATTCACCTGGAGATAGGAGGGACAGACAATTAAAATCCCCTATAATAACACGCACATTTTTCTAGGTTTGGACAGTGGATTTTCCCATGGACCTCATCCTAGGTAAATAAACAAACAAACAAACAGACAAAATGGTTTTCATAATCATGGATCCATAGGCCCTATAAATTGAAATTGAAGGCTATCACGGGAGCAAATGTCCAAAATTCACCTCATTTACCAGAACAGCGAATTGGGGATTTGGGCTACCAAATCGCTGGTCGGGCAATCCTTGTTTTCAATGGAAAAGGGACTTGGATGATAACAATGGAAATATCGATTATTTCTGCTGGTTGCTCTCGAGATAAAGTACTGAGTTTGACATTTTCGGAGCATGAAGGGAAAAAGGGTAAAATAAAAACGGGAAATTCTGACAAAACTATAATATATAGACCCACACGGTGTGCCTTACAGAGGTGGGAAATATATTTCTTTACCAAACTATATTAGTTTGAGACGCTAAAAAATGAATTCCGTAAAAAGCTCGCGGGCGAACTAAAGGCCAATAAAATCAAAAATATCACACTAACAGACAAAATTTGATGCTTAATTTTAACACCAGGATTAAAAAAAAATGTATATCCAAGCACTATGTTTTTAACTGACATTACTGAAGAAAAAAAATTATTGCTTTATATTTGACCGAGAAAATAAATTTTATAGCAAAAAGGTGTATCTCGGAATTTAACATGTATCGATCGACTTTTAGCGTGACTAAGCAGAACAAAAGAATCGGTTGTCCTGCGTAGAGACTGCTTGTATGCAGTTGAGAAGTGACCTACAAGTTATTGTTTGGCATAAAACACTGCTTCCACTGTTCGACATACGCTGGCGAAGTTACGTAATTAATCGGATTAATTACCATAGCAATAGGTGAAAACAATTTTGAACATATCACGCTGCACTACAAACAGGTTACACTCATCACCTGTGTATGTCTGCAATCATAGATTGAATACAATACTGGCCTTTTTGAAAGATACTAATCTTACAGGTGCAAGTGATCAGCATGATATGGTTCAACTCAGAGGTACCGCGTGAACGTATCAGTGCAGCGCGGTATATTCAACAATTGTTTTCAAATATTGCTAGGGTAGTTAATCCGATTATTACGTAACTTCGCCAGCGTATAGATGTGATGATGTACCAAATCTGGAATTTTTTACCACCCAGAATGCTTTTATGCTGTTTAGTCTGGCTTTCCGCATCACATGACCAGCAATCATAAAAATAAAAAATCCGCTGCACACTCTACACTATTTTGCAAAGAACTAGGTCACGCCTGCGTTACGCGATACTACGCAGATTGATTGGACAATGTGGTGCTGATGTGATGATGACGTCATTCGATTAGCCAATCGGAACCACTGAACCAGACTTTGCCAAATTGGGCAAACAGTCTTTGCAAATAGATTTTGCATTTTTGGAACAAATAAGGATGTGCTAGTGAAGCGGAAAAATAATGGAAATTATAAAAGCAATCTGGCTATAAAGACCAACATCGGATTTAAAAATAAAAATAGAATAAAAGTATACTCTGGTCACTCTATCTAAGCAGACATAAAATTCTGCCTAAAGCTGAATTTATACTCGATCGCCGAGCGATTGCGATGAAACGCTTTTGGAAAGCGATGGGCAATCGCCGAATTTTGCCAAAAAATACATTTTTAAAACATCAGTTACTGTCAATAATTATTGCTTTGAATTAATTCATCACCAAAAATTAATGATTGAGAAAGGTAAAGTAATTAGCAAAATAATTGATCCAGTTAGATGTATATGATTGGTTGACGTATTCTTCAACTTGCAAAAGCGATGTCGATTTTTCCACAGCGATTTGAATCGATTGATCGCCTTGACGCTCTGGAAATGTAAGTAAACATTGAGCATGCGTGAGAATCGCTTTTCTGCAAAAGCGATCGAGTATAAATTCAGCTTAATTAAAGAGGTGAGGTACTGTAATATAGCACACCACAAATCCCTCTTGAATTACTGACTAATTAACATCCCTCTTGGCATATAAGGCCAGTGACTACTGCACGGTTATGTTGTATAGACTGGTACCCATCAGCTTCCAGTGATATGGACAAGAATGCACATCAAAACGCAAAATAGGATCTACCTTATTAATTAATGTTATATATACGTTTATAAAACTATAAATCCTCAGCATTTAATTCAAGAGGATCCAATGTTGAATATTGAATAAGCAGGCTTGTCAATAAACATCAATTTACACAACCAGATATAGCTGTACAGGACATGGAAATGGGTTAGGTGATATCTGAGTTACACAGGCATGTACAGGGTTTATAGCAAGCTGTGAATCTGGCCATGAGGGGTGTGGTCAATTAGCGAACAACATGTGGTTTTTTGAATTAGGGGTCCATTTCACTAATTTATACGAAGCTTAGTAAGTCTCAAAATCGTTCGTAACTTACGACGAGTCATAAGTTGAAGTTCCATTTTACTAACTTACGAATGGTACCTTTCATAAGTAATGGATTTACTACAGAGACCCTTCCTAAAATTAGTAGTATTGGGTATTCGCAACTTTGCGAACGGTTACTTGATTTACGAAGGGTTAAAAATTTAGTGAAATCGACCTCCGGTATGGCACGGTGCTATCTGAAGACAGCCAGGATGGTAGAAGTGCAGTTATACAAAATATTTTGTAATGCCTTTAATTGGACATGCACATTTTGTTGGCAGCAGCTTTAATAAATTCAGGTAGAGTGCTTAATAGTTCTTAGTGGTTCATCAAAATAATGAAGGTTTTCAGTTTGGTATAATGCTGATGATATTTTCGGAACGCAAAAGACACAGTGTAATAAGTTAATGTTAATCAAGTAGAAAGTTCAGTGTCGCTCAATTCACATAGCAGTATTCTCATGCCCAGTAACCAGTAAAAACTTACTATAGTGCAAAATGAAATGGTGCTATGTAGCAGGAACCAGCTGAACCAGTTACTGGTCTAATATACTGCTCTCTGGGTATATTTGACACCATAAAATATATGACCAAATAATTGTAATTAATATGACTGCGACTTTGAGATGTCGACGCATCACATTAAAACAGTTTCCTGATTAAGAATATGTATGTCAATTATTCTTTGCGCGTGGTCAAAGTTAGACTCTTAGAGTAGCCACAGACTATCCGTTGGAAACCTTAACAAACAAGGATCATGCGTTAATAATTAAAACATGGCGAAATGTGTATCTTAGGTCGAATAATGGCGTGACCTGGGATCCCAACAATGCCCTTGCCTTTCTACTGTAAAAAGGCTACTTCCTAGTTAATAAAACAATAAGAAGTTTGATTAAAATGAAGTGAAATCTCCTGGGTATCTGATTTCACACAGTAATGGTTGTCTGATTATTTGATTTGTCCTAAAAACTTAATGAAGTTCAAGGCGTAAACCTGCCACACAAAACTCCCTCAGAATTTGCCACATTTAATAGTACGTATGCATTTTCAATAGCACCCAAAGACATGTTTAGTGTCCGTTTGAACACATTTGGGAATAGAAAAGAAGGCATGCATAGCTTTTAATCAGTATAACTCATACAGAACCTATCTGTTAGATCTTTATCAGGCTAGCACTAACATCGCCAGCATCTTCCCAAAATGTACGTACCTGGAAAGTACACATCGTTCTACATGTGGAGTTTATTTCTCTTATTGCTTGGGAACACAATTGTACCATTTTCAGAAGGTAACACCAAACCAGAGGAGGTTTACAAAAGATGTGAGTATCAAAGATAGCTTAAAAGATACTGTAAGTGTAAGTTAAAATGAAGTGGAGTCAGATTTGACGTAGTTTTTTGTGATTAAATCTATGCATGATAATTGTTACACGATCTGGTCAATGGATGTCAAAGGCGGCAAATTCGAAATTGAGATAAAGTAAAAAATATGGAGTAAAAAATACATAAGAAAATAGATATCACAAAACATCATAACTTTAGAACTAGGTATGCTAGCCCTTTGATGTTTTCAGTATGATAGCCTAATGTTTGTATAAGGTAATAATTATAGTAACCCAATTATCAAACATGTCTCCTTTGCCTTCAGGACCAGATTGTGTCACAATTTAGCAATAACTGTATCATCAGAACTGGCAATCTATAAGCTTTCAAAAAAATTGCATTGATCATTTCAATTATGAAGTGAAAAGATGTAACTAAAAAATTTCAACACCGAATTCGATCGTTTCCAGCGCTAATTAAGTGAATGAGTGGGTCTTGCATAACAATAGCCATCGACGGACTAGCGTTCTGAGAGGTATGATGTGCTTTAGAAAGTTGGGAAATATATTTATTAGCAAATTATATTACAGTGTTAGTTTGAAAAGTTAAAAAGGTTGACACCCCCCCCCCCACCAAAAAAAAAGTTTAACACAAGGATTTGAAATAAAAAAATATAGTATCGAGCATTATAATTATGGTTTTCTTCTGATATTTACTGAAAGATTGAAAATTATTACTTTTTAAGAAGTTGCAAAACTTGGTTTACTGACTATGCTATTTGAGTTTGATAAAATCGTTTCCATGGCCTGACTGATTTTGTACAAACACCATGACTATAATTATGTTGTCCACGTCCATGCGTGACTAACGCACGATTGAACTTGTTATGATAAGGATAATGAACTGAGTGCAATGCATTAGTCAAGATAATCGCACGCGCCGTGGAGTTATTGCATTTAGCTCGAGAGCCGATAGGCTCGAGAGCTAAATGCAATAACTCCATGGCATGTGCGATTATCTTGACGAATGCATTTGCACGAGTACATTATCCATCATATACTTTGAGTGTATTAAAACAATAGGCAATATTAATTGCTGCATTCATTATATTAGTTTGAATATTAGGTAAAATATCTTAAATTTTAAAAACACCGTCAGGTCATTGACCAGGTAGCATTTACTAGTAACTGGTCAAGAAAATCAATCACTGTATAAGTTAGCTATCAATGGTATCGATTGCACCATACGTCATTCTTTAGTAACTTATTCACGCATGGTTTGTAACCAATTGACTTTATGTTGTGATCATTTAATATCGTGGTTCCGAACACAGAGAGCACTGAAGCAGTTGACCTGGAAACAATCGATTTTGACGTCCCACTACATGTAGTACTATGGTGAATGGAGATGAGAGAATAAACTTATATATCAATATCAACTGGACTTCATAGTTCTACAATTTGAACTTTAAAATCTACTAATATTGTTAAAACACACGACAGTGGAATTTTTCAATTTGTTCAGTATTATAAAGCATGACCATGATATTATACGCTAGTGTGTGTTTCCCGGGCGTGTTTATGTTATCTTAGATATAGGCCTACATATAATTCATTTGTAAAATGCTGAATATTTTGTAATGGTGTCATCTTGTATAATTATGGTCCACCTGTTTTTATCCCTTTTTAATTAATAGAAGCTCGATTATTCTCATTTGATGTTTGATTTATTTGAGTTCATTAATCATAATTTATGGCAATGATAGTTGCAAAATAGAACAGTTTGTAACCTATGATTTACAAAGTGCGCATGAAAAAATAATATACCCTACAGTGCAACTATTTTAACACCACAGAATGTATATTCGTACTTTTTTGGTGGTATATATATATCGAACATAGTTATATAAGTTATATAGTAATGTAGAAGTAGTATTTCTAGTATTTGAGCATGCACGTATTATCTAAAATCTATTGTTTAGCGTGCGGGTTTTAGATAATGTATTGTTTAGCGTGCAGATTTAAATAAACCTGCACGCGAAGTAGTTCGCGAAAATAATGCGCGGGAGAAGAATACATAACGATGAATAGAAACGGGCACTAGAAGTATATATGTTGGATAACAGGTTAAATATGGAGCTTATCTTGGGGTCTCTTTTTAATACATGCACACTTTGTTAACGTTTCCTTTAGATCGACCTGAACATCACAGTTAGCAGCCTGCACAACCGATTCTTTTGTTTGGCAAGGCTCACTCAGTCATTTAATGAGGCAATACAAACGATCGAATTTGGTGTTGAAATGAGCTAAATTTTTAGTTACACCTTTTCGATGTAAAATTAATTTTCTCGGCCAAATGAAAAGCAATCATTTTCATTTTTTCAGTAAATGTCAGGAAAAATTGTAGTGCTTCATACTGTATTTTTTTTTCAAATTCTAGTGTTAAACTTAGGCGTGAAATTTAGTCATTTAGTGTAAGATTTTCGATTTTGATAGGCTTAAACTCTGTCCGCGAGCCTTTTTTGGATCAACCTTTTAGCTTTTCAAAGTAAGATAGTTCGCTAATGAAGGATTTTTCCCAACTTTCTAACGCACATCACCGTGAGCGATATATCATAGTTTTGTCAGAATTTGCGTTTTCATTTCACTATTTTAACTGCCGGCTGACCATTTTTCAAAATCAACGAGTGAAATCTAAGGCTAATACTAGCATTGTGGATCGATATCCCTGGGTTTAATAGGAATACCGGCATGGCTACAGTGTTGCTAGAACTTCAATATAGCAAAGAAATTCCCAGGCCTATAGCGCTCCTACTGATCATGTTTAACCAGAACACTCATTTGGGGATTTGGGCTACCAAATCGCTGGTCGGGCAATTTGCTTTCAATGGAAAATTGACCTGGATAAACAACAAAGGAAATATCGACTATTTCTGTTGGTTGCTCTCGAGATAAAAGTACTGAGTTAGACATTTCCGAGTATGAAGGGAAAAAGGGTAAAATGGCCATTATTCAAAAACGGATAATTGTACTACAAATCTGTAAAATGCGTTGGAAGCAGAATTTATTTCTGTGCATTTTGACACCTCATTTGATACGATAGACCAGAAAACAATAAAACACCGGTCAATTTATTATTTACATAGTTCTAACACAAATCCAGTATAAAATAGGTGATGTTGACATACCTCAATGACGTTTCGTGCTGTAACACAGCACTTTCTCAAATTGAATGACCAGCTTTGAAAGACATTGAAACCAACAGAAAAAGAAGACATATAAAGAAAACAATTTGGATACGAAAGAGGGGGCAGGCTAACACTCTCAACAGGGATTGTGGAAACTACTTCCTTCCGCACATCTATGATCAGCTACTAACAGCGCCACCTACGTCAGCTACCAACAGGAAGCAACAGACGTATAAGGTCAAAGCTGGTCATTCAATTTGAGAAAGTGCTGTGTTACAGCACGAAATGTCATTGAGGTATGTCAACATCACCTATTTTATACTGGATTTGTTTTAGAACTATGTAAATAATCTCAATGGACAATCCTGATGAATATAATTTGCGGACCGGTCAATTTAATGTGAGGTCCAGATTTGAAAGTTGCACTTACAATAATACAAAAACACTCAGATATCATTACACAGGTTTCCTTCCATTATACTGAATACAAATCAATAGAATTTACTGCAACTTTCAAATCTTGGGTTACATTGATTTAAATGTACGCTGCGACGTCAATATTTAGACAATTGCTACAAATGAGGTGTCAAAATGCGCACTTCCAACGCATTTTACAGATTTGTAATACAATCGCCCGTTTTGAATAATGGTCATTATATTTAAGGGGGGTTAGTTACTTTTTTGAGATGTTTATGATTGCACCACAAGTTTTCTGTTTAAATCAGCATGGAACTAAATGCCCACATGAAGTGCAACAGTTCAAATGCCATCGAATTTCCCAAGGCCAATCGAATTCAATGTGACCAACCTAGGACAGCACGATGGTCTTATAAGATAGAAATAGCCTGAAATTTCAGGAAGACGCCACACAAGTCAATCACAAGGCAACGTTAACAAGTGGGACAGGTATTAAAACGAGACCACAAGATAAGCTCGACACCCAACCTGTTATCTAACATATCACTAATTATAATCGTGCGTTAGTCACGCGTGCAAGTGGAAAACTTTATATTCATGGTGTCTGTACAAAATAAGTCAGACCTTGGAAATAATTTCATCAAATTCAAATAGCACACTCTGTAAACCCACTTTGCAGCAACAATAAGTATGCAGTCCACAACTTATAAGTTCCCCCTAATACTTTTTAGAATAAGTCGAAAAATATTTTACGAAATATAAAAATGTAAAAAGATATTTATAGCCCTATTTGTTTTACCCCTGTGCACCAATTTATAGCTTCACGCATCATTGCGGTCAGCCAGACTGGTTAATTATGTAAGAAAAGAGGCCGTTTTAAAAGTTGCACCTGAATCCATAGCAGTCAGGTTTTCTTTAACAAACACATGAATAGGCCTAGTCTACTGTATTGTTTGAGATCTGATTCCTATGGACTCAGATGCCACTTTTAACACTGTTTAAAACGGTCTCTTTTTTACATAATGAACCATTGTGACTGAACGCAATGACGTGTGACGCTGTAATTTTGTCCATATGTGTACAACAAATTAGGCTACTTTTATCTTTTTACACCTTTGCATTTCGTCAAATATGTTTTAATTTATTTAAAAAAGTATTTAGTGCGAACTTATAAGTTGTGGACCCTGTATATTCCTGATCTAAAATTTGTTTTAGATTTTGAGCAGTTTTAGACTGTCACTGCGCATCATTTGTTTTGATGGTATTGTAAAAAATCGAAACATTTTGCTTATGGAAACGCAGGATATTAAATCCAGATGAAATGTTTAAATTGTTCACAATACCCAAAATATATTAACAAAGTCATTAACCTCATATTATAATTATATTGTTTGAAAACAAACCCAATTTCAACTTTATCTTTATTTTAATTTTCTTTTTTTAATTGAATCGTCGACCTGCTCCTGATTAATTGAAAAGCGTCTAATTATATATACGACTTAACAAATACGGTACTTGCGTGCGAGTAAAAAAAACCCCGATATGTTCAGTGACATTTTTTCTATGTAACTCATTATTTTTTCTTTTTTGATTTACTCATTAACTCTTGCCTATTATGGATTATGAAACCAAGGGGCTTGCACTGGTACATGCGGTGGTAAGTTATTTTTCTTGCCTTACAATGATGTGCTGTTACGATATTATATCACGAAAATGGTAAGGGATAAGAAAATAAAATTGGGATATCATGATATTAACTTACAAATGCGGCTATTTGTGGCACATTTCTTATAAAAGTGGTCATCCAGTGTAGGTTTGGCAAAACAATAATAGTTATGTCGCGTAATGACACGATGCGCTTCAACAGAATTTCAATAACATTAATATTGAAAATCGGAGCCATTATTCTTTCAAATTATGATACAAATTTTAGGTGTTAAGAAATTTAGCCTCAAAGGTAGCGGTAATATGGTAAAGGATCATTCTGATAATTAATCAAGGGTCATTATGACCCTTAGTGTGGAGTCATAGGTGAAAGGTTCACCGTGAGTTTTTAATACTACGACAAACCAGCAACAGTAAATGTCGGTAACAACATTATCTTATTGCATCCAGATCCGGGCCTGTTTTTGATGTGTTATGTTTACTCATTTTGAAGATATTCATCAGGATTGTTCAAAACCAATGTTCTTCATAACCAATGTCCTTTGTTGTCAAAGTTCTGTTTCACTTTTTTGATTGCGATGAGTAAGATACGATTTCCATGTGTTACAAACAAACAAACAAACAAACAAACAAACAAACAAACAAACAAACAAACACACAAACAAACAAGCAAAGACGCAAATAATAAAACAAAAGGTACGTTTAAAAGGGTTTTGGGTAAAATAATGTGAATATGACACGCAGCCATTATTGTAATACAACACCAAATAAAAACCTCTTTATATGCGTACTTAAATATAAATATATAATTATATGCAAATTATTGTTATATATTTTTTTTTAATTCCGTATGAAACTAAGTTACATATTTTTTTTTCTTCCTTCTACAGAGGCGCTAACATCTCGCAATGCAGGTAGGATATATTAATGGAAACACAAACTAAAAAAAACCCTGAAATAACTGTTGAATATTTATTTCAGAAATGTTGTATAACTGGTTTTCTGGATTTAAATACGGAATCAATCTTGGATTCTGCACTTTCGATCGGCAACCAATGTACGATTCTTGTTTTTACCATTACACTGCTGCAACAATATTTAGATTTAAAACACTTAATTGCATCACCATTTTATTCATACAGTTTGTCCACTCTGAAGTACAAAGTGACAATGCTCGCGTATACAGCGCGTAAACAGTCCGCAGTGCTGCGTCTCTGCTAAGGTATGCGTGCCTTCAAAGTCGGCACAATGTGTGCGTCGGCGTCGGTACTTTGTACTTCAGAGTAGACTGACTGTAGCAGTGTTGATCATGGTTAGGAATTTGATGGCTTGGGTTTAGTAATTAAGCACATGAAGCCTTGGAATTAGGACTGAAATGATAAGAAACATGATGCAATCTAGTGTTAAGAAATCTAAATACCCTTGTTACACTGTATGTTCAAATTGCCTTCTATATTTCACTGCCTTTTCAATCAAATCGATGGTATTTAGTCAAACAATGGCTGAAGAATACCACTGTAGGGGTGAATTAAACTGCGCTCAATACATATCCGTACACTGAAAACAAAAGCAATATCTTAGAGATACTTAACAGCAAATGAAGACCTACCTGAGCGCAAGAAGACCGTAAGTCCATATTTGGCATTTTGAGATATGATCGTTTAAACTTTTTTAAATAAGATAACTTGGAAAGCCATAATACAATTCTTAGGTGCATGGTTATAGGCAAGAAGAATAATTTTTATATCAACCAAGTAAATATCTGTAATATTGATCGATATTGATCAATTTATCATTTTTTGGACTTACGGTCTTCTTGCGCTCGGATTGAAACAAAAGCTTTAAAACTGAATGCAGCTGTTGGAAATATTTAGCCATTGGTAATCTATGTGCAAAGACGAGCAATTTGACACCTTGTTTGTTGAATTTGAAGGTTGTTTCGAAATTTGACCTCAGTTGACTTTTAACCGGAAGTGACCCTCTAACTCATTAACCGGGCTCAAAATGTAGAATAAATTATATATTTTCGTAATCGTTGTGATGAGACGAATAATTTGACATGTCTCTTGACGACAATTTTTCATTGTTGACCCCTCTTGACCCCTCACGTGACCCCTATGTCAAAATTTTTGTCTCCATCCAATAACTTCAAAACCACCTGTAACTCAATTTGATAATTGGGCTGTATATTGAAGTTTGTGATATTGATTGTATTTTGACTTTTCTCCATCAGCAAGAAGCTGTTCGGACTGTATAAGATTACATGGCGCAGTAACAAGTAGTAAGTAGCACTGTCGAATTAAAATTTACAAAAAGTAATATTTGTCCAAACCAGATTCCATTTCAGCAATTTTAGTACCCCAAATAATACTGAAAAATAGCAGTAGGCCAAATTAATATGCAACTTCATGGATTTTAGCTGTTTTTCTAATACAATTATGCATGGAGGCAAATAAGGAAAATTGACTGGGTGGACAATTATTATTGTTTTTATTTTTGCCCTCAAGTCAGGTAAAATAATTTACTGGGTGGGTAGTTTGTAATTAACAGCATCCAAGCGTTTTGATTTTCGAAAATGTTAGACCTGTTTTTGCGAAGAATTCGGCTTCGATGTAAACAAAAGTGGACCGTTTAATACCCTCTGCTAAATGGACCTTCGATGGTTTATTTTATCATGTCATATCTCCTCAAGGGAATGAGCCTTTTGTGATATTCCCAAATTTAGACTGTTGCAAGTAGTTTTTCCTTTTTCTTAAGAATCACAGCAGTTTGGTAGTAATGGTTCACACAATGAATTCTAATGATTTTAGTTTTAGCTCTATATAAAAGCTGTGATAAACCCTCATAATACACATAACATGTTATGACTATAATTCATGTAGAAACTTTCAAGAAAAACAAATCAAGAAAAATTGTAATTATCACTCACCATTACTTCTAGGTAGGAAAATGGAAACTCTTGATGATTAAGAACATTGTCATGCTTGTACTTAACCAATATTCCCATAGTAAATACTGGTATTTACCACCAGGGAATTTTGACTAAAAAGATTGGGAAATACGGTTTTAATAGTTTTAACTAGTTTTAACTAGTCTAGTTAAAACAAATAACACAGTAAATTTACCATTGGTAGAGGGAAGGGTAATGTTTTGGTTTATCCTTGGTGTAAGAGAGCACGAAATACTAATAGGATTAGAGTTAGGGTTAAGGTTAGGGTTAGGGTTAGGGTAAGGGTTAGGGTAGGATTAGGGTTAGGGTTAGGGTTAGGGTTAGGGTTAGGATTAGAGTTGGGATTTGTTTGGTAATATCTTACACGAAGGATACACCAATGTTTTTATTTGGTATAGACTAGTGAAATAATATTTTAACTTTTACTGCGTAACTTCTTATCACACAGACATATTACTGACCGATCATAGATATTAATATAAATTTAATTATACCTTGTCTTGGCTGGCTGGCATTTGTTGAAATTGTATTTGATAAGATTTTGACATTATTAAGATCTGTTTTGCTTTTAATAAATAATATTAAAAAAAACCATATTTATATAATAGAATGTACTACCAAACCAGTATTTGACCAGGCATTTGCTGTCTTTTGCGACATTTCTAGTGAATCCTCGAGTATGAAGTACGTTAAAACTGTGCATTACTCTTTGTTCGAGAAATTTAACAAAATGATGCACGTGTACTTATTAAGTTGTTGATGGGCTAATGCACTAATTAAACGGATCAACATATACTAAGTATTATTGTGTCCAATGTCACTCTCAACAAGTTAAATAAGTAGATATTTGAAGAAAACTACTAACAACGTTTTTTTTCCATATACCTTATCTTCAACAGAACGCTCGGAAAACTTAATACATTTATTGTTGTCATCGGGGGTTTGAAAGTCTCAACTGGTAAGTTCAGGATCCACTTTAAAAAGATTTAAAGTCCCATTCAGTGGTTTTCTTTAAGCATTTTGCTGAAGGGGTATTTTCAATTTTTTTTTGACTCTTTCAATTATTGTGAATTTTTCCTCTGAAGGGGTCCAAAACATTGCCCAAAGGGGTATTTTTTTATAACAGTGGCTCCGGAACCGGGGGGGGGGCCTGGGTGAGGGGGCCCAAGTACCCTAGAGCCCCCCATAATCTGAGGTAAAATTCATAATTTTAGGGTAACATTCATAAATTTTCCGGTACAGGTACAATTCATGTAAAAAAGTATGCATTTCAAAAGCTTCCATGCGATACCCCCTCCCGCACCCACCCCCTTCAGCGTTTCGCGCCTCGAAGGAGGCCAAAAATTTTGGGCCCCCCAATATTCAAAATCTTCCGGAGCCTCTGTATAATACTATTTTTGAAGACTAGAGCAGTCAAAAGGGGGGGCAATTTGAGAAGAAAATAATAAAATGTAAAAAATGTAAAAAGAAGTAAAAAGAAGTAAAAAACATTTGCAAAATGAAGACCTAAAGTGAAGCGATTTGGTGGACCATTTTGGCACTCAAAGGTTTAGTTATGTACACAAATCCAGTAAACTACTCACATCTTGTATAATGGCTTTCTCAAAAGTGACTTGGTTTACTGTTTCTCCCGCGGAAACCGGCTGTAGCCTCATTCCCAGGGTATGATGGTGCAAGCAGTGAGTCATATACGTGATCTAGAGTATATGGACATAATGTCCCGGTTCATGGTGGCGGTCCCCTTTCTCCTGATCCATATGGCCTCCCTGGCTTTTCTTTTGAACTAGTTTGCTTCTTTGTCAAGTATTGTAGCTCCCTTCAAATCTATAACATGGTTTTCGGCGCCACCATGAACCGGGACATAGGCTCATACAATAAATTGCCTAAATTGGCAAATGCCGAAAGCAAAAGCGAAAATAGTCACTTGTTTGTCCACTACGCATGCGTGTTTCTGAGGGGGATGTTCCCACTGAGAGGGAAAATTTTGCAATTGAAGCCATTTGGTGCATCATTTAAACAGAAAAAAGACTCGAACTAAAAATCTTAGTTGCAAAATTTCAAACTGACGCTATACAAGTCTTGAGACTCGCAATCACTAAAACATGCAAGGATCGATGCTGACAAAATGTGATGGGCCCTGCACATCAGGAGTAGGTCCTAAATGCCAAAAGCCGAGAAGAAATGCACAACAATATCGGGTGTTTCTCTCTTCAAATCGTGCAATATTTGAACGCATACGTTTTCAAGATTTTGCAATGTTAATAGTATTGTATTTCGGACAATTTTATCGAGTCCTCCATTTTAATTCAGTGTTGCGCAAATTGATCTGAAAAGATGAGATCGTGTCGATAATTACTCAAATATGTTAATAATAAAAAACAATTAACAAATCAAATGAAAAAAAGGCCACACGTTATTTACACTTACACCTACATTATGCTTCTATTACAGAGATATCTCGGTTGGAATGACTGAAGTAACTAATAGAACTGATGATCTCCACACAGATTGACCATTCAGTATTTTGGCCAACATGGATAATGGAAAAATGTAAATTAAATGCAAGGATAGCCTACCCAGCTAACACAAAAACGTCTTTATGTTTTTTAATACGTTACCGGGTTTTTGTGGGCATCGATTTGTTTCCTTCATTTTAGGAACACTTGTAGATGTGATCTACACTGGAACTGCATAAACTGTTATAATCTAAAGATTGCACAAAAAGTAACGCAGCTGTTATAAATATGCATATAGCGTCAGAACTAATAATTATGTTCACAATATTTTAACATAGAAAAAAAGATGATTTATTTACGCCAAATGTCCAATTTCGTTCAATATTAACAACACAGCAGTGTTTTTAAGGAGAAATACCCGAATTTGCAGCTATTTGTATTGATTTGAAGTAAGCGCGAAGATAATGGAGGGTTTTACGTGCCACAATGCTTTGCGTAATACCCATTGATCGCTGTAAACTGCAACTTTTTAATTCGAGTATTTTTCTTCAAAGGCACTACTGTGTTGATAATATTGAACGACATTTGACAAATGGGGTATCAAAATGCGCGTAAATAAAGCACCCTTCTTTCTGTGTAGAAATATTGTGGAAACAATTATTAGTTATGAAGCTATAGGCGTATTTATAACAGCTGCGTTACTTTTTGTGCAGGCTTTAGTTTCTATGAGGTTCAGCTCCTCCGAATTATAATGCCTCGTGATAAGGAGATCATGAAGTTTGTTTCAGCTTTTCCACAGACGACATTGACGCTTTACATTTCATTTAGATAACGTTATGTCTATAATTTGGTTCACCTCAAGTTTGGTAGTGACGTATGTGCGTATTTCGTTGGCCTAAGCAGTGAATCGCGCGCGTCAAGTTAATCACGCAAAGTGTACACTCACGCGCACAAGAGCGATTTGTCGGCACGCTTGCGGCGCAATCGCGTAAAAGCATTGACGTCACTACCGAACTTGAAGTGAACCAAAGTATAGTCATTTGGCATTATAAAGTACATCATTTCGACCCTTCCTCGTGTGTATCGGCACGTGAGAACATGAAATATATGCAACTTTGTATTCAAAATGCTACTTCATATTTTGTATAAATATTCACATACTGTACATTAATTTGGATGTATCTGCAAATTTTAATTTAAGGGGTGGGCGCAATAAAGTGCTAACCTACATACGCCATGTTACTGGTTTTGTGATGATTAATTTTTCAATTGATTAGGTGATAAATCTTATTAGTAAAGGTCATAAGCATGCATGGAGTGTATGTTTAAAAGAGCATGCATTATGTTGGAATCACTGGCAAACATTTTTTTTTTATAGAAAGCAGACACTTGTTGTGGGTCAGCACTTTATTGCCCCAAGAATTGCTCTACATATTGGCGGGTTTCTAGCCTTATCTGTTCTAAAACCACTGACAATTGTGACTTTAGATGTATAAAAAAAGGATTCCAAATTGAAATAATAGTCTTTCTGGATGATCTTGGAAACAGGCGCTAAGCTCTGGGCAATATTATGCTAACACTCTGCGACTGGTTATACACTGGAATATGTTCTTACCATACCTCACATTTGTTGGCAGCCTTCTGACAATGTTGTAAATACACATGTGTTAACCTTTTCACACAAAAAGAAGAGTGTTTAAAGGCATACAATTCAAAACTAGTAAAGACTCGGTCGAGAAAAAAGGTGAAATTTAACACGTTATTGCAAAGAAATAAATCCGGACTTGACCGACATCATGCTACACATTATCCATGGAAAATATTGTAGATAAAAAAGAGATACACTCTGTATCGAAATCGAAAATCAATTGTCAACAATTCAAAGGCTTCTGAAAATTTCTTTCTGGTTGAACTAAAACAATTTTATCAATTAAATTATCCTCTATTGATTGATAAACAAACCTTTGACAGGACTTTTAAACAATCAAATGAAACAGGCCCCAAAGATCGTAATAGTTTGTCAATCTTGGTAGCAGGAAAAGATGTATTTTCCATTTTTCATTTAGCATCAAGTTCAAGGATATGATCAGCAATGAGGGTATTTTTAGACCTAATGATATTGATGTGGGCTTAGCCCTGTCAAATGACACAACACCAACACCATTTGTGACCATCCACCACAAAGTGGTAGTAAAGTCGGCTCTAGACCATTTTCTGTTTATTGCAGATTTTGTAACAATGTACTTTCAGCTTTAGAATGACACCTCAACCAGCTTCATCTAACATCTGGAAGTGAAGTTGTGGTTCATCAAAGGTCAAATTTCTTATATATTTTACATAGAAATCCATATATTGTTTTTGATTGTATCTCAAAATGGTAAATGCCGACTTTACGACCAGTTTGTGGTGGATGGGCACATTTAAGGTCTAAAGATGTTTATTCTTGTTACATTGATCATATCAAGAAAGAATCAGTTAGCCATTCTTCTCTGAAAAGATTATACAATCTCTCTGACAGTGAGTGTATTCAAAATTGAGGTGGTTCCAATACAGAATAAGATTAATTTGAAAGATGTATAAATGTGTACGTTTTGCCTTAAAGAAAGGGAAACATTACACACATTTTTGCCTATTGTGAAATTGTTAATTTATTGTGGCAAACAGTTAAGGAATATTTGTATTAAATTATATGGTCTTATTGGTACAAATTGGAGATTCTTTAATAATTAACCAAATCATTCTCACTGTGAAATATTATGTTTATAAATGTAAATGGGATGAATCTAGATTGTCTTTTAATGCTGTTAAAAATTTGCTGCTGATGTAGAAAAAACTTGAGAATTATTGTGCAAAAAGGAACTGTAAAGAGGAGTTTCGCTTTAATAAGTGGAGCCCTATTATGAACATTGAATTCGTCACTGGGTGGATGCGGTGGCGTATTACAACGTTAATGGTCGTTCAAGGGTGACGTATCGGCTTTTATATTTCTTACCTGATGCGTATCTATGAAAATTCAGCGACTAGATCGGTTTTGCGTCGCTGCGCCTAATTGGCGACGTGTTATATCAGCCAACATAAAAAGTTTTTTGAGGGTTTAAGTATTTCACTCATTGATTTTAAATTTCGGTAATGTATGTGTAACTGCAATATCTTTTCCCATGTCTTGATGTGTCATTTTTGTTGCAAGAGTAAAATAAAAGCCATGTTTGGGGCATGAGAAACAAAAACAAAAAATGTAATGTTTCTGCATTATTTAAACAGCGAAATACGTACATTCAGCAGCAAGTCTGTTTTCTGAAATATAGACCTTTCCATAATTTGCCTACTTAAACCTAACGCCCTAGCTGCCTTTTGGCAAGGGAAGGAAAGAAGGAAGGAAGGAAGGAAGGAAGGCAGGAAGAGAGTAGAAGAAGGGACAGATTTTTTTCTCGTTTGCGGTTTTAAACCACCGACCCCTCGGGTGCCAGACACGTGCACGGGCCTAACTTGCTACGGGGGTGTAGCTTTGCCGGCCAAGATTTCCGCAACCATATGACTGTTCGCATGATGACGCAATTGCATAGAAAGCAGACACTTGTAAACTTGTTGTGGGTCAGCACTTTATTGCCCTAAGAATTGCTCTACATATTGCCGATTTTCTAGAAACACTGGATCCGCTAGCCTTATCTGTTTTAAAACCACTGACAATTGTGACTTTAGATGTATAAAAGGTACAATATTCAAGGATTCCTAATGGAAATAATAGTCTTTCTGGATGATCTTGGAAACAGGCGCTAAGCTCTGGGCAATATTATGCTAACCCACTGTGACTGGTTATACACTGGAATATGTTCTTAACATACCTCAATTTTGTTGGCAGCCTACTGACAATATCGTAAAAGCACCTTTGTTAAATTTTTCTCAAAAACCCAAAAGAGTGTTTTAAATGCATACAATTCAAAACTACTAAAGACTCGGTCGAGAAAAAAGGTGAAGGTTAACACTTTATTGCCCCCACCCAATTCCTTTGAGTATATCAGTAGAGCCTACTGATAGTCATAATAAGTCAGTCAAAAAAGGTGGAGTCATCACTTTATTGCACCCTCCCCTTCAATTCAGTGAAGGAAATTGAGTATACTGATAGTCGTAAAAGTTTGTTTTAAGTTTGCCTTGAGCAATAAAGTTTACATGATTTAAATTAAATCAATTGTCAACAACTTAAAGGCTTCTGAAAATTTCTTTCTGGTTGAACTAAAACAATTTTATCAATTAAATTGTCCTCTATTGATTGATAAACAAACCTTTGACAGGACTTTTGATTAAACAATCAAATGAAACAGGCCAAACGATCGTAATAGTTTGTCAATCTTGGTAGCAGGTAGAGATGTATTTTCCATTTTTCATTTAGCATCAAGTTCAAGGATATGATCCGCAATGAGGGTATTTTACCTGTGGGCATTAAATTTATAAATGAATTCAACCAAAAAACCCTATCCTCAATTTGTGATATGAGTAGAAAGTCTGAGCATGGACGAAAAGTATGAAATGGGTGACGGACTGTCTCCAAGACGAACTGTCGATAATAGAATCCCATTTTGGTTAGGCCAAAAAAAAAGGCGTTTGTTTGCCCAGACACGACCGACCCCCAAAATAAAAAAAAAACATCAAGCACTTTAAATTTTGTTTTTTACAATGATATAAAAATAAAGAAAATGAGGATTTTTTTCCTAAAAAGTGCCAAATGACACTTGAAAGTTAACATTCCTGGTAATCACAGCTTTCATTTTTCCCATTTAGCCCTCCCCACAATATTTTGCCATCAATCATCAATAAAGTTAAAGTTAAATCCTTCCCAAGCCTTTCGGTCCATTGGGCGGCGCCTATCTCCGTTTCATAACCCTAGGCCACATGTCTGCAAGCAGAAAAGCTACAGCAGGGGTTAGTCCACTGGTAGCCATGTGTTTAACTTTCCCTACTCCATTCTTTCAATGCCGAACGCCTGGCAAGAAGGCAGTAGGTACCATTTTTAAAGCCTTTGGTATGGCCCGGCCGGGATTCGAACCCGCGACCTCCCGATCGTGAGGCTCTAACCACTAGGCCACCACGCCAATATAGAGAACCAACATCAATATAGATATCATGACATTTATATGCATTTATAAATACTGAATCTTTATCTTTATTTTGTTGCCAAAGAGATTAAATGTTATATGGTAAGGTTGAAATATATTCATACACTCCTATAACAAAGCAGCCAATCAGAAAAGTGGTTAGAAAAGTACACAGAGTGCACTGATTATAGGTTAATGAACGCGTATTACTTGTTGGGAGAGAAATTAGACAAAAACAATGCATGCGCGCTGATGTTGATGTATCTAATTTCGGGGCTCGTGCATTAGAGCCGTAATCAACAACATCAACGCAAGTGCATTACTTCTCAAGCAACAAGTAATACACGTTCATTAACCTATTTCATACACGAGGAGATAAAAAAAACACATGATTTGTGCTGTTTTTATAACAAAATTACCACTAAAAATGTTGGAAAATAGGACTAAATATAAATGCACCGACCCGCCCGAAAAATGAATCAATCCTACGCGACGCTAATGTTTGCAAAAGCACTGCGGAGTGCACATTATACACAATTAATACACTCTTTGATAGCGAGAACCAATCAGAGCAAGCGTTAGAAAAATAGGAAACATGCATTGATTGTGTATATTGGGCACTCCGCGTACTACGCGCAGTGTTTTGCGCGCGTTCGCGTCGCGTAGGATAGATTCATTTTTCGGGCGGGTTGATGCATTTATATTTCTTTCTATTTTCCAACATATTTAGTGATAATTCGTTATAAAAACAGAAGTGTTATGAATTAAGCACCCTAGTTCAATATGACAATTCAATTTTTATTCCTAGTAATGAGAGGGACAATTTGAGGCATATAACAGCATGATAGGAGCGATATTAACTTTTGGCTCCATTATGACCTTCGACTCCTGGTGGGAAGTATAGGAGGTATAGAACAAAAATGGAAGCAATTCTAGTTTTATCCGTTGAGGTGTAAGGATGCCAAAAACAATGGTTACACTAATGTAGGAAAACTGTGGCGTAGAATTATTTATGACATGGGGGGGGGCATGGGGGAGGTTGTAAAAATGTCTTGAAGTATAGTGAATCCAGCACCTTTTAGCGACGGAATAAGTTTATGGAGCAAATTCGCTCGCGCGAAAAATGTTGTCATATTTAATCTAAACATATCAATTTGTAAGCGCTCTTTTAGCAAAGTCATAGTTCATTGAATTTACAACCGTATTACAAAATAGTTGAAAATAGTAACTTTTCGCACAATATTTGCAATTTAAAGATAATTGGCCATTGCTCATTTAGTATATGTACCATATATGTGTCACGCTGATCGTACGCAAAGACGGCTCCGTGAAGCTGTTGGTATACCCCCCCCAAAAAAAAACCACTCAACACCCCCCCCCCACACACACACACACACACACACACACGGACCAGTATTTGCATTTCTAGTCACAGCACCTCTTGCACCATAAATTGTGGGTCATCCGGACACTGATGGATATAATGGAGAACATAATAGTTACAGAGGAAGAAGATAAGAACAAGCTGGTGTCAAGACAGGTGATATATGCCTTTGAAAAACATTTATTTGTGAATGAACCTGATATTAACGGTGAATGAATACGTTTGATACACAGACAATGCGATATAATTATGTCACGTACTCAGTGGCGTTCCGTAAAACACAAGCTATAAATTGTCAAGTGGGTGATGGTGTTACATTGAGATTTTGAAATGCACAAAGGAAGTTTTTTCCTGCCAAATAATATAATACAAATCTACCCAAATGTAAGTATACGCGCAACTTTTACAGAAATAGGGTCAACTGGGTTTTAACCCGCTCTATAATTAAACATAAAAATGTTCTTTTTGTCATGCCACACTTGGACTTATTCGTAAGATATAGTTCAACAATGGAAACACAACCCTCTTGGGTTTCTGATTTAGCACCATTACGGTTGTCTGAACATTTGTACAAAGGCTACCATGCAAGACTTAACGTCAACTTGAACATATTAGTACGCATGCATAAATATCACATTAAATAAAACACTGAAACATATGATTTTTAATTTATTTAGAGACCGTTTGAGTATAAAAAATTAAATGGAAGACTGGGATAGAATTCAAGCAATATATGTGAATCTGGACTTGCTTTTGTTCGAAGTTCAAAAGATTAACATCGACATCATCGGTATTCTGGAAAATGTTTGTTCCTGCAAATAATAAAACTATATATATGTGGAGTTTAATTCTGTTACTGATTGGTGATACAATTATATCGTTTTCGGAAGGTTATACCAAACGAGCCGACTGTAAGTATCTTTCGATTTTTAATTTAACAAATATTTATTTATTCTTTAAAGAACCATTTTCAGCTTTATAATGATTCTTGCGACCTTAAAGGTTCTAAACCAATTTGTGAAGCAACAGAGCTTCTTCATTTAAAAACCTTTTTGAGTGACAGTTCCAGAGAGAGGACATACAGGATCTAAGTCGTACCTTTGAGGGCACGGTGGCTCAGTGGTTACGGCCTTGGACTCATAATCTGAGAGCTTGCTCGACGTGCGAGGGTTCGATTTCCCGTCCCACCACCGTGTTGCGCCCTTGGGCAAGGCGCTTTGCCTCGCTTGCCTCACCCCACCCAGGTGTAATGGGAAGCTGTTAGGAGTAGTCACAGTCGTTGTACTGATGGACCCTGCGCCACTTGTAGGCTGCAAACGTGGTTCCGACATATTCTAATGACGGCGGAATAAATGTAAAGCGCTTTGAGGCTGTTTACGGCATAAAGCGCTATATAAATGTCTACATTTTTTTTTTTATTTACCTTTATTTTTTAGAGTGCAGGTTATTTGTTGGCACAAAATTAACAAAATGGTTGGTTCTTCTTTTATAACTGCATCAAATTCATGACAAATACCCATAATAACGATAGACATATGCGGCATGATAGGAATTATTGATAAACTAAAGGTTTTCCGAGCACAGTGGACGAGGATGTGGTAACTTATAGGCTCCACATGATTGTGCAAAAATGAAAAATGATCTGATTATCACGAATCTCGTCTCAAATTGTTTGTCATTTTAAAAATTCAAACAACATTTGCACATTCTATAGAATAGAATGCTTCTTTAGCGTTGTAATACCACTATGTGGTAATCAATTACAGTGTTCAATAAATATGGTTCAATGGAGATTTGACGTGTTTTGCTCTACTACTCCAGTAAAGATTCTCATTTAAAGAAAATAATTAATAATAAGGCTTTCAATTTTGTTTCTCTTCTTTTTATTTCATTTCTTGTATAACTTCCTGCCTGCACTTTTGGATTATGAAAGGGTCATGTACAAATGTTTGCGAGGGTAAGTTATTGTTAATTGTGACCGTTCACGGCGAATGAGCCGTAAATTCCTCCCCCGGTAAATTTTGTTTTATTTCGTGTTTAAAAATAAACATCATAAACTTAAAATGGTATATCATTTGACTTCAAACGATATCCAGAAGCAGGGTTATGGTTTGTTAAACTTTGCTCCTTCAACAAAATTATAGCTTTTACGTTTGTACATGTGTCTCTTTTTCCACATTGCTGGCAATAAATATCAAACAGTCATAATTGGCGGTCATTTCAAATCATCCCCAAGTCAACGAGGTTTAAGAAAGTTCTCTCATTATTAATTGTTGGTTATGCATACCTGTACAAAATACAATGCCTGGTAACTCAGCACTTGAACAGGATTTAGCAAAAGCAAACAAAGACCAGAGCTATTAAAAGTTCTATAGCCATCGAAGGTAGAAGATTATTATCCACTTCAACAATAGGATTATTGATTAGTTTTTGACTATAAAAATGAGACAGATGTCGGGCCAGCCAGAACGACCTTCGTACACATTTTACACGGTAACTCAGAATACAATTTAGAGAATTTACGGCTCATTTGTGCTGCCGGGTCACAATTTATTATTAGTTCCACATCTCAAAAGGTACCTATAAAACCCACAGCAAAACCTGTCGATCAACTTTACAGTTTTAATCAAAACAGATCAAAATATGATTGATACCTCATTATACCATTCTACATTCTACATTCTACAGGATTTTATGGGTAGACAACCTATGTACAGTTGTATCGCGCCCATCTTGTCCTCTTGAACCTAGAGGGTTGAGTGCAGATATCAGAACCGGGGATGATCCCCCTTCTCTTTTCGAATAGCTCTGACACTTTAACGTGCACAGGGATGAATCCTCCTGAACACAGGACCAACGGCTTTACGTGACTTCCGAATCACGGACGTCGCACATACACTACCTATATCTGCACGTGCTAGGCAGTGTATGGGGGCGAGAAGAAATTCTTCAATGAAATTCTGAAATTCGGATTCCCGACCATATAGGAACTTTTTGGGAGGGAAGAGAATTTTCAGGCAAGCCCAAGGCTCGAACCCTCGGCGATCGTATCTCCCGGCCGGCAGCGCAACGCCTTAACCGCTCGGCCATCTCGCCCTCCAATTTTGCACCAAGATGTGGCAGAGACGTCAACGCGCTGAGATAGCTCTTTCACGCATGCATCTATGCAGCGTCTTTAAGTGCCGGGGTATGTACGCATGTGTATTGAGCGAACATGGCGATTTAAAGCTCCGCCCATTGAAATACGCGCTGTCGTCACTGCTTCATCAAGGTGAAAATGGTGTAGAGAGTATACGATACACCGTCACTCATGACAGAGTCATCCTTATTTAAATTCTGTCTTCAGGTACCACAGGCCAATTCGCAACTTATAAGTTCCCCCCCTATATACTTTTTAACATAAATCAAAAAATATTTGACGAAATGCAAACGTGTAAAAAGATATGGACCAAATTATAGCGTCACACGTCATTGCGTTCAGTCACAATGGGTTATTATGTGAAAAAGAGACCGTTTTAACAGTGTTAAAAGTTGCATCTAAGTCCATAGGAGTCAACGCACTGAAGGGTCTATTGTTCTATTGTGTCCGATTTGAGCGCTGACATATTGGAAAATGTTGCCAATCAATATTCATGAAGTCGTGCGATCGACACCTACAGCTGTTCAATTGGGCGACTTTATTGTTAGGTACTTTTATTCATACGTTGGGCGTATCGAGCAGCAAAATTCGGAAAAGTTTGGTCCGCAATTATATTTAATATAGTATTATAGGCCTACAAGTATCATTTGCTTTGCTTTATTGATTGCCAGTCCTATATACGCGGTGGCTATGTAAATTATTATATGGTAGGCCTATTAATAATAAAACACGATGTGGACCGCGGCTAATGTCCTTAAAAATACTACAGTAGGAGCGAAATGAACAAAATATACATGCGTTAATATGGAGTATTATCATAATTATTTCATATCCTTGTAATATTATGTAGGCCTATTGGCAAACAATATAGACAACTTACTTGTGTAGATTCTTATATCCGCCACACAGAGCGCACACTTTGCCCATGCTGCTGAACTGTCCGTAGCGAAATGGTAGAGCAAAGCGTGTTCACTGAGTATAATCAAATGAGTGCCCAAACCAATTTGGGCGCTGCAATAGGTTTGTATTGTAGGCGAACCCCTGTTTTGTGTACATGCGACAACTCAAGCACACCCTTAGGTTGGATTAGAACAAAGGGTACCTCTCGCTCGTGTAGGCGCTTTCACGTGACTTTCGTTTCATCACTTATTGACAGTAGCCTGCCTATTATAGCGTTACTACGCTGTCAGGTTAGTTAGCGATTTAATGGCGGAAGCCCTTTGTCTCGAACAAAAGGTACCTCTCGATGAATAGCGTTTCGGAAACTCAAATAGGCACAAAGGAACAATAGGCGTTACGTAATCTATTTTTTCTCCTTTATTTATATAACCTCCTGGATAGGAGTCAACTCTCAAACAATACAGTAGGCCAGGGATATTCATGTGTTTGTTAAAGAAACCTTAATCTTTGGTATTTTTCATTTTCAAAAGCAAAGAAGGTGTTTAAATCTTTTCTATTTTTAATGATAAATGGCTGAATTGGGCGGGATATGTACTGCGGTGAAAATGACCATACATCACCAGTAGTTCATCACATGTGAAAGATCACATTTTAATAATGCCGCGTTTGCCCGATTTCCTTCGCTGTCGAGCAAGGGGCTTGCATGGATGAAAATGTACCAGTGAAAGAAATTGCTCGTCGTATGGTCGTATGGGAGTTGCGCTTAATGCGATTCCAAAATTGAAAACAAAATTTCAGGTGACAGGAGAAGTAAAAAATCAACCGAGAGCACCTCTCCATAAATCTCATAGTGACAATTTACAGTATAATATACAAATATTAAATTTTAGCCCTATTATGAACTTATGGAAACATTGGTTCCACTAATGTAGGAAAGCTAGATACTAACTCAAAAATCTCCTCACAGCGCCCTGTACTAATTGTGGGAAACCTGCACCCATTTGGCTTAATCACTATCTTGCTGATCAGAGCATGCTGATTTTGCTAATTGCTCTATTTTCTGAGAGTGCTTATCACGGGGTTTTTCGTATAAAAGAACTGAAAACTGAAGATGTTGACATAGTAAAACCAATGAACGAGTTTCACATCTCTAATAAAAATACATTCAGTAATACAGGGTGATTCAAAATGAATTAAACCATGTTTGTGGCGACTTTTTTACAAAATCTAGAAGCAATCCGCTGTAAATGAAAATATCATTGAAAAGTGCAGATTTTGAACGTCTAAATTTATAAACGAATTGTTGTATTTGCTCACTCCAAACGCGAGTTATACTTATTTGAATAAAGCCAACAATTTATCGCGTCTGGTGTCACTGTCAATTACGATCCTTGATTGGTTTACACAGGCTAATCAGCGCGTAAAAGGAAGACCGATCTATCTGGTGCTGATCGGAGAAAAGGAATAGCAGCAAATGGCGAAAAATTACGTACTTTTACATGGCAAAAAGCAGCTTTTCTAGGCATTGTCGACATGGTGCCTTCACCAAAGAAAGTTTCCTACTATCATGACTATAAAGACCTAACTTTTGAGATGGTTTGCATGTCGAAAGGTGCAAAGTTAACAATAAGGCGCCCGGTTATAAATCCGCGTTCAGCAAGTCATCATCACGACACTTGTAAACAAACCGTGCTCGAGTTTGATTGACAGGTGACGTCAGACGCGATAAATTGTCTTTATCTTTGTCTTTCATTATAATTCGTAGTCTTCCGGATGCTCCGACTGAAACGTGCTTGGAAATGTTGCGAAGGGGGTTGCGTTTTGAGCTTCTGATATTTGGGTCTATTTGCAACGCATGCCAAACTCTAACAATGTTTACTTGTGATCTAGCAGTTTGCGGTCTTCCGGATCCCGAAGCTTCAGACTGTCGGATCATTAGAGTCACATGATTCGAAGCTTGTCTACATTCTCATATTGTTATTTACTTCAAATTGGGAGAGCCCTGGATGATATTTTATTTTCTATGAGTTCTTCATTAATACTAAATCTGTCTTTTGTTACAGCAGCGGCTAGGGCTAGATTTGGCAACTCATCTCCTCAAGGTAAGACACTTACAGAATAAGTAAGGCGTACCAGGATATGGTCCTCATGAAAAAAAATCTCTATGCAATTTCGGTCGAATTCAGAATCCATGCTCATCATACTTAAGATAGCAGATAACCCGGTGGGCGCTTACAGAAATAATATTCTATACTTTAGCAGCTTTATCAAAGTAACCTATTTTATGTTCACTGATCAGCTATGGGAGCAGTAAGGCAAACATTGTGTAAAATATATCTCTATCCCTTAACAAACGAAAATTGCATTTATTATTTATGTACTATATCGTACGGTAAGTTTTCTTTCAAAGGACAGATATTAGTCATTGTGGTCTACCGACAGGCTCTTTGCTTGTAGACACAGGAAGAAGCATCTCTTGATAAACTACAACTGAGCAATATGTCAAGTATTGACTGCAATCATGAACTTGAATTGCCTGCTTATTATAATGTTATGTAACCATTTTGACTGTAAATTTATGCCAATTGAACTGTTTAAATATCTAGCATTATTATTATTTTTAAACCACCAAGTCTATTTTAAATGTATTGATCACTTTACTGTGGATGATTTACCTTGATTTTGAAATATAGCCTAACAAAGGAAATATTTCTTTTATTTCCTTTTATTTGGAAACTCTTTAATGCTCATATCTTTGGAAATAGTTGTTCAATTTCAATACGGTTCTCTGTAAAATGTAGTTTTGTAAATGCCTTTTACTATCATAAAAGAAACTGGAAATTTAATATTTAAAATCCGACTGATTTTGCTTGATCGCATCACATATATGAATATAATAATTATTAACATTATAAACACATCAAAAAAAGTAATTACTAATTTGCATAACCTTATGATTATTATTTCGTCGGCCGTATCACATACTGACGTATTCGACATTTTTAACATTTTTGAGAAAATTGGTATGTTAGTTTGTTATGTTCTACCCTATATATTCACTAAAAACCATGCCTTAAAGTTGCTTAATTAGTAAGATATTAATTAATTTAATTATGTCGTATTTACAAAACTTTGAAATGTCTGCATCACATAACGACGTATTTGCCGATCACCTATACTGCGCAAGCCCAGTTTATCGTATCTGCAATTTAAAGAATTTGCCGTTTCACATACTGACGTATTTGCGCTACGTATTTGCGCGACTCTGTCATTGCACGGCAAAATTGCTGTTTTGTCCTTTTCACATACTGACGTATTTGCGAAACTTTATCACATACTGACGTATTTGTCATTTGATGGCGAAATTGACATTAGTACTTTTCACATAATGACGTATTTTAGTTATTATTGATTTTTTGCAGAATAAGTTGTGCTCTGATAGTGATAAGTGAATTATATTGAAAATATGGTATATTTACATTACTGTTAACCTGGTTTTAATCGACAATAATATTTTAATCAAGATTATGCAGCAAATGAAAATCGCTAGATTTTCAAGTTCGATTTTCTCAACATGCGTATTTTGTAAATACGTCAGTATGTGATACGGCCGACGATTTGTAAAATAATGTATTCTGGTCATATTTACTATTTATACAGATAGAAAAAAGAATAGACACGCCTGTCAAGACTGTATAGCAATGAATGGCGTAATATCAAGTAAGTTCACCAAAATGGCTATAAATATTTGAACGTTTGTATGTCATGCTTGAATTATTATGCTTGATAATATTGTGTATCCTACTTTAATATAGTGTTTATTATGTAATCGTTTTATCCCAAATATTTATGTTGAGAATTTCACTGAGCAAAGTAGACAACAATGGTTTCTATAAAAGTGCACATTAAGAAACTGAAAAACGTATGGTATTTGTGTTGTTGAAATTTTATAACTAATGATTTTTATTGTGTGTTTGTCGTTTTTCCGCAGAGCGGTCGGATAACTTACTGTATACACTGCTCTTGTCAGGATTTGGAACTGTTCAATTAGTAAGTATTAGATATCAATGTTATAAACATGATAATAACGCAATAATAATAAACTAAAGACTGCACAAAAAGTAACGCAGGTGTTATAGATACGCCTATAGCGTAAGAACTAATAATTGTGTTCAAAATATTTTAACATAGAAAGAAGGATGATTTATTTACGCGCATTTTGATATCCCATTTGTCCAATTTCGTTCAATATTGACGTGTTTTTAAAGAGAAATACTCGAAATTAAAAGTTGAAGCTATTTGTATTAATTTGAAGTCAGCGCGAAGATAATGGAGGGTTTTGCGTGCCACAATGCTTGCGTAATAACCATTGATCGCGGTAAAGTGCGGTAAAGTATTTTTCTTCAAAGGCACTACTGTGTTGTTAATACTGAAAAACATTTGACAAATGGGATATCAAAATGAGCGTAAATAAATCATCCTTCTTTCTATGCAGAAATATTGTGGAAAAATTATTAGTTCTGAAGCTATAGGCGTATTTATAACAGCTGCGTTAGTTTTTGTGCAGACTTTACAAACAGTATGCATTTAAACATTTATTTTTTTCAAAGGGCATTTCGTGATCCCCAGCATCATCCCCCCACTTTTCTCAAAATAAGTTGTGATATTTATATCACTGGAAACCTCTGGCTACATAATGTTTATGTACAAAAAATGTCTTGCAGATTAGTTCGTTTAGCAAAGATATCGTGAAATTTGAATTTCGTTCTGGTGCACCAGAACGAAATTACAACACATTGTGTATGGAGCAGTGTAATACACATAAACATGCATAACTCGCAAACGCAAAATCGGAATCAACTGAAATTTGGGGAATAAGCTTTTTTCGTGGATATCTGCTGAAAAATATCATAAAAATAGGATGCTAGGATCACGAAATACTCCTTTAAGTGTCATTTTTATTGTTACAGTCTGCACCTTGTCAATGTATACTGTACATGGGCTATTAGCCAACTCAGAAGCATGAAGCAGCTATGCTAAATGAGACACGGCCGGCCTTTTGTTATAACATTTGGGTCCCCGGGGCGTAAAATATTTGCCCGAAATATAGCTACGTAAAGGCATAAGTGATATCGGTGTTTATTTTTAGTTCAGAATCCTACAGCTGTTTGATCAATTAATGTCTGCTGAGATCTAGATCAAGTGTCCCCTCAAATGATAAATATGAAATAAGTTGCAAATATGGAAAGCATTTGATTTTGACATTGATGTTAATTAAATGATCATCTTTTGCTCTATATTATTTTGCTTCTATTTCAGAAAAGCATCAGAAGTTGAGATGACAAAAGCTGACCCAATAAATGACACAATGATCTCTGTAAATACTATTTCAACAATACTTAGTTTGTACTTGCAAGGATTTTTGGTTTTAAAGAGTTTTTTAAAGACATTGTGCAAAGTGAAAGTAATCTGATATAGATCAAATCTGACATTCGAAATAAAGGTAGCTTAAAATTGAGGTACGTGTATATGATACTTGTGAGCCCGTCGAATTCGGAAGTCATGGTTAACAATAACATACGTATGCGATTGGCAGATGCTGGGAAGTCATCAGATTATGCTTATAGAGGGTTATTATCATGTTTTATCATTTTGACGTGAAACATCCAGTGGCGTAGGTAGAGGTTGTGGCGCTCGGAGCCAAGGATACACATTGCCACCCAGGCGACGAGTGGCATGATGGTCGGAGAGAGCCGGCAAAACCGCTCGGCCGTATAGCATTTTCCATATACCTGGTTAGTTTTGTGTGGTTCATCATCGAACCCCATCGGTTTTAGCTTGTATTTACATTATTTATTGATATTTATGTGATATTTCAAGCGTTTTAAAATTTCAAAATTTGACGATGGAAATTTACTGAATTTAGAGAATGCACGGCGCCCAACACCTGTTGCCATCCGCCCATCAATTCTTAAAACTATTGCACGCGGAGGGCGAGAAAATTTGCTCAATACCACTAATTAATTTTGGTTATAATGAAGTTGAATTTGAATGTAAATTCGGCACCCCCTAATGTGGCGCCCAGGGCACGGGCCCTGCTATCCCCTCACTATTCCACTGGAAATATCATGATCAAATTGGCTAATTTATGATTACTAGCGTAGTGTATAACTTAGTAATATTAGTAGTAGATCTCTCAATGTCACTATAAATCAAGTGTGGTTAAAAAAAAAAATCAGACTATATTTCAGCCAAAAATTAAAGATAGGCAGATAAACCAGGGAAAAACTCCGGGCATTTCGGTCAGTGCGGGGATTTGAACTCCAGACCTCTCGCTTGAAGAACAGGGGCTCTAAGCACTGAGCTACACATACCGTCCCTGATAAGCAGGACTCAAGTCTGGTACTTAGGCAAAAAAATGTTGTTTGTTTATTCGTCTGCCAGACATGTACATGTCAAACAAAGTAGGGTTTACCTTGAATTTTGAATTTGATGTAAATTCTGTAGTTAGTGAGTGTTTTACATAAACACATGTATTTAACATAATACTTTTGGAACTTTTTTTGGTAAAAAAAAAGGATATAAAAAAAACCTTGAAAATGAGCAGTCAGATTGAACAGTACAAACAACATACATAACACTTCAATTAATGATGCCTACCCTGCAGCCTAATTTAATCATGCAAACAAGGGAAGAGGCCTACGCATCATAGACTGGAACACATAAATATTCAAACATTACAAACTAGCGAACGAGATCAAATTGATGAAGCTTAATCGTTATTCTTAATATATCAATACACAGGATAAAGAAGAATCACGCATCGCACACTGGCACAATTAAACACGAAATTAGAATGGAAACATAACTCCACACTAGCACAATGTGGTTCAAGTCCCTGCACAGGCAGGTATGTCAGCCGTTTTTGCTCTGGTTTATCTGTCTATGCAGACATTAGCCCTGCAATCGAGAGGTCTGGGGTTCAAGAAGAATGATGACAGTTTACAACACAAAAGAATCTTACATCGAATTTTAAGCGGGTTTAATCCACCCAACTGGGCACTCACAACACCTGTTTGGTGCATGCGGGGAACTAAATATGGCCGACCAAATCCTGACCATGACTTGGCTCGTTGGATTCGTCTATAGTTTCTAATGGTTGAATATTTCCGTGATCCAGTGTATGATGCGTAGAACTCTTCCCTTTCTAATAAATATCGCACCAAATCTATCTGAAATTAGACACTCTCTTTTCGCAAACATAGAGGCTTTCAGCGTTTTAAAAATGTTTGTTTTCAAGATAAAAATATGAAATACAGTAAAACTAACTGCATGGATGGATAAGGAAAATCCCCAAATATGTCAGATAACAGAGTCAGATACCAGAGAGAAAATTGTTGCACATTAGTCTTTTAATGGAAGGCATGAAGATATCTCTCATTTTATCTTATTTTAATAAAATTATAATTGTATTACATTTGAAAACTCAGATATTTTAGTGTTTAAAATATTCCGTACGTGTATATTGTAGTATGTTTGATCCCGTTGTCTAAAGGAAGCAAACGACGCCATTCTAAGATCATTCTACTAAAATGTATTTGTAATATGTAAAATATATTTACATCTATGCTGCAAAAAGATAATGAACACAAAAGATGGAACTTATGATGTAATCATTAAACATAAAAATTAAATTTGATAATAATAATAATAATAATAATGATAATAATAATAATAATAATAATAAAAATAATAATAATAATAATAATAACAATAATAACAATAATAATAATAATAGTAATAATAGTAATAATAATAACAATAACAATAATAATAATAATAATAGTAATAATAGGTATGTCACAGTGGCTGTACAATAATTCTGCCACACTGTGCATGCAAGCATAACAGTGAATTATTGAAAAGCGCGCGCTTCAAAGTTGACCAATTTTAGAAAACATCATGTCAAACAATGAATTTCCTCATAATGCTTCATTTATCCAAAATGTTTGAATTTTTAATATATGGTGTGTGAAGACTTTCCGAGGCTACCATCGGGTCCGCAAAAATTAAATATTGTTTTGTTTAGGAGTTACTGCCTGTTTTTATGGATTTTTGAAGATCGCTCATAAATCAGTAAATATAGGCCTATTGAAATAAAGGGACCTACCACCATTTAGCTGAAATATTAATCTTTCTTAGCATGTAAATTATTTCCGTCGACAACGAATGACACACTTCCCTTGCCTTGAGTAAAACTAATTAAAAACAAAAAATTATCAAAGACATTTTTAGGGAGTATTTTTCCAAACCACAATAGCTCTAAGCCATTGTGTGTGTCCAAGGCCATACTATTTTTGTATACGCGATACAGTAGAATGGCTGTTCTTTTTACCATTTGTCTTCCCGTGTTAATCCAGATAACAAAATGTTAATTTAAAGTCTCATTGCAAATGAATTTTTATTTTTACTTTTCGGATTTAGCTTTGAGCAATGGTGACACATACCATGTTTACAGAAAAAAATTAAAATTCTATTCCAGACAAAATGTCAAACTTTGTATTTTTTTGTAGTATATTTAAGTAATTAACTGCAGTTTCTTTATTCAACATCATCACAGGTTCATACTTGACAAATTTATGGTGAATGGATAGACTTTCATTAAATATTGAAAAAAACCCAAAACTACTCATGCCTAATTTACATAATAATATCATGAATACATAATTAGCTGTAATTAGCTAATTTGCATAATTAATTACTTTTTGTGTATTTTTTGTTATCAATTGAAATAACTTTGTATACATATGTGTGCAAAAAAAAATCGCACCCTGATATCATGTACGGTTTTCTATTGGCATCAATTTTGCATATTAATTAGCTGAACTTAGTCATTTTTTCACCTTTAATTTGTCTGCAGATTGGCTGAAATAGCTAAAATAGTATATTTGGTTAATTTATTATAATTATTCAATGATAGATTTTTAAATTTTGTTTTCTTTAACGAAGTACGGAAAGATAGGCATTTAACCTGTGATACTTAAATTAACGCTGCTTTTTCAAGCAAGGGTCCAAATAAACCTTCAAAATCTCGAAATGTGCCAATTTTGTCATTATAGCCATTTGTGGCAGGTTTTAATTCCTTTACGAGCATCTTAAAATTGACACTACATCACAATGCATTGACCGATTTCAATTCCGTTTTTTGATTTTTGATTCTTTAATAAAGCTCATTCATGTAGAAACATTAAATAACGTGTTTCTGCTGCGCTTATTTTTGGGGTGATATGCCTAGTAATAATAATAATAATAATAATAATAATGATAGTAAAAATAATAATAGCATGAAAGTTCACCTTTGTTGGTAAACTTCATGATTGATTGTTAAAAATCATGACCTCAACGCAAAATTAATGTATGTACCTCAACTTTTCGGTCACAACGTTGATCTTCACCTGGAAACTGCCACCCCAAGTTCGGGATCAGTGTCCTTTTGGACACTTGACCCCAAACCTCGGTCGTACACTCTTGGTAACTTGTATCGGCCCCCATCGCGACTGAGTGATGGTTGGTTAACTCTGATGTAAATTGACTACTTCACACCCCTTTCAAAATATCAAGCCTTCAAGTCAAGGATGTTGACCTCATCCAAATCAACTTGGTGGCCGGGGGATTCAATGTGGATGTGCTGGGAGACTTCCGACGAGGTAGTACTCGGACGACGGTGTTCGAAGAATCTGGTTTTCAATGATATTTCGGTCTCATCAGTGTAGGATTATGAACACTGACCCTTCAGGGTTTCCCCTGACAGGCGATGTAATATAGTAACCAGAAAAATACAAACGTCGAGACAAAACGACAAGTAGTTCTGCCTAAAGTGAACTTCCAACACCCTACGAGGAATTTTTGGCAGCTATGGGATCAGAGTTCTCATAAACCCACTTAAACTCTGAGGCAGCTAGTTGTCTCGCCCAAAGACAAAACTAAGATGAAATGTATTACCGGAGCAACATATATTGCTGAGACAGGAAGAGTATTGAAAACCAGATTCTTCGAACACCGTCGTCCAAGTCGGAAGTCTCCAATTACATCCACATTAAATCCCCTGGCCACTATTAAAGTTGATTTGGATGATGTCAGAATTCCTGAAGTTTTCAAAAGAATTTTTTTATGTCTTTTGGGAAACTTCATGTTTATCTTAAACACGAAAGGTCAACATTTTCATATGATGGTCAGCTTTTCAGCTACATACACTTTGAGTACATAGTATTAGATTGGTAACGTCTACCTAGTTAATTCTTAAGGACTGTTAAATATTTAAAATGTTAATTTTTAATAATTTTGCATAAAATGTGTATCATATCCCGAATTTAAAAATCATAATTATTATGTATTTAATATCAGAAAGACATTCCTCGTGTCTGATGTGCTCTCAGATCCCACTCAAATACTGTGCAAAGGTGGGTGACCGACCCTGTCATAATTATCCCCACTGAGTGCCCATTTGGAATCAGCTCCCTAGTATTATCAGATCTACAAATTCTGTTGCTTCATTTAAGCAACAGGTTTTGGAGTTTTACCAGTCCAAATTTGCTCGCACCTTTGATGCAACTTGTATTTGCACTTGGACATCTTTTTGTAATTGTCCAAATTGCCCCTCTAATTTATTTTTCCTTTCCCTTCTTTTTTGGATTTGGTGGGGCGGTCTTATGTGCTTGGCACCTGTTCGCTGCAGACTTTTTAAAACACATTTTGTTCCTTTCATGATTTTGTGTAATTTTTGATGAAACTTATGTGCAATATTATATATTTTTGTAATTCTGTGCGAGTGATAAAGTTAAATAAATAAATATTGCCTTATAAATAAATAAATAAATAAATAAATAAATAAATAAATAAATAAATAAATAAATAAATAAATAAATAAATAAATAAATAAATAAAAAATAAATAAATAAATAAATAAATAAAACACTCGAATGACTTGTGGTAAACGTAAGTCGATCCTTTTCGCTCACTTCAGCGAAAAAATAACAGGATGTGAGCTGTGAAAACCCTTCACACGGGGACAATTGTTTTTATGTTGTACCTGTGACTTCAACATCCAAAGCTATGAGCAAAGAATTAAGGAGTGAAAAAATAAAGAAATATTTTAGCCTGTATTATCTTTATATAACAAAATAGGATAATGTAACCTGCGAAAGGTTTTCACAGGTCGCATCAGAATTGAGGGTAAGGTGGTCAATCACTGATCATCGTTGTTAAGGCTCGGTGATATTTTTACTGTTTTGTATTTTTGTGTTTGAGCTTATGCCAAACATAATTATATTGTACCAATCATATTTTGCTTTCAATTAAAGACTTAGATTTTGTTAGCTTAATCAAACAGTGTATTTGTGTTGTGCATGGAAAAAGGTGATTTTGGCCTTGAGCCAAGTACGACTCGTAACACCTAGTATAATAGTAATATAAATATGTTTGTTTATGGTGCATTGAATCATGTCTGTCATTACCAAACTTGTCCCAAATAAAATTAAAATTAAAAAACATAAATTAAAGTGGTTATCTCGTTGTTTTGTTATCTCTATACAGTGTAGTGTCGATAGTATACTACTTTTACCAGATTCCCTGTAATATGGAATCTCATTCTGATCATACAATTACACGTCGTTTAATATTAATGATTACAATGAGTTTATTCCTTGATCTTTTGTTACTGACCTCGTAACGGCGGTTCGCAATCTCTAAGGACCACTATCTTTAAGGTTCGCTATCCCTAAGGTTCGTTATCACTAATTACGAAAAAGGTCCATTATACCTAAGGTTCGATATCACTAATTTTAAATAAGGTTCGGTATTTCTAAGGTTCGATATCACTAATTTTAAATAAGGTCCGCTATCTCTAAGGTTCGCTATCTCTAAGGTTCGCTATCTCTAAGGTTCGCTATCACTAATTTAAAATAAGGTTCGCTATCTCTAATTAAAAATAAAGTTCGCTATCTCTAATTTAAAATAAAGCCCCATATCTCTAATTAAAAATAAGGCCCGCTATAAGGCCTATCTAATTTAAAATAGGGCCCGTTATCTCTAATTCGCTATAAGGCTCGCTATGATCAGTAATTTTATTTTGAATAAACATAATAATGTTCGCTGGATCGCTAGTACTGGTCCGGTCCGAACACACCAGAAAGAGATTTGAATCAGTTCACCGTAGCGCACTAGTAGGCCTACAATTGATCAAACAGTGGCGGATCTATCGGGGGCCCAATATGAGAAAAATAGGAAATTTAAAATATAGCCGATCGCGTTGTGCTCAGGTGTCGGGGATACATGTGTCCCCCTAAGAAGGAGATAGTGGGCCTAATTATTAAATTAGAAATAGCGAACCTTATTGAAAATTAGAGATAGTGGGCCTTATTTTAAATATTAGAGATAGCGGGCCTTATTTGAGATTAGAGATAGCGGTCCTTATTTGAAATTAGAGATAGCGGGCCTTATTTGAAATTAGAGATAGCGGACCTTATTTAAAATTAGAGATAGTGGACCTTATTTAAGATTAGTGATAACGAACCTAGGTATAGCGAACCCTAATCGAAATTAGTGATAGCGAACCTTAGAGATAGCGAACCTTAATTAATTAGGAATAGCGAACCTTAAACATGATTAGTGATAGCGAACCTTAGGTATAGCGGACCTTTATTGCAATTATAGTGATAGCGAACCTTAGAGATAGCGAACCTTCAATAAATTAGTGATAGCGGACCTTATTCAAAATTAGTGATAGCGGACCTTATTCAAAATTAGTGATAGCGAACATTAGAGATAGCGGTCCTTAGAGATAGCGGGATGTCACGATTACAACAAGGATACATCTAAATATTTTAAAAGGCACATTTTACCCAAACCAATCCCGTTCAAGTAAACATTGAAAGGAATTAAGCTAATCGTAAGTCCATCCTCATTTTAGCGATAAAGCAAAACAATTTTAATTATTTCTTTACGTACCAAATGTCATCCTGGGTGGTGATTTTAATTGTCCAGATGTAAATAAAGGAGCCAACCCGCTTGAATAACATCCTAGACCTCTTATTAACCACCAACCCAGCTCTGGTGGAGCAGGTCGATGTTTGTCCTGGAATGAGCGATCATAGGATAGTAAATTGCTGTGATCAAAGTTCAAGCTAAGCGTATTACAAAACCTCCACGCAAAGTGTTTGTTTACACGAAAATGAACAAGGAAGGTTTTAAGAACGCTTTCCAAAAAGTGTTTCTTACGAGCAATGAGCGTTCTACCAGTGAAAACTGGTCGCACTTCACCAATAAAATCGGTGGGATGGTAGAGAAGCATGTCCCACAAAAAATATCAGGGAGCGTTGGGATGTACCCTGGCTATCGCCCGAAATAAAAAGGCCCATCCGTAAAAAACAACGGGTTTATAATGCATTTAAGAAATACAAGTCTTATATTCTATGGGAACATTTCAGAAAAATTTGAAAAACTGTTCATAGAGAAATGACCAAATCCAAAAATGATTATCTGAGAGGTCTGGTAGATGAATCACCCAACACAGGGAGTACAACTGTTGGGAAGATTATGGTCCTACGTCAAAACAATCCGGCGTGAAAGTTGTAGAGTTGCAACACTTAATGTGGATGGAGTTGAAATATCCAGCAGCAAAGTTACAAGTATTCGAGTGTCTTTACAATTGAAGACACCACGGAAATACCAAAATTGAAGGTGACCCTTTCCCCACAATTAATAATTTGACAATAGATACAGAAGGAGTGAGAAAACTCCTTGAGGACATAAATCCAAAGAAAGCCTCCGGACCTGATGGAGTATTATACTGAAAGAGTTCAATCAAGAACTGGCTCCCATTATCAAGTTTATATTTTCCCAATCACTTGAAACAGGTGACATCCCTTGTGACTGGCTTACTGCCAATAATAGTACGGCAATTTTTAAAAAGGGACCGAAAAACAATCCGGCCAATTACAGGCCAGTGTCCCTCACGTCAGTCACATGCAAAATCATGGAGCACATTCTCTTTCGTCATATAATGTCTCATTTAGAAAAATACAATATTCTTTCTGACTTTCAACGTGGGTTTAGATCAAACCATAGCTGTGAATCTCAATTGATACTTACCATAGAAGACCTTGCACGAAATCTTGATAATAGCTTGCAAACAGATCTACAAATTCTCGCATCAACGACAGCTTAAGAAGCTAGACCATTATGGTATAAGGGGTTCAATCTGGAAATGGATACAAAATGCAAGTATAACAGTTATTGAAAAGAGCGCGCTTTAAAGTTGGCCAATTTTAGAAAACATCCATGTCGATAAATGAATTTCCTCATATGCTTCATTTATCCAAATTGTTTGAATTTTTAATATATGTTGTGTGAAGCCTTTCCGAAGCTACCATCGGGTCCTCATTGTGTTGTTTTAAGAGCTACTGCCTGTTTTTATGGATTTTTAAAGATCGCTCACAAATCAGTAAATATAGGCCTATTGAAATAAAAGGACGTACCACCATTTAGCTGAAATACTTATCTTTCTAAGCATGTAAATTATTTCCGTCGACAACGAATGAAACACTTGTGGAAAACTAGTTGAAACAAATCATTTTCAAAGATATTTTTAGGGAGTAATTTTCCAAACCACAATAGCTCTAAGCCATTGTATGTGTCCAAGGCCATACTATTTTTGTATACGGGGTACAGTGGATTGCTTGTTCCTTTTACTATTTGTCCTCCCATGTTATTCCAGATAACAAAAATGTTAATTTAAAGTCTCATTGCAAATGAATTTTTATTTTTACTTTTCGGATTTTCGGACAAACTTTGTATGTTTTGTATTATATTTAAGTAATTAACTGCAGTTTCTTTATTCAACATCATGACAGGTTCATACTTGACTAATTTATGGGGAATGAATTAAATATTGAAAAAACCCAAAATTACTCATGCCTAATTTACATAAAAATATCATGAATACATAATTACCTGTAATTAGCTAATTTGCATAATTAATTACTTTTTTGTGTATTTTTTGCTATCAATTGAAATAACTTTGTATACCTATGTGTGCAAAAAAACCGCACATTTAGCTGAACTTAGTCATTTTTTCACCTTTAATTTGTCTGCAGATTGGCGGAATTTGCTAAAATAGTATATTTGGTTAATTTATTATAATTATTCAATAATAGATTTTTAAATTTTGTTTTCTTTAATGAAGTTAGGAAAGATAGGCATTTAACCTGTGATACTTAAATTAGCGCTGCTTTTTCAAGCAAGCGTCCAAATAAACCTTCGAAATCTCGAAATGTGCCAATGTTGTCATTATAGCCATTTGTGGCAGGTTTTAATTCCATTTACGAGCATCTTAAAATTGACACTACATCACAATGCATTGACCGATTTCAATTCCGTTTTTTGATTTCTGATGCTTTAATAAAGCTCATTCATGTAGAAACATTAAATAACGTGTTCTGCTGCGCTTATTTTTCAGGTGATATGCCTATTAATAACTATAAAAGACTAGCATTCTAAATTATTTAAATCGGCCCCACACTACAAGAACGCCGAAAAAATATCCATCTATGTATAAAATTCAATCAGAAGATATATCAATTCAAATTCCTGATTATATTCACAGGCAACCCGTCACATGCACCAGACAATATCATCCTCTGAAGTTCCGGTCCATGAATGTATCATCAAATGTGTACAAATACAATTTCTTTCCAAATATCAGATCAGAATGGAATAACCTCCCATCATCTGCTCTAGTCTTGTAGTATTCAATACTTCAAAACTGCACTACGAGGGCTGGTCAATAAGTTCCCGCAACTATGGTGTATCTCCGCTCATGCATGACTTGGATGGATGTTACTTAAGCTAAATTCAAGTTTGTACTTTTGTCTTTCAAAACGAATATGTATTAGCGATGCTGAATGCTTGATTACGTAATGACATTAGCATAAACACAATAGCGTATGGGCACTGCCTGATTTATGGTGAAAAGTAGTCAAGAAAATCTCGCGCCAAATTGAGGTATTGTTACATAATTCTAAATATCTCGAGAATAAAAGTATAGAATCTGGCACGGTTTTTGCAGCTTTATAGACCGATAACATAGACATGATACTGGACTCTTTTTAGACATATACCATTTTATTAAATAAAATAAATCGTGTTGAATATCTCCAATTTTGAGTAGGCTTGATCACCCATTGTTCTTCACATAATAAGAGATAGAAAGATTAATCGATGACAAAATTTAACCAATGGTACCTGGTTTGATTGGGTATCTACTGATTATAAAAAAGGGAGGTCCCAGTGGTGAAACCATAAACATTTCTTTCTTAATGAACCCTTAATTTCAAAAGGTCTTGTTTTTGTAATTAAAGTAGCACACCATAGAGAGGCTCTGGATTGAATAAGAAATTTGAATTTCGAAAGGTGTGTCTAATTTTAGCATAAGACTTGGTATAGTAATTCACTCACACAGCTACTGTTCCGCAAACCTTGTATTAGTCATATTTTTAGCGCGTTTATGATGAATTTTGACTTTTTTCATACATTTTTGGTACTTTCAATCATGCATACCATCAACGCATGCGCATATTTCTATTTTTGTTGCAACAAATTCTATTGTCCGGACTATGATCTCTAATACCATACCAATAACCATATTTGGTTTTGTTTTATTTTGGAGATAATTTGGATTCTTTCTTCTGCCGTGTGGGCTCTTTTTTTCGCGATTTTCACACCATTTTTGCTTGTTGTTATAGGCCTATTTCTGGTGAAGTTCAAAGACGGTCCCTTTCCTCATCTGTTGACGGATACATTTCTTCTTTCACAATTATCAATTGAATATACTCAGATTACCTCATACCAAAAATAAGGCTTGTAAACTGCTTTGGTCCTTACTTCTGCTTCTTTTTATTACACGTTCCTCAAAGCCAATTCAAATTTCTAGCCAATGTTGACAATTGTCAGTGTACATATAGCAATGACTTTATGCAAATGAGATTACGTAATTAAAGGTACTCTGATACTAATTGTTGTGCGTTTTGAAAGACAAAGGTACAAACTTTATTGATCGTAAGTAACAGTCATCTAAGTCATGCATGAGCGGAGATAAATAATGGTTGCGGGATATTATTGACCAACCCTCGTATGTAATAATGTAATGTAACTTAATGTTTAATCTGTATTCTCGTATAAGTATTTGTGTTTTCATCGTAGGCCATTTTTCTTCTCAATTAGATGTCTCTTTTTTGCGATTTTATTGAGTATTTGTTTAGATTAGATTTAGATTTCGTACCCGTTTTTCACTCTGTCCTCGAATAAGATTTGGCTACATCAAATATTAACATGAAACACACGGTCAATGACATGGAAAGATAATTATATATAAATAGATAAATAGCATTTGGCTTCGGAACGCATTCACTAGTATAATAAACCACCAGCTGGCTTTCAAGATCTACACAACCGTATTACTGCTGCATTTGCAAGTGTCCGTCGCACAAGGATGGTACGCAACGCAATTAATTTAATGAGGACCAGGACTGAATCCTGTGTTCATCAAGGAGGCAACCAGGTAGAGGGCAGAGCAGCACAGTAAACTCACTTCAGAGGAAACAGAGACAAACCAAACAGCCCTTTTCAGGGCTTATCCCAAAAAGAGAAATGATTTATGCTGTAAATAAAAAGAAAGCAAGAAACAACAAAATAAGAAATAAGAATCATAACAAAAAACATTAATAACCAAGAAATATAAGTAATTGCAAATAGAGCAAAAAAGAAGTCCCATCCAACATCCATTTTGCCCACAAATTAAAGACACTTAACACAGTCCATAGCCCATAAGCCCACCGGTAAAGTCAATTCCCTAAATAAAGTTGTTATTTTATAAAGCTATCACTGAGGATCTAGGAATGTTTAAAATCCATGCATGGTTCGTGTACTCCTTTTCAATCTTTTTTAAAAGTTGGCAAGCTTCCTTAGTGGACAGAGTGAAAAAACTGGTATATATTTTTAAATCTAGCTTATCTTCAAAAGTTGTGAGCCGATTAAAATGTTTTGTTCAGTTTATTAAAGCTAATGATTAAAGGTTTCTTTACATATTAAAATATATTTGATCAACTTTCTGAAATAGAGGGGGGGGGGGCTACATGCACTAAATGAAAGATACAGATTGAGCTATGTTTCACTTGGCAGAGCTTTATGTTTTTACATATGAAAAGGTTTGACTACAAAAACGATTCTCTTCTACGCACAGGTTCTATCCTTTTTTTCCTCCATCCAATCAGAATTTTTTTTATATCGAACGAAAGCTAACATTTCCCCCTAAAAGCACCTTTTTTATTATGTCAACAGATAATGCAATATAATGTATAATAGCAAGGCGAATGTGGTACATCTGTTGAAAACGACCTATTCCACCACAATTCTTGACCACGATATAGGTTTAAAAATTCAAAACCTCAAGTGTTCCTTACAATGTTTTTTCACATTTTATGTCATTAAATGAAAGAGCACATAATTGTCCATATACTTGCTTCATTTTAATGAAAAATAGCCAATTATTTTTAAACTGCAAATCTTGTGCTCAAAAATTTTCGCCTATTTTGTCATACGGTTGTACATTCAATGAACTATGACTTTGCTAAAGAGCGCTTTGAAATTGATATGATCCTCAAAAAGTTAGTGTTGTATTTTCTGGAATGGAGAGTATTGTAATCTTTTTCTACATATTGATGTTTTTTTTCCAGTTTTATAAAAATGTTCCAATAAGCGCCCAATTGACTTCAGATAATTTTAAGGTCATCCTTTACGCTCATTTCAGGAAAAACGATTGGACCTATACACGTTTGTGCTTCTCATATCAAAGCCGATGGAGCAATACAACTCAAAATTTGGAAACAAATTGTCTTAATGGTAGACCACCAACAAACGCCGTTTAATAAGTATATGGAACTAGTATGGCTTCACAGAACCACAAACCGCGTCATTTTGATATTCGACAAATTAAAACCACAAACCGCGAAAGACCGCCAAAAATCGAAGCTCAATAGGGTTATCCAAGTATATTGCCCCGCAGGGCTACAAAGAACCACATGCGAAAGGTGGATATCTGGAATAAAGTACTGATTTTGGAAGATGGAGCTAGCATACTCCATCTTTGATCTTATCATGGTCTTGTAAATTATGACTCTCTGAGCAGGTACTAAAAATGATGCGGCTCCCTAAGCTGAGATTATATCGCACCACTCGATTTGTGAAAAGGTCGTGAACAGATTGTTTTAATAGAAAACAGAATATGAAAAAAGCACACACGTTTAACTTATGTAAAACAAGGAAAAGGATATCTTATCTTACAAAATATTGATATGTGCAACATGTTTGCGTTTATCAATCAATTGTAAATTGTACAAGAACAAATATGTAAAGTAGAGTCTCTTGGGACATTCAGTTAACGCCAATGCTTGTTTGAACACTTGTTTTATCCCTTAAATCTTAATGAAGAACAAATAAGGTTATCTTGCATTTCGGGTTGTCAAATTTGCCACGCATGCATAAAGTGGAAAAAAAAGCCTGAAGTATAACTCCGCATATAAAACTCGTAAATAATAAATATAAATAAGGCTGGGCTTGATCCTTAGAGACCATTTATGTAGTATTTGGTTAGTAAAATAGGCGCAAAAAATAGAAAATTAAAATGTTATTACTGATGAAGAAATTTACAGTCATTAAGGAGATTAACACGGCCTAAGTCTTACCAAAATGCTCATTCCTGCAAAGAATAAAAACTTACATCTATGGAATTTATTTCTTCTATTGATAGGAAATTCAATTATATCAATTTCAGAAGGCTACAAGCCAGCTATATTATCAGGTGAGTGTGTTGTATATATAATATATCTTATTCATTGTGTTAAAAAGTGGGAGTTTGACACACGGGTGTTGGTATATTTTTTGTTCTCACCTTCCGAAGTTCAGACCGCACGTTTTGTTTTCTTATGACTTTGTGATCTATCACAAATGACATTTGAGAAACCCAAACCAAATAGGACAATACTTGTTAGACCATGTCGTTATAAAAGATACTTTTGCTGGGTGTTGATACCATTTAGGCAAAAAATGGCCATGAAATACAGACTTATATCTTGGACGACTTCTTGGATTTTATTAGTATTATTAGTAAATCTCACATTTGGAAGAAAAAGAGGTAAGTATTCCTTTTATAGTTTAAGTATGATGTAGTTTTCATCACTGACGGACCAAAATACTGGGCGCGTAAAACAACATAAATGGCAAATTGGTTCCCCTAATTATGGGTTAATTATGAGTTTGGGAGGATAACAAAGGACTAAAACTAACACTACACAAAGAGGTAAATAAAGGATTTAAAGAAAATGCAGCTCAAATGTTTGTATTTGTAGCGGTTTGTGTACGTATAAAACTTAATTTTATTTCATTATGTCACCAGCGCTTTCCAAGGATGAAACCAAACTCAAATTTGTATCGTAATATATCGTTGCCTGTTCGGATCAAAGGCGTGTTCCATCAGGAAACAAAATAAAAAAGGCTTAGATATAAATTAAGATGTCCTATGCACTTAACAAATTACTTGGATACAGCTTGCGAGTGATAATATTTCATTTTTCGCTTTTCAGTATTAATTTATCTATCATTGTTTTGTTATCAACATGGGGACTATCAGTCATGACATTCACCAATCAACTTAGCCTTCCAGAAAATGATTAAATAATGAATGATCTAGTATTGAGTATATAAGTGGTATGTGCAAGATGCAATGTAAATTGCACCGACATTTGACTAAAAATGGACTTGAAAGGACAACTTTTTTTCTGGATAAAAGCGTTGATGGTATTTATGTTGTTAGCTGGCAACTCATTCGTGATCGCTGCAAGACGTAGAGGTAAGCAGTAATCGGAATGAATCTCAAATAATGATGCTTGCACAAGTTCTAATATCAGTCAAGTTAGCTCAATCGTTAAGGCGTTCGACTATGGTGCGAGAGGTTGCGAGTTCGAACCCTAGCGGTGCCTAGTATGCTCTTGTGGAAAAATTGAGCTAGCTTGAAATTCCCCTGGACCAGGAACTCACTGCTAATTGTCTCGTTGTAACCCTTACGAAATTCGGAGAGCTGATCCTGGTTGCGATGGTTATTTGTGGAATGTCTAGGGTGTGCGCTCTTGTAGCAGCAGAGTCCCTGATTTGTTGTTAAAATGGTTTATGGAATGATGTGGGCCGTAGTGGTCAGCGACAACCTGTAAAGTGTGCTGATGCTTGTGGATCAACGTCTAGGCGTTATGCCTGTGCGTAGCGCACTATAAATCACTTCACTTTTTTTTTAAAAACAAAATCAGTTTTAGAAATAATCTACAACGTTAATTGAAAAAAAAAACACCTGAAATTGAAATACTTCTCTTTATTGTGACGAGCATTAGAGTTATTCGTGCGTTTTGAAGTGGTAGAGTTTCATTAAACATTTAAATAGACATGGCTATCTGCTTTTGGTACAGTTTGTAGAATAAAACTACAAGTTCCTCCACGGTACTTGTTACGTGTATTAGATCAGTCAATAGGAAGTTCCTAGACCGAATCTTGCATTAGGGTGGTATATTAAGGGTAGACGCGGTATTGTTGGTAGAAGCAGCCAAAATATCGATTTTCATTATCTTAATCAATATATTATTGAAAAAGTTCATTCTACAAATCATATACTTTGAAAACTTACTTGATTTATTGTTGTTAACGAGTTATGTACTTATATATGCGCTTATATCTTTGATATTTGAATTCGCAAGATGCTGTGAACTACCAAATCGCAACACTTTAAAATAAACTCCTAAATATTTTTGAAAACTTTCAAAAACGGCTCTATATCAGAAATATTTGAAATCTATCGCCATATTGTTTCATATCAGTGAAAACATTGTTCTTTCTTGTAAACAATGACACCTCATTTCTGACGATAACTTATTCCACGGTTGAGTAACTTTTTTTGAAAGAAAATGTGCCAAACTGACCATTGCCTGCGCTCATCTCATTGCTTTGAATGAATGAATGAATGAATGAATGAATGAATGAATGAATGAATGAATGAATGAGTGGGTTAATGTACGAGTATGAATAAAATGAATGAATAAAAAGTTGTTTGCAGTATATCGTTTTGAATGAAAAGTGCTAGGATTAACAGTTCTAAAGGTGGATCGAAATGTCAATCTTTCTTGCTGGTCACTTCTTTATACTATAGTGGTCATTTGCAAGAAAGTTCTAATCAGCCATGTTTCGATTATCTGATCTGGATAAAGCTATTGGTCAGCTTGAGGCTGGCATACTTCAAAATCAATTTGCGGCAACTTTTGGAGTTTCCCGCAGTATGATCTCCAAGCTAAAAGCCAAGTTTCCTTAGACCGGAGATGTCAAAGACAGACCCAGAAGTGGCCGCCCAAGAAAAACAACGGCTGCAGAAGACCGGTACATCAGCATGACCAGGCTGCCAGCACTTCGAAACCTTACTCATGTTTACTGATGCAAATGGCGCAGACAGTGGCAGATTTGGCACATTTTGTTTGAGACCTCTCTGTCTTTCAAAGACAGTTGCTCAACCGTGGAATACGTTATGGTCACAAATTTGATGTAATTTTTGACATGAAAGAACAATGTTTATATTGATATGAAACAATACGGAAATAAATTTTAAATATTTCTGATATATAGCCGTTCTGGAAAGTTTCCAAACTTTTTTTGAAGAGTTTAGTTGCTAACCTTAACAATGCGCACAAAAGTATCTTTACACTAAAATGTGATTTCTTATAGACACTTGACCTAAATTACAACATAAAGTAATTAATTGATTGAGAATTTTGTTCCGCTTATTGTGAAAACTCATTCGACACGTTGCGACTTTATTTCCAAATATTGAATGAAAAAAGTAGAGTTTCGAACATGAAAAGTTTTGATATCTTCTCCTTCAGGACATGCCCGCCGCCTTTTGTAACGGACGTATTACAGTTTTGAAATGCTGAGGAAGTTTGGGGGAAATAAAAGTCGAATCGTACCAAATGAGATATCAAATGCGCAGGTTAAATATTCTCCATCTACCGACTTTATTTGGTAATTTGAGTATGCTAATTACTGCGAGATATTGCGTTTGTTTTAACTGTAACGATACCTGTGCTTAGTATAGTTTTTAACGCACGATTATCGTATCATTTTGCTGTTTGACGAGAAAAGTTTTTGTTCTTACTATAACTATGTTTTTAATTTTTATTTTTTTCAAAAATTAATCCGCCCAGTGTATGGGCTTAAATTTAATTCTTGAAGGCGCACTACAATTTTAATGTTTTTACGGTTTAGTGCTTTGAAAAAAAGGTCAATTCAGCTCTTGTACATTAGGGATTTAAATCGTCTACTCTCTATTAAGGCGTGGAAAGGACGGCATTTCACTGTAACATATTGACAGAGATCACTAAATCGGAGTGAGGGAAAGAGGGAAAAAACTTTGAGACTTTTAAATGTGTGATAACTCTGCACGAAATTAGTATTTTGTAATTGTATAAATAATAGTTTTTTAACCATTTTACTAAATGTGACAATCCTTTAATGTGGTATTATTCGAGGAGCAAAATGTGTTTACAAAATTTGCTATGCGTCTCCTTTGGATAATGTGTTGAACATATTTATAGTTTTCGTACTTACAAATTGTTTTCGTTACCTAGATAACTGTTGTTGTTTCACTTAAATCAGGATATGTGTCTAAATAAACGGTTTCCCATCATGCCATTTTGCACAACCTATTTGTCACATATATGAGGTGTAGTGAATTGAAATGTATAGCTATAGTTGTGTTCAAGTGGTATAGATGACGGCTATCACAATTATTATTAAAGCATCTTATTTTCCTGTTTCAAGTCTGACAGAATGCGTAATTGTTTCAATTTGTACAGATTATTCACCAGGATTGTTAATACTCATACATGTATTTAAAAATCATCATTACACATAAGCAAATATTGTAAATTGAAAGTACCGAATTATCAAGCATGGTCCGCATTAGGGTTAATAAAAATGCAGTTGGTTTAAAAAATAACATGGTTAACACCTTAATCATCGAATTTTGATGGGGGGTTTTGTGCAATTAAGGTAATACAATATACGATTTTGAATTAATCCTCAATATTTACAGAGATCCGTGGCTTAATTTCACGGTGAGTATTTCCTGTAATTGTCCTATAGCATAAGCATGTGTTAGTACACCACATCCTTGAGTACACCGAGTAGCAGACCTCCGTTGATGGCCAACTTTATTACAGAGCCTTTCTGTATAGAATCTAATTTCTCGCATTCCTCGTCCCCGTCGGCTCCATTTCACCTAAAATGTGAAATGATGCGGCCTTGGAGGGTATTGTAAACTGCATTCTATCACCCGTCTTACCGGTAGACAAAATAATGCTGACAGTTTACAACACAAAATAATCTAACATCGAATTTTAAGCGGCTTTAATCCACCCGATTGGGCAGTCACAACACCAGTTTAGTGTTACGGGGACCCAGTTTGCATTTTTGTCAAAAAAACCCAAAAAACTACACACTGGTAATAAAAGTTATTATATATTATAGGGAAAATGAATCCGATTACTTCACTAACATTTCAGTGATTCAAGACAAGTGGTTCATTATATATGTTAAGAAGTGAAGTACATTCTAGCGATACCTCTTTTCTTATCATAAATAACTTACCGCTTTTCTTGAGTCACTGAAATTCCAGGGTAGTAACTGGATTTATTGATTAGTTTAGGTATTTCATGTTAAAAGTGAATAAACAACATATTTTGGGTGATTTGAGGGTACTGAATTAAAGAACGTTGTTTATCACGCTCAATTGACCTTTTCGGCGAATCCCATAATTTCTTGTGGTAGACCACAGATGTCGTCATTTGACGTCACTCCGACTTGAAATGCGCAATGTGCGCATCAGCTTGACGTCAAACGACGACACGTGGGTCTTACCGCAGGGAATCATGGGATTTACCAAAAAGGTCAATTGTGGGGTCTTGACCCTAAAAATAAAATTCAAAGTGTAATGCAATGATACTACTATAACTTATTCACATAAGGACATTGTGTCCAAATACGATCTTATCAACAATGAATTAAAAGAAGTAAATAATTGGTTTAAGGCTAATAAGCTATCAGTGAATGCAAGCAAGACTAATTATATGGTGCTTGGTACAAATCACAAAACATCACACGTATTGTACAATGTTACTAAAAATATTATATTAGATAATGCAATCCTGGAAAGGTTGAATAAGACCAAATTTCTTGGAGTGACAATTGATGAGAATTTAACTTGGAAATTTCATATTACCAACATCTCAAAGAATATATCTAGAGGTGTTGGTGTAATAAACCAACTGAAACATTTTGTCCCCGAGCGAATAATGTATTCACTATATTGTACTTTAATACTTCCTTACATAAACTATGGTATCTTAGCATGGGGAAATACTTGTCAAAAATATTTGGAAAAGATTTAAAAAAAACAAAAAAAAGCCCTTAGAATGATATCGAATAGTCACTTTTTAAGTCACTCAGCCCCTATTTTCAAGAATTACAATTTGCTTAATGTTTATGATAGTTATGATCTCGAACTAAGCACTTTTATGTACAAGTATAATACCAATCAGTTACCAAAGGCCTTCAATAGTTATTTTGTTGAGCAGAGGAATCACCTCAGGTATCACACAAGAAACGCTGAAGATTACAAGATCTGTCTTACAAAAACAGAGTTTGCTAACAAAACAATAAGAACCACCGGGCCAAGAAAATGGCATTCGATTGACAGATGCGCCAAAACGGCTACATCAGTAAAACTCTTTAGATCCCTAATTAAAACAAACCTTATAGAAATGTACACTTAATACCTCTTAGTTTGGATTTACTTATTTTATTTTTCTCCTTTTAAAACAAAAAAAATCGATTAAAATTAACTGATCTCTTATAGCATTTATATTATATTCACAAAATGTCAGCTTTCTTGTGCGATATACGTACGTGAGCAAATGTTATGAAATCCTAATTTATATTCTGCATGTTCTTTATGCATCATTTTTTCCTGCTTAGTTTGTTCTACATGAATGTATGAAAGAGGGTGGGGGTGTTTGTATGTATGTAATTGTATTTTATTAGACAAATTAAGAAACTTAGGCTAAGGTTAAGGGGGTGCTTGTTCAGGCCTTTTTGGCCTTCTGAGCATCTCCTCATTCAAATGTGTTGTTTTGCTGTTATTGTATTGTTGTATTTTGAATGAAATAAAGATTGATTGATTGATTGATTGATAGTAACAAAAACCAACATGCTGCGATTTTGCTCATTTTAAAGGGGTACAAATTTCAAGTTACTACGATTTTCTTAAAATTTGCATCAAATTGTTCCTCTATCTTCAACGATTAAAAAAGAATAGTTTGCATAATATCAACTTATATAGCGTCTAAATCCAAGAAATTTGCACTAAGGCGCTGGGGAAATATACAAAGAGCACACATATGCAAACAAATGGAAAAGAAATACATAACATACATGATATAAATTTCAAACACATGATGTTTTACACGTTTCTTCAAAATGTCAATGGATTTTGTATGTCTGACAGTTTGTTCCTTATACGGGGTTCATAGCAGGAGAAAGACCTGTGAATGTTGAATGTGGAGTTTTGTATTGGTGTTGATGATGTTGTGGAGCGAAAATATCTGCGACCGGTTTGTATATGGAGCATATCAGAAATTCAATCAGTAGTGTGTTGGTGTCCTTGTACAATACATTTGATGTCGTTTGTCAAATTCACGCAGGTGCAAAATGGGGAGCTGTTGAGGCGGGATAGTCATACCAGCGCGTTATTTTTTGGCTGCTAAATGATGTGATTTATCCTAGTGACAGTGGAATAAATGTCAAGTGCTTTGATATCAGTTTAATTACAGACATATTACGCTATTACAAATGTCTACAGTTATTAATTTATTAGTTAGGTGAAAAAGTTCACTTTGGTGACCACTCTCTGGCTAGTAAGGTTTGACGATTGATTCGACTTCTATGGACCATTTAGAATAGCCACCATGTCCCTCGTGAAAATCCCGGCATTTTTCGCTAGAGGCCAAAATCCAAAATGGCCGCCACCACCATTTTGAAAATTTAAGTTTTGAACCAGAGCACCTATAATCATGCACAAAGACACTTTTTCGGATATGTCGAGTGCAAGGATTCCGATTCTGACATTAGTTTGACATTATGGCATCATTTTCACCCAGAAATCCAAGATGGTGGCCGGCACCATCTTGAAAAATTTAGTTTTGGATAAGTCGACCACAAGGATTTCAAATTTGACATTACTTTGACATTACGAACTCATATTTACCCAGAAATCCAAGATGGTGGCCGCCGGCGCCATCTTGAAAAAAATAAGTTTTGAACCAGATTACCTAAAATCGTGTACAAAGACACTTTTTCCGGTAAGTCGACCCCAAGAAATCCGAATCTGACATTAATTTGACGTTACAAAATAATTTTAAAATGCCGGGATTTTCGCGAGGGACATGGTGGCTATTTTTTTCTAAATGGTCCATAGAATCAATCGTCAAACCTTACTAGCCAGAGAGTGGTCACCAAAGTGAACTTTTTCACCTAACTATATTATTGATTTAAACATTTATAATTGAAAATAATTAATCATATTTCTTTTCTTGTCATTAATTTATTGCTTGAACCTTTGGACTCTAAAGGGCCATGCCAGGAGCCATGTGGAGGTAAGTTGCATTCGTTGTCTATTTGGACATGCTGTTGGCAAATTGTTGTCATTATTGACGTTGGTATTTTTTTTTTTATCTTCTCGTTGGTTTTGCCTTAATTAATATAGTTTGTACAAATTTAAGGAATAAATGCAAAGGCGGAACAACATGAGTGCAGCAAAGTTGTCTAGTTTGTTCAACTTTGTGATTATATTGTAAATGTTTCCGTCGTTGAAAATAATTCCGTCGTCAAATACTTTCAAAATGTTTTTTTAAACATATTACAAATTCAGAATCCCCCCAAGTGTAATAATTTTGCTATTCAATTAATACTTAAATTTGATGATATTTATCTACATAATTCATATCCTTTTCTGTATAGTGGTCAATGCATGAGGATTTGGTCACGCTTGCTGGTCTTAATAAAAGCGCATTTATAAATAAATTCCGATTCGTCGAATAAGTTGAGGATTCTTTTTGAAATTAGAATATTCATCGAAATTGGAAATGTAGGATTTACACCTGATTTTAAGATAACACCCATCAGAAACCTTTGTTTCCGCACAAATATTAAAGTTTCATTTTTATTTTATTTATTTTCTTTTGTTTTGCATTCGAGAAGGTTCCGTTGCTACTGCAGAAACGGGTAAGACATAGGCCTGCAACAAGAAACAAACGAAACATGTTAAATAAAATTGATTTAATACTGTTTTCAATTAATGGATTTTTACATACAAATTGGTGCGTTTAAAATATCGATGGATTAACATTAGTAAATAACGGCCAGGATAGAAAATAATGAGGTAAATAGGATAAGTTAATTAAGGCCCATAATGGTCACACAATGACCACTAGGAATGTTGCCCATAATATTTTGATATTAGAGGGATGGGGCTAGGGGGCAAGTGGGCAAGCCAATTTTTAAGGGAGAAAATTTTACTTGCCTAAAAAGTACTAAAAAAGGTCTAAAATCTTAAATATCAGGACGGTCAGCATCCCACGGGGAAAGAGGGGGGGGGAGGGAGAGGACACAGGGGAAGCTGTCCCTTGGGGTTTTAAATCCTGATTTTCGTTGCGTGTATTTACATGAAGATTACAAAGTATACTCGTATAGATATCAAAAAAGCTCAATTCAATAAAGACATGACTTGGAGATGAATTTACAAATAATAATTACTTGGAGATGAATTACATTACTTTCGGCTATTCCAATCTCTGTGGTTAAGTCTTTCTAATCGGAACGCCATTCTATTTAATCTGTATGATTTGGTCAAATTTACTCCGGTGATGAGTTGTGGTAAAATGTTCTCATTCAGTTAATCAACACATGTTACTCCGCGGTATTCTACTCTTTTTAGTTAGTATTTTGTAATAAATTATATGATTGAACTAACTGTATTGATGCTGACGCAGGTCAAATGGCGTATGGATGATGTCGGTTGTCAGCTAGATATTTAAAAATATCAAATTTGTCATAAAATTTGTATTATATAGCGAATTTAAAAAAAAATCCAAAATATGTGATATCAGGAGGACATTCCTCGTATTCAGAATGCAATTCGATAGCTCCTACAAAAATACTGTTTATACCCGATCCCTTAAATTGTACAGCAAATAAATGCTCATCGACTGTGTAAATTGTAGACTGTAGTTTGTAGACACATTGGATTTGCACAAAGTGTTTTATTTAAATGCTAAAACTAAAAAGAAAAAAGTATGACACCTTCCACTGCACTCGCCGTAAGCGTAGAAAGGTTGGAATTTACCCTGGAGTTATGGAAACATTTGGGATTCATAACTGCTATTTTGATTCTAAAGAACTTCAAAGAATACGATTTAAAATGGTAGACATTATAGACTGTGTAAATGTGTATAAAAATTCTCTGTTTTGGAGAAAATATTTTTTACCAAATGAAGGTTTTTACCTAAATGTTTTGGCGACATAAAGAACAAAAGTTCTTCAGTATTTTTTCTATTACTCTTAAAAAACTGTATAGATATTTAAGAACCCATTTTGATTTTTTTTGGTAATTTTACCAACTTCGCTAAAAAATAACCAAAAAAAATAAAGGTTTAAAATAGTTTACAAGTACTTGATTTTATCGTTATTCAGATTTTGTTTACTTTGACTCTCTGTTGGTTATTTATATTGTAGATAATCAATGATTAAAATTTCAAATAAAGAAAAGGTAAATACTGTTGGTGTATGTAAATAATTGCGATTATAAATAACGAATGACCATAATATATATTGACTATCTTGTTTATATGCAGCAGACAAGAAATTGTCATAATGTATTGACTATGTACATGACTCAAAAGAGGTAAATACACCGTATGAATTTTGTGACAAAACTTTTGAATTCTTTTTGCGGTTAACAAACATAAGAGCTAACACAGCTGTAAACAAAAACAAAAGTAAGTTTGTTCGTCAGTGCCACTGCTGCATTGGCATCCATAAACAGTTTTGTATTTCACAAATTGTTGCAAGTTTTAACACCCGAAAGTGGCCAAGGTACTTCTAAACTCCGTTGTGGCCGCCTTCAGGAAACAACGCATTTTGAGTATACCGTATACGATATACCTTGTATATGTACCGATACACTTGCTGTTTATAGTGAGACACAATTACCGCACAGATTATATACCAACTAATGCGGCCTATACACGATCAATTTGATTGATCAATATTGGATACCTAAGGCCCTGTATCCATAGGCTGTTCCCTTGTGGCGTGTGCCCTTGTTCCGTGTTCCTTGTTCCCTTGTGACGCGCCACACAGACAATGAACCTTTGTTTTGCTTAGTGGCCGTATCCATAGGCTGTACCCACTATACATGTGTCCTTGTGTACGGCACATGTTCCGTGTGACCTGCAGCACAGAGAATGAACATGTTCATTCTTTTGCCGACGCCACAAGAGAACACATGGCATTTTAATACTCATAGATATGACTGAATCTGATTTGATTGAGGAGGTGAGGGGTTATCCGCTGCTGTGGGACCCCCAAAAAAAGATTACCATGATATGAGCACCAGCGAGCAAAAGAAATGCCATGGCGGCATCCTGCTCATCTTCAGTAGTTGGGTTCATCATTTATCTTTGAATAAAAAAGGTTCACTTACACATTTTCGATGTTTGTTTTATTAGCATTCTCATCAACGTTTCTTTTCTCATATAATAGTATTAGGTATTGCAGAATTAATCCCTACCTTTTGTTTCCGTTTATTCCACCATACCAAATACAATGCAAATTTTTTTTTTTTTTGCGTTATGTCTCCCATGAGGGTGAAGGATGACTAAAATCCTCGGTGCACACATGCGTGCACACGCCACAGTGAACATGGAATGGCTACATGGTGGTACAAGGCCAGGTCACAAGGCCACAACGCCACAAGGGCACACACCACAAGGGAACAGTCTATGGATCCATAGGCTGTTCCCTTGTGGCGTGTACCCTTGTTCCGCGTTCACTCGTTCCCATGTGACTTGCCACACGGACAACGAACCTTTGTTTTGCTTAGTGGCCGTAGCGGTTTTTAGCTCAATATACATTAATATTAAAATATTCCAGCGCCATTAGATCTGATTTATGATAAAGCAAATTATATGTAATGCATGTAACTATTTCTGGGTCCATTTAAGCATTTTGCTGTTAAATTTAGGCAATTTTGTGGTCAAAATTAATTGTGGCAACACCCTATTCCAAAACTGCTTGCTTGCTTGCAAACAAAATGCCGACAACAAGTATAAAGAGATTCAATGACCATCCGTGTATTGTGTAACATGTTTAAAATTAGATGAAATGACTCAAAACTACGCATTAATATAGGAAGGCTTATCAGCTTGCCACAGACTAATTAGAGCAAAGAACTGGACTTAATAAAACTGAAACAATCACGTTTAAATGATTTTGTCACTTTTTGAAACGTATCTATTTTCTGGTTTTATTTATTTATTTATTTTTATTATTAGGTCTCACTAAAGCTCACTATTAAAACCACTTTGCGTGCATCTTTTTATTTATCTGCCTTGAAGCTGCAATTTCATCGTTTCCAACAAACAAAATTAACAAACGTTAGTTTTGAATAGCAGCCGAGCGCTGATTGTACACTAAAGGAGAGAGTTTTTATATTTACCAAATTAAAAATAAATCGTGTTTTATGTTTTTGTCACATGTCGTCCTAATGTTCGCAATAATACCAGAAACAGCTTAAGGGCTCTGGTAGCAACGTTTGGACAGTATTTTTTGTGGGAAATAAGAGCACATTAGACATATCGAATTGCAAGGTCACAATTTTTAATTGATCGTCGATTTACATCCTAGCTACACACACTTTAAGTACATAGGCCCTGTATCCATAGGCTGTTCCCTTGTGGCGTGTACCCTTGTTCCGTGTTCACTTGTTCCCATGTGACCTGCCACACAGACAACGAACCTTTGTTTTGCTTAGTGGCCGTAGCGGTTTTTAGCTCAATATACATTAATATTAAAATATTCCAGCGCCATTAGATCTGATTTATGATAAAGCAAATTATATGTAATGCATGTAACTAATTCTGGGTCCATTTAAGCATTTTGCTGTTAAATTTAAGCAATTTTGTGGTCAAAATTAATTGTGGCAACACCCTATTCCAAAACTGCTCGCTTGCTTGCAAGCAAAATGCCGACAACAAGTAAAAAGGATTCAATTACTCGACCATCCGTGTATTGTGTAACATGTTTAAAATTAGATGAAATGACTCAAAACTACGCATTAATAAAGGAAGGCTTATCGGCTTGCCACAAACTAATTAGAGCAAAGAACTGGACTTAATAAAACTTAAACAATCACGTTTGAATGATTTTGTCACTTTTTGAAACGTATCTATTTTGTGGTAAGTGTCTTCAATTGATTCTAAAAACACAAAATATGTCTTACGCACACTACAATGGTTCATTTGTAAAAGATGTGTTAACATCACATTTGTGGGCAAATTGACTCAAAAATAACTGAAAATGATATTTAATTTCTATGGCAACACCCCCTCCATACAGAGTGATATATGGGGATAAAGTGGTTGCCAGCTTCTTACCATACATCTAACATCTAAATCAAAATGATCGAAATACAGATTTGAAACGAAATGTATACGGGAAGTTATCTTTTGATAACGTATAGTCCGGTCATATAGCAAGGTTGCCGTAATGGCTTTGATATAACACAATTTTATACCACCACTCCACGTCTATTTATTCATGTCTTTTGCTTTGAGTCCGAGAGTGTTTGATATCTTTATTTATAGCGCTCAAGAGCACTTCAAAAAAAGCAAATGAGATCAACTGAAATATATGGAAATTAATTTGTATTTCATTACTCCCATTGCTGCAGATAGAAAAACATTGTTTTGTGTACGATAACTAACTTTAAAACATTAGACAATTTTTCGCAAATTGTTTAAAATTCACAAGTCGAACCTGATTTTTGTTAATATCATTAATCATTCTTTTATATTGTTTTACCCAGCAAGAAGACTAACTGCCTGTCAAAATTGCCTAGCTTTACATGGTTCAGTCAGAAGTAAGTACTGTTTCTATTAATAATATTAATTGTAAACAAACTAGACAAACATATGATCTATTTCAACACCATTGACACTTTATTAATTTCCCTCTGCAAATTCAACGTAACAGGGCTAACTGTAGTGCTAGTTTCATGCATCTCCAGTGGACATTTTCCTAATCCTTCAAAGGAAATTATACATGAGGTACCACTGGGTTAGAAACAAATAATATGTGAACTATACTTAGAGTGTGTCACGTCTCAAGTGGAGAGAAACTACATGTTGCATTTTGCAGCGGCAGATTCGAGCCGCATGTTAGGCGTGTACATACATAGAAAGGCGATTTGTCCGGACGTTGGCGACGCAATCACGATTCATCCATATATGGCCCGGCATGGGGGGAGGCGGTGGTGGCGGCCAATATTGACTAAATCTTGATGTCGTCTTTGGTTTACCACGTTAATACAAAACCATGACAACTAATACCAAAGGTATTAATTTATGTTTAATACCTAGCCAAATCCGTGTAATAGTACAACCCACTATAAGGCATGTTTTCACTCTTTTTTGCGCGTGGCTACAATATTTATAATATAATGTTTAATAATTCAAATATTCGTAACGTTGGACGCGTGGTGTAGTGATTAGTGATTTTGTTATCTTTCTAGCCCGTGAGGGTCTTTATTAAAGTGACACAAAAAACAACAATATACAAACATGTATATTAACAAAAACACACACAAAAATTACATCAGCCAGCAATGATTTTTACATAATATATGACAAAAACTTTTCTATAATGGTATTATCAATACATTGGTTCCCATTTCTTGACATGAACACCATATTTATCTTTACTGAAGGCAATATTTTTCTCAACTTTTTCCATAAAGTATAACCACGCCTTTGGCCCTATAATTATACATAGATTCCAATTCCCTTTGTTTAACTTCAATAGATGCCAGTACATCTGGGTTAGAATTTTGTGCATACAACATTTCCAAATTTGTAATTTCATTCTCAAGATATTTTTGCAAGTTATTTCGCTCTTTAGCTTTTTTAACAGAATATCTTATAATATTACCTCTTACAACACATTTTCTAGTCTCCCATAAAATACCAGGATCGGCTTTACTATTCTCCTTTACAATATTGTCAATGTCTGCTTTTACCATGTTTACATAATTAGTATCATTCAATAACGAAACATTTAATTTCCAGTACCCTTTACCTGGCTTTTCATAATTGTCATTAAACACCGTAGAAATTAATGAGTGATCTGTTCGATAACCATGGGATATAGTACAATTCTCAACACATGCTTTTAGTGTCTTTGTAATTATGAAATAATCCAAACGACAAAGTATTGGTGGGTCACCATTAGATTTCCATGTAAAACATTTTGTATTTGGATTCATATCACGCCAAATATCAATAAGGCATCTTTTCTCCATAAATTTCAATACCTCCGATCTTGCCTTAAAATTTGTTTGCTTTCTACCACCTTTTTTGTCAAGAGCCAAATTAAAAACAAAATTAAAATCGCCACCGTAAATTATTCGATCACATTGGAAATGGTTTAGATTAGTATCAATTTCACGAAAAAATTGAGGGCAATCATCATTCGGAGCATATATATTAACACATGTAAATATTTTATCTGCAATTTTAACATCAACAATAATATACCGTCCATCATTGTCAATAACACTGTGTTCAATTGAGTAAGCAAAATTACTGTGAAACAAAATACCAGTACCTTTACTGTTCGTAGTACCATGGCTCCACAAGGCTTTTGAGCCCCATTCATTGGTCCAACACTTAATATCATTTAAAGTGCTATGGGTTTCTTGAAGAAAATACATTGAGAATTTTTTATCTCTTAACCATAAAAAAGAGTTTTTTACAAAGATATCGATTGCTGGCTGCCACATTGAAGAAATAAAAAAGACATTGAAATTTGAACATTAACTTCCATTTGTAGGCTATGGAAATGAAATAATTGCCTACATAGGGTAGACCAAGTTTTAAGCAAAAAACCATAGTCATAATTGTGGTTCTGTAAGATGGTAAAAATAAAAAACACATGTCCATAGAGTTCCTATGCCACCGAAAAAACACTAAATGAATGAGTGCAGCAGTGGTGATTAGTGATTGGTACACTCGCCTTTGAACAGAAATTCCCGAGTTCGAGACAATTTTCTCATTAATTTTTAATCAAAAATGTAAATTGTTTATTTTCAAGTGAAAATATATACATTGCACTGGGACATAATATTTTGTGAACTTTTTTTCTGTAATGGGACAAATAGAGTCTGAAAACGTACGTCGTGGAAAAGCAAATTGCGTCCAACGTCCAGGCTGTTGCCGTATTAAAATGAGGTAGAACACTATCGTCTGGCTGGCACGCTGAGCTGCTTTCAACAGCTATCAATTTGAAATTTGAAAAAAGACCCCGAGGGACGAAACACAGTATACCGTGAACGCGGTTCATAAACGCGCGATGTCATGTCATGTGATGCCTCTGTAATCAATCGGCACTTCATGGCACCAAATTGAGATAACGCTTCCACGTATCGCGTTTATTATCTAGTACTGTCTATGAACAACATAAGTGAGCCCGATGAACCAATGTGTGACAACATATCTTCTATGTATTAAAACATCCGTGTTTTTTAAGCATGGACGTTCTCTTACCTAGGATAGATATTAATCATTTGAATAGTACACGGAATAGCCGGTCAGGCTAAAGACCGCCATAACGCGGTCACTATAGGCTAATGTGTGTATCGTCTCAAGTTGAGAGTAACGATATGTTGCATTTCGCAGTGACATATCAGTATGGTTATGCACTTATCAAATGCAACCCCGGCCCCTGGGGACCCGGGGATGGCCGGGTCGTGGGCCGTGGATTTTGGGTTTAAAAGTTCAAGTCCCGGGTAAACACTTGGCCAGTCCCGGACCCACCCGGGCAAAACTCTCAGCCACTCCCCGGCCCCCCGGGGCGAATATCTGATGCAAACCGATGCAAACCCCGGGTATTCCCCGGCCCAAGATCCCGGTCCTGAGCATCATAGGCTTGGATCTTAATATTATTGCGGCAATCTTGTCATGCGGGCTCAAATTTCGACTGCCGAGCTCTGGACATGCTGGGTGGATTCAAAGGCTTCAAAATATAGGTCTACTTGTGTGTCCCATTGCAAATACGTCTGTTACTCACGATGTTGCGGAACATCTAAAAACGATAAACGAAATTAGGTTACCTAGATTCTCGTCAATAGCACAGAGCAGCATAATTATTTCCTCTCCTTCCTATATTAGGTTTAGGCCTATATACTTGCTCAACTGTTTGAGTATCAACGCACGGAATCTAACAATTTGATATAGTCCTACCCCTTTTGGTTTGGAATAGATCAAAGTACATCTGATGTCTACGTTTTGAAATCGCAATGTCTCTAGTAATTATTGTTAAACGCTCCAACATGAAAATGTAATGTAGTTTTAAAAATCTGTATATTAACACAAGCTATTGAATTCAATTTTTATATCATGTATGTAGCCATGTAGCAGTCGATCGCAGATGTCATTGATTCTTTTATTATCACGGTCAGTTTTGTTTTTGAGTGTAGGCCTAATAATTTAAAACTTTACTCTCGGCAGGTGGTTAAAAATTTATTTTAAAAAACATTTGGCATAAATAAGCGTACAGCAGGCTCTCGTTTGCACATGCATATCCAAAAGCCAGTGTAGTCTGGTTAACCATGCTAACTTTAGAGTCCCGCTAAATAACAGATACATGGCCTACTGAAAAATTTTGAAAAAACAGCCAAGATTTTGTTTTTGGAATGGATTATGAACAGTAACATTAATTTGGCGACTCAGTAGATTATATCCACGGCTCAAGTACGGCCAAGTGAAAGGATAAATGCGGGCATCCTTACCATGCTTACTATCAAACCCATACCTGCCAACTTTTGAAAACTAGAAATAGGGACACTTGCGAAGCGGAGCGAGTGTAGCGTTCGCGACTACGGCGGGGGGGGTCCAGGGGCCGCTTAAGGGCCCTTGGTGGGGGTCGAGGGGGTGAAGCCCCCCGAAGCCAGAGGGTTTCTACACATTTTACACTACATGAGACACTATTTCTGAGGGGAAATTACATTTAAATGGATTAAAAAATAAGGCTATTTTGAGTAAACAAGCCTAGATAACAGCCTTGAAGAATATCTTATACATGTACATGCAATCTTCTTCAAGGCTGTTATCTTGACTTGACTCAAAATTATACCGTAAAATATGCAAATTAGGTACCTAAGCCCAGGCAATGTTAGCAGATTTAGCATCCCAAATGACCACTTATGACATAAAAACCTGTTTTAGACTTTTTTGAAAAAATGCTTCCTTCATCCTAAAAAACTGGTTTTAAATGTTCAGTTTCCTATACTTTTGTACATGAGAGACATTCTTCAAAGTTCTTTTTTTGCCTAATAACATGACCTACGTGGCTGAAATTGATAAATATAATGCGCAATATAAAAATGATGATTCAACAAATTTTTGATCCCCATCTTTTTTTTTTTTCTTTTTTTTCAAAAAATATTTTTGGCCAAAAAAGCAAGTTATAGGCCCTAAATTACTTGCTATTCAAGGTTGGAAACCAGAGAAATACTGCTACTAAAAAAAAAAAAAAATTGCCAATATATTTTTATAAAGTTGTACATTTTAATTACTTTTGCTTCTATTGAACAGCTAGCAATGTATACTAATTCAATGTGTCCCTGACTGTTCAATAGAAGCAAAAGTAATCAAAATGTACAACTTTATCCAACTTTGTAAAAAGAAATTGGCATTAAAAAAAAAAAAGTTGCAGTATTTCTATGGTTTCCCACCTTTAATAACAAGTAATTTAGGGCCTATAACTTGATTTTTTTGGCCAAAATATTTTTTGAAAATTAAAAAATTTTTTATTTTTTTTAGAAAATCAGGACATCCTGATTTTATGACGTTTTCGGGGTCTAAAATCGGGATGTCCCGCCAAAATCGGGACACTTGGCAGGTATGCAAACCATGACCATGTTCACGGCCCATTTTACTGGTTGGAAAACCCCGGGTAAGTTACGACAGAATCCCGGCCCTCGCCTGGGTAAAGTCCCGGCCCAATTTCCCGGGGTTTTGGCCGACGTCAATTCTTATACCAGTCCCGGCCAACACCCGGCTCACCCCGGACACTTTTTGAATCAAATCCCGGGTCACATGATGTCAAGTCCCGGACCATCCCCGGGTCCCCAGGGGCCGGGGTTGCATTTGATATGTGCATTACGCGGTTGCGTCGCCATGGTACGGACAAATAGCCTGTCTACGCGTGTGTATACGTCTCCGTGGGATTAGGTGAGTGCGAGCGACCCGTATTTGCTACTTCGAAATCCAACATAGCTTTACTCCCAACTTGAGACGAGGCAGAATATATAATATTTGCGGGTAATATCATTTGAATCAAACCAAACCACAAGTAATATTAATGTACACACATGATACGATGAAGGCCATATGCCAACGGTAATATATAAATGACAAAATCACGTTAGTTGTTAATTTTCAATGGAAATGATATATAGCATGTTGTTTTCGGTTTTTTGATTTTGTTCTAATCCAATTTTAAATTATGACCGTCAAAGAATTGTCCTCGTGGCGAATGATTAAACGATTAAATAGTCAATTTGAATGACTAAATTAATGTGACTGGACACTATGAATGAGCCGTAAAGTCGGCAAATTGTATTCTGAGTTACATTGTAAAATTTGCGTGAAGGTCGTATTCATAGATACCTCAATTTGGTGCGACAAGTATCTCATCAAACACTGTTTAAACTAATCAATAATCCTATTGCTGGGCAAAATCCTGTTCAAGTAGTGGATAACAAAGAATTGTATTTTGTCTAGGTATGTATAACCAACAATTAACAATGAGAGGACATTCCTGAACCTCGTTGACTTGGGGATGATTTGAAATGACCAATAATTATGACTGTTTGATATATATTACCAGAAATGTGGAAAAAGAGACACATGTAGAACCAAAAAAGGTACAAAAAGGAACAGGGTTCAACAAACCATATAACCAAATATATATAATGTATATTTTCTAAACTAGGAATAAAACAAAATTGACCGGGCCGACTTTACGGCTGACTCTTGAGGTCCAGTCACAAATATCGTCGTCTTCTAATTTCTAGTATTTTTTATAGCACCACTTTATGTGATCCAAAATTCATCACCCATGAATTACCTGACGTCTACTGTAAATTTACTCAACAGATAAAGATCTAAAAATACCATCTTCATTCAGATTCGTCTTGTTTTATGACGCAAAAGAAGCCATGAACAAACCAAATATACAGACCGCAACCATATTATAGCTTCTCTCTCTATATATATAAATATATTCAAAGATCATTAGAAGACGTGACCATAGTTGCATTGTTCTTAGTATGGTTAACCATGACACTACGAAGGGGGTACAACCCACCTAAGATTTTTGATGAGTCATAAAAAACGCACGCTTTACGCCCAAACGACCGAAGCTAATCGTAGACCCATCATGCGCTCAGTCTACTGATATTTTTTTACCTCAGCACTTACCCGGGGGCAGGACAGGCCATCAAAGATAACCATGGGGGTGGTGCGACTTTTATATTTAGGAGAAGATTTTATGAAACTTTTTAGCCAAAAATCAATTTTGCCTATACCTTTGTACGTAGCCATAATTTCCCAAATTTGCATGGGCGCCCTCACATTATGACGTCATAGTGATATTATTTTGGGAATGTTTGTATTTATTTTCATTCCACTAGGGTGAAAAGAAACGTGATAGATTTAAAATGCATTAATACATTGAAATCAAATGACTTTCAAATGGCTATCATAATAAAAGTTAAATAAAAGGAAATAAAATTGAAAATATAATCACTGATCAAGATCGTTGCTTATCCGATAGAATATAGCCTTCTTCAATTAGTCTTAGGCTAATAATAATTATGTAGATATAGTGTTAAGAAGATGTTTTTTAAATATAGCAGTAGGGTATAGGTGTAATAGTTCACCTGTGAGGATGAACATTCTGAATGAAATAACAGTATAGCGACGTAAGGGAATCTACTTGTCACTCACCATTTACAATATTGAGAAGCGATTAATTTAATTCTCTTCCAATTTATCTTTTCTATTTTCATTTATGTTATATTTGGCAGAACGCACAGATAATAACGACTTGTTGTTTTTACTCTCGCCTGGGAGTCAGGTAAGCTTAAATTGCTACAATTAGATTTCGTATCTTAAGAGACCAAGTTTAAACTAATACTGTCATATTAGTTTTGAATGAGTTTGGTAACAAGCGCTTGATTAAATATATAATATATAAATATATAATGTATTGACAATCAAGAAGTGTCGCTGTCTGTTAAACTTTAGCTACATTTTCTAAATTTAAAGTTAAAAGTCAAAATTTGTATGAGCATTTGATAGTCCCTGATGAGAGAAGCATTGTATTGACAATTGGATAATTTATCAACAGTTCTGCATTATAGAGTGCAAAACGATGGTTCACACATAATAAAGAGATGATCAATTTTGAACAAAAATGAAGGTTTTTATCTATTCCTGGATCAGCATTCTGTCATCATTGCTAAATGGATCAATTATACCTTGTTTTGTAAACTCCAATTACACATTGCACCTTTAACAGTCATGCAAGTGGCCCAGAAATATCGATATAGGCCTACAATGTGCCAGTGGTGTGAGTTACATTTAAAATACCCACGAGTGAAACGAGATCACTTTGATAACCTTCTTACATTTGTCATTGTGATTCGTACTCCTTCAACACTAGAAAAGTTCTTTTCAAACAATTGTCAAAGGAATTGATTGAAAAAGGTTATTTAGTGGCAGATCAAAGATAATGACATCAATGTTTTTTAATCAGTACGGGAAAGCGTACGTAAATCCTAACAGTTTCATTTTCATTTGAAGCTGAAGGTAAACTTTGAAGGTTTGTAAAAAATAGTGACTTCGCCACCCAACTCCTTACAAGAATTAAGGTACCAATTATGTTCACCCCTGTATATATCCTAAACAAAGACAAGTATGTCTAAATTAAAACAAACAGCCACTACCTGTGCCCTTTAGCTATGATTATTAGTTGAAATTGGTTGAGAATTTAAGAGACGATGATATAGAACCTAAGGAAGAATCGAAATAAAATGTTGCAATTTTGTGTTATAATCAAGAAAACACGACGCTTAGTTTTAACGTGATAATTAATGGAAGCACGGTGTTAGTTCTCTAAAGTTCGAGCTAAAAGACGCAGCTATTGACTGCTGATTCCAATTATGACTTATCTCTCTTTCGTTAGGACATAGAGGGGGTGAACAAAACTGGTACCTTGAATTTTTGGCTTACTGTATATCTCATTGTACACGTACTCGTATCACGGGCTTGAACCCAGTTCGTGTATTCTGACATTCGAAAACGGATGGTGAGAATATTACGGATGGAAATGTTAGAAGTAGCCCAGCAAACACAAAACGTTTTCGACATCATTCGCAAAAGGTTATAAAATGTTGTCAGAAAACGTTTAAATGTTGGGTTATATAAAGGGTATATTGAGGGTATAAAACGTTTTCATAACATTGAAAAACATTTTTTGATAATCTACTGCCCAGCAAACACAAAATGTTTTACAGAAAACGTTTAAATGTCGGGTTATATAAAGGGTATAAAAACGTTTTAATAACATTCCAAAAACAATTTTGAAAACCTGATACAAAACATTGTAAACAGAATGTTATTTTTGGGTTGAAAAAATATTTTGCGAAAAATGTTTGCCCAAAATATTTGCAATAACGTTTTAAATACGTTTTTATGACCTTTATATAACCCGACATTTAAATGTTATTAAAACGTTTTGAAGAAAACATTTTAAGAACATTTCTGTGTTTGATGGGGGCAAATATTTTAACATAATGTTATTTAAGTGTTTACAAAATATTTGGCAAAAAATGTTTAGAAAAAAATAGTTTACAATAACATTTTTGAAAACATTTTAGAAATATTGTTGTAGTGTGTTTTCATACAAAACGTTTTAAAACGTTTTCATGACCTTTATATAACCCGACATTTTAATGTTATTAAAACGTTTTTACCTAAACCAAAAGCCAAAATATAACTTATTTAAAACGTTTTAAAAACGTTTTTGTGTTTGCTGGGAGGCTATAGACGAATCCAATTTCACGCATTCGTACACCTCAGTGTCAGCCATGGCTGGATCCCCGCTGTGTATATCTCACCTGAAATGTGAAATGATGCGTCCTTGGCGGGAACTGCATCCCATCACCCGTGTTACACGTAGACAAAAGAATGATGATCGTTTACAACACAATACAATATAACATCGATTTTTAAGCGGCTTTAATCCACCCAATTGGGCAATCACAACACCAGCTTGGTGCGCCGGGGACCCAGTAATGGCCGACCAAATCCTGACCATGCTCGTTGGATTCGTCTATATTGTGGAATAGAGGGAAAGGGTCCTTTGTGATGAGTGAAAGACGAACGGTGCAAGTGATAATGCATGTTGTTTCCTCGTATGTATTCCTTCTGTAATTCGTTACTTTACTTATTGTAACAGATGAAATAATTGGCTCCCTATATAACCACTTGCTAAACAATCCGTAAGGGTTTCCATTAGTTTTAATGTATTGTCCAGCACTAGAAGCAGGTTATACTCATCACCCGTGTATGCGTGCAATCTTGCCGCTCTTGTCATCTTACAGGTGCGAATGAAACTTACACGGACTCTTCAAATTTTCTTTAGAATCACGACCCATAACCTAGGGTGCAATGAAGAGGAACAGGGTAACGTCCAATGCAGGGCAATACATTAAAATAGTGTTCTATTTTCTACTGACGGTTCTTATATTTTCATTTTTTTTTAATTGTAACATTGTTTAGGATACACGCTCCATATACGAGTATAGTATATAAGATCAGGGGAACGTCTCAGAATTGTGTCGGGTTTTATTTTATTATTATTTTTTTTGGGGGGGGGGGGATGAGATATAGGTGTTTACTCCTATACGAACTATTCCAGTGGTCAAATTAGTTTATGCGTGTCTGTCTCATATGCAAATCCACCATCATAAACGGTGATTGCAAACTTTTTAGATTCACGTGCTCGTATTTTATAGCGCCACAATATCAAGATGCAATTAGATGGATTGACGCTCCCCGGGCTAGCTGCATAATAACGTCAGATAGCACATACTCCGTCTTTGATACGTAATAATATTCGAACTATATATAAATATATAATTTCGTTCACCTGGAGTTTGGTAGTGACGTCAAGGCTTTTTCGCGGTTTCGCCGTAAGCGTGCCAACAAACCGCTTCTGTACGCGTGATATATCGAAGAAAATGATTTCCTGGACGCTTATTCTGCACCGAGTTGGTCAAATCGCTATTTAATTGAAAAACGTTGAATCACTTGGAAATGAGTTCTTGGGCCTGTTTAGACTAGAGTTGCACGATTTCATTTTTCGACTTCGGCTAAGATTCTTTCATTCCTAATATGCACAAATCACAATGCACAAAAAACTTTATGCCCAAAATACACAAATCAATGTATGGTATGTTTAACAATGAATGACGCAGGCGATAAATTATACACATACTGATATTGAAACAGTAAAGACAGGTATGTCATAATTGGAACCAGCAGCCAAAAGCTGCATCTTTTAGCTCGAATATAAGACCTCATTCGTTGAAATTGTTTAAGAAATAAAGACGCGACGATCCAAGGAAGGTGCCCATTTAAAAGCGGCCGTTTCCTCCACTGCATGCGCAATTGATTTGTACACAAAGCGTTTGCGAACAAGAGAACTAGCGCCGTGCTTCATTATTGATTTATAGCACGTTAAAACTAGCGTCATGCTTTCATTGATTAGAACACACAAGTGCAACTTTTGATTTCATCTCTTCAGTAGGTTTTAGATCACCGTTTCTTTAATTCTCAACCAATTTCAACAAATAAGGTCTTGAATCAGAGCGAAAGAGTCTAGGTATTAGCTGGTTGTTTTAATTTTGACATATGTGTCTTCATTTAGGATATACTGGGGTGAAAACAACTGGTACCTTAATTTTTTTTTTTACAGTATTACCATGTCATCATGGTCATAGTGGAAAGTCGCGAACATCGCTAATATTCGCGACTATGACTATCGTCGACTTCGTCAATCTTATAATATGATTTTTGTTTCAAACCTGATTGTTTTTTGCATATTTGTAATATTTACACATGTCCCAACTTGCACATAAATGGAATTAATCGACATAAAGTCATAATGTGTTTTATTATGACATTATGTTATCCCATAGAACTGCAGGTTAAATGGCCAAAATAACCAGTGGGATTTCTTTCACTCCTTACTTGTTATTTCAGCTTAACATGGGTAGCAACCCTTCCCGGCAGTTATTACTAATATTATTTCAACATTTTAAATAACAAATTTAAAATATGACGGAAATCGTACATTAAGGCTTTAAGACCGTTGGGTAGGAGGATGGAATATGTCAACCGGACGGTGTGGGATGTTGCGCGCTGGGGTGCGTTTGTAAACACATGTAACGAAGACACGTATACGAAAATGTCATAATAACCCTGGGCATACTCCACCAACAAATTTGTACATTGTTATTTGTCACCAAAAATAATGGAATAATATTAATAGTAGCTCCTGGGAAGGTTTTATGTTTTTCTTGGCCAAATTTCCAACTGGTCCCGCTGACTTATGACCAGTGTAAACATTATACAAAAAATGCCAAAAATTTAAAAGATCGTTATAGTTTTAAGCATATTATTAACCAATAGAACTGATTAAAGGTAATTCTAGAATGCCTATGTCACACGACAGCTGGTGTGGCGCTAGGCAATTTTGCAAGTGGAAAGACTTATTAGAATTAACGGTGGCGCAAGCACTATAATTTTACAGTCCCTATATCGAGTAAAGTGCGCCGCAAACAGATTTACTTTTCCTCAATGCCTAGTGTACATTTAGTAAACGAATACGATAGCTAATATATAATTAATAAACCTCTACGTAAAACATGCTTATAAGCTCGGTCGTAACACTTGTTTACTATATATATTTTCACTTGTTGAATGCATTATATTTTTACTAACAGGTAGAGGTGTACAATTTGGTATACTATCTTGTACGATACACGATGGGTGGTTAAATAGGTTCCTCCATTGAGATGTCAAAATCAGTATCAACGTCACCATGACATCATAATATAGGATATACAGTATAGAATACACAGTCTAGTCCACAGTTACAGGAAGTTAATAGCGAACAATCATTTCGATACAGCCTGTACATGGGTAAGGTGGGTGGATATGGTTAAACGGGCTTAACAGATAGTACCACGATTAGCCCAAGACATTTGGTGGCTTATTTAATCATTTCCTTGCACAGGGGATGGATTGTTTTTTGCATAATAATTCCCAGAAAAATTAAGACTTCACATTTTAGTGACGTATTTCTACTACACTAATGACATCTGACTGTCAATAGTATCTAATAACGCATCACGCTCTCTACGACAGTTCTTGTAGTTGCCTTATAGTGTAGTGGTGTAACGTCAGAAAAATAATGAGTCTATATAGCGTCTTTATTGTTCTTGGACTTGCACAAAAACAAGAACTAATTACACAGTTAAATTTAACTTTCGAAATGAACTTGTTCAAAGGTAATGATACTTCTCGGTTCAATAAATTCCCGTGCTGTGCACTAAAACACTCAAATAAGCCACCAAATATCTTGCAATAATCATGATAATTCAATGAGCTCATTTCAGTCAACACAATTAACCTACTATCCGTCGGCCCAACTAATTTAAAAATATCATAACTGTTTATAATAAACCATTTAAAACCATTTCTAATCTGTCTAATATCAATGATTTCAGCTGCATAATTCACTAGCATCAGACGAAGATTGGAAATTACCCGACTTTGAAAGTAGCCTTCATCTAGACAATATCAGAGACCAATTTTATATGGTTAGTACATGTATTGTATTAATTGTTCATTTACTATGCTCATTGGTTCTCCTTGCTGTGGGAAGATGTTTACAGTAGCGTAGCGTGGGTCATCATAGGGGGGGGGGGTGCTCCCGTGCCCCTATGTCGCTTAGCCACTGGATGTTTAGATACAGGCTATTGTACTCGAAGGGCAATATGGCTAAATTGGACACTCCCGTTGCACCATGCGTACAAACTAAGTACACCTCATTAAGTCGCTGGCTTCTTGCATATGACGCATTATAATTGCTTGGTGCAGGCAGGTAAATACGCCGTAGAAGTGACGTAGTTAATCGGATTAACTACCATAGCAATGGATGAATACAATTTTGTCTATACCGCCCTGCACTACAACGTTCACGCGGTACCGATGCATTGAACCATATATGTCACAGAAAGGCTGATCACTCGCACCTGTAAGATAAGTATCTTTGAAAAGAGCGGTATTGTATTCAATCTATGTTTGCTGACATACACGAGTGATTAGTGCAATCTGCTTGTAGTGCAGGGCGGTCTATTCAAAAATTGTATTCATCCATTGCTATGGTATTTAATCCGATTATGACGTCACTTCTACGGCGTATAGTCATTTGAAATTTATTCAACTGAGTGGACAACAACGCATTCCTATACCTCTATAGTTCAAAAATAACATAAACTAGTTAGGGGTTAACTTTTTAGCGTTTCAAACTAATGTAGTTCTTTATAAGGCATATCGTTTTAGTTTTGATTTCACCATTTTCAAGTGTTCAAATCATTACTTTATTTTGAATATAACTAGTAGAAATAATCGATATGTTTTTATTGTAGCATGCATAATCGTCAATCCATGGTTATATTAACCCTTCGAGTCAGAGGTGAAAAATGGTGCAATCAAAAGCTAAATTCTGAAAATGATATATAGCCCTGTATGATGTGATTTAGAAAGTTGGAAAAAAAATCTTTCATTATGTTACCAAAAAAATCTGAAAACAAATTTTTAAACATCTGAACATAGTTTCTAAAAATGTTCAGCCCAAATCAAAAACATTTGGCCCCAAAACGGATGATTTTACCTGAATTTAGCAAATCAAAAAAAAAAAATCTCCAAAACCCAAATTCTGAGTCGGTCGGGTAACATGTTTTTTGTGGGTTTTTTTTTTCGTTGCCTTAGCGAACTTTATTACTTTGAAAAGCTAAAAAGCCAAAAAGCTCAAAATCAAAAATCTTACAGCGGCAAGTTACAATCGTAGATTATGTATCCACTCTTGTATCTAGGGTATCTATTATCACACTTGTATAAGGCGCATAATAGGTAGAGTATTTGCTTTCCTGGAACAAAATGCACGCAAACGAGTTGAAATGGTTGAATTATGATGTTAAAAGTCCGTAACCCGATCGACACCATATCACCGATTTTTCTCATTGTTAATGAGTTTTAGGCATCATATAATAGACCATATTTTCTCATTACCATAGTGATATTTGACGCTCCAAGTCGATGTATTTCCGAAAAAATCGTAATAAAATATTAAGGGTTTGTGGATACCACAAAAATGAAATGTTCGCGGCCTTTTGAATTATGGGTAGGCAGTTATGAATGAAATCGCAATAAATTTAAGTCTCCTCAGCAGCTTACCATACAAACATTGTTTGTGTGGAACCAAACTAGCTGTTGCGGAGACTACGGCTCCAAGATGACATACGTTTTGAATTTCCATAATAGTCACAGTTGGATCGATAGCGCAGTTGGTTTAATTCCCAAAAGACTTATATTTTTAGGTCTTTTATGAAAATTCATGTATATCTTCTAAACGAAAGATCAAAATCAGCTATTTAGAGTTAATTTGTCAAGACCAAGTGAAAAACTTCTGGCTTTCTTAAGGTTACACGAAGAAACGTATAAAAAACGTATAAAAGACGTATAAAGTTGTTCTCTAAAACCGCGTTTTCTCAGCAATCAAATATCGCAGTGAGTCAAATGTTGGTGCATGGATGTATCTTAACATTATTTTTGTGTGTTTATACAAATTTTTAGAATCCGTTTGAAAATCCTTCGTTTAAATCATTTTTACTTACCATGTTCACAAGATCAAAAACACGTTCCATGCAGTTTTTTTCAAATATTCGCTCCGTATAAAACCACGCCGAGTGACTGTTTTCTCCTTTTTTGTATTGTACTACAAATCGACCAAAGAAATAATGTTGCCATGGGGAAGAACCAAATACAGTACCGATTAAATTTTATTAGCCCGTTTTGGGGAACAATTTTCGAGAATCTTGTACCACAAAACACTGTTATGTTACATTATCGATATCTGGATTGTGGAACGTTAATTTTGATTTCTAACTGCCTACATTATTTCTCAAAAGTATGTCGATTCCTTTACCATTTGAATTTCATTCCAAATTTAAGCTACTTTTGCAAAAATCGAGGTTTTTCGCCATCGATACCTCCGACATTTACAGCGGTGATGAGATTGTTTACCATAAGAGCCTGGTATGCACTATTCCATAATAGTCAGTTTGAGATCAATCGATTTCACAGGTCACTCAGTAGCTCAATCGGTTAGCGCGCGGCCGGACTCACGTTCGACTATATAATACTATAGTTTTGAGCTGGAAAACTTTGGTACGTGTTTGAGTCCCTATGTGGTCCATTCCATCTATTTTATTTTATTTTTCTCTCACTTTTTTCTTTTTTCTTGTTCGTTTCTTTCTTTCTGACTGCAGCGATTGATTGTTTTTGCCCGTTTTTTTTTTTTATATAATTCAGGAATTTTTAGGCTATACTAATCTAATTGGCGCAGCCTATGAATATATTTTTACAAATTAGATTAACAAAATATTGGTTGTTGGTTTTGTTACTGTTGTTGTAGTTATTGTTGTAGGCCTATATATTGCATAATCAGGGTATAAATAGGCATACTAGGCCTATTATAGCCTATAGAAGCATTGATTTATTTCACGACAGATATCACCCAGGATAATTTCAAAAATTGAAAATTTAGAAAATCCAAAGTAAAATTGCCGAAAACGGCTGCCCACAATCCCCCCCCCCCCATCAGCCCATATGGTCCTATCATGGTCGCCCCTTCCCCCCGCCCTTCCCTATCCCTGCAACATATAGGATGACTCACGAGCCGCGGTTTGTCCGTGGCCCAAGTTCAGATTGATACACTATTGTACGCGTGAGTTCATTCTTTTCTGCATGGCTGTTTCCATTATTAACTTACGCCCCTCTGGAATCAAGCCTTGAAAATCAGTTGTATTTAACCTTAAAGCATTGATGATGTTATTGATCCTTCTGTTTGGAGCGGGAACCTTGACCGGATGTTTTGATTTTCCCGGAAGTAGTATTCCTGTCTCCAGCGGTGGTCTTGAGCAGAGGATAAAAGATGTGACTGAGAAAGAACGAGCCCTCGTCTCGGCCACCGCTGGAGACAGGAATACTACTTCCGGGAAAATTAAAACATCCGGTCAAGGTTCCCGCTCCAAGCAGATGGATCAATAACATCATCAATGCTTTGAGAAAGCCAGAAGGTTTCCGGCGAAACTGTCAGCAGAAAAACGTAAGTTGTTCACTTGGTCTTGACAAATTAACTCTAAATAGCTGATTAATTAACATACCTGATGAACCTCTTCAGTCACGAAAGATCAAAATGTTCATAAGATGGACGGAATTTCCTCCCAGCTACATACACTTTAAATACATATCATTATATTTATAAAGTATACTTCGAGGACTATTAAATATCAAAAATAACATTTGTTAATAATTTGCCATAACATGTGTATTATATCGCGAATTTTAAAAACTCTTAATTACTTGGTATTTTACTTGGTCATTCATCGTACTCAGAATACAGTTTGGAGTGTCGAATGTGCAGGTCACACAAAAAATACTGTGCAAACATAGCTTTCCAAGCCCTTAAACCCATTTCAACATTATTTATCTTTTTTTTTTATTTGTTTTCATTCTTACAGGTTATGGAAGATAGCAGGAAGAGAAAGTGAAACGGATAAATGACAACGTCGTGATTGAATCGTTTTTCTGTTCTCACCGCCTACGTTCTCCATAGATATGGCAACGGAGTGATCTACGCGTTTTTGTTTTCACCGCCTACGTTCTTCATTGATACGTGTGCAGCACGCGACAGTACTTACTGTCTTTTCAACTTCGAATTGAATACTAGTATCAATAAGTATTTTGTGAATATAAATCATTTTATTTTGAGGATGATTCTTATATTCATTTTAATTCTGTGATGAATTATGCGACGTCCAGAACAATAAAAGTGGTAGCTCTTCTATGGTTAAACTGAAATGCGTCTTCCCTTGGTAAAACTAAACGCGTTTAGTTCTATTCTATTGTTCCTGTAAGCAAACACTTTAATTGAAATGTTTGGGTTCCACCTTGTGATCTCCTTCGTATTTGTGTCTGTAGCTTCTATCGTCTGGGTCATACTACATAGATATGCTAAAAGTATCAGAGATAGATCCTAAATAAAGGGAAATTTTGGGGAAATCCTAAAAATAGGGTCTCGGGGCAGGTGCTAAAAGTGTGACACTATAGACTAGGTTGAAATCTATAGTAAGTCCTTATTGTCACAGAATTGCGTATGAATTTTGAAAAAAGGCAGTCTATCCTTCAGTGCACAAAACTGCTCTATGAAATAAAAAAATATGTGGTCTTTTGAGGAAAACCAGACAAACCTACAGCGTCGTTGGGGCTTCACATTGGCCATTTTCTCTCGTCTTTTCCATATTCCAAATTATTTTAATATGAGGAAAGATTATGCGGACATAAAAAGTATGGTAATTAAACATTCCACAATGGACCTGTCACAAATCGTTTTCTTTTGGTTTTGTATCATGAAGAAGATATGAATATATTAACATACAACTGTGTTTTTAACCTCGAAATGTAAATGAGAGCATTCGGAGATCGAAAAAAGGATGATATATGGAGCTTTTCCCGAGTGAAATGGTTCGCCGTACTCACTACAAATAAGAATATTGTGTGTTATTTTACAGATAATGATTAGTTTTCAATAATGTTTTGTGTTTAAGTTATTGATAGTTCGTTATCAATCGAAAGATAGAGTGAACAATTTTGATTTTAGTTTCGCAAATTTAGACAAGACTTATTTAGGAACTTGCAAGTTAAGTACTTTAATGAATATCTGCTGATTTAGTATAGTGACATAATTTTATGACGATTTGTTTGCAAATGAAGTAAGTTAACTTCAATAACCTCTGAATGAAATGCTATAAGGTTAAGATGTAATTGGTTCCAGTCTGTCTCATCTTATCATGATGAATTTAACAGTGGCAGATTCGAATCGCGTGCGTTGTAACAAAACAAATTATACAATTTAGAAAATAGTATTTGGCAAACATGTCATTTATTGATTGAATTGAATTATACTCAGTCCGTTAAGGTAATAAAGCTTCCACAACTTATAAGTCCCCCAAAATAATTTGTCAAATAAGTCCAAAAACATTTTACAAAATCATGTATAGCCCTATTTGTTTTACACATATAGCGTCACACACAATGATTAATTGTATAAGAAAATGGCCGTTTTAAAAACTCCATAGCAGTGAGGTTTACTTTAACAAACACATGAATAGGACTAGCCTGAAGTATTTAGGGGGAAATTTATAAGTGGTGGACCCTATATCTTGAGTTTCAATAAAATCGTTGGTCTGCAAGAGAAGACACGGTTAATAATTTTGCGTAAAGTAGTCCTAAGAAAGCTTTCGTGTCTTTGTGTAACAAACGTTTCTGGATTAAGTTAAATTATGAACCATCTGGTCGGTGCTCTTATGCGGAATAATTTAAAAGTTTGAGGTGGTATTTTCATGTTTTTCTGTTAGCCAATAATTTACAGATTCCACTTCATAACATTGTTGTCATGGTCTCTTTTATTTTTTTTTTTTTTTTTTATATACATTTGTTTTATTGTTACACACGCATGGGTGATTTGTCTGTAAGCTGCCTAAGCGCACTGATTAAATTCTACAAAATTCAACACGCCGTTACTCTCAGCTATAGACGAATCCAACTAGCCAAGTGATGGTCAGAATTCAGTCTGCCATTACTGGGTCCCGTCTGCACCAAACTGGTGTTGTGACTGCCCAATTGGATTTAAATCCGCTTAAAATCGATGTTGAATTGTATTGTGTTGTAAACTTTCATCATTATTTGTGACGTGTCATGTCAAAAGGAGACACTTTTGGGCAGGTCATCAATTTTGAGGTTTTTACATAACCTTAAGGGATCTAAAATAAGCGTTTATTGCGTTTCGACAGTATTTTTTGTAGGACATGAGAGCACCTCAGGCCTCGCAAATTGCATTCTGAATACGAAGCATGTCTTTCTGATATCAATAATTTTCATTTTTTGAAAATCACAATATAATACAAATTTTATGGCAAATTATAAAAATTTGATATTTTTCAAATTTTTGATATATAACAGTCCTCGAAGTAAATTATATAAATCTAATGATATATTCTTAAAGTGTATGTAGCAGGGAGGAAAAGCCGACGGTCAATTGAAAATTTTGACCTTTCATATTGAAGATATGGATTTTTTTCCCAAAAAGACCTAATTTTTTTGGTGTTTTGGAAAAAAAATCCATATCTTCAATACGAAAGGTCAACATTTTCAATTGATCGTCGGCTTTTCATCCCACCTACATACACGTTAAGTATAAATCATCAGATTGATAAAGTTTACTTCAAGTACTGTTAAATATAAAAAATATCAATTTTAATGATTTGCCATAAAATGTGTATTAAATTGCGAATTTCAAAAATCAAAATTATTTGATATCAGAATGACATTCTTCGTATTCAGAATGCAATTCGATATGTCTGATGTGTTCTGATGTCCCAAAATAAATACTGTCCAAACGTTCATACCCCAGCCCTTAATTATGGAGATATTTTGCTCCATAACGCCGTTTTCCCCAATGAAATCGGATATTCCTAAGCGAAGATATAGAGTTTGTAAGTTATGGAATTATAAAATTGGAAATTGAGATATTGGCCTTTACAAATATTATTGACAATGTTGAGAGTAGGAATTATGTTGAAAAATGTCTCAAAAAATACAAGATGTCAGTTATATTCTGGTCTGAAACTATCAGACAATATTTTAAACATTAATAACATCCTAAATTCGCAACAAACCCAAATTCTGAAAAAAAAATCGCCCCGGGCAGATTTTTGGCTATTTCACTATTTACGAACCCGCCCAAAAGTGCCTCCTTTTGACATGACACGTCACATTTTGTCTACGTTTAAGGGTTGGGGTATGAATGTTTGGACAGTATTTATTGTGAGACATTAGAGCACATCAGAAATATCGAATTGCATTCTGAAGAATGTTCTTCTGATATCAAATAATTTGGATTTTTTGAAATTCGCAATATAATACACATTTTATGGCAAATGATTAAAAATTGAAATTTTTGATATTTTACAGTACTCGAAACAAACTTTATAAATCTGATCATTTATACTTAAAGTGTATGTAGGTGGGATGAAAAGCCGACGATCAATTGAACATTTTGACATTTCGTATTGAAGATATGGATAAAAAAAAAAAAAATGAGGTCTTTTTGGGGAAAAAAATCCATATCTTCAATATGAAAGGTAAACATTTTCAATTGATCGTTGACTTTTTTCTCTTAGCTACATACACTTTAAGTATATATCATTAGATTTATATAATTTACTTCGAGGACTGTTATATATCAAAAATGTGAAAAATATCAAATTTTAATAAAATTTGTATTATTTCGTGAATTTCAAAAAATTTAAATTATTTGATATCAGAAAGACATTCGTCGTATTCAGAATGCAATTCGATATGTCTGATGTGCTCTCATGTCCCACAAAAATTCTGTCGAAACGCTCAAAATGCTCATTACAGATCCCTTAACACGGGTGATGGAATGCAGTTTAATATCCCTTCCAATGCCACATCATTTCACAATTTAGGTGGGATATACCCAAGGGGGACCCAGTTATTGCTGCCATTGAGGTGTAGAAATACGTGAATCTGGATTCGTCTATAGTGACATTGCATTCAAAATAGTGTGATACGTCATGAGTTTTTTACCGCCTCCGTGTATTTGCAGTTGCCTATTGATTTGACATAACGGCGCATATGACTTAACTACTCCTAGAAATTACAGATAGCGATTCTTTTGTAGCATACGCATAGCAAACATAAATATTTATTCAATTATCCTCTTTAGCAATTATTATCCTATGTTATTTGAGGGCTCTACAGCGGGCCTGTAAAAATCAGGAACTTTTTAAATTCATTTTTCTCAAAAATACGTTGATCATGATACGTCACTATGCTAAATTAGCCACGATTTAATATTCCTTTCAATCACCGATTGTAAACATTAAATACGTACTATAGAGGGTATGTGTTCTAAGGTAAGATCTTGTACTATTTTAATTTGATCAAGTTTTATCTTTATCTTTATAAAGTTCATGTCGTGTAATGTGTCTTAGACAACTTGAAAAATAAAAAATAAAGTGTAAATAATAAGACATTTTTGCAGTTGGTACAGAGTATTTTTTCACTAGTTACAATTGTCATTAGTTTGTTTACAAAGCTGAATCTATCTATAAAATATTTGAATAACCAAAACAGTAAAATCAGGATTGTAGCTAATCCTGCACATCAAAAATATTGTTACACTGAGGAATATACCCATATGGAACCACGTCGGTTTTGGTCATTATAGAGCTATCGAGTGTCCGGTTAGGTACCGATGACTCTTTGTCATACCCGGGATGTAATCCCGGGATGTAATACATTGTATCAAGCATAACAGTGCCTCATTTCAAATATTGAGTTTTAGTTTTGGTTTTGGTCACGTGGTTTCCTATTGTCCTGCCTAACCACTTGAATCACAAGATATCGAACTCATTGTTTCTACCTTTTGTTTAAAACTAAACATTTGTGACAGGTAGTTTCGGTTTTGGTTTCAGTTTCTTATAAGTGGTGTGACGAATAAAATTACAGGATTTTCGAGTTACCTGATCTAAGTATACAAAAGAAATGTTTAAATTTCGCAGTGCAATATTCACGAGCAGAGAAGTCGAACAAAGCAGTCTACATTTGAAAGCATTGATTTAGTTTGAAAGCATTGACTTGAGACTACGAATTAGCCTAAGCTGATTTCACTGTGAAAATATATAGACCATCGAAATATTTCCACAGACAATACAACAGGCACTTGACAGATTATGACTTCAGTGATATAAACACTATTATACACAACTCTATTTATGTGCATGTCGCATGACGGAAGATCAATATCATAGAAAGCTGGTTTAAACTAACTTTTATTCAATTTATTTATTGGAGAATAGAGAGAGAGAGATAGAAGAGATCGCCAGGGAAAGAGGGTATGTGTGTGTGTGTGAGGGGGAGGGGGTAAGGGTAAGGGAGAAAGAGAAACAGAGGGGAGAGGCATTGGAAGTGGGAAGGGAAGGAGGGGAAGAGGGGGCTCAAGAGTGGAGTGGAATAATAGGGAAGAGTCGATATCGAGTGTGGGGAGGGGGAGGGAGGAGGTTATATATAGGTGGCGGAGGGAACATAGGTAAGAGGTATGGGTTGTGCTTTCCGGGAATAATCAAATCATCTACATCATCATGCATCGTTTATATTTCAGACAAATAAACAAAACACCCCCCCCCCCACCCCTCAATATATGCACATGATTTCTACATGTAGGCCTAGGCCTCGTATATATCCATCCTTTGTGTCCCAACGATGTCTATGCATAACTTATCAAACGAATCTCGGAACTCGGGTGTAATTTTATGGTGTCATGGAAGTGTGCCACCTACGGCAGAGAGCATCAAAAGTCGCCCGCGTTGATAGATATCGATAATGAAAATGTTAGCACAACAGGCTATTATATACGTATGGTTATAGGCCATTATACTTTTGATTATATATACCCTCTTGTGTCCTCCCAGCACAATAGTGTTATGATTGCATACCAGTTCATCTCCACATTTTAATCCCTTGATTTTTGGTTTCTGAACAATAGAGAAACCAAAACTATATATTTGAAATGAGGGAATGTACACTTGCATAGTTTTATCGTTTTTCGTTTAATCAGAAAACGAAAGCACAGTGCACAAATTAATGTAAAGGTACAATAGATATCCATATGGACACCGATTCGCTATAGGACCAAATAAGACGCTGTGCTTAAATTGCAACTAAACATTATGGCAACAAAAGTAGTCGCTTGTATTTCACCGACCAATCCTTGAATTGGAAATCCGACCTACTGACCAACTTCTTGGAGACAGACTGTCTAGACTCTCATTCATCTGGGTATGTTAAAATTAAGATTTAATTTATATCTGGTCAACCAGACATACATATTTTTGACGGACGAACCGACGTTGCGACTGAAACCTTCAGTGTCCATGTCCGGTTTTCAAGGTCATTTACATCACAACCCAGCTGAAGACTGAAGATTTCAGTCGCAACGTCGGTTCGTTCGTCAAAAATAGGTATGTCTGGCTGACCCGATTTAATTTTTTTTAAATTGTATCTTTATTTTATGGGGAAGCAAACAAATGGGCAGGTAGGTAGATAGGGAATTTTTAACACGCCTTAATGCTATAAATATTATTTCATGTGATATAGGTCTTAGATGTCGGTTTTTTTTCTTTTTTTCTCTTTTACTTTTAAAGGGCACATCTATTGCAAAAACAAGTTTAACCCCATTCAAAGAAAATAATTATTACATTGTAAGTTGACACTAGTTGTAATTTATTTATTCGTATTTCTCCTGAAAAAAGACAAATTGTGTTGGTAAAATGCTGGCTCGTACGGCCCATTTCAGCGTTTGAAGTAAAATATTGATTTTCATATGCAAAAGGGGGATGACGTCGTCATATAAACGTTTAAAGAACATTGCTATGTATATGCATAGGCCCTGTACTGTCACGGGATAGGGAAAAGGATGGTAACAATGGGGATGGTAGCGGATAAAAAGACCAAATGGTATAGACGAATCCATCGAGCCAAGTGATATGGTCAGAATTCAGTTAGCCATTACTGGGACCCGTCTGCACCAAACTGGTGTTGTTACTGCACAATTGGGTGGATTAAATCCGCTTAAAAATCGATGTTGAATTGTATTGTGTAGTACACTTTCTTTGTGTAACACGGGTGATGGACCACATCATTTCACATTTTAGGTGGGATAGACCTAAGGGGGTCCCAGCTATGGCTGCCATTGAGGTGTAGGAATGCGTGAAAATGGATTCGTCTATAGGACCGCCACTTCGACCAGAACCGCAGTCAGTGCGCAGTCAATCGACAAACCTACCTATAGCTGGGTAGCAACTAAATCCTGCTATTGCCATGACCCTGCAAAAATACACACTCCACTACAAAAACTTTTGTGTCTACGCAGTCATTTACAGCTCGCCATCTGCTATCTTCTCATGCTGACAATATGCGAATATAACATTTCAGTGATTAAACAATGGCGCCCAATTTGAACTTGTGCCGACTAAGTCAAGGTGTTTTTTTCCAAAGGGTCACACACACTAAAAATGGCACTGAAAAACGCGGCACAAACCACATTTAGACCACGAAATGAGTCGACTTCAAGTGAAGCAAGAATTAATTTTGAAACGTCGCAAGCTGAACGCGAAAGTTTAGTCACAAACTGAGGAGCTACTCAATTCTTAACTTTAATTTGAAATTAATGTGAGTTTAAAAGGGAGATTTTTTTTCTGATGGAAACCGGACCCGGAAACAACGCAATACGTTTCGTGTTGGCCATTCTCTCACAAGGTTCATAGCATGGCGTCAATGTAGTTTCAAGGACAAATATGTCTCGTTCGAAGAAACTCACTCGCTTGCAATATGCCCTTTAAGAGTCATTTTTAAAGTGCATTTTACTTCTAAAACAACACTGATTGGTATTAGGTTCAGTATATATCACCTCAAACTTCAATAAATTTGATAATTATATCAAAAAAATGTTCAGAAATTCAGTAATCCCCCCTCCACAAACTCAAATTTTGTCTCCTTAAATCCATTTTAGCCTAAATCACTACATTATGAGCACCAGAATGTAACGTCACATTTTCTATCAAAATTTATTTCATACTATCTCCAGATACACCTCGATAAATATTGAACCCGTGCGGTTTATGCAGACCCATTTCAGATTAATTTTGGCACTTCGTGAAGAAATATTCCATAAATAATGTCAAGTCTGTTACTCTTTGTATTGTATTTTGTTTTTCCCACATGTTCACATGTATTTGTATCCTCTGCGATCCATACAACTAAACTACCAGCATTTAATCATTCGAATGTTGAGTTTGAAGATGACAAACTGGCCTATACAAAGAAGAATAGACATAGACAAAGACAACCTAAATTTTCATAATTTCTGGTCAACTTTATTGTAGCAGTTAGTTTTTGTTTCAATTTTCGTGTCAGGTCTTTGTTTCAGCCCTTTTTGTGTACAACTATTATTGCTACACAGCTCATTAAACATTAGTGACTAGGCCTCTGATCTGTCTTTTATCAATCTGGTTCCAGTACCTGATACGAATGTATACTGTCCCACATTTCTGTTCTATCTCTGATTAAATTCTCAGAGCTAAAACCACGTACCCCATCATCACTCCACAAATAATAACCTCACACCACTGAACTGTACAAACCTAGACACCAACATTGAGGTATCACAAACCGCTTACTATACTCTAAATAACAAAGTTGTAGTACCCGGAAAAGTGGCGTACGTGCAGGAAAAATTTAAAATATGTTTTCGAGAAGGATTTGAAGGATATGCTACTAATAACATACTCAGTATTTATGAATAATCATCCAGGTAGATCAAATAGTTGTACTAAATTATAATTCTGTTCAACTGGATTTACTGTTTTTGATGGCCACAATATCACGTCATATATCCATGACGCATCATCAGGCCGACCGATCTTGAATTGGCTCTGCATTCTTAACCTGTGACGTCACGATGGTAGAAGTGGACACTGGCGTCGTCGAGGAATGTTCCTGATGGTTGGTTCGTAACCCTTGGACAGGTTGTGGCATAATCCCCCTCCGCGATCCAAAGTTGGTCCCTCCCTGCGAACATATATTGCTTCTTTCACCCTCTTTCGTACCACCTATGTTCTTTGTCAAGCACAATAACGTCCTTATCCTCAAAGTTGTGATTGGCCGCTTTGAGATGGGTTTCTCTACCGGAAATCAATTTGTGCCGAAATTCCTTCCCACAATGCAATATGCGTACTTAATTAATTATACCGTGTGCAATAAGCTCGTTCCGCCCCTCCCAAAAAGCATTTATAATGTGTTTAAAATGAAACTTACACAATGCATTTTAGGCTATTTGATATTTGACCTGGTTTGGTCATGACGAAATATTATGTTACATGCTATTCAAATTCTAAAGACAAAGTTGGTTGACCTTATAATGTTTGTGCATTCATCATCATCATTTTCTTGTAGTGTGGACAGACGTGTGTCTTGAGGAATTTAAAAAACCACAAACCTCAGAGAATTTAAAGATGGCGTCTAAAAAACGACAGTGGCTTGTTCAAGGAGAGAGAAATTGCTAGAGAATGGAGGAAGAAAGGTCTTAATCCAATAGAAAAATTGTGGTCTATTCTTAAAGAAAGGTTTTTTGAAACTCCTTATTACAAAATCATAACACCACTTACAGATAGAGTCCAGAGTGTATGGCAAAGAATAAAAATAACTTGTGCCATTAGTGAACGGTAACTGGGGGCAAGCGCGTTTTGGAAGTGATCATGGTGATTGACCACCAAGGATACTATGACTTCAAATAAATTTTATTTAACATCTCTACTAATGTCACAAAATAACAAATAACCTAAAATGAATTGTGTAAGTTTCATTTTAAACACGTTATAAATACTTTTTGGGAGGTGGCGGAACGAACTTATTGAACACGGTATAGTATAGTACAATCATGGACAAAAGATTGTAATGTTTTAATTTTTATAGCCGTGTTTTAAGTGCAGATTTCTTACCATCAATGACCCGTCAGCCATGCAAAGGGGTTCACGGGTGTCTGGCAAGGTCTTAGGTAACATCCCATATCACGTAATGTAGGACAATTTTAGATCAGCTAATTTTAATGACATACGTTGTGAGCTGCAAAATACTGATATTAGTCAAGTATATTGTGCAATAGATGTTAATTCATCATGGAATTTATTTTCAGAAATATTCACCAAGGTTTTAGACGATTACATACCAAAAATTAAGATCAAAGACTCTTCGGCCCCAGCGTGGATTGACGCAGAAGTTAGGCATCTCCAAAACAAAAAGGAAACTGCTTGGAGGCGTGCTAAAAAATCAAATCTCTCTAGCCACTGGGCCAATTTTCGGAAGTTACGTAATCGTTTGAAAAATTTGCTCTCTGTCAAGTTTAATGAGTTGGTGAAAGTGTTGTTGATAACACCAAGAGATTGTGGTCATTTTTTAGATCAAAAACAAAATCCAAATCTCTTCCAAAAGTTATCAGCTGGGATAATATCACAGCTACAACAGCTAGAGAAAAAGCTTCTCTTTTTAACAACTATTTTTATTCTGTTTTTACTCAGCCAACTTCCAACACACAGTTGCCAAAGATACATGGGTTTCAACATCCTTCACTGGGTAATATTCAGATCAACGAATGTGATGTCCTCAAGATCTTGTGCAATTTAAATGTTTCCAAAGCTATTGGCCCTGATGGGATATCTCCCAGGGTCTTGAAAGAATGCGCTCATGAAATTGTTTTCCCGTTGTGCCACATTTTTAACTTATCTTTCAGTTCTGGTATTATGCCTGAGACCTGGTTAAAAGCCAGTGTTGTTCCTGTTTTTAAAAAGTCTGACAGGCAACGTGCTGAAAAATTATAGACATGTGTCACTATTGTGTATCACATATACAGTGATGGAGAGAGCTATTTTTGATCAAGTGTTCCCCGCAATTAAAGACCAATTATACCATCTGCAACGCGGTTTTATCAAGGGTCGCTCCACTGTGACACAGCTTTTATCCGTTTTTCGTGAAGTCAGTTCTACTCTGGACAACGCTGGGCAAGTTGATATGATCTATCTTGATTTCTCGAAAGCTTTTGACAGTGTTTGGCATAGCTTGTTGCTTCACAAATTGCAATCTTTTAGCTTTCATTCTGACCTCCTCAATTGGTTTCGTGCTTATTTAACAGGGAGGAGGCAGAGGGTTGTTATTGATGGGGTTAATTCCGACTGGCTTCCAGTTGTTTCAGGGGTACCCCAAGGATCAATATTGGGACCTATGCTTTTTCTTTTGTACATTAACGACATGCCCAGTGTTGCCCAGAATTCTTCTTTAGCTTTGTTTGCAGATGACTCTAAATGTTATAAAAACATCGCTGATGTCTCTGATTGTCACATGCTCCAAAGTGATATTGATGCATTATTTAATTGGAGCAAAACTTGGGATCTCCATTTTCATCCCACTAAATGCCAGATCATATCAATCACCAGACGTAGGAATGCAATTCGTCATGATTATAAAATGAATGGTGCCGTTCTAGACCGTGTTAGTTCCATCAAAGATCTTGGCCTTGATATTTCCTCGTCTTTCACTTGGGATGATCACATTAACAGGGTTGTTAAAAAGTGTAACAAAAAACTTGGTATGATTAAACGCACCATTGACTTCAATGCCCCTCGTAATGTATCCAGGACTTTGTACTCATATGCAGCCTTGGTTCGTAGTGATTTGGAATATTGCAGTCCCCTTAGTTTACATTGGCTTTTGTATTACTCTGTGAAGAAACCAGCTTTACTTTGTTGCATCTGTCTATCGTTTACGATATTTTTGATCATGGGGTGCAAGTTGAGCGTAAATTTATACACCCGCGTCATTGAGTTACATAATGGATGCTACAAACACAAGGATATTGGTGCCGCTTTTGGATTTACACAAGGTGCAGTTTCTAAAATTGTGAGGAGACGTCGAGAGACCGGAAATACTACACCTAGACCAAGGTCAGGTCGGCCCAAAAGACAACTGCCATGGAAGATTGATCTCTCCTGAGACTTTGCCGCAATGACCGCACGAAGCCTGAATCTTGGCTGCGAACACAATTGATGAGGTCCATACACGCGCCTGTTACCAGGAAACTTGTGAACAATAGACTGGTAAGTGCAGGTTTACGCGCAAGACGAAAGAAGAAATATGATAGTTTTGCAAAGACATCGGCATGCGCGCTTGCGTTGGTCACAGAGACACATAAATTTACAGTAGGCCACTGGCGTAATATGATCTTCAGTAACGAGGCCCGGTTCCTCCTCTACAAACAAGATAGCCGATTCAAGATCCGTAGACAGGTTGGTCAAGGCCTGCTTGAGGATTTTATCCTGCCTAGAGTCCAGGGAGGCGGTGATGGAAACACAGTATGGGGAGCATTTCACAGTAGGTCGAAATCACACATCTACATGCTGAACGGACACATAAACCAATACCTGCATGTTCTTGACACAGTTATGCTTCCGTTTGGAAGAAGAGACTTCGGGAATCGTGATCCAACATAAAACACCACGGCGCACAGAGCCCGAGGCGTGAGGGAATTCCTTGAAAATGAGAATGTCGAATACCTGGACTGCCCGGCTTTGAGCCCGGATATGAACCCTATAGAGAATTTTGGGCAGAAGTATCTCGCAGATTAGGCAACATGGACAACCAACCAATCACCCTGCTCGAACGTAGACACGCCCTCGTTGCTTGCTGGCGAGGTATTCCACAATGAACATTAGCAAATCTGGTCGAGGGAATGCCACGTCGCGTTAGGGGAGACACACCAAATATTGAGTTGTGTTTTCTCAAGAACACAAAAAGAAGATTAAAAAAGACAAAAAGAGATCAAAAGAAGATTAGCTATGGCAAGGACAACAACTCAGAGTATGTCAAAGATCTGGAAGAGTCGTGGTTTATCAATCAACCTCAAGGTACGGTTACTCCGTGCAACAGTCTTCTCAATTGCTACATACGGGTGCGAATCCTGGGCAATGACAAAGAATGACAGGAAGAAGATAGATGCATTTGAGATGTGGTGCTATAGGAGGCTGTTGGGAGTATCTTGGAAAGACAAGAAGACAAATATCTGGGTCCTGAATAAGATTGGCACAGACTTAAACATCAGAAAGGCTATCGTTGAGAGGAAATTGCGCTACTTTGGCCACATTGTAAGAAAGGATGGTGGAGTTGAGAAGCAGATTCTTCAGGGAGCTGTGGAAGGCCATCGTGGAAGGGGACGTCCATCAACATCTTGGACAAATGATGTGAAGAACGTTTCATCACACGGAATGTATGGTGCAACACGTTTGGCTTTTGATAGAAGTAGATGGCGTACTCTTGTGAAGACCACAGCAGCGCAATCCTGCGCCATCTGACCCAGAGAGAGAGAGAGAGAGAGAAGCAAGAGACGTATCTGAACATATCACAGTGAGAGTTAAAATTTTTCTTTAAACCATTAAGTTTGTTAGTGTCTTTAATATCATTGTGTGATACAAAGAGACCGCCAAAAAGTGTTGCAATTGTGTGGTCCTTCCATTGTAATGTCAGGTAATTCTTTGTTTAATTGACAAACAGTGTGATGTATAACATCAAAGGACATTTGTACCTTTCAATTAAATTCAAATGAGCACTACTCCAGAACAATAAACCTGTTTAGAATATGATTGAAAACTGCGTTTGATATAAAATATAAATATTCCAAACTTTTGTCCATGACTGTACTTTCTTATTTGGTGTACTTGAAGAACTTGATATTTAAAACCGCTGGACCAAATTTCATAAAAATTACCCTACGTATACGCCACTATGAGTTGTGACCGACAAAATGAGTGTTTTTTGAATACAATTTATTTATTGCTAATTTATTGCACGGGCTAAGCCTGATTACTTTTTAGAAATAGCCGAGTGGAAGGGTGGTCAATTAAATATTTTTGTCAAATGTCAAAAGCTGAAGCATGTATAAGATAATTTATGAATATTAAATGTACATCATATAGAGGGTGTCTCAATAAAAATATGCCATATAGATTGTGGGACTTAACTTAAAATGTTTGCAGCAAATTAAAAACTTTAAAGATTCAAAAAGGTTTAAAGATTCAAAAATCATGACATTTCTTCTTTAAAATGTCGCACAAATCATCAATACACGCGTCACTGAGATAATTCGGATTATACAAATAGACCCAATTTTGGACCGTTCCAATAGGGCAATACACATTAAACACTAATGTGCTACATTGTAATTTAAAATGGACAAAAGAAATGAAGTAAACTCTCAGACTTGTTGGGTATGAGTAAAACAAATCAGATAATCTTTCAAAGAATTTTTTGCACACCTTTCTCTTTGATCTAACAATATGTGAAAGCATAAAAATATTATTTATTTATTTATTTATTTATTTATTTATTTATTTATTTATTTATTTATTTATTTATTTATTTATTTATTTATTTATTTATCTATTTATTTATTTATTTATTTATTTATTTATTTATTTATTTATTTATTAACCTATTTACTGATTTACTTATTTACTTATTTACTTATTTACTTATTTACTTATTTACTTATTTACTTATTTACTAATTATTTAACCTGGGATGAGCAATCAATGCACTGGCACTGTTCTCCCTTGGTTCCCAGGTGGCACAAAGGCCATCCATATAATACACAACAAAAACGGATTATGAAACATAATATCATACGATTGCACACATCACAACAACTTACGTCAAGAGCAATACAATAAAAAAACATCATTTTAAGACATAATTGCACAATATATCAAAAGCACCAAGGAAATATACATAGTAACAATTGAGAAAATGGAAAACATTTTTTTATAATGACAAAACACAATGGATTAAGGTATCTGGGGGCCCAAGCAGGAGCAGCATCAGGCCTAACCCAGCATATCCAAGAACCAGAAAACAAGCACTGGGACAGAATGAATGGAAAAAGAACATCACTGAGCTCAAGACATGCTACCAGCAGGCAAACACAGGGTCAGCCTGAAAAACACTCACCCAGTTACCTAAACCAGTGAGTGTAGAGACCAGGATGAAACCCTGACCACCACCACCGCCCACTCCACCCACAGGATCACCTCCATGGGCCCCAAACCACTACCTACGAGCCGACAGCCCCAACATGCGTCCAGGAGCCAACATCCCATGGCAAACAAGAGTACACAGTCGACTCCCAGATACACATGCCGCTACTATCAACACACAGACATCCGCAACATTTCTCAAGCAACAACAGAGCCATGGGGGTCAGTTAAGTTTCATAATATACTCAAGCGTGACCAGAAAAAAATTTAAAAAAAAGGTTCTTTCCCAAGCATGGATCTCACAAATGGGGTTCAGGGGTCAAAAACGCTTCTATATGATGCGCGGCTAGAGATTTCCAAAACATACCCTAAACAGCATTTGCACTACACTCCTATACCTATGGTGCATTTAGCAATAAATAAGCAGGACTTTTATCTGACAGGTACCATCAATACAGGAAAAACAGTAACAATAAAAAAAATCCAATCCACCACACCGTAAGCCAAAGCAATAGACGGAAAAAAAAAACTCCGGAAACCTATTGTGACAAAATCCTTATAATGAAAGATAAATTTGGAAACAGAATAAGTTAGTAAACTTTACAGTGGGCGTAAAATCCACTCACATAAATGCATAATATGATAATAAAAATCGATGCCATCGCATGGTGATCTACATTTCTCAGTAAATCTTTGAAAATATTAAAGTGACAGCTACAGATGGATGCAAGCTTAAGTAGTGAGTTATGCTAGTAGAGAGCTTAAGAGCTCCTAAGATAGATCGCGGAAGCCCTAGCTTACTTTCAAATCACTGTATTATTCCTGTATATTACATAAATAGGTAAAGCAGCAATGAGGGGACATGTTGTTCTTGTATGTGAGGCGCTACAATGAACACATCAAATAAAGTAATTACATTCTTCATCAAAATTATTAACTCAAAATCTATAAACAAATTTGAAACTGAAATACCAACACCCCTCCAAAAAACCCAAAACAAACCAGTTTAATACATCCATATGTCTCAATAGCCCAAAATGTGTTGCCAGATGTAAAAGTTGCACCTAACCTAAACCCATTGCAAATTGTTGCTTATATGTCATTAATTCACTTTTACTATGACTAATTTCTTATATTGAGAACTCTCTCAACAATACCTGATGAAAACTATTATGTTGATGCCAAATAACCAAAAACTCAGCATAACTTATAATGATAATACTTACTCAGTTAAAACTGGGTAAGGCAAATATTTTGTAAACACCGATGTCGTGCAGATAAAATTAGGAACTAGATGTACTTCGGTCTTATAAAACCACGAAGTTCATCCAGCTGTGACCTTGAAATGACCTCGACCATGTTTTGAATCATTTCAACATCACATATACTAATTTCTAATCAAATTTGTCAAACTTTGTAATTATACCTCTTTTGACGTATTGCTAGAGCCTGATTTTGATGATGAACTAGCCTTATTTGACCCCTTTAAAGCCATAATGTACGATCTTATAATATGAAATTGGTTTATTTTTTTTTTACCTGATTTTTTGAATATTTGTAATGTTTACACATGTCCCAACTTGGACCTAAATGGAATCTGCCAAATGTGTTGTCTTTGTAGGTCAACAGAGCAAAGTTCGACATTATTATCATAATTTAAAAATTATGATAATATGTCCTCCCATAGAATTGCATGCAAATGGCCAAAATAACCAGTGGGGTTTCTTTCACTTTAGCTTGTTATTTCAACTTAAAATGGACAGAAACCCTTCCCGGCAGTTATTACTAATATTATTTCAACATTTTGAATAAAGAATAACAACATTAAAATTTGACGGAAATACCATGGGCAACGAAGAAGCACTTTTGGTAAAAATCATATTTTTAGCCAAAATTACTCATTCCTGACGTTTGATCCCAAATGGGCTATGTCTAATGTGTTGTGGCGATATATTATTTTATAGCCCGTGCCTTCTATTTTAATTTATTTATTTATTCAAAACTATGGTGTCATTCACCTCGAGTGAGATCACTCTCTCGTATCATTTCGATTAGACTATCGTTAAACGTCACAATGGTCTTTTGTAAAGAGGTTTTGTGGACGACGCAAACTGAGAATGAATTGTAGTCTGTGGCATTCACTCAGATGGTTAACATCTCTCCATAAACTCTCCGTGTGCGTCAAGATTTGAACACAACTTCTTAGTTTAGAGCGAGTACAATTCTCGCTAATTATTACTGGATAATGGAGTTTGTTCTACTCCCAGTTCTCTTGTTAGTTTTAATATAAAGTTTCATACCGAATGAAGAAGATGTAGTAAGTAATAAATATAACTTAATTAACAGTAAATTGGGTTTTGATTGTCTTCATGTTTGTGTGATAATACTCGTGCTTGGCTGATTCTAAAAGCCTAAATAAGTCCCTGGTTGAACCTCTGGTTCTATGAAGAACTTTATTTTAGCGCCCCTACTCAGGCCTATGATGAAGAGACGATGAACCGAATACCAATCTCAGGGACTAGTCGAGACGAGTGAACCAAGACGCATCTACCAAGCCGTGTGATTATTCCCTGGTACCTACCTCGCCGGTTAAAATATTTAGCGAGTCCTATTCCCAAAGTTCTTTATTAGAAATGTAAAGGCTGTGGTAGTGGCGTTTTTGCTTAAGTTTGGTCATGATCGGTCAAATATTTAATGAGCTACAGCAAATTATATCAAGGTTGCGAGAAAAAGAAGAAGATGAACTAGATAATCTGCGGTCTTATAATACCACGGAGTCCCGCCGTGACCTTGATACGACTTGTGATGACCTTGAATTGCCTTTTCGTGAACAATGCAGACACCAAGTTTAATAAAAATCTATTTAATAAAAAAATGACCTCTGATGACCTTGAAATGGCCTTTCTCATTAAAGTTGGACAGACATAGGAATTTTACTATTTGTCACCTTTGGGTCAACTCTGATGACCTTGAAATGACCTCCATCATATTTAAAATCATCAGAATCACATATGTGACCCGGCAGCACAAATGAGCGGTAAATTCCCTAAATTTTTTATGAGTTACGGTGTAAAATGTGTACGAAGGTCGTATTCATCGGTAACTTAAGCTGGCCCGACATCTGTCTGATTTTTATAGTCAAAAACTAATCAATAATCCTATTGTTGAAGAATAAGCTTCTACCTTAGATGGCTATAGACTTTTAATAGCTCTGGTCTTTGTTTGCTTTTGCTAAATCCTGTTCAAGTGGTGGGTTACCAGGCATTGTATTTTGTATGCATAACCAACAATTAACAATGAGAGAACTTTCTTAAACCTCGTTGACTTGGGGATGATTTGAAATGACCGCCAATTATGACTGTTTGATATTTATTGCCAGCAATGTGGAAAAAGAGACACATGTAAAAACGTAAAAAGCTATAATTTTGTTGAAGGAGCAAAGTTTAACAAACCATAACCCCGCTTCTGGATATCGTTTGAAGTCAAATGATATACCATCTTTAAGTTTATGATGTTTATTTTTAAACACGAAATAAAACAAAATTGACCGGGGAGGAATTTACGGCTCATTCGCCGTGAACGGTCACATATACCAATTTTATTCAAATTGGACAAACTTAAAATTTTTCCCCCTTTTTTACCCCCTAACAACCCCCTCCTCCATGTTTAAGCTGAATCGAAGAAGAAAAAGAAGAAGAAGAAGAAGAAGAAGAAGAAGAAGAAGAAGAAGAAGAAGAAGAAGAAGAAGAAGAAGAAGAACAATTCGAAGAAGAATTTGAAGAATTCGAAGAAGAATTCGAAGAAGAATTCGAAGAAGAATTCGAAGAAGAATTCGAAGAAGAATTCGAAGAAGAATTCGAAGAAGAAGAAGAAGAAGAATTCGAAGAAGAAGAAGAAGAAGAAGAAGAATTGCCGATCACCATTGCCGTAATTCGAAGTAGAAGAATTCGAAGAAGAAGAAGAATTCGCAGAGGAAGAATCATATTGCCCTAAGAAGAAGAAGAAGAAGAAGAAGATGAAGAAGAATTCGAACAATTCGAAAAGAATTCGAAGAAGAATTCGAAGAAGAAGAAGAAGAAGAAGAAGAATTCGAAGAAGAAGAAGAATTCGAAGAAGAATTCGAAGAAGAAGAAGACTTCGAAGAAGAAGAAGAAGAAGAAGAAGAAGAAGAAGAAAAAGAAGAAAAGAAGAAGAAGAAGAAGAAGAAGAAGGCCGTTTAATATGCATTCATTGACGTCTAAGATGCAATGTTGGACTCTTAGACTGCACTTTTCCACTATCCATGATTAAGGTATAGTCTTTCCGTGGTTGCCCTCTTGATCTTTTGCCATGCAAAGGTTGCCTCTTGTTTTACTTCTGGTTGGGTCCTGCGAATCAAACGCTGTTCACTTTCAATCTCTCGGAGATTACAGTACAGCTCCTTATTCGTGATGTACGACTGCCAAGTAACATCAAGTCATTTTATCAGTAGTTTTGTGTAGCAACTGCCAAGTGCCTTCCTAAACTTTCATGTAATTGTCCAGGTATTTGCACCATACATCAGGACTGATTCAACTGTATAATAGTGGTGAAAAGCTTGATTTTTATATTTATAGGCAGGCTACTCATCCAGGTATTGCTAATGCAGTTGCACGATCTTCAGGGTTACCTGATACTAAAGTCTATTTTACTGCTACCAAGGTACTTGAGTATGCCAAAATTGTAGCACGTACAGGGTGTCCCGGAAAAAAATACCGGGTCAGTGAATTTGGACGTAAGTCGAGGAAATCTAAACATCAGCGTGTAACCCATCTTATTCTGCATCTTACACGTCAATTTTACTGGAATCGGTTGACTGATTGCAAAGAAATAAGCTACTACATAACGCACACGTCAATTCAATTCATTCCAAGTTTGAAAGAAAGACCATATACCACAATGCGCATTATAGTTCTTTTCTGTGAAATCATTTTCGTTCTCTTTAAACAATCTGTTTCTTGCAAAACATTTAACTAAGTTTTGTTCAAATTTGCACGATATTGAAAATGAAAGCTTTCATGTAAGATGATGCTCGATACTTGTAAATATCTTTTCTCGTTAATGTTGATATAAATGTTGCATAAAGAATTATTGCATAAAAGAATTCCAGCTGGCTTAAAACATTTCTCACACACATTAATGTTTTTGGAATATTTCGTAGATATTGTAATGCACAGTTTAAATATTTTAAAACTTGAACAATAATGTTACATGATATCAAAAATCACACGTAAACTGTAAGCTTTTGACCATTGTCATTTTTGGCTCAAATGTTCTTTGGAAAGCTAAACTATAACATGTTTGCACAACATAAAAATTAAAGTGGGAAAGCTTCCAATTGCAGATATTAAAGTTTTTCTCGAACAAAAAGTGAAAGCATGAATAACATAATACCGTCGGATTATAAAATAGAAAATGTTGACTAAATTTAATGATAATGATACACAAACTTTAGGAAGCGGTGAGCGAGTATAAAAAAAGCGCCCGTGATCAAACTTGGAATGAACTGCATTGATGCGCGCATTACGTAATCGGTTATTTCTTCGCAATCATTCAACCAAATCAAATAAAACTTTCGTACGTTATGCACAATAAAATAGGCTATGCGAAAATTTTCATTTTTTTTTTATTCTGATGTCTATTTCTCGACGTTCAATTTTAATCACTCGCTATTTTTTTCTGCGACACCCTGCGTAGAAATAGTGATGTAACAGGACAGGATTAATTACCATAGCAATAGGTGAAAACAATCTTTAAATGTAATACAATGGACTATAAGTAGGCTGCAATCATCAACTATCATGTCTGTATAATGTGATGCGATCAAGCAAAATCAGTCGGAACTCGGGAATATTGATTTTGAGATATAGCCCAACAAAGGAAACATTTCTTTTTGTTTCCTGTTGTTTTGGAATCCCTTTAATTGCTCATATCTTAGAAATGGTTGTTCAATTTCAAGGGGGTTTTCTGCAAAATGCAGCTTTATAAATGCTTTTTATTATCCTATAATAAAATGAAAATTTCCGAGTTCCGACTGATTTTGCTTAATCGCATCACATGTGTGCAATATAGATTGAATACATACTGCTCCGTTTCAAAGATACTAATCGTACAGGTGTTCGTGAATCGTGTATGGGCTCTGCATAATGTGACATTGCCATAGAACTACGATCCATGTCTTTATGCCTATTCTTTGATAATCAATGGTGGGATGCAGAATTACAGTGTACGTCTAGTGCAGGGCAATACATTAAACTATCTCTATGGTAAATAAACCTGTTGCATCACTACTTCTACGGCGAATACATGTTAACCAAGTCATCCAGCGTCTTCAGCGGATAGACGATTTCGACACTTCTCAAAATCCTTTGGAAAGAATCTGTTATTGTGGAGCATGCGTAGTGACGAGGTTTGCATAGAAGATGACGTAGTCTAGATTTATTTGCAAAGGATGTCGGGAATTACATTTTAATTGCGATATCTCTTTAATTCACCATTTATACGGCATATAAGTTGTCCTCGATATATACTTAAAACAAAACGAGGCTTTGGAAGCTGGTCGAGTGCAGCTCCGTCAGAACACGCGTTTCAATACGGAATAAATATGCTAACCCCATCGTGACATCATCCAAGCAGCTAAGTTCATTTCCCATTGAAAAAGCGTTATTCGACGGATCTGCAGTCGACCATTTTGTTTGTCAACGTACCTATAATACAAGGAATATCGGGAACCATCTGACCATTCGGTATTTCACGAAACCATTGGCAAATGCTTCATTAAGAAGAAACCATGTGACGTAATAACTAATAATGGCAATCCCGAATGTAGAAAAACAAAACAAAGGCAGGGCCGAATTTACCCGGGCCCGGCCAAAATTTGGAGGCCCCAAACTCACCGTGAGGAAGGCAAAAGAGGCCAAGTTTGGTTTACAAATTGGGGGCCTACTATAAGATCGAAAGTGGTGGTAGAAATTCCAGATAAGCATGGATAAGCAAGATAAGCACATTAAATATACACAATTTCAGACCATTTTAGCCCAATTTTAGGTAAATTCTGCTATGTGAAGGGTTAGAATTATATGCGCAAATCGCGCAAAACTTTGCAATTTTACCACATTTTGGTCCAAAACATGGTGAGGAACATGCACAGGCCCAATTGTAAATATAGCCCTGCTAAAAGGGCCCCGCATTGTTTCTCTTGCTACGCCCCTGACAGTACCATCTTCTGCTGAGCGCAAAATATGTAGTACTGTCTAGATATCAATTACCACCAACCACAACAATTGTTTCATCACACAACAATTGGTCTCCAGCCGTTTCCAAGAAAAACATCACAGCTAACAACATCAGCTGAGGACGAGGAAGTTCCTCGAAAACGCCCCCGGTAAGGGACATAAACAACTAATACTTGTTGTGATGAAGCGTAATTTAAATTATTCTCGACAATTAGTACGTGTGTTAAAAACAAGAGCAACAGCAGCGGCGAAGTTGGTTTACAATCTCACTGTACTTTTATTCCATTCGAAAATATTGTATACATATTTTAACTGAATCTCCTTTTCAATCTCCTACTCAGTCCTCAATACTAAATAACAATAGAGAAAGTGTGTTGAAATGGGAGCTTTTGACTGAAAATACTTCAATTGTAATTTCATTCTCCCTTTGGATCTATTTTATTGGAATATGATATGAATATCTAACCTGATATACATATCCAACTATTTGACTTCATTAAATAGTAATATACATTCAATTATAATAACCGATCATATTTCACCCAAAATAGATTCAGCTACTTTTTTCTATTCTTTTTTATCCAATATATTCCACACTGACGAATTCAGCTACCACGATGCGCAGCATGATTCAAACAAAGCTTGAATACAATACCTTATAATACAAACCGTTTGTTATCACTATAACAATGAATCTTATTTAAATATTACGTATGTTTAAGCCAACTATTTTGTATATGATTTAGTATATGAATGCGTTTTCGTATGAAAATGGTTGGACATAATTTTATAAACCCCTTATTGTATACTAAAAATGTGATGGCAAACGAAAAATGGGATTTCCATGAAGGGTTGTATCGAAACCAAAAACTGTCACCTGGTTATGTTGAGGCAAGTAATCCATTTGACCCAACTGATAGTAACAAATAAACATAATCACGTTGGCCTTGCTGCAGTATATTAGTAATGTCCCATGGGATCCCAGCTGTAATTTATCGGATTGTCCATTACAGAGTGTAATCATATGGCTAACCCTTTTCCATTAATAGTAATTATAAAGTTTAAGGTACTTCTTACTGACATATCTTTAAATTGTCGTTACTGCATCTAAGAAGTACAGTTGTCGTTAATTCTATATCGCTTGTATTGGGCTATTCCAGAAATTAAAGCCCCCCCCTAAAGAAGACATAGGATTCCCAAAAATTTTCACAATTTTTTCCTCTTGTACTTTCCACAAAAAATTGTCATTATTTTCAAAACCCTAAAGAAGACATAGGAATTTCCAAAAATGTCGGCAAATAGTTGCCTGTCTTCTTTTAGGACACAGGTAATTCCCAATTTTTTAATTATTTTATTGTCAAAATGAGAAATCCCAATTTTTTTTGGATAAAACTTTGGTCTATGAATTCCAAAAAAAATATGGTACAAGTTTACATGTTTTCTTAAGGGGGTGGGGCATTAATTTCTGGAATAGCTCATTACGCATGACAAATTTCCTAATTAACAAAGGCCACAACAGTATCAATGATAATACAGGTGAAAATACTCAAATGCTATGAAAATGTATATATTTGTATATATGCTAATAGCATGACAAATGAACAATGCCAGTGAAAGTGAGAGTAGAAAATACCGCGTAATTGTAGGTAAGATTATTGGCTTAGGACATTCATTCGTTTGCTTTGCAAGCAGTGTATTAAACAGAGTTGCTGATAATACATTGTTTCAAAGTGCATTGTACAACAACCTATCCACGCATGCATTAAACTGGATTTGTAGTGCCTTGATGTCAAATTTCTAATTATTTGTTAGTAAACGAAAGTATTATATACGAGTATACTGTTTAGTGCAAGATATGTGAACAAATATTAGCTTCCTTGTGCTTTTTACAGGTATCTTTGAATAAGTTAATTGATAAGAAGCTGGTCTTTCCGGTATAGCTCGTACGTCACTGCACAATGACATTTTCTAAGAGTACCGTTACTCCATTCCGTTCTGAATACCTGTAAACTAGATTTGTCTTAAGATTATACGTACTATATATAGTAGATAATAAATTTAAAATTTCACAATCGGATTCAGGTTCTTTATTTTTCTACCCATCACCTTCATATAAAAGATAATCTGTGTTCGTTATAGAGATATACTGATATCTAGGACAGCGTGTGAAAATGCCATCAGCAACACGCAGATCAATATTCGCAATGCTCTCTATACAGCAATTTATTGCGTTCATTATGTAAGCAGATAATTTGAAATATAAATATAAGACGAATTAATCATATTTCTCAGTCTTTGTAAAACTTTCACCCGTGTCCTCCTTATCGACTCTAACAATATTGTTTCACTATCAACAAATGGTATATTAACATAAATGAATACACAATTTAAAATACAATTTCCGCCTATAGCAGTGGCAATATATCACAAGGCCGCCATGCCAATAGATCTTTATTTCACTTAGGTGACAAAAGAAGATTAGATCCTAAAAGCATAGGAGATCAACTAGACTCAACGAGTTTAATAAGAATCGAGCTTCTTTCTACAGGTAACTTGTCTTATTTATTTAGAAACAAAATACGTGATTACCGATCAAACATTCAACATTACTTACATGAATACTCAATCACAAGTTCAAGATGCGTCACTGTTGATTACAATTTTATGAAAGTGACAAAATGATTCGTGATTGAAAATATGAAATAATGTAAATTCTTGTAATTCAATTCAATTGCATTCGAAATTCTGATTTATCCAATATTGTTTCAGTTTGTTTTAACGGTTTCCAATTACATCAAATAGGTTTTTTTGTGTGTTTGCATATAAAGTTCTTGTCATAATGCAAAAAGATAACAGGTTACAACAAGTTTGTTGTGAAATAATTATGTACGTCTTGAATCAAAAATCCATATATGCATGATGAAGTCCGACAGTGTGTTACTGTGTTTACTTTCTTCTTTTTGGTGGTGAGAAATTATATTTCTAATATGTGATGCGATCAAGCAAAATCAGTCGGAACTCGGCATTAATAAATTTTCAGTTTCTTATAGGTTAGGAAACAGCATTAACAAAGCTGGTTTTTGCAGAAAACCCAATAAAATTGAACAACCAATCCCAAAGATATAAGCAATTAAAGAGTTTCCAAAACAATAGGAAACAAAAGCAAATTTTTCATTTGTTTGGCTATATCTCAAAATCAATATTTCCGAGTTCCGACTGATTTGGCTTGATCGCATCACATATTGTTAGAAACATTGGACAATTCTGCTGATGTTGTTTGCTATTGACAATTTGTTTGCATCTGACATATGGACTTTTTCATGTCAATCAATCAATCAATCAATCAATCAATCAATCAATCAATCAATCAATCAATCAATCAATCAATCAATCAATCAATCAATCAATCAATCAATCATTCAATCATTCAATCATTCAATCATTCAATCATTCAATCATTCAATCAATCAATCAATCAATCAATCAATCAATCAATCAATCAATCAATCAATCAATCAAAAATCAATCAAACAAATATACAGGCTAGTGCTCAACCAATCAATTAACTAATCAAACAATCAACTTTATTTTCAAATCACACGATACTTTCGCATTATATTGTGCACTTAAGGGATCGGATAGCAACGTTTGCACAGTATTTTTAGCACATCAGACACACCAAATGGAATTCTGAAAACGAGGAATGTACTTCAGATATCAGATAATTTTGATTTTTTTGAAATTCGGGATATAACACAAATATATAGCAAATTATTAAAAAAATTATATTTGTAATATTTTGATATTCATTTTCAGGTCTATATGGGCTATATATTCATGAATCCGATCTGCGGGTGAATTATATATGATTTTGATTTTGATGTCTTTATGTTCAATTGGACATCAAAATTAAGTTCTGATTGTTGTCATACCTCGATGGCTACCCGTTTACCGGAAGTTTTGACAATACAATTGACAACAATCGCATTTCCTCCAGTCGAGTTCGCTCAATATTTTCGAATGCCCCCTTGTTTACCCCTTTTTCTGCATTTAAAACTTTTAAGTTAAAACATTCCGTCTCATGTTCAAGTAAAAATTTCAGATTACCCCATCAGACCACGCCCCTATATGAAATAAAGAAATAAATCGGATTCTTGACTTCAAACTCCCGCTCACCCCTGGCGTAAAAAATGAACGGCCCCTAATATCCACTTTATCGCTTATAGCAAACCATTTTGTGTTTGCTTAGTAAAACGTACCATAAGGGACATTCAGCGATTCGTCAATCGCAAACTGCGCTCTTCCCCGCATGTCATTAATTTTGCAGTTTAGAATACTTAACAATATACTAGTAACTATCCCCTATACAAGGAATAAGCTATAATCCATATGCCTTCCTTAGTAAAGTAAAATCAAATTGTGTAATTTTGCAGAAATCTGTAATGTTAGTTGGATTCCATCATGTCCATGGGTCATTTCCTTTCTGAAAATGTATATTTTTATATACATGTACATAACATCATGACGTTTATGGACATCATAAAAAACAATAACTAAATAATGCCTTGAAAAAGGCATACGACATATAGACTGAGTTTTCATGTCAGGAATAGACAACTCTTAATTCTTTATGCTTGGGCAGAATGAATCACCTAATGCAAATCCGTTAGGAGACGTAATCTCAAAGACTTTTGGCGATATTTCTGAACAAGAATTTATTTAAGAAATAAAGGGTTAATGCATTATCCTTTACACGAAAATAATGTGTCCGAGGCAGTAAAAACGTAAATAATTCCATTATTTAAACGTTTTTACAGCCTAGGACACATTATTTGCGTGTAAAGGATAATGTTGCACCCTTTATATCTATTCTACTACCACAAAATAGTGCGATTTAAAGAGAAAATATCACATTTTCCCCCCCAAATATTTCAAGTTGTTTACCTCAAGGTGTAGCCAAAGCGTAAGTGATAGCGAGTGTTGCAGAACTCGTAACCAAGCGTAATGCTTTGCGTAGAATGCGTAACGACGCTAATATACCGCATCTCGCTTTGCTGTGCGCTGTGATGCGAGAAGAACATAAAGTTCGTTGCCCTGGCCACTTTATTGCTAATTAATGGTCTTTCACGTGACGTGTTTCAACAAATCACAGTGCGCGATTTTGAATAATGGGTCGTGAGGGTAATAGAATAAAAGATATTTTCCCGATTTATCAACCATTTAATCAGAATATGTTGCAGTTGTTTATATTGGTCCTCAACAAATATTTGAAAGTCTCTGTAACTGTGGGTGGGAAAAGTAGGTTCTGGGTGAAAATTTCACAATGGTTAACAAGGTGAGTCTTACTAATGAGAGTATATGTGACTGGACACTACTAATGAGCCGTAAAGTCGGCAAATTGTATTCTCTAAGTTACATGTGCGTGAAGGTCGTATTCATTTAGGGATTCAATCATGTTTCACCGTTGTTCATCACTGTTTAACAACGATGCGGCCGCGTCGTCTGCGTGGTTTACTTCGCGAGGGCAGCTTTAGCTGCCCGAGCGAAGTAAACCACGCAGACGCGCCGGACGCGAGTTGTTAAACGGTGATGAACAATGGTGAAACATGATTGAATCCTTTCAACAACGAAAAGAAGCTAAAGATCGTATAATTCACATGATTATTTCATGAGGAATGTCAGTTAATCATTGCCACTCAGCCTTACAAAAACTTCGATGATTTTTCTGTTAAAATCAGCAATAAAACTGGGATAAAACTACAGAATAAAACTGCAATGTTTAGCCGCTGAAAAATACTGAATTTAATTTGTAAAGCTTGCATACGCACACAGGTTCCAAACATGACGAATTTTACGCGCTCTCGCGTAACGCGTAGTCTCGCTCGCGTTCGCGTATACGCTATAGTAAAAGTGTGGATTCATCACGGATTAACAACGGTTGGCTCCTGTACAAAGGTATAGGAGGAGTTGTTGAAAGGTATTTCAATGTGGTGCGACAAGTATCTCATCAAACACTGTTTAAACCAATCAATAATCATATCGCTGAAGAGGATAATAACCTTCTACCTATTTCTATAGAATCCTTAAATAGTTCTTGTCTTTGTTTGCTTTGGCTAAATCCTGTTCAAGTGGTGGATAACAAAGATTTGTATTTTGTCTAGATATATATAACCAACCATTAACAATGAGAGGACATTCCTGAACCTCGCTGACTTGGGGATGATTTGAAATGACCGCCAATTATGAGAGTTTGATATTTATTACCAGAATTGTGGAAAAAAGTTCAACAAACCATAACCCCGCATCTGGATATCGTTTGAAGTCAAATGATATACCATTTTAAAGCTTATGATATATATATATATATTCTAAACACGAGATAAAACAAAATTGACCGGGCCGACTTTACGGCTGATTCGTGGTGTGCAGTCAGGGTTAGGGGAATCTCCTTTGGGGTGAGAGGGCCCGTTTTTCTTGCTTTATGAATACATTTGATGTAGCCTCCTCCACTGCCAAGTTGATGCCACTTGTCCTCCAAACAAGCAGTCTGCCAAAGATAACATAGTACGAGGCCCTTTTGATTGGCTGAAATATTTCTGACGATGTGTAAACAATGCTTTCAATACGTTAGTCAGGACTTACCAATCATGAGTTGTGACCATGAGCATGATGACCAACAAGTTAGTGACGATAGTCACGCGAAGCTCTATTTTTACAGTATTTTTACAGTATCAAACGCAGATACTAGATACTAGAAAAGCTTTCGGATATATCTTCATCGTGTTACGTCTTTAAAATTTATTAGAGGGTTAGGTAATTCCGAGATTACGAAATCTCCCTGCGAAGGAGACTACTTTTGGTGTCACTAAAACAAGACAGAAATCCAGGCTAAACGATGAAGTACAATGTTATGAGTTGTACAAATAGGACAAAAGACTTAAGGTTAGCAACTATTTTAAACTGTTGCGATTTGGTGGTTCACAGCATCTTGGGAATAGTAGTGAACTTTGGAAGATATTGCATTGATCATTTCATAGCGAGTGTGTAGGGTTCTGTGATTCTTGAGTTATGTTGTAAAGAGGGCTGAAACAACACTTTTGGAAACGTACATAACTCATTAACAGCAATAATGCAAGCAAATTTTCAAAGTATATGATTTGTAGAATGAACTTTTTGCAAAACATCAAAGTGTTATCTTTCAATAATATAATTGATTTAGATAATAAAAATCGATTTTTGGCTACTTCGATCAACAATACCTAGTCTACCCTTAAGGCTGACTTACAAACGTTCTATGGCGGATCTAAATTATTTAGACTAAATACAAGGTCTCATGGTATCTAATTGTCTACGGGCTAATGTTTTTATTCACATATAAAATAGGTATCGCATTAATAGTGTATAATCTGTATTAGAGTTTCATTTCCAAAGTGTAAACTGATACACACGCATAAATCAGATATTAGAATAAAACAATTGATTTACATTTTGTAACATCGCATCAAATTTCAACTCACATTGGACCACTTTAGCATTAAAATGGCTAGAAAATCAACATTCTATTGTTTACAACGAATGAATGACAACTATCAACGATAATCGATGGAACGATCTTTAAATAACATTCTCGTCAGAACCTAGCAATCATTATTTTACAACTGAAGTTGATGAGTAATAATACGATTTCTGTAAGTTTCAATGACAGACTGGTAACACGCATTTCTTTCTTCATTGATAGTGCATTACTCCGATTGAATTTCTCGACTATTATCTCATGGAAATGGTACACCATTACTTTAATTATTGTCCCCGCAGTATACGATGTAAATCCTAACGCATTCTGTAGGAGGGTATCAAATTTGTTTCTTATAAATAACCGATAGTGATAGAAACACCAGTTCAAGACCTATTCAAAAAGTAGTACGCTTTTCTCTCAAATTCGCCACCTCGCGAATTAATACTTGAGCGATTCTTTCAGTCTCTCAAAGACGTATTGTGGAGATTATTTTGCACTGTCAGTACGAGAGTGGATTTGGTGGAAGATGTTACAACCATGTTGGACAAAAGTTTTCAAAGCTCTCTTCCTCTATGTACTTATTCTTGGATATGAAATTATACCTATTAATGGTAAGCGCAACACTAAATGTTTAGTGTGTTTATTTGTTTCTTGGTATCTGTCTTGGAAAATGTATATTTACGTGTTCTTATTTAAAATACGAATATGTGGCATTATTCGCACGATGATGCTGTGATTTAAGCAAACAAAAGCTAATACTCTGGTTTATTTCATAGCATGGCTCTGTATTCTTCCTAATGATAAATGATTTTGTAAGACGAAATATCAAGATAGCTGAGGCAGATAAGTTTTGCGTTTCAACGAATGATAGCGTCCGGGGATAGCGTGAATCAAATAATATTTGATTTTGTAGCAAATGTATGTATTTAATCTTTTAACATGCAATGTGTCAGCGCGTGATCAAACATACTTATTAGATGTTGTAAATCAACTAAATCAACAATTAACACGTGTTTATAATTCCATTTATTGTTTTGTTCAATATTTATACTCTACTTTCTTTTTCCGTTTCTTTGCTTATTTCTGCTTCTTGATGTTTTACTATTTTTGTTGTTGAAACGCCAATACTTACGCCAAAGGCTCCAACCCAATATCGGGTGTAATCGGTGTCGAAGGTTATGTCGGGTCGATATACCGTACGTATTATTTTTCAAAAGGTGTTGATATTGACGTGTACTTGGTTGCATGGAATGCCCTTTAATTACGAGTAAAGGGTCATAGGGCTAAATCTTGTCATTAGTCAAAAGGCTTCAGTAGGGCAGTTTTCTTCTATACAAATAGTGGTGACGTGATATTCACATACGTTAATTGTGAATTAACTATGTTTGTTAACTGTTCATAGTTTCATGATCAAAATTCATCAAGGGATTCTACATGGTTTCCCTCACGGAACTTAAATTCAATATTGCTATTTTAGTGTTCGAATCAAGCATGACCGAATCACTTCCTGCATTTGCACAATAAAACAGATTGTTGAATTTTGAAAATTAACAGTGTCCTTTATGGAAAATAAGAATTTTACGAAAATGTCTCATTTTCAATCCCTTCCAGTGATTGAAATATTGCGCAATGATCTACCTTCTGGAGTACCAAGCACTGATCATGAGGCTATGTTGCCGTGATTGGTGAAGATATGTTTGACTAAGTTTTCGAATTTATTTATTTCCCTTATAGTGCACTCTTGCACCCATTTTGAAAGTTGTGGTGCAACTTCATGTGACGCAGAACATTTTGAAGTGCAGTCTCAGACAGTTGTATCGCATAACAGTCGAGTTTTGGGGTGCAACATACTGCAGTTGCTGTCTATTTTCCTATACATAATACATAGTACTCTCACCATTGACGCGTGACTTCTACAAACAGTGCATGTTATAGGTATATGGGCATTGCCTAGTTAGCGTCACTGTGTGAAAAATAACCGGCCAATATTTAAAGTACTCTCTGAAATTCTAGAAAATATATTTTTGTAACATGTCCTAAATTATATGTCATAAACCATTATGTTTCTCATTTTCATAAACAAAGGCCCGCACATTATTGTTACGTTGCGTTTGCTTTATAATCGTTCACCCAACTGAAACTATAATACCAGCTCATTGCTCATTGCACAGGTAAAACAGAAACATGTGTAGTGTGGATTTAACCAGAGAAGATCTGATTTAACATAGCTGAGCTGTTTTCAATGAGTGTTATCTTGGTGTAATAGCTTTTAAGTCCTGCAAAGGTCGTGGTGAATTCTTCTGTAGACATAACTGCATCATGAATTGTACTGCATAGGGCTTATTTCAAACAGTGGACTTTGACTGATGGAATGGATAAACAATGAGGTGGTATTTTCAAATCTTTGTAATTGGTCAATTCCATGTAAGCTCGCCCAAATTGTCAACATTTGAATATCATGTCAAGTATGTGATGTTGGTCTCACATTGTAGCTAAAAGGCTATATTGTCTGAAAATTTCCTTTTTTTTCTAAGTAAATGGTGTTCATTATTAGAAAACATCCGAATTTGCATAAATGTGCATATATACGTGATTGTTAAACTACAAACACAGCTGCTGCTATGTACTCATTACGTTTCACTACCTGAAGAGAATTGATCAAAAATTGAATTCCCTCCTGAGTTTGGAATCTGTCAATGAGTTGACCACATCACCAGGCTGTCATTATAGCTAGAGCCAGTATATGGCACACATGGGTCAATGAGTTACATGAGTTACATATTTGGTTCCCAGGATGTGAGTTTTGCCTGAGGCAATTTGTGGTTAAATGTTGATAATTCACTACAAGAGTTATTACCGTCGATTTGGTTGAAAAATAAGGTGAGACATCATCAAATCTCTCCAGGTAACAAAACGTAATGCTGTAAAGGGTGAATGCATGTGAATATAAAGAAACTCAAAATATAAACACCAGCAATTTTCATATTTTATTACGATTATTTTATCAGCATTGTTTGAGTACCAATTTTACGATTAAGAGCATCATTCCGCAAAGTATCATTTATTAGCACTGGTACTTTAAAAATAGGGTAGATTTTCATTGAAATTATAATGTAAAGCAGATTTATTCATATCATCAATAGTCAAATGATAGCAACGGGGATTTTTGTTTTGTCTTTGCCCCTCCCCCAACAAAACCTGGTTTAACCTCATTGGTTACATTAAGCTGTATTTTCTTTTCTGTTTTTCATGCTTTCCTCCTTTCGGAGCTGTCAATAGTCAAAAAAGAAGTATGTGCGATAGCTAGTTTTTATAAAAGTGTCTCTGTGTTAGTATATGAAATTATTAAAGTTTAACACATTTGCTCCAAAAAGCAAGAAATTATTATTGCTAGGATTTTTCATATGGTAATCCATCATTTCTCAGCGATAGTGAGACTGTGATGTGTATCATCAGGATGTTGGTAATTTTATTCAACTACAGACTTAACATGAAGTATGGAATATTTCTTCCTGAAGTGTCAAAACTAACCTGAAAAGGGTCTGCATAAACCGCACGGGTTAGATATTTATTGGGGTGTTTCAGGTGATGGTGTCAAGTTATTTTTGATTGAAAATATGCTTTCCATGAGTTTATATTATGGTGCTCATAATGTAGTGAATAAGCCTAAAATGGCGGATGAAAGGACACAGAATTTGAGTTGTTTTGAATTTCTGAACATTGTTCTGAAATTATCAAATTTATCAAAGTTGGATGTGATGTGTATTGAACCTAAATAGCAATAAGTGTTGATCAGATGTAAAATGCACTTGTTGTACCAGTTGGGAATGTGGGAGGTTTTGAAAAAATGGCTCTTAAAAGTGGTACGCACTCAGAAAGTTTAAACGGCCCCTGACGCCAAATGTTATAAACTTTCTGTACACAAATAAACAATGTGTGTTCATTGGACAACCTGAAATCCGCGCAGTTGTTTTTGTACCGTTAATTTATAAAATTTGACCACAGTGAGGGATATTCAAACTTTCTGACCACGGTCATTTTAAGAGCCATATTTTAAGCTCTTCCTCTTTGCAAAAAAAGAAACATTGCAAGTGCAATTCAGCACTGACGAACGCCAATTGCTGAGGAAGTTTAGGAAATATCACCTCAAATCCCCCAAAATTGGATAATACCAGAACAATGTTGCATAAAGTCTGAAATTGTGTCCCCACAAAGCTCATATTCAGCCTCATTACAATTCGCCATTTTAGGCAAATGCACTACATTATGAGCACAATAATGTAAACTCATGGAAAGCGCATTTTCTATCAAAGAATTATTTTACACCATTCGACACACCCCAGCCCGTGCGATTTATGCAGACCCCTTCCTTATTGGTCTTGGCACTTCGTGAAGACATATTCTATACTTAATGCCAAGTCTGTATGTAGTTTGGTTTGGTTCGGACATTTAATACCGCATGCCGAAAAAATTAAAGTTTGCGGCAGCACAATTCTTTCAGGGACACCCTGTATGGTCATCGTGTAAAAAGCCTCATGTCACTTAAACAAAAATGCTGAATATGACAGCTTCAGTGTATTATTAATGTGACTCATTTCTACACCACGACTTGTTTGCTTTAAAATACACCAACATTGTTTTTGTACCATGTTTATTTCTGACGACGTGATTCAATGTGCCAAAAGTTCTTTGTAGTTATCAAGAACCAAGCGCAATAGAAGTTTTTGTTCAAATGCACTAACCTAAATGGGATTAACGAAAGCCAACCAACAATAATTGAAATTCTCAAATACGTTTTAAAGACCTTAGCTAAAAACTTAATACTATGTCGACTTGCTCCGGGTCTTTGGGTAACGGAACAGTTAATATTTGTACTTCCCAAAGAAAATATACCTAAAGAGTACCGACTCATAATAATTATTGCTCCATGTGTAATGATAAATCCGCTATTGGTTTGTTTCTTGGGGCAGACAGTGCACCTCGTGCATTTATCGGCTAAAAGCCCACAAATGGAAAGTTTTGTGTATGTAGTGCTTAACATACGTTTTTGGTACCACGTGTTACACGCAAACCGAAAACATACGCACTTTGAATCGAAGTTTGCCGGGCGCATATACTTATATAATACACTATTTTGCCCTTCATGAGCGACACGCAAAACGGTTCGCAACAGCCAGAGGGACATGGTGGGGGAAGAGTACCCCCACCAATATTGACCCCGATCACGGGCCACAATAATGTAAAATACCAAATTTATGTTCAATCTATTGAAATAAAACGGTATTTGTGTGTATGTGACGTGTCATGTCAAAAGGAGACACTTTTGGTCAGGTTATAAATTTTGAGGTTTTTTCATATCTAAAAAATAGAGATATTTTGCTCCACAACGCCGTTTAACCCAATCGGACATAACAACAACAATAATAATAATAATAATAATAATAATAATAATAATAATAATAATAATAATAATAATAATAATAATAATAATAATAATAATAATAATAATAATAATAATAATAATAATAATAATAATAATAATAATAATAATAATAATAATAATAATAACAAGCATTTGTAATGCGCCATCAATCTAGTAGAACTATTCCGAGGCGCAGACATGAAAAACAAATAAGTACAATTAAACATTAACATACATACGGTACCCAAATTGTTAAAAAATCACCCCGGGCAGATTTTTGGCTATTTCTCCATTTACGATCCTGCCCAAAAGTGTCTCCTTTTGACACGACACGTCACATATACCGAGTCAAATGAAGCAACGGGGAATTTCTTTTATTTTTGCCTCAACAATACCGGGAAGAAATGAGTCGGTGCTCTCTGGTTTACCTCATTTGTTTCCTTTTCTGTTTTTCATGTTTTCTTCCTTTCGTGTTCCTTTCTTTTCTCCTCTTGTTATTCTTTCCATTAATGTTTTCACTCTTCACTCATTTGATTATTGGACCTTTGTCATTAATTGGCCTTCATTTATAATCGCTTTTTTATTCGCTCATTTAGGTAATGACTGTATTAATTAAATTAATTAAATTAATTTTCTTCTTTCCAGCATGCAGAGGATGCGAAGAAGGTAAGCAAATATCTAATACACCTTTTTATTGTGTATTTGTTTGTTCGATTGATACTTCCAGAATACTGACCCTTTCTTGCTCGAAACATACGTCTTGGAATATGAAAATATGTTTTCAGATTCCTATATTATATACGCGTTCCATAATTCAAAAATCAAAAGAGCATCATGTGAAGTAGACTATTGCAGGGATTTATCTTTTCTTCAAAAATCTGGTGTATTCCTTATTTAACCCTAGTCCAAACCTTCATTATCCTACTTCTTACCATTTTTTATTTATCCCTATTAATCATGCTAAATTCTGGCATTAATCCTTAGGATTGCCTTTGCGTCTCACGTCATAGCAATGGCGAGATGTAATAGGTTGCACATCTGTGCAGTGCGGAATATTCGGTCTTATTGTACACTAGTCTGATTGAGCTAGTATACACAAAACGTTTCACAAAATAAAATAAAAAAACGTTTGGATGTCGGGTTATATAAAGGATATATTATAAAAGATAAAAAACGTTTCAATAACATTAAAACATTTGTGAAAAATTGCTGCATAATTCTAACATAATTGGTATTTAAGTGTTGGTAAAATAGTTTGCAAAAACAATTGCCAAAACATTTTACAATGACATTTTAACAACATTTTTTTTAAATCAAGACAATTGTTGTATATTTTAGTTTCGCTTTCCCGCATTTCATGAGTTTCTTACTTCATTTCTGATCTTCACAAAGCTAGATTTTAACCACACTACATGTACAATCCAAGCAGTACTAGTCGTACTATTTAATTCATTTGGAGGAGATTTATGAAATTAGTTCAATATATTTGAAAATTAATCATCTGATTTTATTTCTTTATTCTCAAAATGCTAAAATAATATTAGTAATAACTGTCGGGGAAGGTTTCTGTCCATTTCAAGGGTACATGTACGATATGTTTTGAGAAAATATGTCCCCACATTTGTTGCAGGTAGCCTCATGCAGAGTTATTTTAAATTTTTCTGAAAATAAATATCATGGGACGAAAATTCACTGGTAAAGGTCTAAAGGATTATTAATTAAGTAATCGTTTTATTCTGAGGGAAATTATGTGTGTTATCATATCCACCATATTCCCTTTGAATATGTATCCAGCAAAAGACAAAAACATTTATGCCTAATTATGATATTAAATGTTATTTAAAGATAACCCCCTGTGTTGAAATTTGTTACTACATTCAAACACCGTGTCCCTTTTTTAAATCTACTTCATTTTGGAGAGATTACTATCAACGGATTTCGTTAAAATTTTGTATACGTGTTTCTAACATTCATTTAATTTCATTCATTCATTCATTCATTCATTCATTTCATTCGGCTGTGAAGCAGATGACTACAAAGTTTCTCCATGTACTACGATTTGAAGCCAACGTGGTAATGGCATCTGGCAGTAAAAAGTGTGCAAGTCCACCAGCAGTTGTGCACATAAGACAAGTAGGATGTTCATTGCCTTCCAGGTCTTCTTTTACCATGTAATGGGGTGTAGCGAGCATAATATTCTGCATGGTTCATCTTCCGGCATCTTCAGTATATGTCTCAGGAATCGTAGTTGTCGGGACACAGTGCTGGTGATGGTATAGACCCTTTCATTACTAACATGGTCAGTGCGCTTAATGTTCAGCATCCTGTATCCTGTAACATAATGTACCATTGTTATCCATGTTAGTAGATATCACCTAGAACTCACAGCCATAGAGCAATACTGTAACACAAGTAGTGTGAAAAAGCTTGACTTTTATTGCAACAGTTCAACAGATGCTCCAGTTTCCAAAATGCATACCATGCAAGCGCCTTCCGTCGGGAGACGTCACTGGTGCTAGAGCCCATCATAGAACCAAGATATTTAAAATCAATGACATACTTGATGGGATCTCCGTATACTTGGAGTGGCCGGATGGCTGTGGATTGCAGTTGATGTCCATGTACTCGGTTTTTGGAACAATGATGGCGAGAACTAGACTTTCTGCTGCAGCCACTGTCCTGGTCAGCTGTGCCTGTACCCGCGAGATGGAAGATTCAAGTAAGGCAATATCGTCAGCGAAATCCAAGTCGTTCACCACCTTGACAGTATATCGCCTGGAACGACGCGGATGTGTTTCAACACCACTGTCAGTCCCCTTGGTAGCCATCTTCATCAAATAGTCGATGAGAACAATGAATAGGAATGAAACTAGAACACCCCCTGCAATACTCCAGTAGTCACTAGGAATGGATTCGAGATGTGGCCATCCACCAATACGGCGCTTTGTGAATTAGTATACAGTGCACGTATTGCCTTTTCGATGCTCTCTAGGATACCATAGTGCGGCAAAACAGGAAACATCATCTTCCTGCTGATTGGATCAAAGGCTTTCATGAGGTCAATGAATGTTGTAGTGAGTGGACGTTCGTAACTATGGGAAGCCTCCATGATTCTACGGAGGATATGCGTTTGCTGTTTTGCTATGCACAGCTTCTGTCTGGTCTAAATCCGGACTGATTACTTCTTATTTACAGGATCAACATGTGACATCAGTGTGATCCCTCTATAGTTGTTCATGAGGCTGAGGTCTCCTTTCTTCGGAAGGGGAACAATAACATTGGTAATCCACTGTTCCAGCGGCGTAAGTTTTGTAAAAACTTCTACGCAGAATTTATGGATGATGTCTACCATAGCTTCACCACCATCTACTTACATGGAAAATATGCTTTTGCTCCACCATGTTACAGAATAACGCTAAACATTTCACGGTAAAAGAAGAACTGGAAAAAAGCAAACACCTTTATGTCTTATGTGCAAAAACTGTATGGGGACTTCGGTCAAATTTACTGCCAGGTGCCATAACCACTTTGGATTTAGTACATGTAGAAACTTTGTAGTCGCCTGCTTCACATCCGAATTACATATGAAATGAAATACATGGCGGGAATAAGTGCACGTGTGGCCGATTTAAAAAAATGTAAAATCAAAGGACTTTTTATCACAATTTGCTTATCCTTAAAAGGTGTTCTTTACAGTACTGTCTCAGCGTCAGTGCAGTCACAGAATCAGGTCAGTTACGTAATATAATTACAATGTGCTTTACAACAGGGAATTAAGACCGTAGCAACCTGCAGACTCTCTATAGGGGATTTAATGTATGAATAATGATATAAGTTATAACGTCAAAATTGCCTGACAAAATAACTAATTTGGCTGATTCCATTTAGTGTAAGTTGTGACATGATTGTGTCAGCACATGCCAAAAAATCAGGTTTGAAAAATAAACTTTCAATATTAAATAAATCATGGCTGTATGAGTGTTAAGATAAACATAGGCCTATTATAATAGGTTTAAAGTGATTATAATAGGTACAAATGTATCAATCACAATTTAAACAGTAGCTACTATATACCTGTCATGTCTTCTAAGAATAATCACCTAAAGCTTGCATGTCTATTAACAAATTGAAATAAAAGTGTACCGACCCGTACCTACCGTCCGTTGTGTTTTTCTTACACGCGAAGAAATATATTTTGAAAAAGTATGCAAGCATAACGATTAAGTCATCAGTGCGTATCGTGATTAAAATTGAATCAAGAAAATCTAAGCTACGGTACAGAGTTTGTGTTTGTGACGCGAGCCCAATTATAAAAAAGAGAAAATGGATTACATGGAAATTTACAAATTACGTTAAATGGCGCGGAAAAATATAAACGCAGAATTGTGCGTAATACATATACCGAGGCATTGTAAAATTCCTAGAAAAGTAACATAAGCAATGCACAAGAGGGACTTGTTTTTGTTATTGACTAGATGAAAAAGCAGCTGAAAACAAGAAGGAAAACATATTTTTCTGAACATGAAGGATGAGAAATCAGCGATTCGTTGAAGTTATATTGTGGAGATGTTTGAAGAAAATATAAAATTAATATGTTTAAACATTTTACGGCCATTGAAACCAGATGAGGTTTTTTGTGTGGCGGCCCATAGGTGAAAAAAATGTTGTATGTATTGCCCTGTACTAAAAATAGGCTGCACATATCACCTGTCTGTCATGTCTGTGTATGTATACAATAACAGATTCAATACAATACCGCTCTTTTCGAAGAAACTAATCATACAGGTGCAAATAAATGTACATTGACTCTGCATTAAGCCAAAACAGCTTTAAAGGGGGTGAATGGTAAGTAGAAATATTCAAGCCATTTCAAGAACATACTTAATCCAACTTTATCCAAAGGCCTAACAATGAATTAGAAGTTTAGATTTCCCATAATTTTATTTATGATGAAGCGAAATTTACTTGTACTTTAACAAAGCAATTTTTGATGTCACTGTAAACTGCAACCGGAAAGGTTGCAATGACATCACATATCCATATTACAATATGAGTACTGATCCATAAGACAACCTATTCATGCAGATTATGGATAATGTCTGTATAACCAGGAAGATTTGACTTTACAGATGATACAAGTGTTTGTACTGTGTTTCGCGCACATTCACTATTGATCTGAGAGAGATAGTGCTATTATACCAATGTCCTAACCAAGCTTTAGTTGGAGGTGAAAATATTTTGCATTAAAATGTTCGCTAACATTCATTTCGAAGTTGGATAACAACTGAGGAAATCTATACTATATATTAAGCCTTTGGATAAGGTTTGAAAATGCACTGCATATGTTTTCCTTACTGTACGCCTCCTTTAAAAGAGGAGGCGGACGGATTTCCCCTTCATCAGTGGAAATTCAGCCGTATCGGACACCAATGTCTCTCCATGTGACCACGGTTTCGTTTGGACCAATGTCTCTTCATGGGCCACCTTTGGATTAACTTCTTCCAGGTGGACATCTGCCGTAATGTTATGTCTACGATTGTGGTATCTAAGGCCACACAGCAGACAAGATAAAGTTGTACTTTTGCAACACGTCGGCACTTTACCAACAGCGATGTACCGGTACATAATATTTTAGATATTGCCCTCACAATAATATTTTCATAGCTATAGGGTTCACAACTTATAAGTTCACCCTAATACTTTTAAAATAAGTCCAAAATATTTTACGAAATGTAAAAATGTACAGAGATTTGTATAGTCATGTTTATTTTACACGTGTGGACCAATTTATAGCGTCACACGTCATTGCGTTCAGTCACAATGGTTGATTACGTAAGAAAAGAGGCCGTTTTAAAAGTTTCACTTGAGTCCATAGCAGTCAGGTTTTCTGTAACAAACATATGAATAGACTTGGTTTCCTATTATGAAATAAACTGAAATGAAAACCAAAACTGTTTGCTACACATTTGAAGTTTCTAACAAATGGTACAAACAAAGTATTGATAAACATGCCAGTCAAGAGCTTCAGCAGGATAATAGGAAACCACGTGACCAAAACCAAAACCAAAACTCAATATTTGAAATGACTGACTGTTTAAAACGGTCTCTTTTTTACACAATGAACTATTGTGACTGAACGCAATGACGTGTGACGCTATAATTTAGTCCATTATGTGTCAAACAAATACGGCTACCCATACCTTTGTACACCTTTGTATTTCGTATTGTTCACTTTACTTTAAAAAGTATTCAGAGGGAACTTATAAGTTATATAAGTATATCACGGACATGCGAATGGAATGGTGTTGACTTTGTTACGTAGTAATAGCGTGACAATAGAGAGCGAATGTTTTGAGGAAATCATCAAAATTTGTTATAAAAAGTCAATTTGTTATATTCTATCAGTTCAAAATAATACCGTACTGGCTAGTGTATTATAGTCCTATCCCTCCTTTAGAGGATGTGAAAAAGTAACAAATTGGGACGTGGGACTATTTTCGATTTTTTTTTTCGGATTTGGAGTATCCCTTGTCCTAGCTAAATCTGACGAACGGGCGGTCGAGGACAAATAAACAACGTTTTTTGGCCTTATGTGAAATTTACATAGAATTATGATCAATCAATGATTGATAATCAATGGTGTGATGCAGAGTTACAGCAGACGTCCTGTACAGGGCAATACATTCACAAATTATTTTCACCTATTGCTACGGTAACTAATCTTGTTCCATCAATACTTACTCTTACAACGAATAAGAGTAGTTTGACATGAAGTGCTGGTATTTTGTCTTTTGAAGAACAACATGCTGGTATCATGTTGGTAGCTTAATTTTAAAGTAATTTCGCGGAGGATAGTCTCGCATGTTTCTAACGTAGCAACATACAATGCTGACGAAAAGTTATTAATATGCAAACACCTTATGCTTTACACACAAGTATCTGCTGTATGATTGGTGGAATTAGAAATTTAAAAAAAATTCACTTGAAAATCCTCAATGCTTGGTACATATTTCTTGTTTTATGCATTTAGAAATTAAATTTGCATGTCAATTTGACAAATAAAATCGATCGTACAGAGGATATATGTCACACGCTACGATAGTATCTCGATATTTAAAAGTCAATTGATGATGCTTAAAAATAAACTTATGTAGTCACTTAATCACAGCGGATCGGAAATACACCATTGTAATTGTGTTTTCATACAACAAAAGGGGTTTATCTTGTCAGCGCTGGAGATAAAATTTATCAAGCTGACAGTTTCAATTACCTAAATCGTTAGTTGCCTCATATAGGGCAGCAGATCATACAGAAATAAAAATCGTCTGCTTAGCAGAAATTACATAAAATAAACTAAAAACAAATTGACGTAGATATAGGATTTCTTGGGCTTATAGACCCATTCAGTGATCCCAGCGCAAGTGTTAAAAATTAAAATTATTTATAAATTGCTTAAAAGTGAAGAATAAGTCAATGAAATTGTCATTTGGTATTTTTGTAATGAAAAAATAGGCAAAAAACAAAGAAAACAGCAGTATTTATGAAGTTGAAGCCCCATTCAAATACATGTAGCTAATTTATATATTGTCAGTATATAAATTACAGATTTCATGTAAATGCCTTATTTTGTCTTAAATACACAGCTTTCAGCTGAACCACTAGCAGGCTATGTTATCACATCTATGGCAATGACAAAGGTACCAAAACCTGAATTGTGATGATTTTGTCGATCATTCGGATGAGCAAATCATTGAATGGGCCTTTAAATCAAACTTTATTATGTGAGACTTTATGATCAGGAGATAAGAGTTAATTAACATAAAATAGTCGTTTGGGCATGATACAGCTTTATTCAATAGAGTAGAAGAGGAATGTAAATGCCCACATTGGTGTACTTTAAATTTTAATTCAATTAATTTTATTTAATATAGTGCAAATATCTCGCGACAATATCCTTCGGTTGAGAAGGTTATCGATGTACCGTACATACATATACTGCCAGTGTTTTAGGGGGCAAGTATCCGGATAATTCCTGACCGGATAGAAATTATAACATCTGCTCCCACTATAAACACGGTGATTGAGTTGCCAAATCTATACAGACAGTCAGCGTGTTTATATTGGGAGCAGATGTGCGGTACATTGTGGAATAATTTCTAACCGGTCAGAAATTATCCGGATACTTGCCCACTATAAACACTATCAGTATGTATGTACGGTACCTCGATATCCTTCTCAACCGATCAAGGATATTGTCGCGCGATATTTGCACTATAAACACACCAGTATAAATTGTGTGCGGTATTACCGGAAATAGGAGCTTCTTCATGATGCGTAGAATGCGCACAGGACATTCGGAACGATTCAAACCCCCCAAGCGTTATTAAAACAGAAGCTACATGTTTGACGCCATGATCATATTGTTGAATGGGCTGTTTATAGCTCGCGCCACAATTACACATTCCCCGTGTGACCTCGGGGTCATTGCAAATATACGATAATGTTAGTTGGTATATATTTTGTGCGGTAAGTGTGTCTCACTATAAACGGCAAGAATATCGGTACATATACAATGATTATCGACGAATCCAATTTCACGCATTCCTACACCTCAATGGCAGCCATAGCTGGGTTCCCCCTTAGGTCTATCCCACCTAAAATGTGAAATTATGTGGCCTTGGCAGGGATATTAAACTGCATTCCATCACCCGTGTTACACGTAGACAAAAGAATGATGAAAGTTTACAACACAATACAATTCAACATCGATTTTTAAGCGGATTTAATCCACCTAATTGGGCTGTAACAACACCAGTTTGGTGCAGGCGGGATCCAGTAATGACCGACTAAATTCTGACCATCACTTTTCGCCGTAGAAGTGATGATGTAATAGGATTAGCTACCATAGCAATATATTTAAACATTTTTTGAATATATCACCTGCACTACAAGCATATTACACTTCATCACCTATGTATGTCTGCAATCATAGATTGAATACAATATCGCCCTTTTCAAAGAGGTTGATCAAACAGGGGCAAGTGATTTACATGATATGAATATTCTATAGAATTACGATCAATGTCTTTATCCCTGTTCTTTGACACATATGGTTCAATGCAGAGGTAACGCGTACTAGTGCAACAATAGGATTTTGGCTGGGGATATTGAAAGACATTATTCATATAGGGTCCATAACTTATAAGTTCCCCCTAAATACTTATTTTAAAAAGTATTAGGGGGGAACTTAGCAGCTACATCTCAATTTATACTACATCGCTGAGCTACCAATCGATCACTGCGTGCGGAGTATAAATTCAGCTTATTTTGTAACATCAGCCACCCTCAGCAGCCGACGGTGCATTTTATAGAGCCACGTGCTTCGCTGCAGGGCATATTTTTATTGGCTCGTTTGCTGTCTGTAATTATTTACTTGGTGTGGACGATGTACTATGTGTTACATCAATACTCCTAAGACGAAAGGTATAGACACGTGGCTATGGTAATTAATCCATTTAAATCGCGACTTCTACAGTTAACTGGTTGAAAAGGTTAAAGTTATTTCATTAGTCTATACGTGTGTAAAAATTATGAGCACTTTATACAATTCGCAATTGAGATTACCTGACTGAGGCCATAGGTATTATGATCTTTCCCCTATGATTTAACTATTTCGATAAGGTGATTAAATTGATTGAATGGACCAAGATAATCCAGGAACTCTATAACGTAAGATAGCAATCCGGGATATAACAACAAGAATGATTTTCTTTCTTTTAGACGGCATTAGTTCAAACTTATTGGAAACTAGTCATATCTTGACATACGCCTCCACGTCTACTATAATCCGACACTCTATTATCTATTTCCTTGGAGGAGAGTGCACGGGTAGATGAGTGTAGAGGGATATGCGACTGGGGTAGAGGAAAGAGTGAATAGGGAAAAAGAAGGGAGATAATAAAGGGGAGAGGAGGAGCCAATTATTGTATTCGCAATAGCAAATATAATGTCTGTACTCATTTCGTTAAAACTATTTGAATATTGAAGTTTTAGATAAAAATTAGGAAGAAAGTCGTAAAAAATGCACGTTACATTTATAACCTAAATAACTCACGTGCCTTTTCATGAATTACGTTCGGGAAAATGATAAGTTATAAATGGCTATGCAAATTGGCTGGCTGAAATGTACCTTTATTGGAGGACAAACAGGCTATGAACAGATTAGAAAACCAGCAACTACTTTCTAACTCACATCTTCCACGAGAAACTCTTGCTTCTGTCTTTTATACCAAAGTAGTAAAACTGGAAAATCACAGCTATAATTTTCCCTAGATGCTATATACAATGGTCGCATTAAGACATATGGGGATGTTCAAGATCCAAAAATAGATATGATTGAATTTGTTTTTCTGAAATGGGATTAAAAAAAAAAAAAAAAAAATAAATTAACTCTTGCATGGTTACTTTAAGGGCTTTCCCATCCCTCATATCTGTCATGAAATTATTCATTAAATTGTAGACAAAGATAGATAATCAAATTTAATTACAGAGGGCACATCACAATATATTATTTATACGGCCCTACTTAGTAAAAGTAAAAAAATCGAAAACATGTTTGTGTTATACACGAAATTATTTAATAAAATATGATTTCAGATCCAAAAAAAGTAGTTCACAGCATCTTGCGAATGGTAGTGAGCTTTAGCAAAAATTGCATTGCTCAATTCATAGCGAGCGTGTAGAAAAATTCAAATATCACAGATATACTTTTGTAGGTCCGTAAGTTATGTTTGTGGTTCGTAAGTTATGTTATAAAGGTGGCTGAAACAACAGCACTTTTGTAAAACATACATAACTTATTAACAACAATAAATTAAGCACGTTTTCAAAGTACACCAGGCACAAAAAGAAACTCGTCAGTTATATTCATCCTTGCTGTTCAATAACTTGATAATTTTGGATTATTCTGAAATATACATTTTGTTAATTGGACTTTGCTTTCTCATTGGACACCCTGTTCGTGAAAAACGAACAAGAATTGACCAAGATATGCGCCTCCAAAGTCTCAAACCCCAAAATCAAAAGTTGCATTTTCAACGATTTTCAATGGGAACGCATCGTTGTATTGCACACAAGCACCACAGGCCAATCAATAAAGCACACAGTGTAACAGGCACAATTGAATTGCAACTTTTCATTTTGGGGTTTGAGAGTTTGGAGGCGCATACCGTAAAACCTTGTCTACAAGCATACCGTATATATGCCTCTAAACGTTTTTTTTTTAATGCAAGAGACGAGAGGCATAAACTCTCCACAAAAACATTATTTGGAGTTTGAACAACTATATTACTGATATAGGCGACTGTACAAACACGTATAATTGTAAGACCAAGCTATTGTAATGTGTTTGTGGAGGGTATTTGCCTTTCGTCTCTTTCGTCAAAAAATACCCCGCTTAGAGGCATATATGCTTGTAGACGGAATTCTACGGTATCTTGGTCAATTCTTGCTCAATATTCACGAACAGGGTGTCAAATGAGACAGAAAAGTCCAATTAACAAAATGTATATTTCAGAATAATCCAAAATTATCAAGTTATTGAACAGCAAGGATGAATATAACTGACGAGTTTCTTTTTGTGCCTGGTGTATATGATTTTAGAATGAACTTTTGCAAAACACCATTGTGTTATTTTTTAATAATATATGGATTTTTTTGGCTGCTTCGACCAACAATACCTCGTATACCCTTAATGGATTATATGGGGACCATGTAATTTAGTCCAGTACATACCACGGTTTAATGTGCATCTGCCAGGACTTTACCAAATCAATTCTTTATCTTCTTTTATTGGCATATAACACATTCAAGATGTTAACAAAAATAATTCCTGGCACTCCGGCCATATACAAGGTTAAATGTCAACACAGTGGTCACATTTCAAAGTTGCTCAGATCTGGTTAACAGACACACCAAATTATTTCTCTCATTGCAAGGATTCAGCAAAAGTATAGTTTGACCTACCTGCAACATAACGTTCTTGAGTTATAATAATCTTGGGGGTGAGTTTTTTGGCCTCACAGGTGCTAAAATTAAAAACACTCCGATTTCAACACAGATGTTCTCAAATTGCTCGTCATATAAAAATAAGTCAAAGAAGGAATTGTTTGCACTGTCTAAAATGCTTCGTTATTGACAAAATTGGCTAATGAAGGTCAATGAACAACAGCCTGTTGACCACAACCTATGTTGTGATGTTTCCTAGGTAACGAAACATCCTACATGGTTACAACTATTCCTTATGGTTATGGAAACTCCCCAGCTGTACACATAAATTGACAGTGTTTTTGTCCAATACACCTCTGAGTACAGTTGCAATTATTAAATCAAGGCAATTTGTTTCAAGGTGCTTCTCATACAAAGTAAACTGCGAAAAATCGTAATCAGGGCAAAAATGTTAAATAATTTTCTTCTGAAGAGCGTTTTCTTAATATCGGCGACAAGAGTTTATAGAAAAACTAATTTGGTTAAGAGTTACTTAGTGCTCGAGGTTAATGGTATACTCGTAATTTATTCTTTCCCTCGAGTAGACTACTAACGAAAAAATCTCATCCTGCAGAATAGGTCAAGGGGATGGAAAATATCACCCTTTAAGGGCTCGGTCACCCACCTTTGCGGTGTTTTGGGGGTCTGGGAGCGCATGCGACACACCAAATTGCATTCTGAATACGAGGAATATCCTTCCGATATCAAATAATTTCGGTTTTTAGAAATTCGCGATATAATACAAATTTTAGGACAAATTATTAAAAATGTATATTTTTTAAATATTTTTGATATTTAACAATCCTCGAAGTAAATCAAATGATATGTACTTATTTTTTTAAATATTTTTATAATTTATAGTTTTTTTTAAATGAAAATTGATGCATATCTTCAATACGAAAGGTCAACACTTTCATTTGATGGACAGTTTTTTGATAATCATATTGCGAATTTCAAATTTCAAATTAAAAAAAAAAAATATTTGATATAGGACATTCCTCGTATTTACTATGTAATGCATGGTGTATCTGATGTTCCTTGAGGTCCCACAAAATACTGTGCAGACGTCACTATCCGAACTTATAATGCAAATGAAAAAAAGCAAAAAACACTGACACTGTCAAAAACCAGCATTATCAAATCTATTTATTTAGAACACATGAAGAGCTTGTTTCCAAAAGGGATTCAATCCATATTTGTATATCTCTGAAAAAAATAAGGATGTTGCACTTCTTGATTAATATTATTTTCTGCTAAATGAAACATATCGTATGTTAAAATATAAAACTGTTTTGGTTTTATTCTTTTTTACTGTGTTTTCTATGTATTTGGGTTTTTTTTCGGACACAAGTGAAATTATTCCTTTTTGAAAAAAAAAGTTTTGAACACTATAGTAGAAATTTTTATTTCAAAATAAGGTGCACCAGAAAGACAATGCTAAATTACACTGAAAACAGAAAGCCGATAATTTATAAATTATAATAATGCTGGTTTTTTTTTCGAAACTGTCAATTTTGACAATTGTTCATATTTTTGTAAACAGCACCAATTTCTTTCGTGTAATATTTTCAAAAATAGTTTTCCATTAATTCTGAATTATGTTGATTTCATTTGAGTAAGAACACAACATCCGCCATTTTACTTTTAATGAGAAATAATTGAATAAATCATAAACTAAGACACTCAACATATCTCTATTTTTCCAGTTCAGCCTTCAATGATGATAGCATACTATTCTTGTTTAGATTTTTTCCATCATGTTATTAACCTTTTTTCTTAAGTGTTTATACTGCTCCTAGTGGTGAGATTTGTTTGGTTTAATTTTAATCTTTGTTTACGGCAATAATTTCGTTTATGCCTGATATCATATGTCATAGCTTCCATCCAGCCAGTGACAATAATTCGTTTAAAATTTTCTACTCTGTGGGTGGAGAATGTTTATATCAAACGAAAGCTAACACTTCACCCTAAAACACTTTTCGTCATTAGGTTAACAGATAACGCAACTCAATGTTATAGCAAGGCAAATGTAGTAAATCTGTTGAAAACTACTGACACAACACATTTTTGACCAAAATGTAGGTTTTAAAAGTCAAAACCTCAAGTGTTCCTTACAATTTTTTTCAGATTTTATGTCATTAAAGGAAAAAGCACACTTATATTGCCAATATACTAGCATCACTAGAATGAGCAATGGCCAATTCTCTTTAAATTGCAAATCTTGTGCAAAAACTAACTATTTTCGGCTGTTTTGTCATACGGTTGTAAATTCAATGAACTATGACGTTGTAAAAAGAGCGCTTACAAAATGATATGCATAACGTGTTGCATATTAATTACTTTATCAGATACTTTATTCCCCTTTAGAACAACACCACATTTGAAACAATCGCATTTTTTTACGGCTGAGTACACGTCTTGTGAATGTCGTGGGGTCTCAAACAGAATGAACTAAATTGATCATTATTCTGTGCTCAAACAACACTGGTCCCCGGCACTGGTCACTAACCTCAATAGCGGGTGAAAATCCATATGATGCCACAACAGACAAGCACCTCCTCCTTATGCTGCTCACCATGCTGGTCACACGTTGCTGTAGGATGGCATTCTAATCTTCAACCAGGATTTGTCACAGGTCTTTCAATTTGGTTACATTGTCTACTCTGGCACCATGTGCGTATTTGGGGGGGGGGGGGATTTGGGGGCGCCAGCCCCCCGGGGTCAAAGCAGGGGGCGGCCAAATCGAAGGGGCGGCGGAAAGAAGAAGGGGCGGCAAAAACAGGGTCGGCGGAAGAAGAAGGGACGGCAAAAAGAATTAGTAAAGAAAATAGGGCGAAAAATGTGAAGAAATTGTACTATACTTCCAAATGTGTTGCTTTTGGGGCGGTAGCGCCTATAAATCCTTGTGAAGATAAGGGATTGCAGTTTGCTGCACAGAATAATGGGCAATTTGGCACATTTTGTTTGAGACCACACTACATTCACAAGACGTGTATCCAGGCGTGAAAAAGGTGATGGTTTCAAAATGTGATATCACTGTTAAGGGAAAGAAAGTAGCTATCCATTGATATGCAATACGATGTGAACATGTCACAAATAATCTGAGATATAAATAGTGAATATTCTCAGTCATCCAGTCGTTAAAATCACAAAGTTTTGAATTATATCAAATACTGGAACTTACATTTATTGCAACTTGCTACGTTGCGTCTGAAACCATCAGACTTCATCAGGCAACTGACCCGCTGGGCTGGGCCATCAAGACGATCCCTAGCCGTCTCAAAGTGTCACATGACCAGCACAGCGGGTCAGTTGCCTGATGAAGTCTGATGGGTTCAGACGCAACGTAGCAAGTTGCAATAAATGTAAGTTCCAGTAATTGATTCAATTCAAAACTTTGTAATCTGAGATATAGATGCTTGAAACACTTTCCAAACTTTTGCTGAGGTGTTTAGTCAATATCGCAATGTTGTAGTTCCAATTACAACACAAAAAAGAAACAAAAAGTGAATAAAACCAAGATGCTCGTAGATGACCCAAGCGGCACATGCTTGTAAGGGGTCATCCTGAATATGTAATTTTTACGATATTTCACTAAATAACTGCTGTTAACTTTGTTAAGAACTATCACATCACTGTTTATAAATCCTTTTTGTTTTCTCCACATATCATCAAGATTGGTCATTCGAGAGGTGCCGAAATTTCATATTAAAATGTGCCAGTTCACAAATGGGCAGTAAGTATTTTCAATTTAATCTTTTCACATCACAGCAATCAGTAACCAGGCACCCTCCAAATAGGTATTTAAACCCGAGAATGACAGTACTGCACAACTTAGATTACAGGCTCTATGTTTGAAAATGTATTTCACAAAAAGCGCTGAATGGATTTGAATACCTATTTGTCCCAATAAAGGTTACTGGATATTTTTTATCAAAAGTGTATACTGGAATCACAAAAAATAATAATACAAAGAAAGAAAATGATTATGGAATGCCTGTCACAATGCAAAGACTTCACAAAGGTTAACGCAGGTACAACTTTTGTAGTTTTTCCATTCAAATAAGTTGGAAGTTAGGGCTGTGTGAACAATATGAAAGTGATAGTGATTCTATTCAGGGGCTTAGCCGGGGGAGGATGATCCCCGGTTTTTAGGGATAAAAAAGAGTAAAGAGCTCTTAAAATGAGTGCACGTGGAACAAAAATTGACAAATGGGGACGAACAGTTGGCTTTTCCCCTTACATTAAATTCCTGATGTTGGTAGGGTTAATATGCTAATATTTGAGAGATGCCTGTTAATTTATAATTCACTTATAAAGGTGTCTAATGACTCAATTGAAGTATGACTAATTTTATAATTGAATATATGGGTTCTTGAATTGGCTCTTAAAATCGTTTAAACTCATTTATATTAAATACTACATAAATATACCTGTTCAAAGAAGGTGATTAACTAATTAACAACAAATATTTTACAAAATAATTTTTTCATTTTTAACTGATTATATTTTACTTAACAGAACGCTCACAGCATCCTTTACATAGAATACTTTCTGCTGATATATACGACAAAGTCGAGATGGTAAGTATTACAAGACGATTCTATCCTATTGTATCTAGCAATATTCTGTCGATGCAAATGCCGCGTGCCGATAAACATCATTTTAAAATTTTCGAGTTAAGGCTACCAACATCGGCCCTAAAATGATAGCCTTAAATTGACACCATAATTTAAAAATTACAAGATAAATTGTTGAAACTTTGATCAATAAACTTTGAATATAGCCTATATGTTTTATTATTATTTTTTTTTCTTTCACCAGCTATAATTGCCTATATATCAGAATGAGAAAGATTTTAAAATTATGGTGTTGTACTCACATTTTAGTGACGTTTCATCAGACTGGCAACTCATCACTTTTGACTATTTCCATTTATGAACAACAGAGAGCACCGTGGAGGGCGTGATGAGTTGATTAAAGTTGTTGTTGAGTATGTAGCCACCCTCGTCCTTGTTTAGAGTGTCATGTCCTTTTCTGCGGATCCAAATGGCTTCTTTTAGCCACCTGGTAGTCTTATCGGCTTCATGATCAATGACCTCCCAATTGATGTTATGATTAGTAGAGGCCACGTGATCAGTGATGGCAGATTTGTGATTTACACGCGTAAATGGTCTGGATTCAAATCTTTTCAACTGTTTCTGGTGCTATGGACATAAGTCGAGAGCACTTTTTATTGGGCATCATATATGCAAATTCGATTTGATTTAGTTGATTGGTTGCGAAGAAATGAGCGATTACATAATGTCCGCATAAATGCATTTCATTTTTCAAGTTTGATCAACAGGCACTATTCGCTCACCCCTTCCTGAAGCTTGTGTATCTCATTAAATTTAGTCTGATTTACTTTAAACTTTTGATTTGCTTCACATTGTTATAGAAGTTGAATTATAAGAAACTTAACATGTATTCCTGAAATTGGTTACCTATAAAATTAACAGCTTTAATTCTTTATGCAATTTGTTAAACAAAAAAGACATGATTAAGTGATGAGGTAGTTTCTGATTTTTGATACTGTGCAATATTAACGATTGAAGTTAAAGTAAAGCTAAAACTTTTGCATTGACATTATTCCTGACAATATTTCAATCAACATTTTGTCCGAGAAAAACTGTGATTTCTGCAATTGGAATATTTCCAGCTCTAGTTCTTTATGTTGTGCAATATGTTACACTTTAACTCTCTGAAGTACATTTGAACCAAGAACGAACTGCAATGATCAAGTGCCTACAGCCGTACATGTGATTTTTGATATCATGCAACATTACGTTGATGTTTTTAAAAGATTTAAATTATTTATTACCATTTCTTGGAAATATCCAAAAACATTTTTAAACATGTTTAAAATTTGTTAGCCAGCTGGAATTCTTTATGCAATAAATATTTATGCAATAATTAAGTACCAAGCATCAACTTACATGTAAGCTTTCATTTTTAATATCGTGCATTATTTTCCATTTAACAAAACCTCACAGGTTGTTTAAGGATGGGGTATGAACGTTTGGACAGTATTTATTGTGGGACAATAGAGCACATCAGACATGTCGAATTGCATTCTGAATACGAAGAATGTCCTTCTATTCTGATATCAAATAATTTTTATTTTTTGAAATTCGCAATGTAATACACATTGTATTGCAAATGATTAAAAATTGATATTTTTGATATTTAACAGTACTCGAATATATATATCAAAAATGTGAAAAACTTCAAATTTTAATAATTTGTCATAAAATTTGTATTATATCATGAATTTCAAAAAGTGGAAATTATTTGATATAAGAAAGACATTCTTCGTATTCAGAATGCACTTCGATATGTCTGATGTGCTCTCATGTCCCACAAAAAATACTGTCGAAACGCTCAAAACGCTCATTCCAGTTCCCTTAAGATAACCGAAAAGGATTTCACACAAAAAATAAAGCCATTGAGATGTTAACCACTTGCGTGCATTGTGTTGAATGATCTTTCTTTCAAACATGGTATGAAGTGAATTGAAACATGTGTTACGTAATTGCTCACTTTTTCGCAACAAGTCAGCCGATTCAATAAAAATTGGCGTACAGGATGTAGAATAAGATGGGCTACACATTGTTTATAATGGCTATTTCTCAAATTATGTTCAAATTCATTCACCCGGTAATTTTCCCTGGGACACTGTATGTATAGCAACATTTCAATTGGTATTGTGGTTAAAAGTTTAATTGTGTACAGAAAATTGTCAGAAAATAACGTACCTTACGACATTACTGGTGTTTAAAATTGTGAGACATGTGCCAAAATGTCATACCCGTCCATCAGTTCTAATTCATTCTACCTCTACAGGATACTCAGTTGCCAAAAGGTAATATACTGAAAATACAATACTGACGCCGGTCTTCAGACATAGAACCAAACAAGAACATAAAATAATAAACGTTCGCTACAAGTTACTTAAACACTTCTATCATTCTAAATCAGACATCGTCTAATATTCCTGTTTCGACTCTCCTCGTTGTGTTCTATACCTTATTATTATTATTGTTACTTTATTTAAACACCTGATAAAAATTGTTGATAAGGCGAGCTCCTTGGATTTTCAAATAAATGGAATCAAATCATGGCTCAAAATCTAAATGTTACTTCTATTAACAATAATTATTACCAAATACAATAATGCAAAAGTATATGCAGCTGGAATCTATTTAATGTATACAAATGCCTATAAATATCTTTTTCAATCGTAGATGTAGCCCCAAATCACGAACTAGTTAAAATAGTCCGGAAACGAGAGATTTTACTTAGTGTGCAAAGAATATTGTTTACCATGTTTACGACATTTCAAAAACGAGATTATTGAGCGAAATATGTGCTATTTATAAATTAGCACCGAGGGGTGTAATCGCATAATACATTGGTTTTTGTTTCATCCGTCGATTGTGAATATTTCTTGAAAATTGGTGAAAATATAATCATTTCTGCTACTTTTCATCTTTAATATGAAAATAACGCGTGTTAATGCATTTATTCATGCAGAATATTCAGACTGGAGAATGGGAAGATAACGAAAGTAGTTCTGCAGATCAAGACAACCAAAACATTAGTTTCCTTCTTCGGGTAAGCTATGTCAATGTACAAGTGTCATTACATCATGATATGTGACATGATCAATAAAGAATTAATATTGATTTTGATTTATTGAAAATAAAGTGCTCAAATTATAGTGTTACCAGCAAGTGATAAATTACCTGTAGTTTGTTAACGTAGAGTTGAATTTTCACGTGGTTTGCATCAAAACGTAACATTGGGCTATTCCAGAAAATAAATACACACCCCCTATAGAGGAGTAACTTTTCAATCAAAGAAATATCTGGATTTCTAAGTCTGCTTTCTGAAAACGGCTGGAATTCCAGTTGCAAATGTCACTTGAAAAAGCCTGGATATCCAATAAAATGAAGGAAAAATTACGGAAATGTCCAAAATGAGCTCTCAAATTGAGGATTTCTGATTTTGAACTATTTTTCTGCTGGATTTTTTCGCCTTTGGACACTTTAAAAGTCTGGATTTCCAACAGTCACGACTGGACAAAAGTCCGGATATCCAAACTCCTCTATAGGGGTGTGCATCTATTTTCTGGAATAGTAAAGGGTTAGCAGTATGGAGGCCATGTACCCAAAATCACTCTATTCAACGGTTTCGTAGGACAGATATATTAAATGCACAAATCATAATTTCAAAATTTTCAGAAGAGTCAGGGGAGTGTTCTCTGCCATGTTGTCAATCTTGTAACCCGCGCGTTCTATTCTATTTTTGTCATTTGTTTTTTTACCCCAAAATGTCACATTAACTACTTATTTCTTTAACACTAAATGAAGTAGAAACTGCATATTGGTGTGAAGACTACATGACCCATGGATATTTAATATCTATGAACAATATCATCACTTAATTTGCTATCTAATTCATTTATTTAAATGCCATTTTCTTGTGATTTTTGTGCAGTTTTGACTAAAAAAGTACAGTTATAAATTGCGTCCGCTTTTCGCGCAAATTGACATTATGTGGGTACTATTCGCAGATTTGTTGTGATTTTAAAACCATCTGCCCTACTCATGCGATTTCGTGGTTGTAATTAGGTTTCGAAGGCTGTCTGATTTATACCATTTCATATCACAACGGGTACCAGATTTGTTGTAAAACTGGTATCAAAATTGCTTTACTTATGAAATTATGAGGTTTTCCTCAATACCTCCAATTATTATGCTTCTCATGAAGGCAAACATCAGTCGTGCGGGCATAATTCACTGCATCAATTAACCTTTCACTTATACATCTGGCCTTGAAAAAGCTGATGTTACATTTATGCCAGAAATTAGTAATGCTGAAAAGATCACAATATTACGTAACCCTAATTGCACCAGTATCATCAATCATAAGAGTCACATTTACGTGGATTTATCCTGACATATATGTGATGGGATCAAGCAAAATCAGTCGGAACTCGGAAATATCAATTTTCAGTTTCTTATAGGGTTATAGTAAAAAGCATTATTTTGCAAAGCTGCATTTTGCACAAAACCCCATTGAAATTAAACAACCAGATCCAAAGATATGAGCAATTAAAGAGTTTTCAAAACAACAGGGAACAAAAGGAAATATTTCCTTTGTTTGGCTATATCTCAAAATTATTATTTCCGAGTTCAGACTGATTTTCCTTGAAAGCATCACCTATAGTGAAATCTTCTAAGATCTTTTTTTTTAGTTCTTGCAAAAACATTGTGGATTTCGACATATCGTCACCCTGCTACAATAATTGTCTATGTCATTTTTTGTAATTTTGAGAACGATGTACAAAATATGGATCAAGCAGGCATCAGTTACCTAATCAACCTAATTATTTCTGATTATTCCTATTAATTTGTCTCATTATCATATGTTTTTTACGATTCAATAAAAATTGGCGTACAGGATGTAGAATAAGATGGGCTACACATTGTTTATAATGGCTATTTCTCATTATCATATGTTCTCGTGCCAAGATTTATAGTGAATAAATATATTTAAATGCGTACTTGAACCATATTTTGTACTTTGTTCTCAAAATTACCAAAACCGTCGAAGGCAATTATCGTAACAGGCTGACGATATGTTTTTCCGAAAGGATAATTTTATATATAATTGAATTCAACTTTGGTATAGGAAAATTGCGTTTTCAATTATCAAAATACTATATATTTCCAAACAACGATACTACACCAATAACTTGGGGAAATAAAGTTCCTTCGTTTCATATGATTACTTTAATTGGTAATTTACGTTTCAGATATTGCTTTCGTTTTAAGTTTTCGGATACGTTTTGTGTATACAGTAAGCAAAATAATTATTAAGGTACCAGTTGTGTTCACCCCTGTATATCCGAAATAAAGACAAATGTGTCAAAATTAAAACAAGCAGGCGATACCAGTACTCTTTAGCTCTGATTTAAGACCTTATTTGTTAAAATTGGTTGAGAATTAAGACAACGGTGATCCAAAACCTAATGAAGATACGAAATAAATTGTTTCACTTTGTGTTCTAATAATTGTATATATAAAGCACGACGCGTTTTTTCGTGCGAATCTATGAAAGCGCGGTGCTAGTTTTCTTGTTCGCGAACGCTTTGTGTACAAATCAATAGAGCATGCAATGTGGCAAACTGCAACTTTGCATTTTCCTTGGGTTTTTGGATCGTCGTGGCTTTATTTCTTGAACAATTTCAGCGAATGAGGTCTTAAATTCGAGCTAAAAGATGCAGCTATTGGCTGTTGGTTCCAATTATGACATATCTGCCTTTGTTTAGGATATACGTGGGGTGAACGTAACTGGTACCTTAATTATTTGGCTTACTGTATATAAGCTGTATCAAAATGATTGGTACCCATCAGCTTTGTTGCCTAACAAAACGTCTGCTTCGTCCAAATTGAAAATTAAATCCTCTTAAAATGACTCAAATTTATACCTTTATAACCTTTTATTACATGAATATACAAATTAGGCGGATGATATGCTGTATTTTGATGCGGCTGCCTTGGCCATGCTCACTGAATATTGATGGGTACCCATCATTTTGATACATTGATACATATTGTTATGATCATGACGATACAACTTCACTGTTCTTGATGCATACATGAAATAACAATTCAAAACAAAATATAGCCCTATGCTATTTGTTTGTACTATTCTACTCTATTGAAACCAATTGTTAACTGTTTTAAATGTGTCTTTACAGAAATACACAAGAGACAAGGCAATGGATAGACATAAAAACGACAGGACTGAAGATGTTTATTATTCAACCGCAGATTTATATTTTCATCCAAAAGAATACAATTTGTGAAGGTAAACAAATCAATACGTTGCTTCGACTATGCTAACCCAAACCATAATATTTATATAGAAGGCTGTCTATAATAGATTTCCATGAAAAATATGTTTAAAAATCATACAGTGCCTCTTTAATGCCAAATTTAAGGACTTTCCACCACATTTATGAATCAGTACCTCAATTGACTAAGAACACTTCTTAAACCCTGTATAGATCTCTATGTCGACCCCTCAATATTTACCACCTTTGGATCCCCAACTAAGAAAGGTATTTACAAAACAAAACAAGAAAAGCTTTACAATTATATTTTACATTTTAAATCAGTAAAACAGTAAGTAGAATCCTTTGTTTTCTATGTTTATTTTACAACAGCACATTCGTGGTGGATGGTCATATTTACACATTACAAAAGTAATTACACCCTTCATTACCAGAAGAAATATATTTGCATCAAATTTTAAAACTGAGATGAAGTTTGTGGTAATAACCCAATATGTGTTGCCATGGGTGATCTTTCGGATGAAAAAGATGCAGATTTAAATTTGCATCTAAACCCATTGAAAATGCTGCTTTTTAACTAGCGTGACAATTCTTCGGTGGTCACCACGGATTATCCTTGATCAGTCATGTAGAGATGAAATAAACATCTCAAAAAAAGTAACTAACCCCCCTTAAATAATGACCATTATTCAAAAACGGATGATTGTATTACAAATCTCTAAAATGCGTTGGAAGCAGAATTTATGTCTGCACATTTTGACATCTCATTTGTAGCAATTGACTAAATATTGACGTCACAGCGTACATTTAAATCAATGTAACCCAGATTTGAAAGTTGCAGTAAATTGTATTGATTTTGTATTCAGTGTAATGGAAGGAAATCGGTGTAATAATATCTGGGTGTTTTTGTATTGTAAACATTTGTATGTAAGTGCAACTTTCAAATCTGGACCTCACTATATTAAATTGACCGGTGTTTTATTGTTTTCTGGGCTATCGTATCAAATGAGGTGTCAAAATGCGCAAAAATAAATTCTGCTTCCAACTCAGTTTACAGACTGTAATACAATAGCCCCGTTTTGAATAATGGCCATTATTTAAGGGGGAGGGTTAGTTACTTTTTTTAAACGGATGATTGTATTACAAATATGTAAAATGCGTTGGAAGCAGAATTTATGTCTGCACATTTTGACACCTCATTTGTAGCAATTGACTAACTATTGACGTCACAGCGTACATTTAAATCAATGTAACCCAAGATTTGAAAGTTGCAGTAAATTGTATTGATTTTGTATTCAGTGTAATGGAAGGAAATCGGTGTAATGATATCTGGGTGTTTTTGTATTGTAAACATTTGTATGTAAGTGCAACTTTCAAATCTGGACCTCACTATATTAAATTGACCGGTGTTTTATTGTTTTCTGGGCTATCGTATCAAATGAGGTATCAAAATGCGCAAAAATAAATTCTGCTTCCAACTCAGTTTACAGACTGTAATACAATAGCCCCGTTTTGAATAATGGCCATTATTTAAGGGGGAGGGTTAGTTACTTTTTTAAACGAATGATTGTATTACAAATATGTAAAATGCGTTGGAAGCAGAATTTATGTCTGCACATTTTGACACCTCATTTGTAGCAATTGACTAAATATTGACGTCACAGCGTACATTTAAATCAATGTAACCCAAGATTTGAAAGTTGCAGTAAATTGTATTGATTTTGTATTCAGTGTAATGGAAGGAAATCGGTGTAACGATATCTGGGTGTTTTTGTATTGTAAAAATTTGTATGTATGTGCAACTTTCAAATCTGGACCTCACTATATTAAATTGACCGGTGTTTTATTGTTTTCTGGGCTATCGTATCAAATGAGGTATCAAAATGCGCAAAAATAAATTCTGCTTCCAACTCAGTTTACAGACTGTAATACAATAGCCCCGTTTTGAATAATGGCCATTATTTAAGGGGGAGGGTTAGTTACTTTTTTAAACGAATGATTGTATTACAAATATGTAAAATGCGTTGGAAGCAGAATTTATGTCTGCACATTTTGACACCTCATTTGTAGCAATTGACTAAATATTGACGTCACAGCGTACATTTAAATCAATGTAACCCAAGATTTGAAAGTTGCAGTAAATTGTATTGATTTTGTATTCAGTGTAATGGAAGGAAATCGGTGTAACGATATCTGGGTGTTTTGTATTGTAAAAATTTGTATGTAAGTGCAACTTTCAAATCTGGACCTCACTATATTAAATTGACCGGTGTTTTATTGTTTTCTGGGCTATCGTATCAAATGAGGTGTCAAAATGCGCAAAAATAAATTCTGCTTCCAACTCAGTTGACAGATTTGTAATACAATAGCCCCGTTGTGAATAATGGCCATTATTTAAGGGGGGGTAGTTACTTTTAAAAAAAAGATGTTTAGTACACTGACATGAGTCTAAAAGAGGGTAATGGTGAATCCAACGGACGAGGACGCAAAACACATCAAAGATCAATAAATGATACAAGAAGATACCTTGAATATGAACAACTGGAAAGAAAAAGAGCAAGGTACACCAACGTGATGTTGGAAACCAAACAAGTAAAATACAGACTAGACGCTACCTAAGTAGCAAACAAGACAACAAGCTCAGAGCAAAATAAGGCGTGTCTTAACTTTATCAAAGCTAATTCTCCACCATATGTGAACTTGCCTTAAGTTTTTGATTTGAATTTTTTTAAATTACAGCATGCAGTTTTCACTGTTTCATGTAATATTTTGTTTATATGCTCGAAACCTCAGTTGTTTTTGTCCGTTTGGTTTGGTTGTTTGCTATGTGCAAAGCGATTTTCATCACTTCCAGTGTACCTTTGTACTGTTTTACCTACACCTCTGTGGGCTCTGGGATTGGCAATTTTTGGTCATTGAACTGTGTCTGTTTTTGGTTGTTTGGTTTATCATGTCTGTTTATGTGCACAGTGATTTTCATCACTTGTTCTAGTGCACTTTTGTATTCCCATTGATCCATGTTATTTAGTTGGTTTAGGACTTCTGTGGGCCTTGGAACTGGTAATTTTTGGCAATCGAACTTAACCTACTTCTAATGCCTACATTTGCTGTTTTTGCCTGTAATTTGCTTGTTTCCCCACGTCAAGTTGGCGTACCTTGCTCTTTTCTTCCTGAGTCTAGTATATTTTAGTGCATCATTTGATTACGGGTCCTTTTTTTCATTCATGAAAAAATGCTGGTAAACTACTTCTTCTGAGGAAGTTCCATAATGTATCAGTACAAATTTATAATATAGTTAATGTGTCCAATTATTATTTCTCCTATACTGACGTGTATTCAATAAGAGTAGAGATGCTTTGCTCCTATAAAGTATCTAAGAGATATTGAATTCAATATTGTTAATAATTAAGACAAGAATAGTGGTTTCCTTCATACAATGAAGTGAAAAATACCATATCCCAATGTTGACTTAGATTATGAAATCATAGGAACATTATGCCCAGAATGTTGGTGCTTCTTTTGATATCACTGGATAATAGAGGGTATTTATTTGTTTCCATGCCAATATATTACATACATAACATAACATAGATACATTTTTAAGTTAAATAAAATATTAAAATAAAAATTAAATGCATAAAACTAATTTGGCATGGCGTGCCGTCTAAAAGGGCAAAGAAGGCCAGAGGTGGACATATAAGACAAATACAGAGAACACACAGTAAGCCTAATAATTAAGGTACAAGTTTAATATGTTCACCCCTGCATATCCTAAACAAAGACAGATATATCATAATTGGAACAACCAGCAGACAATAGCTGCATCTTTTACCTCGAATTTAAGACCTCTTTCGTTGAAATTGTTCAAGAAATAGAAGACACACAGATCCTAAAAGCCAAGGAAGATGCCAATTTAAAAGTTGCAGATCCAAAACCTAATGAAGATACGAAATAAAAAATTTGCACTTTTGTGTTCTAATCAGTGAAAGCACGACGCTAGTTTTTCGTGCTAATCAATGAAAGCGCGGCGCTAGTTCTCTTGTTCGCGAACGCTTTGTGTACAAATCAATAGGGCATGCAATGTGGCAAACTGCAACTTTTAAATTTGCATCTTCCATGGATTTTTGGATCGTTGTGTCTATATTTTTTGAACAATTTCAACAAATGAGGTCTTAAATTCGAGCTAAAAGGTGTAGCTATTTGCTGTTGGTTCCAATAATGACATATCGGCCTTTGTTTAGGATATACATGGGGTAAACGTAACTGGTACCTTAATTATTTGGCTTACTGTATAATATATAATATAATAGTTATTTTGTTTTACCAAATTGAACAGCAAAGACGGATTTACATTTAATATAGAAATTCAGAAAGGGGTTGTTCTCCCATTGTAATAATTGGAACCAAATAAACACGTGTTCTTACTATTATGATTCCCATGCACTCATCAATTATTTTAATCATGGTTATTGAGAGTATTATTATTCTAATTTCATTTTCTCCAGGTGAATAATTCTCAACTACTCACTGCTACTGATTGGAATACTAACGCGGTACCATGTCGGAACAATGCAACGGATATCTTGTATCTCAATTGGTTTGTGGATAATTAATGCAGATTATATACAAAACAAAGTTAGAAACTGAATTTTAAGATTGACTATTCTTATTAGGCTGTAAGTGAATGCAAATTAATTAAATTTTATTGAGGGAATTGACAGTTTTGAAATGTTAAGGGATCGGGTAGGAACGTTTTCAGAGTAGTGCTGTGTAAACGTTGCTCTCCGTTCCCTTTATGCAATATTAATTTTTTTTTAAACCAAAGCTATTGAGTTACTTTTATTATCATATATAAATCTTTCAATATTGTTAAACGCTTACATACAGTCATCTGAAGGTATTGATGAACAGTATTTATTATATCATTTTATTTGATAAAGTAACGGGTTGTACACCATTTTCTTTTTAAGATTAAATGTTGTCTTTAATTGGTAATATAAAAATATATTGTATATACATATGGGCCTAGACCCTTGGCCCTTTGCATCCTAAATAACATAAAATGCGATAGAAAATGCGGTTATTGAAAGAAACAGACATTTTTCAGGAATCAGTTAACTCTTTAAAATGCAAGAGAAAGTATGTAAGATAATGATCGTTGAACTTCGCTAATTTTGCTATCTTTACCTAACGACATCTTTAACATGCTGTTCTTGATGCTGCCTTGATGTAGACATATATTTTTATGTTTTTTCATTAAGATAATTATGTCTATAAGTATGTATATTTAAGGTGTAATAACTCGTTTTTAGTGTAGTGATAAGATTGAGGTAAGCGAACCATAGAGTGAGAACAAGTGTACTTGAGTAATGATTTAATAGCACACACGCATTCCGCTGATGAATAATAATTTTGAGGTATGATACCATTTAAATAATAGTATATATTATTGATAAGAAAAGAGTGGGCGTAACTTAGCCTTACACAAAGGCAGCAGAAGTATCTCCTTATACTTCTCCGTCACCAGGCTGAATTACTTTGTATTTTATTATTATCTCCTGCGCGTATGGTCTATATTTTTTTATCTAACTGACGACTATTTGACTGTGATTTAGAACGAGTGTTTCGTTTTACAATAAATTATTAGCTATGGCCGTGCTTCGTGCATATAATAGAGTTTGAGGGAAAGAGTTAAGATGTTTGTAATTTTTACCACATTACGTACGTTATGTTTCTATCTTACATCAATCAAACATTATTAAACACTTCATACATATTTTTCGGTCAGCTGATTGGTTAAAATGACATGTGTTATTTCTACCATTTTCTGCTTTTAGGGAAAAACCAAACAGGGTGATAATACCTATCACGGGGTGACAGCACCCATCTTAAAGCTACTATCACCCTACGATAGTTCATGTGATATACTCTTACACAGTCTAATAATTTGGATGTGTAACGCGAAAGAGCACAGTCAGTGGAAGAGATGGTACTTACTGCACATCTCGAACCAGAACACAAATCATGGCGACTAGCAGAATAAAATTCCACTGCAGTACAATCGACCAGTAATTCTCGTTTTAGCGTAGTTAACAGATGATGATTTGTTTGGAATTATAGGGAAAGATATTGCTGACACCAAAAAGCAAATCAAATTTGCAAAGGCGAGCAATATTTGGAAGCAAACAACCTACTCGTCCCATGACACCGGTTGAAGAGATTGCAACATTTTCATGATAAGCGTATTATAAAGCTTTGGTCATCCAACCGGCCTAGCCCTAGCCTAGCTAAGCCTATGTCTCTTTGTCTATGTCTTTATAGGTTTAATTGGCCTAGGCTTATTGCAAGCCAAGGGTCCTAATACAAAAATGCTTTTAACCAATCAGATGCCAGAAAAAAATGTATAAGGTGTATAAAACAAATATAGACTGCTCTTTATTCGGGAGATGATGAGAACTGTTTCCTCTGAGACTGGAGACCCCATGGTCTCAATATCACCTCGGGGAAACAGTACACACCATCTTCTACATGAGCAGTTTATATATATTGTGTTAAAGTTTGAATTACATTGCCTCAGTTGTTTGGACATTAGAATATAGCAGTGGAGGCAACATTGTACACAGCAAACATACACGTATGAGTGTAGATTAACTATGCAACAGTTTACTTTGCTGACCAAAATTGAACCAACGTTGAGCAACGTATAATGTGCCACGATTAGGCCAAACTTGGAACAACATTCTGTAGTAAACGTTTGCTCAAAAAAGTTAACTGTTACATAGTTACTCAATGTTGGATAAAAATCGTAATATGTATGCAACGGTTTTGACGTGTACGGAGTATTCATTGCATGAACTACGTTTGCAATTAATTTCATTCATGAGAATTTAATGATAAAGTTGCGATGTTACTTGTTTTGTAATATTACTCAAGTCACCGGCGTTTCCAGGATCTGTTCCGGTGGGGGCTCAGAGGGTTTTTCAGAGTTATGCTGGGGCTTAAATGGTTAAAAGCACCAAAAAACGGCTGATTTTACATGATTTTTAACAGCACCTCAACCCCGCTGGACACGCCACTGCAAGTGCAGTGATTTACACAGAGAGTAGTCCGATATTTACCACAGTACGTATGTTATGCTTGTTATATCTTAAATCAATCAAACATTATTGTTTCAAGTTTGCATTACATTGTTTAAGTTGCTTGGAAATTAAAATAAAAAACATGTATCGCAGTGGAGGCAACAACATACACAGCAACCAAACGCGTATGAGTCTAGAGTAACTATGCAACAGTTTACTTTGTTGCCCGAATTTTAACGAATGTTGGAACAACATTCTGTAGTAAATATACTTACGTTTAATAGAGGATTATTTATTCAAAACCACTCTGCCAAGAAAGCCTCTAGAAGTCGCGAAAAGGTAAAAATCTATAGTGAGCAGTAAGTTATGAACGGAAATTAACGTCAATCAAAAAAAAATACTATATTTCATCATGCAATACAAAATTGCAAGTTATATGACCAGATCTGGTTCAATCAGGCTAATGTCGGCAATAATGATTCCGAGACATAGGCAAAATATGAGGAGAAAAACAATAAAAAGAACATGGATATATGAAAGGTTCATATTCTAGAGACCTGGGGATTCAACATCAGCAAGTTGGTAATATGGTAGAAACTCAATTCTCAAAATGTCCGACTTTAGCCTGAGTGGATCAGATCGTGTCACAAATAGTATAATGTAATCAATTGCTTTTTGTTTATTTTGTTTAGAGTTTGACAGAGTTGGGTGAAGGGATTGTATGTTGACATGTTGGAGTATATTTTGTTGGTGTTGTATTTTGAAACATAATTTAGACCAGGGGTACTTATATTCAGGTCATCTGCCATTATGAGTACCTCCTCATTGTGTCTGTTGTTGTTTATGTATTTTAAATGAATGAAATAAAAGATGAGTGAATGAATGAATGAATTGCTTATAAGACATTGGCCTTTCAATGAATGAAGCAAAATTCGTCGTCTGTATTCCATAGCGCCGCGAATAAACAACTTTTCGAGAAAATCGGGTTTGAAGAAATGCCAATTTAAAATCGAGTTGTGTAAATCAGACATTCATTATATTTTGTAAATGATGTGAAATTTCTGTAGTAAACTAAATAGATTTTATTGTTATATATTTTTCAAAAAAATAAATACATACTATTGCTGGCAAACTGAAAACAAAAAGCACAAAGCTATACGTCACTATGGAAAACAAGCAAAACGCAATACCCTAACCTAACGTTAACCTTACGCCACCTCGGTCGCCGTGTAATCCTTATGGCGTTACTTTTCGTCGTTTGTATTCCATAGTGACGTATAGGTCTGATACGTCACTATGACGTGTACGCCACTATGACATACAATGTTTTTCATTTTTGCCGATATTTCATAATTATAAACTGTGTATAAAAAGTGGCGTATGGTCGATACGCCACTATGGAAAACAAAAAATTTCACTTTGTAACTATACGCCACATTTAATTAATTAATTACTAATTAATTAGCTATTTTTGACTGATGAGACTTAGACAAATGAAAGAAAACATCATTAAAAACATATGTGCCAATTTTCAAAAAAATGACCAAAAGTCACTATACGCCACTATGGAATACAGCCGACGAATTCTCCATGAGATAAGCTTTTCAAGGCACCTGTCCTTTTCCTGGTATGGCATTTTCATTATACACGAACCAATTCAGTTTATTGAGTTTGCGGGCCGATACTGGCTGTTAAAAATGATTCTTTTTCAGTCTCATTTCGTTAAAGTGATGTATGTAGTGTACAAAAGAGTTGACCTATAAAAAAATCTAGATAGTAGCACAAACATATCGCGGTACTGTTGACTAACCTTTCTGATACCGCCAACCCCTACAACGCAATCGATCCATAGACATCATATAATCGCTGATAATGGCTGCAAAATATACTTTTGAAGTTGAAAATAACACTTTTGATCATTAAAATAGAATAAAAAAACCCACCACAAATAAGTTTGTCACATTTTCAAGTAAAACAGAAGCTTTAGATGTAAATGCATCCGAAAGTTACCAGTTCCCACCACTTAGATGCTTCATAAACGGCAATTAATGTCTGTATATCATCGCTGGTTTAATCACTAAACAAAATGCGCATATGTGACGTGTCTTAACAAAAGGAGACCCTTTTGGACAGGGTCGAAAATGGAGAAATAGCCAAAAATCTGCCCGGGGTGATATTTTTTACAATTTTGGTTCGTTGCGAATTTGTGATGTTATTAATGTTTAGAATATTGTCTGATAGTTTCAGACCGGAATATAACTGGGATCTTGTAGTTTTTGAGAGATTTTTCAAGGTAATTCCTACTCTCAACACTGTCAATAATATTTTTAAAGGCCGATATATTAATTTCCAATTTTATAATACCATAACTTACGAACTCAATACCTGATATCTTCGCGTAGGAATGTCCGATTTCATTGGGGAAAACGGCGCTATTATTTAAGATATGTAAAAACCTCAAAATTGATAACCTGCCCAAAAGTGCCTCCTTTTGACATGACACGTCGCATATATAGCGGTGATGCAATATAGCGTTAGACAGAATATTAGAACACAAAAACAGTTATAAAGCAGACACCAATGATAATAATTTATGCGAGCATAACACGTCACAGTCCGGGGTCACAGTCCATGTACACATCTGTTCCCTTTAATCTTGTTGCGACTGAATCCATTAGTCTATAATTGACTGAAGATAAGGCAGTATAGTAAATAGCGTCCTCTGTTTTACATTAAGATTGCTTTTGGGCAATGTAACATTAAGGTCAATCTTGCTTTCTTGCCCTTTCTTGCCCACTTGGAGTGTTTATTATTTTGTGGTATGGGTTAGGGTAAGTGGGTAAGGGTTAGGGTTAGTGGTTAATGTTAGGTTTAGTGGGTTAGTGTTAGGGTTAGGGTTAGTGTGATAGTGGGTTATACTTTGATCAGATCGTGGATCGTAACATCGCGGATTAATATCAAAATATTTTATTTTGAGAATTTTCTTGTGACATCTCGCCAGAAGCATCACGAATTATTGATTCAAGTCTTATACTTTGTCTACTTTCTTTAACACACAAGATAACGTTGGTCTACTTTTCGGCGTAGTGGTAAAAGCCTTATATTATCTATTACGAGCTGATCAAACTATAGGATTAGGGTTAGTGGGTTAGGGTTAGGGCCCCGGTATCAACAACAGTGGCGTACCGTGGCCGCCCCAACCCTGGGGGGGTTGCCGCCCTTACTTAACAGCCCGAAAAGGTTGACCGAATTGTGTTCACGGTCGTTTTACCGCCCCTTTGTTTTTGCCGCCCTGTTTTTGCCGCCCTTCTTCTTCCGCCGCCCTTCGTTTTTGCCGCCCCTAATTTGACCCCGGGGCTGGCGCTAAAGCCCCCCAAAAAAAATACGCGCATGAACAAAGCATCAAGTTTAGGGTTAGGGTTAGAGTAACCTTAAAGGTAACGGCCTGTCTCTACTTAGTGACTGGCTGTCGATAACGAAAGTTGTCGGCAGCCCGTTATGGGGGCACAACACTAAATCCTTCCGCATTTGGTGTAACCTTGTATATTTCCGGTTAAAAATAGCGCCTGAGCGAAATATATCAGCCTCTCGAGGGTACTAAATTTAAGTGAATCGTGCTTGTTTTTGATGAAAACAATAGAGTAGAACCTCATCATTAAAAATCGGTTCAAGAAATGTTTCAAATCGATTGTGAATTAGTGACAGGTTGTCGGAATGATATCAAGGCCGGATCTGGTAAGGAGGCGAAATTGTCGGCTGAAATTCGTGAGGGCGCTGTTCAGGTGCCTGTAGCTCAAAAGTTCGACTGAAAGGACCCCCAAAAAAATTTGTATTAAATTACAGACTTTTTACTTTTAGAAAATCCATACGACATTTTCTCATCTTGCCCTCCATACCCATACTTAGAGACAGTACGTCACCCATTTCTTACTTTCATGTATATTTACAATGGGAGTTTATTTAGTGGTGTGCGCCCTTCTTTCCCTTTTGGGCACACACCACTAAATAATCGTCCCATTGAAAAACACGGGAAAATACAAGAAAGTAAGCTTATTTTTCTACCCCATGTAACAACATTTTTAATATTTTGATCAAACCAATGTCTTAAATAAAGATTAAACTTTTATTTTATTTAATTTTTTGGGACAAGTTAAGACAAACTTGAGAGATACGAACTCCTGAACAGCGCCATCCCGAATTTCAGCCGGCACTCTCGCCTCCTTACCAGTTCCGGCCATGATATTGTTCCGAGGGCCTATTACCCATGCACATTCGATTCGGAACATTTTCTGAACAGATTTGTAATGTTGAGCTCCTATTCTATCGTTTTTATCAAAACAACCAAGAGTCACTCAAATTTGGTTCCCTCGGGACGCCGATATATTTCGCATAGGTGCTATTTTTTACCGGAACTATGATTTAGTGTAGTGCACCCTTTTACCCCATAATTTCCCTCGTTCTTCAGACCCTGCCCTCTATCGGGGGGCTAATTTATAGTTTAACTTGGTTTACTATTGTTTTTGGAGCAACGTTGCTTCTTTGTAAGCCAGCGGCGCTCCCTTGATCAATATTGTCTTTGAGCTAACGCCCCGTAGCCACACCAGCCAGCCCATACCTCGTTTTAGTCTTAAACTTTAAATTCTGCTTATTTATATTGTATAGTGTCGCATATTAACTCAAACATTTATTAACTCAGGTGAGGGCGCTATTTACTGCCGTATATATAGCAGACTTGTAGTGACTCGACTCGAAATGACTCGACTTGACTCGAGTTTTGGTGACTCGATGACACGACTCGAGGCAAGGTGACTCGACGACTCGACTCGACTCGAGGGTTGATGAATCGATGACTCGACTCGACTCGAAATTTAATGACTCGACTCGATGACTCGAGGCTTGTGACTCGAGTCACTGTGGTTGAATCGACCTTTTAAAAATGACTCGAAAATATAAATTATACCTGAATAATATTTCTAATAATATCTGCATGTTTTCTTCCACACATCTCAGTGTATTGTGATTCTTATATTTTACAAAGTGGGCTTACTATCTCTCAGCATCTTTATAATAACTAAAAATATAAGTTATATGTATGTGTGTACTATGTATATGGTCAATTCCAGCCAAAGCGGGCCAAAATTCTCTCTGGGGGCCATTTTGAAAATGTTTTCCTTTTCAATTCTAGACTTATCAAATGAGACGATCATGTCTAGTGAATCATCAGGTGGAAGTGCCATCGGATTGAAAAATAACTTTTCTTGCTAGACCAAATAAAGTGTTAAATGCGCATATGCATGTTACCCACGAATTCAAGCATTTTTCACCTGTTGTACGCCATAAAATTTCACTTTCTTTAATATCTTTCAATATTTTATGTGTGACTCATAATACACTATAGAAATCGGTGAAGACTTTGAACGTAAAATAGAATTTTATTACATATATCTATACAGAAATATTTTGGTTATTACAAATTTTAAGAAAGAACCAGGTGTACAGTTAAGATTGTGTCAATTCTTCGAACTCTTTCCAAAGTGGCTATCATTTAACATTACTGTATTATTTCGAAAGATTAGAATAAATGCTTCATATAAATATAAAGTTAGATTTTGTATCTCGTCGCAGGATGAGGATCTCGGATGGATTCGTGGGTAACAGCGTCTGGAAAATAGCAATTCCTATTATTTTTTTTTAATAAAAATAAAAATACTTTTCCGTATGTCAATAATTCAGGCTGCAATGGCACTAAAATGAATTTTAATCAAAATACAGACTACATGGAATATTTAAAATGGATCATTATGGCATTTTGGGTATAAAAATTTTGAGAATAATAAAGTTGCCAAATTCAAATAGACAGAGCAAACAGTTTTATATTATTATTTTAGTAAAATCATTCCATATTTTCATGCAGCAATATTCTATTAACTCGTGTTTGACAGTTCCTATGAACTAAAACACTATCAATACATTGTTAACTATAATTTAAGTAGAGATTCGTGGGTAACCATAATGTTCGTGGGTAACACATATTTGAAGGTATGTATTGGTAAGCGGCAAAATAGAAAATATTACAGAAGGTTGGAAACCACCATGCGGTTATTCCTCCATTGTGTTTCAATGATTCCCGTTTCTCTAACCAATTGCATTTACCCAAAAAATGGTAATTTAGGATAATCAATCAAAACTTCATGATGCAGCTTCACTATACCTTCAAGAGGACGCTATTAAAGAGGACTGTTTTGGAACCTATTTCGCATGTTTTCAAAATGTTAAGATGCATAAGAAACATATAATTTACGAGTAAATCCTTGATTCGTGGGTAACGCCGAATTCGTGGGTAAAGCTATAAGTACTATAGTACCGTTTGGGGTTTGCGTTTCTTAGGTGTATAAACTGTAAGTACTGTCAAAATTATAGCATACCCATGGCTTGAATATGTGCTGATTTAAACTTAAAATAAACAATCTCCTTATTTTTCAAGGTTAGCATCTATTCGGGATTCGTGGGTAACAAAAGTTTAAACCGTCGTAGATTCTTTTTTAAAGCGGTGAACGTATTTTTACGATTTACAATTTTAAGCGCTTGTCAAACTAAATTCAGTGTCCAAAGTCATTAAATGTTAATTTAAGTTATGGCAATTATATTTGCTGGACTCGTGGGTAACAGTTGATACGTGGGTAACGTCAAATTTGATTTTATGGGATTTTATGGGTAAAACGTATTTGCATAAAATAATCACTTGGACCTCAGAATTATAGAACGAAACTTCGTTTCATGATATAGTCATTTATGGCATATTCACTTAACATTTTTCAGAACGATCATTTTATTTTTGATACGCGGGTAACAAAATTATTAGCCAAATTGACTTAATGGCCTCTAGAGTCCACAAACTTTGGTGGAATTCAATCGTTTTACATATGATGAAAGATCATGCAAACGTCTTTCTAACGGTAATAATTTCATTTTGATTGAAGGACATTCAATGACATATATGGTGCTTTATCTTTGAATCCGTGGGTAACGCCAATTCATTTAAGCTATCATAACTTGTCCCCTGGTATGACTTGCTAGTAAAGGCCTATATGCTCAAAGAGAGCACATTGGACGTGACATGATATGCTCCATCAATAACGGGATTTCCTTTATTAATGACATTTTAAAGTGGAAAGTTAACATAGAGAGAATTTTGTCCCGCTTTCGCTGGAATTGACCATATACATGTATGATTGCCTGTTGATCTGGCTAAAGGATCCACCATTTTTTTTACATGCTTCAAACTTGGCATGGTGGAAAAGTCCACTGTCCATCATTGCTGATTACCAGACTTGTAGTGCTCGTACCCGTACTCGAGTCCCAATTTCCATACCTTTACCCGTACTTGTACCCATGGCTTTGGACCCGTACTCGTACTCATGTCCTATTTTGTCTTCGGACTCATGGACTGGGACCCGTACCCGTACTCATGGCCTGGGACCCGGACCCATACTCATGGCATGGGACCCGTACCCGTATTCATGGTCCGGGTAACGTACCCGTACCCATGGCTACACAAATGCAGGAAATCCCACTGTGAGTCCTCTGATCATAATCAAAACAAATAGGTTACATCGTGGATGGGGTTGGGTGGGGAGTAACGCATGGATCCAGATAGCAAGCTATAGCAAGTGCCCTTAATTTTATTTTAGCCTGGTCCTGGGCCCTGAAAAAGGTATATAAATCCAGCCCTGGCTACACAAAATGTACATGAATGCTACACACATGTCATTGTAACATCCTGTGCACACACCCCTACATGTATCATGCTCATGTCTCATTCACACAATGACTGATCAATACAGAAAAAAAACCCAGCAAACTGGGAAAACATTTCAAGATACTTTCTTTTTTGTGGTGAATTTCAAGTTATCATGTTAAAATATCATTATTATAGCTTTTATTAATCATTTTGATATATGCTGCACACATGAAGAACTACATGGTAATGTGACTGACTGGTGTGAGCATTTCCACCAGCCACATGTACTTCTTGTGCCCAGGTTTGGGCATGTGCATCCGAGTCAAATGAATAGAGAGGTTCTTTAATACCATATACAGAAATTTGGGATGTATAGGAATTTTAAAATATTAATAAAACATGGATATAATTATCCAGATGTGCATAATAAGACTCGAAAGCTATACACAGCTGTTTTTGCCAAACGTTTGACAAACGTTTGTGCAAATGATTGTCAAACGTTTATAGTCAAACGGTTTATAAACGGATAAGGAGCCACACACTAATTTAACGTGTTTTAAAAACGTTTGTCAAATGTTTATGGAGCAAAATGTTTATCAAACGTTTTATTTTAATCATCTTTTATTTGTTTTACAAATGTTTGCCAAACGTTTTTAAATTTACGTTTATTTTATGATTTTTGGCCAAAAATATGATTTTTTAAAAATTTTTGGTCAAAAATGTGATTTTTGGCGAAAATTTGATTTTTTGGTCAAAAAATAATTTTTGGTCATTTTTGATCAAAAATGTGATTCTTGGTCAAAAAATGTGATTTTTAATCGAACTCAAAATGTAATTTTTAGCCGAAATTGAGACTTTTGATCAAAAATGCGATTATTGGTAAAAATTTTCATTTGCTGAAAATGTACAAACATCAATTTAATGATTTTCTTGACAAAACGTAAGATTAATGTTTATAAAAAGTTACTATCAAACAATTTTTACAAATTATTAACAAAACGTATTTATTAATTGTTTGCCAAACATTAATTTAATTCATTTAATATACATTGCTAATAACATATGTTTGTCAAACAATTGCCGATCACAATGTTTGTCAAACATTTATAGGTCAAACTGTTTATAAACGGATAAGGAGCCAAACGTTTGTCAAACATTTTCGTAAACGTTTGGCAAACGTTTGTGATCGCTAAATGTTTGTCAAACGTTTGGCGAAAACGGCTATGTACATCATTGTTAAATATATGTTGAAATTAGTATTGCACAGGCTGGCTGTCCATACTGTACATAGACATAGTTTTTTCACTTGCATCCCAAAATATGCCACCTTTAGGCTAGATTCACTCTGACCACCAATATTTGATCTCTTTTTGTACTTGATTAATTAATTTGTTTATACCTATACCCATAATAGGATCCATACAAGTATTTGAAGTCCCAATTTCCATACCACTACTGGACCAGTACCCGTACTCGAGTCCCAATTTCCGTACCCATACTGATACTCGTACCCGTACCCATGGCTCCGTACCCGTACTCGCACCCTATTTTGGAATGGACCCGTACTGAATACTCATGACTAGGGATCCGTACCGTACCCTTACCCATGACCTGAAACCCGTACCCATGGCCTGGGACCCGTACCCGTACCCGTACAAGTACTCGTGGTCCGAGACACGCACCCGTACCCATACTCATGGGGGTCCTAATGGCAATACTACAAGTCTGACTGATTAGTGATTTCCACAATGCACTGGATGGAACATATAGATTCAAAAATTAATATTATGTACTCTCACTGGGATTTTAATTTCAAAAAAGTACAAATTCATGCAAATTGGGCTATCAAGTTGACAGCTGGTATCATGAGCATATAAAACGTGAAGTGACTCGAAATGACTCGACAAAATATATCCGACTCGACTCGACTCGATTCGACAGAATGGCCTGACTCGACTCGACTCGACTCGACTGACAACTTCAAATGACTCGACTCGACTCGGACTCGAAGGCTTCATGACTCGACTCGACTCGAGACTCGAGGGCTCGATGACTCGACTCGACTCGGACTCGACTTTCAGTGACTCGACTACAAGTCTGATATATAGTCTCATGTGACTCAACACATACTCAATATGTTCAGTCTCATACAGACTGAATAGTAGAGAGGCCACTTTCTCGCTACATAGCAACATTTTTGGACAAAGGTGCCGGCCGAGTTAGAATTAATCGTTAGAGTCTACTTAATCTGTCTAACCCGGCTGGCATTTCTGAAAAGTGAACTGAGATATTTTGGTTAAAAAATGTGGTTTTTTTTGCGTCTTTTATTCAATTGTTACCCCAAAATGTCAACTCTAAAAGTAGCAATAACTTCAAAAGAAAATATGCTGCAACCTTAATTTTTTTTCTCTGAGAAATAGAGGGCATATGGATATTTTATATCTGTTAACAAAAATATTCCATCATACCATATTGAGGCGAAATTTGGGTAAAACATGCTTTTTTCATGATTTTAATAATTTTTTACCAAAAAAATTCCCATTTTGCGTTATTTTTTTGAGTGAAAATGTATCTATTTGACATCAATGTATTGAGCAGGATCTTTGAATTGAAAAAGTTGCTAGTGACTAATTTCTGTGACCCATAGTTTTTGACTTATGCCTTCCAGAAAACCAAAGGCCATTTCAGCATGAAATGCATACAGGGTGTCCCAGAAAAATCTACCGGGCGAATGAATTTGGACGTAAGTCGAGAAATAGACATCAGAATCAAAAAATCAGAATCAGAATCAAATAATGTGTGCGTGTAGCCCATCTGCATTTCATAGGTTAATTTTACTAGAATCGGTTGACTGATTGCGAAGAATATGTGCGAATACATAAAGCATGCGTCAATTCACTTAATTCCAAGTTTGAGGAAAGATCATTCAACACAATGCACACTAGTTAACTGTCATATTCATATTTTGTACCGTGAAATCCTTTTCGTTCTTTTAAAATAATCTGTTTCTTGCAAAACATTTAGTTATGTTTTGTTCAAATTTGAAAACATGCACGATATTGAAATGTAAGCTTGCACGTAAGATGATTTTCGTTACTTGTTTATATCTTTTTTCGTTAATGTTGATATAAATGTTGCATAAAGAATTATTGCATAAAGAATTCCATCTAGCTTAAAAAAATCTCACACACATTAATGTTTTTGGAATATTTCCAAAAAATTTTAATGCAAAGTTTTAATCTTTTAAAAAATCAACATTAATGTTGCATGGTATCAACAAAAATTACACGTAAAGCTGTAAGCACTTGTTCATTGTCATTCTTGGCTAAAATATTCTATGGAAAGTTAAAATATAACATTTGCACAACGTAAAGAATTAAAGGTGGAAAGCTTCCAATTGCAGAAAACAACCTTTTTCTCGGACTAACTGTTATTCATCTTCAGTGAAAGCATGAGCACCATCGGATTGATAATGTGGACTAAATTTGATAAGATACACAAACTGTATAATAAGAAGCGGTGAGTGAGTATGAAAAAAAAGCCCGTTGATCATACTTGGAATGAACTGCATTGATGCGCGCATTATGTAATTGTTAATTTCTTCGCAACCATGCAACCAAATCAAATACAATTTTCGTACGTGATGCAGCAGAAAATAGGCTATGCGCTACATTTTTGATGTCTAGTTCTAGACTTCTCATTTTTTTGGATTTTTACTGTATTGTTTGGATATACATAGTGATTTTGACATTTTCGCTGGACAAAGCTTCTTATGTGGTTAAAATGTACACACTTTGATCTTTTCATTTTACCCGGCTGGCATTTCTGGAAAGTGACGTGGGCTGAGATATTTGAGTTGAAAATGAAATTTTTGTGATTTTTTGTACCTATTTTGAAACAAAAATGTCAATTATTAAAACAGCTATAACTTTGAAAGTAAATAAAGTATGAACTTCATATTTGCTGTGGAGATTACATGTCACATGTAGATTCAATCCACCAAAAAAACGTTGACAACGTAAAGAAAGCAGCAAGTTTAAAAAGCCCCCACCTCGGCTCACTTTTTGAAACTTGGTCCCTTTTGTAAAAGATACTGATTTAAACTTTGTCATAATTATCAACTTACAACATTTCCAGAAGTGTTATGTATCTTTAATGTGCCGATGCGATATTAAGTTGTTAGCATTCTGGAACGATCAGAAAGGTTATTATGTTGTTCTTGGCCAATATCCTATATATGTTTTGTTTTATAATAAGTAGGCATGTTAATGGCAATGATGCTATTGTTTAAACGTTAAAACACCGATTTGCTGTTGATATTCAAAATGGGACCAAGTTTCAAAAAGTGAGCCGAGGTGGGGGCTTTTTAAACTTGCTGCTTTCTTTACGTTGTCAACGTTTTTTGGTGGATTTTATTTCTTTATGATGTAGCCAAGCAGCTTTAAGTTTGGAAAGTCATCGGGTTTACGAAGTACTCCATAAAACGAATAAAACGAAACATAGATGTTTGAAATTATATGTTATCCTTGATTTATGACAGTAAATAATTTAATAAAACTTTATCAGCCGTTTATTTTTATCTTTATCTTTTATCTTTATTCAAGGCAACTAAGAAAATGTAAATATGAACAACACATACCCAATGTTGACGATGCCAGCGAGACACAGAATCAGTGCGATTTACTTCAAATTGAAGCTGAGAAATGCGTGTATATGTAGCATGGCTTATATTACGGAAGCGTATACGTGCCACGACTTAGCAAGATAATTATGTTTTAATGATTGTAGGTTTTGTAGCCCTGCGGGGCAATCTAGTTGGATATCGAAAGTTCGCGGTTGATAGTTCTTTGTAGCCTGCGGGGCAATCTAGTTGATTTCCTATTAAGCGGCGGTTGTTGGCGGTCTTTCGCGGTTTGTAGTTTTAATTTCCCTCATTCTTCATGCTAACCATGATTGTGGTTTTGTAGCCCTGCGGGGCAATCTAGTTGGATATCCAAATTTAGCGGTTGATAGTTCTTTGTAGCCCTGCGGTGCAATCTAGTTGGATTTCCCTATTAAGCGGCGGTTGTTGGCGGTCTTTCGCGGTTTGTAGTTTTAATTTCCCTCATTCTTCATGCTAACCATGATTGTGGTTTTGTAGCCCAGCGGGGTAATCTAGTTGGATATCCAAATTTCGCGGTTGATAGTTCTTTGTAGCCCTGCGGTGCAATCTAGTTGGATTTCCCTATTATGCGGCGGTTGATGGCGGTCTTTCGCGGTTTGTAGTTTTGATTTCCCTCATTCTTCATGCCAACCATGATTGTGGTTTTGTAGCCCTGCGGGGCAATCTAGTTGGATATCCAAATTTCGCGGTTGATAGTTCTTTGTATTGCGAAGCAATCTAGTTGATTTCCCTATTATGCGGCGGTTGATGGCGGTCTTTCGCGGTTTGTAGTTTTAAATTCCCTCATTCTCCAAGCCCTGCTCTCTATCGGGGGTTCCGTGTGTCTGTGGTGGGGACAGTCCCTCCTTTTAATAGGAATTTGGGTATTTTTGCCGCTTTGCTAATTTGCCTTTACGTAACTATGACTTTAGTGGCCTTCCATATTTGGTTGTATCTTTTTGGATACGTTTTTGTCCCTGCTGGCCTTCCATATAATAATACTTTTTCACACCTATAGAATGTATGCAATAAACCAACCGGAACGGTATAACAATTGAAATGACAGTCATGTTGGAATACAGTTCTACGATAGCTGAAGATGACAAAGGGACAGGTCTCTAGATCGATTCAACAACCATTCATACATATCACATATTGTCCTATTACCATGCGAATCGCCCGTGGTAGGACAGAACTAAAAATGAGAAAAATATTGGTAACATCTTGCTTTGATAAAAAAAAATAATATCATAATAGCACTGGATGATTAAAATTGTGTTATCCTTGATTAATGACAATAAAATTATTGTTTAATAAAATATTAAAAAAATAAGTTGGTCGTCGGATTTCGAACTCGAGTCCCCGGATTAGGAGTTCAATGCCTTAACCATTACACCACGAGACTCGGCTGCGAAATAGCGTGTCGATGTACAATATTTATTATATGAATTGATGTGTCGTCCGAAAAGAACAAACGAATTGTCCAAAAACTTGATTTTTTGGCGAATGGGGTTCGGAATTTGTATGTACGGTATTTCAGAAGTTGCTAGGGTATAATTGGAAGTGAATCTGAAAAAGTAGTGTGAAGGTGATAACCAGGTAGACCTGTAGCAGTGTCCAAAAATTCTGGATCAGTATGATTTGCAACTAATTTTCGCTATGAAATACCGCGTGAAATGGAAGCAAAAATATTTGTTTATTACGAACAATGATTGACTGTAGGATTGGTGGCCCTTTTGAATGAATGAGTTGTCAAGATATTACACCTGGGACTGTAAATAACATTTAGCATGGTTTTAGATACATTTTGTACCCAGCGAAAAATAACATCGAACAATAGAAGTCAAGTGTTTTAATGTTAGCTGTAAATATAGTCTCGCGGGAGCATCTGTTATTAGCCTTCTTTATCAGTCTTTTTTTTTAAAAACTTGCTGGTCACGGCTACCGCGTGACTCTAATATATGTCGGGTTATAATAAACAGGATTTAAAAACGTTTTAATTACATTTAAAAACATTTTTGAAACTTGCTCAGAGTATTTACTAATTTTTAGAATATGCCGCAAACACCACCTTAAAACCATCGCGAAGCAATAGCCTTATGACTGGAAATCTTGCTCTGGTAGTCAGGCCCTTGTCATATTTGATTCATAGATCTATTTGTTTGCATCTTGTTTGAAAATCTTTCTCATGTTGCTATCAATAAACCGTTTAGTTAAGGTAGAGTCAAGCATCTGCAGAGATAGAAAACTAAAACTGCACTGATTACTGCGCCCTCGACTTCGTCCGATATAACATGTGTTTTTGACGAAGAGGGCAGGTGTATTCAGACAGTTAGTCGTCAGACAGTGCCTGAAGCAAATTCATCAATGGAAGTAGTAAATGAAGATTTTAACTCAATTTGACCCTTTATAAATAGTACTAGAAATAAATTGCCTTTAACCATGTCCGCCATGTTCTTTGGATAAAATCTTTTCTTTCATAAGTAGAACTGTAAGTGGAAAAGTCATGTTTCTTTCCTCTCTGCGGGAGTTATGTCTTTCTTTTTTATTTGTCTCTTCTAAATTTCTAACCGATTTTCTTGTTTACGGAATCATACAGATTGGAATTCTGTATATTTAGCAACCTCATGTGTTATACAATGAAAGGTCTACAAATTGAAATAGTCAGGGACAGTGAATGACATATCATGTTTAGATTGTCACGCCACGTAATTTACCCCGGAGAGTCAGGCAAGAAGCTTCAAAACAGACTTGCCGAACGGTAAAGTCCAAAGCTGCTGGCTCCAAATCGGCCATACAAGGTGAGTAAGAACTTGCACAAAATACACTGTGAAAACATAAAAGTACATGGGATGGAAACAAAAGACTGGCCCAAGAAGCCATCCAGATAACGAGACAAGACCCTTCATTGATACGAGACACAGGATAGGAATTAGACATACTGATCAAATCCAGCAAGACTAGGTATATACAGGGTGTCCCTGAAAAAACTGTATCGTCGAAACCTTAATTGTTTGAGTATTTTAACGCCACAACATAACTAGATTCTTGGTGTGGTTGAGGAATAAATCAGCTATCACATACTTTTTGAATTTTGACAATTGACCATAACTTTCTTGAAATATAAGAATTTTACGAAGCTCCCCCATTTTCAAGTCTTTCCACGGATTCAAATATAAATCGATGATCTATATTCAGAGCGCCACGGCCATCGTGATTTAATTCCCGCTGTTTTATTTTCCCCGATCCATCACATAAAAATCTCACGTTTGACATCGTCAGACCGACATCAAAATAGCCTAAAGCATAAAGCGTAAATCTCAATACAAATGCTTCATCTTGACCAAAGTGCAACATCATTGGGAGAAAATAAGGCGGTTTATTCTTGCCACAGTTACAATACATTAAAGTAAAAAAGAAAATAAACTGCATTCCGTACTTGGTGTTTAACTTGGGAAGTGCTTTGAGACGAATGATTAAAATAAGTTGGCATAATCACTGCGCAACATCAGCACATGATGTAGACTATGCCATAGTCGATTTTTGATAAATAATAACATGTTATTAATCATGAAAGCATTCAGTTGAAGTTGAAATTATACTGAATATTTATTACATCAAAATACTTGTATAAAATTGTTATGTATGAACAAGTTTATATAACTATATTAGTGACAGTAAAAGTAAAGTATACGTATTGAATGCAACCTAATTATCATAATGTCATAATTATAATGGCACTTCAATAATGAACAATTCTGATTTTAGAATCTACCAGTGTATTAGTCGTTGGAAGCTAACACGCAGAGGGAGTACGGTGACTGAACTAAAGATTAGATGTGAAAATCTATCAATTGTGCACAAATTAATTAAATCAGAGTTTTAAGCTTAAATACAATAGCCAGAGTATGCACAATGGGCAAGTGGACTACGGAGAAGTCTATACATGATGCGACTGTTGTCATTGATAGATATTTGAAATTATTTAAAAAAAATTATTAAAAATTAGGTCGCTTCTTAGAATTCTTCTCAAAAACGGAGCGGTCAAATTGTCAAAAGTCGGTTGTTGACGATACAGTTCTTTCAGGGACATCCTGTACATTTTCCAACTTCGCAATCATCATCTGATTGGGTTGGACTCAAAGCAGTTTAAAGAATTAATTGAGTTTTTTATTTTTGTTTTTCTTATTTTATTTTAAGCATTGTTGTACTGAAGTATTATTTTTCGGTACAACCCTCTCTGAATTTCATATTAAACACCTTATGGTATTCGCCCTATTTTGTAGAGATTTGATTTCTTGACTAAAAAGTGTACATAATATGATTTTTGTTTTAAACGGCCATTATTGTATAAGATTTGTATTGAGCAAAATATCACCCGGCTTCAACCGCATCCAAATACCTTATATATTCCATCAAGGTGGTAAGTCATTTTGTTCGCCAACAACACTGATAGCCAGACTAGAGTCAAGTGACTCTCTAAGTGGAGTAAACTTGCACTGACTCTCAAAAGGAGTCACCTGATCGTCACAGGAGAGTCAGTTAACTCTACTTTTGGAGTCAATTGACTCTACATTCAGAGTCGTGTATGACTCTTCAAGAGAGTCAGACTCTGGAATAGTTTGACTGTTGACACCATGTAATGTATATTCTCCCATTCCTAAGGGATGGTGGTTCAGCCTAAATTTATTTATCCTGTCGTCTGACAATCGCCTGTATGGCGTGAAACTCAAAGTAAAGTCTCCTATTCCGGTAGTTATACACTTTGAATTATTATCTTGATGTACATCTATGTGTAGCATTATTTTGTGCTATTTCCGAACTGTCGGGGTGACCCTGTAATGGAGTCAGGGTGACTCTATAAATGGAGTCTGGTTACTCTAGAAGCAGAGTCCAGCCACTACGCGACTCTATGTCTAAAATGACTCCATATTGGGAGTCAAATGACTCCTGTGTAGAGTCATCAACGGTGACTCTTCCGCGGAGTCAAGAAATTTATGACTCTTCAAGGGAGTCAAATGACTCCCAATATGGAGACATTTTAGACATAGAGTCGCAGAGTGGCTGGACTCTACTTATAGAGTCACCTTGACTCCAGTTTGGCTTTCAGTGAAGATACATACCGTGTGCAATGAATGGTGATCCTATGATTATTCCAGGTCATTTGGTGGTTTACTTGTGTATTAGTTACACCGGGTGGTAAACTATTCCACAAAGTAAAGCATTACCACCCGTTGTAAGACTAGAGTTAAAGCTTTGCCCATGTTACTTAAGAAAACAAAACAAATACGTCTGCAAAGACAAAATGCATTTGTGGCCATGTGTTACAAATTGGGACACTTTTTTGTGACATACTGATTTCATAGCTGAAAACATAAACTTGGAAATGAATTGTTATACCTTTTATGTACCAATTATAGGCATGTCAATGTATACATTGCTGGAAAGCATAACGAACATAGATTATACTGATTTAAATCTGAAGTCAATATACAGGGTGTGACAAACAGTTCTCGTCCCTTTCAGAAATGCCAGCCGGGTTAAACATATAGAGGAGACTGTAACGATTAATTCTAATCCGGATGGCACCTTTGTCCAACACTGATGCACAGGTCCATGTTTAGCCACAAAGTGGGTTATCGTGTACCTAAATAGTCATTTCAGCGAGAAAATTAACATGGCAATAATCGCCGTTAATGTTAAAAGTGGTCACTTTTGCACTTCAAAGCTCACATGAAGATGCGATAACTCTCGTTTTTCTCCCTCAAATTACGTCGATCAACATCTACAGACCCTTGAGAAGTTTGACCGAAATTCATTTATAACTTGTTATTAGAATCGGTCGAAAGAACTTGAAAAACCTCACATTTTATCTGCTAAAACGGAGGCATTTGACCACTTGTGAAATCAGTGCTTCCCATGCATATGTTGCGCCGCGCATGCAGATAAGCGTTGCATTGGCGTACCGTATCTGTGCATTAACAAATTGCGAGACTACGCAACGCGATGCAAATTTTATTTCTTTTCAAATTGCGAACACGAGTGAAATAGTGGGGTAAAAACCCTCAAAATGCAGTTGGGGTTTACACATCAGGATTTCTTTGCTTGTATTTATAAAAACATTACAAAGTACATACATATCAGAAACGTTATGCTTTGGAGTCTCTTCACCACAACTTACCGATGAACACTTTTTGTTGGGATTTTGTGTAAGTTATGTGGCCTTTACGCTTTAGTAAGATGCATACTCAGCCTTTTGCCCCTTCTTTGATTAAACTACTTGTTTTCTCCCAGTACCAAGATATCTCTCTGACGTTTCTATCAATAAAAAAAAATAAAGTTACATGTATAGTAAAATATTTGCAGAGCTAGAAAACACATCACTGATTACTGCACCCTACGACTTGTCCAGAGTTTGGATATGAAACACGTTTTTGACGAAGAGGGCCGCGTTATTCAATCAGACAGTCGTCAGACAGTGCATCAAGCAAACTCCTCAATGGAAGCAGAAAATCAAGAATTCAAATCAATTTAGCCACGTTCAGATCATAGACAGTGCTAGAAATAAATTGACTGTAACCATGGTAATCAGGGTCATTTGAATATTATGCTGTTTTCTTTCACGAAAGGAAATGTAAGTGGAAAAGTAATAATTGACTTGTTCTTTTGTGTCTCTTTTGAATTGTTTTAACCATTTCTCTCGTTAACGGAATCATCTTATTTTAAGGGACTCCATTAGAAATAAGTTCTGCACATTTTACCCAACCTCATCTAGCTCTACCGGCCTTTGGTGTTTTTGTGATTTCTGAGATCTGTGTAGATTTTGAAGAATAAATTAATACATAAATAAGTTGACTTTCCCCAAACCTCATAACAAAGAGTGGTTTTCAAACACAGTGGTGCTTATAAACTTGTTAATTTTGTCAGCCAAATCCAAAAATTATTACTCACGGAACTGGGCTTTCGCCGTCTTGGCTTGATCACAGATGAAATGGTCCACTGCTTTTCCCGCTATAAATGACGCATTCTCGTTACCCGGAAGTGAAAAATGTTCCCCCGATCTTTTATACAAATCACCATGAACAATTTAGAGCTTAGTCTGCGCAAAGTCTCTGCTGCCTGCGCAGCCTGGGAAAAGCGAACATTATCTGGGAGTCGGAATAGTGTAAGGTTTTGTTTTACGTTAAGTTGTACGCCTTTGTGAGTGTGGACCTAAAACGGGTTTCCCCTCCATATGTTCGATTTTCTCGCGTTTTTGTCAGTCAAAATAAATGTATATATGTGACCGTATAGCACGAATGAGCCGTAAATTCCATAAATTGTATTCTGAGTTACAGTGTAAAATGTGCATGACGGTCGTATTCATCGGTAACACAAACGGGTGCGACATCTATCTCATTTTGACAGTCAAACACCAATCAATGATCCTATTGTTAAAGTGAATAATAAGCTTCTACCTTAGATGACTATATAATTTTCAATAGCCCTGGTCTTTGCTTGCTTTGGCTAAAACCTATTCAAGTGGTGGGTTACCAGGCATTGTATTTTGTGTAGGTATGTATAACCAACAATAATTAACATTGAGAGAACTTTCTTGAACCTCGTTGACTTAGGGATTCAATCATGTTTCACCGTTGTTCATCACTGATTAACAACGATGCGTCCGCGTTGTCTGCGTGGTTTACTTCGGAGGGCAGCTTTAGCTGCCCGAGCGAAGTAAACCACGCAGACGCGAGTTGTTAATCGGTGATGAACAACGGTGAAACATGATTGAATCCTTTCAACAACGAAAAGAAATTAAAGATCGTATATAATTCACGATTATTTTATGAGGAATGTCAGTTAATCATTGCCACTAGAACAAGCCTTACAAAAATTTCGATGATTTCTCTGTTGATATCAGCAATAAAACTACAGAATAAAACGGCAACGCTACCTGAAAAATACTGAATTCAACTTGTAAGCTTGCATACTCACAAAGGTTCCAGGCATGACGAATTTTACGCGCTCTCGCGTAACGCGTAGTCTCGCTCGCGTTCGCGTATACGCTACAGTAAAAGTGTTGATTCATCACGGATTAACAACGGTTGGCTCCTGTACAAAGGTATAGGAAGAGTTGTTGAATTGGGGATTATTTATAATGACCGCCAATTGTGTGGAAGATAAAGAAGTTATATAAAACAAATATTGAATGTTTTATTCGTTCAATGGAAAGAATATTTACATTTGGTGAAATATAAACATTCAAAATTTGTATACTATTCATACTGTTTAGAGTAACTAAAAACTGGCTAATCAGAAAAATAATATGAAAAAAAAATCTGTCCACCCACCTTTGATAACGTACTCCCTACGGAAAACAAGTAGTCTTTCCTCCGTCGTGCATGAGCATTTGTGTAAGACCTTTCTTGATCCACACTATAAAGATTTGGAATAAATGTTATGAATGTTGTGAAAGATCTAGATTTACAAAAGTGTGAGTATATTCAAGTAATAAAAATGAAAACTGTACTGCTACGAAAGTACATCGTCCCTTATTTTCTAAGACAAGCAAAGGTAAAACTATTTAAACGTGTTGAACAAACTAATCCAAGTGTAGCGTAATTATTTGCCATGATTCAATAAAAGAAAACGCTAAACGGGACGAAATAAAATATTGCTTTTATATCTCATTGCAGTATTACTTTATTACATATGAAAGAAAATTAATATCCAACTCATGATTTAAACCATCTGAGAAGCCACTTACACCTTTCAAGACGGAATTAGATATAGATATAGATATGTGCAGCGAGGATCGAGACTTTAAAGATATTGTCCTTTTTGGTCATACCGAAACAAATCTTCTCATAAATATATTACTATAACCATGATAAATGACGTCATGCTCATTACCGGACTTTTCATATAAGTATACGAGATGTCTCAGCTGATCTTCCCCTTTTGAATTATGCTGGTAATCTGCTGTAGGGCAATCTTTCGATTCCAATATTACACCAGATCATTGACAATGTTTGACCAAGCAACCTTTTAACGTTGCTTATTAACACCTTTTATCAAAAAATCTTACCGTCTGTCACCAGTCCATTAGGGTAAAGATTTTATAGGTCCATATGGCTGTGTTTACAGACCGGCAAACTCAAATCTCCTTTGGAAAAATTAGGGCGATTTGGAGGTCAGTGGCGTTGCTGGGGCGGTCAATTGCCATGGACGCCGTCTTATTGGGCGTCGAATCGCTGCAATTATTTTGGAACAACCAATTAAAAATGTTGTGTGTAATGATACAATATGTTGCCAAAGTTTGCGATTTGCTTCTTTCTTTTTGTCTTCTTTCCTTTTGACCTCTACACCTCTCCCCGAACACCCCTCACCCACTATTAGATAAACTTTTCTTCTCGTAGGAGGCTATAAATAATCGGTTAGTGGGTATACTCATCACCTCGTTGATGTAACTGCAGGGCAAATGCCCTTTCGTTTATTGTACTGAACATAAGGGCATAATAATAAGGTGGCGATCACTCAAAATTTGACACAACTCAAAACCCATAATTAACCCCCACGCAACCAGTGCAGGTTTCCACTTTAGTAATCATATCATATTTTGCTCAAGTATTGTTTCATTAAGTATAATAAGATAACTAGAAGCTTTGGTGCTTGATTGTAATGGAGAAAATGTACTAAATAAAACACTTCGGACAATTGGTCTAAGATCTGGTATGTACTCCCTGACAACATTTATGTAAATTGGTGACAAAATCCCTCGGGGTATACAGTAAGCCAAATAATTAAGGTATCAGTTACGTTCACTCCCTGTATCCTGAATAAAGGCAGATATGTCACAATTGGAACCAGCAGCCAATAGCTGCATCTGTTAGCTCGAATTTAAGATCTCATTTGTTGAAATTGTTCAAGAAATAAAGACACGACGATCCAAAAACCCAAGGAAGATGCAAATGAAAAAGTTACAGTTTGACACATTACATGCCCTATTGATTTGTACACAAACCGTTCACGAACAAGAGAAGTAGCGCCTTGCTTTCATTGATTAGCACGAAAAACTAGCGTCGTGCTTTCAATGATTAAAATACAAAAGTGCAACTTTTTATTTCGTATCTTCATTAGATTTTGGATCACCTTTTCTTTAATTCTCAACCAATTTTAACAAATACGGTCTTAAATCGGAGCTAAAGAGCTCATTTGTCATTATTTAGGATATATAGGAGTGAACACAACTGGTACCTTAATTCTTTTGCTTACTGTATAGCAAGGTTCATATAGGTACACCAACGGTAGAGTTGCATCGAACAATGCAATCCATGTATGCGTAAAAATATTGCATCATGTTCGATATACTGGACATTTGGAAAACTTGTATAAGAGTGCCTAATCCCAAAATAAAGTCGATTGTAAACTTTTCTGATGATTTTGAGTACAGCACTGACGGCAAGCGCCTCCGGTTTAATTAACCCGTGTTTTGCAAACACACCCCTTCATGGAAATAGCAAAGGTGCTGAAAAGGAATATCATCTCTGGTAAATGAACGTTTTGCGTGGGTCATATCCAGCAGTAATAGTGCAAAATGAAGTGGGTATTAGATTTTAATCATCTATTAGTACAATTAGTTCGATCTCATTAACAAAATTAAACTGCGTGCGATCAATTTTTAGATTTGCACATTATCTCCATAAGAAAATGTCACTTCCGTATAGCAATTCAATATCATAACAAAGGTATGATTTTGTGCAGGGTGCCCTTTAATCAGAACACAGAGCATAATATAACTTAAGAGGGCACTAACTTCACGGGTTTGCTTTTACAACGCAAACCTAAAGCATTTGTTATTTTCCACGCGGAAGGTCAAAATTTTCAGATAATGGTCGGGTTTTCCTCCCAGCTACATACATTTTTAGTATAAGTTGCTTGAGCACCAGGTGCCCTCGTTTTTTGGACATACATCAATATTATTATTAACTTATCTAACATGGTAGCAAACATTAACAATGGCCGGATCTATCACGGTGGAGGCACGATGAAAGTAATTTTAACAAACTACGAACTACTAAACTATGAAACATACGGACTGTGTTGTAAAAGTCAAACATTACAGATAAAACGTTATCGAGCCAGAGATTTTAAATACGGCATTTTTCTTCTTTCATGTATTGGATGTAATAAAGCGCTTTGAAGTTCCAAGGAGTAAATTCACTCACCATTTTGCCACGGGAAATGAAAATTTGTAATAATACATTATTATGCAATCTCTAGAGTTCAAAATCGGTATCAGTTGATAAGTTTGCGAATCACACTTACGATGTAGTTACAGATTAAGGAAAATCACAAATTCGCACATAAAAAGTTGCCCTTATTTTCAGAAATTAAACTTCATCACCTGAAGTGTGAAATTCAATCTTGGCGGGAACTGCAGGGAATGCGGCTTAAATTGTATCGACATTATATACGAGTTAATAATACTTGTTTCATACTAGTATGTCGCAACACAAACGGATCCATTCAAGGTTTGTCATTGGCTAATACCTCATGCCGCTTCTCTCTGCGACAAGATGCATGTCGTACCAGTCTGACAGTGTGACAGGGGCATTGCAACAATTGGGTCAGGATAAGAACAACTATATATCCCTCAGCGTTTGACTTAAATTCGTTGTGCTTGTCATTTTTTCACTTTGGTTTAGAATATGTTTTTACCATGCAATATTTTGGATACGATATTGGAATTTTATTTAAAACACACGTTCATTTGTGATATTGTTCATATCATTTGTAATAAAGAAGGGCTATATTTCAGGCGTGTTTAGCGTTGTAAGTTTGCCTTTTTAATGTTTTTGTTGTCGGTGGCTGTGCTTTCTAAATGCAAATGTGAATATGAATAAAAACAGGTTTTGTTTTATAAACAAAAATGTGTGTAATTATTTATTGTTTGAAGAAAACGTGTTTTGATCGAATTGTTTAGAATTAAAACACTATTTGTCATATTACAAACTAATATTAATAAAAACGAACGAAATCTTAAAACAAAGATACCGTCAAAATTGTTATGTGCCCCCAAAATGTTCCATAATATTAATTAAAAGTTATGTACTTTGTCATTAGACATTAGTTTTTACTAGTTTTGATATTTATATCCATTTGTTTGTACATGGTATATTCTAGAATGCTAATGATTAAAGTGATCAAGAAAGTCATATATAGTAATGTGTAGAAGTTTCTGGATCATAATGGAATCGGATAGAACATGGTTACCACAGTAGTAAGTGCTGCTGGCGCTATGTCAAGAATCATGGTACAGTACACAATAAAACTGATTGGTTTGTGTTGTGGAAATGTGTTATTTTTAGATATGATGTAACAGATTAATGAGTCTGATTGGCTTGTGGTGATTTGATGATCTACTTTAAGAAATAATGTAATGTGCCATATATGGGATGATTAAATGTTGCAATATGCCATAAATAGTTAAGATTAATCCAGAATCATAAGAAATGGTATATAAAGCCAGGACAGTAAATGATCTTGCGGGGCTGTAAGAAATTCTAAGAGGGAACTCTGTGAAATTTATGTTAGCCAGTATTGGTAGGGGTGGGCACTGACCCAAAAATTTTTCAGGAAGCAGTATTTCTATGGCCAAATTTCATCAGGAAAAAGAATCTGTCAAAAAAAATTTCACCAGATGAAGTCTTAGGTCGGGTTTTGGCGAAAATTCAATATGTCTGCCAAAATAGGTGTTTTTTTAGGGATTTTACCACTATTAGTATAGTTTTAGGCCATAAGCACCAAGTAATATGTCTTTCTATATGTTTTTGAGGCCGCTGATTCCATATATGCCATTAATATAATGGCCATATGAATATCTAGATGGCTAAAATTCGAAATGGCCGCCAAATGTGTTTTTTCAAGATTATGCCACTTTTTGTATAGGCCGGCCAAAAGCACCAAGTAATATGTCTTCCTATATCTTTTTGAGGCTGCTAATTCCAAATCTACCATTTCTATAATGGCCAAATGAATATTTAGGTTAGATAATGGTAAAAATGGCCGCCAAAATCACCTTTTTAAAAAAAGACTTTCTGCGGACAGTGAGCCATTTATATTGATATATTGAATAATGTGTCTTTTTAGGTGTTTTCATTTCGCAGAATGTGAATCGCTACTCTATTAAGCGATATGATTAATAGTGGCAATAATCACCTCAGATAATCATAATGGTACATGTACCGCACCAAGGCATTTGTTTTTTATATTATTGGTAGGCACGACTGTATATGGTGTCAATTGTGTCATTTCAGCTTCATAACAGCTCACCATATAACAGCGGAAAAGCAAATATGAAGCCATAATATCGGTAAAGTGTTGCTGAATCGCCGGGTAGTTCAGCTCTACAGCGAGGAATGCATGGTTAAGTCTTTCGCTAATCTAAAATCTAAGAAATGGATCCTTTGTGATCGGTAGAATGATATTTCAGTGTCCAAGGGCTAAAAAAGACAATGAACAATATAAGCAAATGGTGCCAGCCAAATTGAGGCAAGGGAAATGACAGAGGACTGGATCAAGAAGAGTGTATGATGACAGCATAATCTCTCGCTGACTATGACCAATTCAAATCTCTACTCAAAAATCTGAAGATTGGTTTGATAAAGTCGGGCAATTCAATTGGGATATGAACTAAAATACTTAGGACATACGTGCAAAAACAGATACCTACTAAAAGAAACAGAAGCAGAATTTGATGTCAAAAATGACTATAGAAGACGAAATCTACATGGACAATTGCATCGGGGAATACTTTCTTACAAAGCTACTTTCAATGCTACTGTTTCCAACTCATGGATCCGAAAGAATAAACAAGGAGCATCCAAAACCGAATCGGCTGAAAGGGCTGAGAAAATGGAGAATAGAGAAAGAGCGAGAGAGAGAGAGAGAGAGAGAGAGAGAGAGAGAGAGAGAGAGAGAGAGAGAGAGAGAGAGAGAGAGAGAGAGAGAGAGAGAGCGAGAGAGAGAGAGAGAGAGAGAGAGAGAGAGGAAGGTGTTGCTAAGAGACTGCAGATGTAAGCCTTGAATTTTCGATATAGCCAGTGGTCATTGTATTTCTTGCTACGCTAGGCCTAGACCCATCGACCATGTGGTCACTCCCCTATCATGTCATTGAGCTTGTGACCAGCAGGTTTTGTGTATCGTTAAGTTCTGCGGTGACAACATTGTCTGCTCTATCGAGCGAGTGTTGGAGATTGAGATAATGTCCTCCAAGTAGCGGTTCATGGCTCAGCGACTTGGACATGTGTTAGGTCTCCATTTGACCTCCGTTGTTTGATAGTGGAAGCAATATCAGCTCTGTTTGGCTCAGGCTCTGCATCATCACTGTCAATAAAGTGTCACTTGGAAAATCAACATTTTCTTGTGAAATATGATGCCTGCTAGATCATCCAGACTGACTTCATAGTCTAGTAGGCATGACCATCTATCTGGATTTGATTTACCAAAGCTTAACAAAGCTCGGAGTACTTAATGGCATGCTTCTTGTAGTCTAATTGCTAGTGTATAGGCATTCAAAGTGCTCAACTCTGACAAAATATTGAAGCCAGGGTATACCAACTTGTTTATTGGATTCAAGGCATCCTGCATATGCAGGCTCTTAGCAACACTTTCTTCTTGAATCAGTCCTCTGTTAGTTCACTTGTCACAATTTGGCTGACATTGATTATTTGCGAATATTGGCTACTGTCTCTTTGACACTGAAATATCACTCTACCGATAGCATCCATTTCTTAAATTAGCGATAGACTTGAACTTGCATTCCTCATTGTAGGGCTGATCTACCCGCTAACCCAGCAAGACTTAAATAGCGATATTGTGGCTTCATGTTTGTTTTTGAGCTGCTATGGTGAACCTGAAATTACACAATTGGCGTACTAAAAAACCTTGGTGCAGTACATTTGACATAATGGTGCCTCTTGTACCATTATGAATATATTATCAGATATTGCCACAATGATTAATCATATTTGATTATTATCGAGTAGAGATTCATAGTCTGCGACATGAAAACACCTAAAAAGACATATTTTTATTACTCAATATAAATGGGTCCCTGTCAGCAAATTCTTTAAAAAAGGTGATCTTGGCGGCCATTTTAAATTTGTGCCCTATTTTGATCTAGATATTCATATGACCATTATATTAATGGCAGATATGGAATCAGCGGCGTCAAAAACATATAGAAAGACATATTACTTGGTGCTTTTGGCCTAAAATTATACAAAAAGTGGCATAATCTTGAAAAAACACCTATTTTGGTGGCCATTTTGAATTTTAGCCACCTAGATATTCATATGGCCATTATATTAATGACAGATTTGGAATCAGCGGCCTCAAAAACATATATAAAGACATATTACTTGGTGCATTTGGCCTAAAACTATACAGAAAGTGGCATAATCTTGAAAAAACACCTATTTTGGCGGCCATTTTGAATTTTAGCCATCTAGATATTCATATGGCTATTATATTAATGGCAGATTTGGAATCAGCGGCCTCAAAAACATATATAAAGACATAGTACTTGGTGCATTTGGCCTAAAACTATACAGAAAGTGGCAAAATCTTGAAAAAACACCTATTTTGGCGGCCATTTTGAATTTTCGCCAAAACCCGACCTAAGACTTCATCTGGTGAAATTTTTTTTGACAGATTCTTTTTCCTGATGCAATTTGGCCATAGAAAAACTGGTTCCTGTGTAAGTTTGTAGAAAAAAGTCCTTGTGTGCCCACCCCTAGTATTGGTACAAAGTTACTATAATTGAAGTCTTCAAACTTCGGTCCGTGGTTCTTGTGTTGGAGAGAATAAAATACGCCAAAGGCGGTAGTAGGGCCAATATTGCTCGATTGTGCTGTCGATTCAAAGAAGCGGCAGACTGAAATATCTCCATCATTGAACTGTGGTATTTTGCTGGAATAACACAGTGTGTTATCTGACTGTCAAGTGGATCTCTTTCAAGAGATCTCCGAGAGAGGAGTTTACGACTAACATAGAAGGACATTTGCAGAACACTAGCGTAGCAGCTAGGATAGTGAAAATATAGTCAGCAGGACTGTATACTGAGATTGTGGTAAATCAGGGGTGGGCCTTGAATAGGCAGGATCTTGGACATTTCCGGATCTTGGATCAAGAACTGAGACCTGCAAAGGAATCTCATCAGATCTTCAGCTAAATCACCAGGCTTAGATATTAAAAGTAATCGTAGTAAAAAGATATATGTGTAATATTTCTTAGTTTAATTACTCTATGATTCTGTATTGTTATGTGATTGACAGCCATACTACACTAATAAATAGCGAAAACTACATGCTGTAGTTTAAAATCAAATTCAAGTCAAAAACTGAAGGCAAGTTCAAACAGAACTCAGAAGCAAATACGACAACAAGCTCAGAGCAAAATATGCTGCGTCTTTACTCTATGAAAGCAAGTTCACTACTAAAAGAAGAGCAGTTTATATGGTCGAAACGTCGGTTGTTTTTGTCTGTTTTGTTTTGTTTGTCTGCTCCACTGTACTTGTATACTGTTTTGCTGACACTTCTGTGGGCTCTGAAATTGGCAATTTTTGGCCATTCTAGCTTTGCCTGTTTTTGTGCCTACATTGGTTGTGTGGTTTACCGAGTCTGTTTATGTGCACAGTGATTTTCATCACTTGTTCTAGTGCACCATTGTATTCCAATTGATACTTGTTGTTTGTGCAAGTTTAGTACTTTTGGGAGCTTTGGAACTGGTAATTTTTGACTATCGAAGTTTACCTACTATGTCGGAAGCTTGTAAATACAGTTGGAATAAGGTGGCAAAGATCTTTGAGGCTAGTTGGCGGTCCTGGCTCATAGACTTTGCTTTGGATTTTGCCCCAAAAGAAGAAATCAAGTAGAGTGAGGTTTATTTCACTAGTGAATGCGTTCCGAAGCTTTATACTATTATCATCTTTGTCATCTATGTCATTAACCGTGTATTTCATTTCAATCTTTGATGTAGCCAAACCTCATCTGTGGACAGAGTAAAAAACGTGTACATTTCTTTAAAAGGGCTTATCTTTAAAAGTTGTGAGCCGATTGAAATAATTGTGTTGGTCTAATAATTAAAGCTAACCATTAAAGGTTTCATTACATTGTCAAAATGAATAATATAGTGCCTACCACATCACATAACACCAAAAACACCAGCATAGACTCACCCTTGACTCATTGACTCAAGCTTTCCGTCACCATATGACTGCAATCGCATCACGAAGGATACCTGCCCGTGCATATGCTTTTGGAATTGATGTTTTTTGTACCGGGGCCAGCAAAGCTGGCCGCGGTACTTATTAGCTGGATATAAAAAATTGCTGTTTCTAGGCTATGTATGAAACAGAAATTCATAAAGAAAGCACGTACCTGAATCAAGTTGTTTTGATGATGTTTTATGCTTGTAATGTGTAAACATATAACTTGTGGTTGAACGGATATCAGAAATATTGTGTTAATTTTGCATGGTAAGGTAAAATAGGTATATGTTTTAGGAAAATAATATTTCTGAATCTAGACTAGGAAGTTTTGCTGGTTCTCTTCACTAGAACACTTATCTTGGCAGGCTATGGGATCATGTGGGCAGACACACCGGGTACCATACATGCTTTGTGTGAGTTCAGTATCTCAGTTTGTTGTATGGTATGTGATCCAATATCTCTGGTGAGAGGTACCTGCTGAGTTATGATGACATAATTTAATTTACACATCTTACTCTATTCATGTTCCTAGTGGTCTGTCTGTGGTGGTCTGTTATCTTAATAGGCCTATGTGTTGGATAATTTTCAACTACATGTAACACACATCGAAGACCTGTAGGCCTATTAATAACTAAGCAAGATCACTGAATATTGGAAATATGTACATTTCCTGGTAACACGATGATGACCAAAAGCTATTGATGCACACATCACCTTCAAATATTTGGGTCTATTTTTATGATGACACATATGTCACAACTAGAATGAAGCTTAGGGCATAGGTCCTAAGTAATGATTGAATTTTGTTACGTAGAATATTGGCTATCTTTTAGAATACCCTACCACTTTTTACATTATGGGTCGTTCATAAAAGACCCCCATTGAAAATCTACAGTGGTAGGGTATTCTAAAAGAAATTCAGAATATTATCAGTAAACATTCAATTCTTGGCTTTAAAGGTGCTATTTTTGGGTTCAGTTTTCGAAAAATAATATTTCTCGAAATTTTGCTTGTTACTTTGTATGCTTAAATTCTCAAAAACAAAAAGAGCTATGATGAATTAATCTATAATATAGGCCCTAAGGTGCGAACGTCGGTTGTTTTTTTAGGCCACAAGACCATTTAGCAATCCATGTATGTGGGGTATAGGCCTATGTGTAGGGGTGTTTGTACCCTAACAGTGTCTGCTTCCTACTCATGTCATCCAAACCTGGTGATAATAATATTTGAGTAGGAGGACATGTGAATTAGCGTCATCTAGGACTAATCCTTTTCACCAATAGGCCCTACCACCAATCAACCAGTACTTCCCACCATCCAAAATCTCCCTATTTTGCCAGCCAACAATATCACATAATTATCAGAGATTACCCCATATGTTTAATTGCAAGCATCCAACCAAGGCCAATCAATAACCTTGAATCACAATTGTCATTTTAAAACCATGTCTCGCCTGTCAAATATTACACATTACAGGCATCTTTCAGAAGGATTATTTAATCTTCACATGAAATCATTCCTGTCCCGGTACATCCCTTTTTAAAGGGTTTTTTATTTGATGTATGGTACGGTTAGGGTTAATAAGAAACAATGTCCCAATCATAGTTTTAAGTGTAGAAAACGTACAAGACAATTATAATTATTATACGTGTATATAGGTGTATATATTGGCGATATGTTGTATCAGATAATATATTCCGAACGTTAATCAATAATTGTAAATTGTAATTTATATTTAACGTTGCAATGTATTTTATTTAAGAATAATTCGCCACTTGCATGCCGTTATGTGTTTACTTTCTGTTTTAATTATGATGAAATTAAATATTTATAACTCCGTTTTCATTATTGATAATGCTCACAGAAAATAACTCGAGAAGATAGGAAGAGAAAGTACTTTCAAAGAGTAGTGATTAATTCATAATTTAGTTACAGTTAAAAGTAAAGTTAATTTACAGTTAATTTCAGCAATTTCAAAGTTGTATTTCTTTATTAGGGTTCCCGTGGGGAACATGATACGCAAGAATATAAAAAACATTGAACAATGTATTGAAACAAGTATAATGTAAATAATTTAAGAATGGGAAGTTCTATGACGATAATTTAAGAATTGCAAAAGGACTCACATACTACTTTCTTTGAGTTATGGCAAGATATAGCATGTAGATGTTGACATATCAGGGACGGTTTCTTTTATAATTTGGATAATTAGTCCTGCAAGTAATGTCGGTGGTTCTAGTAGTTGAATTAAATCCATTTTCTATAGTTTTGAGAAAATCAACGTTTTTAAAATGTGTAAGGGGGAATAAATTAGCTGTCCATTGATATGCAACACTTATCCCAGTGTCGAGGAGCTTCTGCCAGCATTTTGGCACATATTGTGCCAACTCTTTCCATTGGTGCTGGATTTTCTCCAATTGGGTACTTACACCTTGTCCCATTTTGGATGCTCCTACCTAGCCCCTACAATATACATATCTTACCTGTCACTGATGCGCTATAAATTTTGAGAAAAATGCAAAAATAGGCAACATATTGGTCAGGGGTGTAGTACCACCTTAAGGATATTACAAGTACGTACAAAAACGATGTGTAAATGAGATCTGATTCCAAACTACTCTTTTCAACAAAAAAGTTACAAATTTGGTCAAGAGGAGGACTTGTAGTCCTTTTAAAGACTACAAGTCCTCCTCTTGACCAAATTTGTCGCTTTCATGGAATCGCCAATATTACATGTTGGGGATTCTTTGAATAACAATTTGTACTCTCTAAGTGTGGCCAGATTTGAATCAAGTATTGCAAGAGTTTTACAAAAGTTGCTTTAAAGCAAAGGTTTGTATTATCATTTTGCAGGCTTGTAGTGAAAATATCATCATGAGCATTACCTATGTCTATGTAAGCATGTAGATGTTGACATATCAGGGACGGTTTATTTTATAATTTGGATAATTAGTCCTGCAAGTAATGTCGGTGGTTCTAGTAGTTGAGGTTAACGCGCAAACACATGCCATAGTAACAGGACCTATGTGAAGAGTTTGTTTTCAAAAGGAATTAAATCCATTTTCTATAGTTTTGAGAAAATCAACGTTTTTAAAATGTGTAAGGGGGAATAAATTAGCTGTCCATTGATATGCAACACTTATCTCAGTGTCGAGGAGCTTCTGCCAGCATTTTGGCACTTGTGCCAACTCTTTCCATTGGTGCTGGATTTTCTCCAATTGGGTACTTACACCTTGTCCCATTTTGGATGCTCCTACCTACACTACTCTACTTTTTTATCTTTCAACCTGTCTACTACCTTCTCTATCTTAAAACTTCCTTTCGCAACACAGCTGGTTAGGAAAGGTGAGCCAAATTAGTTGGCTTGTTAGCTTGTTTTTGTCTCGTGTTGTTTTTGGATGGGAGCTTTCGTCCTAAGTTTCGTAGAGGATGGGAGTTCTTATTCCACATACCGTAAACGTTCGCCTAATGGCGCTATGGGCTCCCTTGACATAACTGGAATTTTAGACACAAACTAAAAGTGCCCTCCCAAAATAATCCCACCAGCAAATAAGGGTATGTACCCTAAATTCTTGTTGGGAATTTTAGAGGAGGGAGCTCTCTGTTTTGTACATGAAATTTATCTCAAAGCAAAGGACCCAGGTGCGCCATTAGGCGAACGTTTACGGTACTAGGGTAAGCTGAAATTCAGCACAGATGGGAAAATAACCCATTTCACACTGGTGGTACATTACACAGATCCCCAGTGTGTCGGTTGGTATTTGACCAATGAAGTAGCGGCGCTTTTCTTAACGCAATAATTATTGCAGACACGTTCCGCCCATAGCCCTTTTTATTTCCCTGAATTTTAGTACCTGAACAAAAGATAAGCTCATGACAGGAAACGAGGGAATGTCAAAAAGAAATCTACGCCACTGCATGAAAATGTAGTAGCTCACACTCTTTCGTCCACACCATTAAGCATTTACATGAATATAACAGTGTTCTCCGTGGCGTACAATCATTTGGAATGAACCTGTTTATCACGTCTCTCCATTCACTTCTACAGTGGTTGCACATTCATCGCAGTCATACTTCTTAGCAGCGTGGGCACTGAGTTGGTATTAAATAGCATTAATAGGTGGTACTACACCCCTGGCAAATTGTGTGCCTATTTTTCTCAAAAATTATAACTTATTGGTGACAAGTAAGATATATATATTATAGGGGCAAGGACTGCAACTACTACACTGGAAATGTTATTTCAGCACAGACAACAGTTGTGGAGTTACAGCCAAAAATGAGGGAAAACCAATATTTGATCAATAAATCAATAAGTACTTGCCTTGAGTTGCTGAATTTCTAGTGCAGTAGTTGTAGTCCTTGCCCCTACAATATACATATCTTACCTGTCACTGACGCGCTATAAATTTTGAGAAAAATGCAAAAATAGGCAACATATTGGTCAGTGGTGTAGTACCACCTTAAGGATATTACAAGAACGTACAAAAACGATGTGTAAATGAGATCTGATTCCAAACTACTCTTTTCAACAAAAAAGTTACAAATGTGGTCAAGAGGAGGACTTGTAGTCCTTTTAAAGACTACAAGTCCTCCTCTTGACCAAATTTGTCGCTTTCATGGAATCGCCAATATTACATGTTGGGGATTCTTTGAATAACAATTTGTACTCTCTAAGTGTGGCCAGATTTGAATCAAGTATTGCAAGAGTTTTACAAAAGCTGCTTTAAAGCAAAGGTTTGTATTATCATTTTGCAGACTTGTAGTGAAAATATCATCATGAGCATTACCTATGTCAGTGGCGGATTTAGAGGGGGGCGCACCCGGCGCGCGCCCCTCTATTTTTTTGCAGATCGGCGCCTGACTCTGTGTATTTTTGCAGAGCGGCGCCTGACTTTGTGTGGGCGCCGAGCCGCAGCAGTGGCGGTGGTGGCTCGGCGCCCCCTCTATTGAAAATTCCTGGATCCGCCCCTGTATGTCTATGTAACTACATTGCAAATCTCAGTCTTAACATTTACACATTCCTGCGAGTTGGCGCAGCGGTAGTTCCCTCGCCTTGCACCACCTAGGTCTCGGGTTCAAGCCCCGGCCGTGCCCAAGGACTGTATGTGCATTTGGCTTATCCCGATTCCATGCTTGCTCTCGCAGACGTTTCCCGGGATCTCCGGTTTCCTCCTGCTTTCAAAAATTCGGTGATTAGTTGTTTGGTTATCAAAAACTCCCTCCACCCAATGGAATTTGGGGAGCTGCACAGATATTTGGTGGATGTTACAATCGGATAGTGCGGATAGGTCTGCGCCAGGTTCGGCTGCAACTGGCCTAGATGATGCGATCTGATTGTGATGATTCATCATGGCAGCGAAATTACAGCGCTTTGAATCCTTCAAGATCTAGCTGGAAAAAGGTGCTACATAAATCCGAAATTTATTTTTTTATTATTATTTTTTTTCATTGGTGGACGACTAAAAATGTGATTTTAAATCAAATTTACGCAACTTAGCGATCTTTGGCAAGTAAAATATTGCACCACTTTCAAATTCCATCTACCCTGGTGGTGATAATACCTATGCATGGGCCTATCACCTGAGACCAGGTGCCTTTTTATACCATCTTGTGCATATCTAACGGTCCATATAGGGTCTTACCTGCTCTGTTTAAAAATAAACAACATAAAAAGAAATCCGTAAAAAGTGGACATTACATTAATTTATAATGGAATGTCCGCGTTTACAAATTGTACACTCTAAACATATTCGTAAAAACAAAGTACACCCCATTTAATCGCTTTCTTATTGCATATGACACTATAATTTGCTTGGTGTACTCTTGCGTATTTACAAGTTCTGTGCATTAATAATATAGAATCGATAATACATGTATATTATCGATTACAGCTTACTGAGGCAGACCATTATTTAATTAGGTTAGACCATTGCAGGACTCTGACAGTCAATTTCGCTGGTCAATGTGACGTCATTTCCTAAGCGATTTTTCCAAGCGTTCTGGGTCCAAAATAGTGTAGAAGAAAAGAATGCATTTTCTTCTAAATCACCAATTCAGTTCACGCCATTGCCAGGGCCATACGGGTATATTGTCATTCTTCTCCTGACCCTTGTTGTAACTCGTATAATAATTGTGATACATTGTGCCACGCATTCCCTGTAGATCCCGGCAATATTGAATATCACACTTCAGGTGATACAGTGTAATTTCAGAAAATTTGGGCAAGTTTTAGGTGTGAATTTTGATTTTTACTGATCTGTATCTGCACCATAAGGATACAAAACAAATTCATCCGCTGGGACGGTTTTGTAAAGGAGGAATAAAATGATATTGTGGATTATAATTGCATTGTTGAATTTAAATAAGATATGGCATGCTATGCCAGGTAACTATATTGCATATCTGATGAACTGGCGCAAAAGAGGAGTGTCGTAATTTGACGCATCTTTTATAAATAAATGTCATTTTATGTGCACAAAATGATAGCGCTGAATTGAATGACGTGAGATCATCTGTACTTTTAAGGGATTTGGAATGAGCGTTTTGAGCGTTTCGACAGTATTTTTTGTGGGATATGAGAGCACATCAGACATATCGAATTACATTCTGAATACGAAGAATGTCTTTCTGGTATCAAATAATTTAAATTTTTTGAAATTCACGATATAATACAAATTTTATGACTAATTATAAAAATTTGATATTTTTCACATTTTTGATATATAACAGTCCTCGAAGTAAATTTTATAAATCTAATGACATATTCTTAAAGTGTATGTAGCTGGGAGGAAAAGCCGACGATCAATTCAAAATGTTGACCTTTCATATTGAAGATATGGATTTTTTCCCAAAAAGACCATTTTTTGTTGGTGTTTTCGGGAAAAATCCATATATTCAATACGAAAGGTCAAAATTTTCAATTGATCGTCGGCTTTTCATCCCACCTACATACACTTTAAATAAAAATCATCAGGTTTATAAAGTTTACTTCGAGTACTGTTAAATATCAAAATTATCAATTTTTAATGATTTGCCATAAAATGTGTATTACATTGCGAATTTCAAAAAATCAAAATTATTTGATATCCGAAGGCCATTCTTCGTATTCAGAATGCAATTCGATATGTCTGATGTACTGTAATGTCCCACAATAAATACTGTTCAAACGTTCATATCCCACCCATTAACATGTTCATCAAGAGAATTCCATAGTTTAGCACCTCTGTAACATAGGATACGCCTTTTTATTCAGTGTTTGGTTTATCCATGCATAGATCATTACCATTTCTTTTGTTTTACCGTGTTTCATTCTTGGCAAACAATTTTCATCAAAATTCTTTATTAATTTGTTATCCTATACTCAAAATGCGGAAATAGTAATGATTATTGAGAAGGGTTTCTGCCCATTTTGAGCTGAAACAACAATATAAAGTGAACTAGAGCTGCTGTGGCCCAAGAGAAACGAATATCAGGTGGTGACTTCTGACCGCATTTGACCTTAAACATCATCATGACGTTTTAATATTTCCCTCACATCAAGGATGATTTTCATCACGTTTAAGCACAATCGGGCCCATTTCAACATTTGACTTTGTTTGACCTTTGTCATTGGTGACCTCAAGTTGACTTTTTTCATGTTCCCCTGAAGTAGGAGGGAAGGAGTAGCAGCATTTTAATAATTTTACTAAATTAACCCTAATATCCACTATGACCTTCATGAATTCATTCATGAATTATGACTTTATGTCGAACTTTGCTCTGTTGATCTAGCTACAAACACAACAAATTTGGGTTGGATAAAACAATCCATTTTAAGTTTGTTGGGACATGTGTAAACATTAGAAATAATGCCATAAAATCAGGTTTAAAAAATTTAACTAATTTCATATATTAAGATCGTACATTATGGCTTTAAGTAAGGCGTAGCCTGTTGTAGATCATTTATAGCCTGTGAGTTGACAATGCTGGCAAAATAGAAAGTAAACCTATTTAGACTTAACCTGGTGCATTAAGGGTGCAGCAACGTCATTGGCACATAATTTCAACAACAACTTTGATGGAATTTCATCAGCAACTGTTGCGATTATTATCAGGCAGGGAACTAAATTGCTTTGGTACATATTTTTTATCGATACATTTGAAGTAAAAACAAACATTCTTGAGCTTTATAATATAGGCCTATATCACACACGTCTACACATAATACAATTAATATCAGTACTTTTTTTTTGACCAATATGTCATTGTGCACTGTAAATCTACCAAATGTATTATGAAGTGGCCTATGGGCTGATTGGCATTACTGGAACCTTTTCATGATTAAATAATGATTTTGAACTTGTCTCTAAAATTTAAATTAGCCGCAAAATATCAAATTGGGTGTACATACATCGTTCATCTCTTCTTATCACAATATTTATTAAAAGTCAAATCACGGATATGTTTATTCCACGAACTTAATGTGGATTCACATAGTGTTATATTTCTTATGTAAAACATTGTATCCCACGTGGGTGACTAAAATGTAGGGAAATCTTAATTGCCTTATTAAGCAACATTAACACAACCATGGCAATGTATCAGTTTACCTTTTAGTTATTCAATGAACGACTTGCGACACCTCAGTAACTGTTTTGTTAAAGTGCATCTTATCTTTCGTATTGAACATTGGCTCAGACTTGCATCACTTTCATTCAGGGCCGTGTTTGAAAAACGGCACAGCGCCGTAGTAGCAAGAATAAAAAATAATTTACACTAGGTTTCGAGCTACTGACAAGGCACTCTGAATGCTAAAGAGTGACAGGCGACGATGGTTTCGTGACTGTGATAAAATTCGTGGTTTTTTTTCTAGTGTAGTAAAAATCAGATTTTTGGTAGAATAATAGTGATAGTAAGACATAAGACTCTATCTTCATGTTCGTTGCTAATTTAATACAAATTAATTTAAAAATAAAACTGGCATGACTTTTATGACTCGTAATAAACGACGGTTCATTTTCAAAATATAAAAACCCGCTTTTGTAAGATTTTTTTTTAAATTTAGATGTTCAGAATCTGCTCTTTTCAACGATATTTTCATTTACAGCGGATTCCTTCTAAATTTCGTGCAAAGGGACAACAAACATGAGTTTTACTTCATTTTGAACCACCCTGTACTTTAGCGCGATCGATACTCAATCCCACGTTTCAAGTAAAAAGGTTTAGGTTCTCTTTTGTTCAAAAACCAAAGAAATCCGCGGATTAAAAAGAGGGGCAGAACCTGCATGCAATCATAACATCTAAAGCTAAATACTATATAGCTGAGCGACAGCGATTGGTTTTTACCCAAAAGTAGAGCGTTGTTTGTTGTATTGGGAAAAGCGCCACTGCCTCATTGGTCAAATACCAACCGCTTTTCGCTCAGTGATAGTAATAAATTCAACTTTAGTGAAGAGAGGACCATATAATACAATAATATAATTGCTTATTGTCATGAGTGTTTTTTTTTGTTTCTCATGCCCTAAACATGGATTTTATTTTACTCCTGCAACAAAAATGACACATCAAGACACGGGAAAAGATATTACAGATACAAACGCATTACAAATATGCATTACCGAAAAATAAAATCAGTTATAAATATTGGCTGGTATAGCTCGTTGCCAAATAGACGCAGTGACGAATAGGCGATCTAGTCGCTGAATTTACACAGAGACGCAGCAGGTAATAAATATAAAAGACGATACGTCACTATGTCCCTTCAAGGACCATTAAGTTGTCATTGGAATAAGCTGTGAATTTATCAAATTATCGTGCGCTTTTCCCGGTAAGGAGTTCTGGGAACGCACATTAAATAGCCCACAACAACACTGTAGTAATATCTCTCATCAAAAATCATGTTGACATTTTCTTATGTACTAATCACTAAAATGTCCCATTATATTAATAGCCGATAACTTCATTCACACTTTCACAACATATGATGTAATCTAGAAATTCTCAAGCCTAATTATAAACATTCACCTTTTACATTACAACACTTCCTGGGAGATTTTGAAACTGATGTTGTATCCATATTTCTCCATAATGAACTCCCAATCCATAAATAGTTCTGGCTTTGAGTTTAATTTTGCACCGGGTGAATAAAATTCTGGCTACGCGCCTGTGGCTACATCAGATCAGACGAATTCCTCTTCTTTATATCATCAAAACACCTTCAATATACGTTCATCATTTACGACATGGTTTTGAATATCAGTTTATTATTGTCACGCCCGTATCTTGGCAACAATACGAAAACAAAACAATGACATTTTGAAGCAAAATTAAGACACGCAAGTATTATGACTGAGTCTATTGTGCAAACATTACAAATTATTTCTAACCCCGAGAGCTTCACGTACTTCTGTTTTAGAGTGCTAGAAAGTATGTATTTAAATTAATGATCTGTTACTCATGGAATGGCATACCAATCAGATCATTAGAATTATACCTAGTAGAAATAGATACGCCACTTACTCCCTTTACTAGGCATTCACAGCTTATTCCAATTGTTGCTTATAATGTGTTACTAATAAAGTTGTTGCTAATAAAGTCGAAACCCATTTGTATACAAATTTATTGTGGATCGATTGCAAATTAGAAAGAAGAAGAAGAAGAAAAAGAGAATGAAGAAAAAGAAGAAGAACTAAAATTAAAAAAAAATAACAAGTTGTATTTCTAAAGCATAATGATTTAAGACATTTACTTTTGGCCACATCCACTTTGATTTACTCATTCACCAGTAAAAAGTACTCATACTGTAGTTCATATGTGTTTACGTGAACAAACTATAATAATGCTATATTGCATAATTATATTTAACAATCTCGAATACACAACTAAGTGGTGACGGTATTAATATCGCACAGGTGCTTGTCAAATGAAACAAGATATTCACTTATTCCCGAGAAATGCGGATATTACCTGGCAAAAATCTGGCAACATTTATGTTTCATTATGTAACATTCCCCTCTCGGTTAGTATTTGTCTCCGCATATAATTGCGTACTCTTATGTTTACAAAATTGCATATGAATTGCTCTTTTATTCACCTAAACAAAATTACCGCCACGGGGTCTCCTGTTTATTTCATGTTGTAATTTGAAACTGTTATCTGTTCATCCCTCACATTAATGCTACGGATTTATTTTTATCTACTTCGTGTACGTGGTTCCCTGTATGTGTACATTTTTGTTCCATTCACTTGACATTAGCATTAAGTACTATTCAATAATGGTCACACAAAATATTAGGAATTTTGAATTATGTTGAAGAGTGAGTTTTTAGTTTGCCCTAAATTTGTGCAAGGGGGACGTCCCCCTTAAAATATAACGGAAGAAAATATAAAGCAATTTAATATTGCCCTGTACATATGCCTTTTTAGTACGAAAAACACCGTGTTTTGTGATCAAATTGGGTAAAATTGTCAAATTAAGCGCGATTCGCGCTCACTTGTCCAAAAGTAGCAAAACACACCTCATTTAGGGCTAAAATCAGTGGTCTGAAATTTAAATTTTTCGCCCGCTTCGCGCGTAAAAAAGTCATAATAAAACTGTAAATGCTCGTCCCCCGACCTTTTAGCACAGGAGCTGCAAAATGGTGATCAATACTTGTCCTCAATGAAGAGGATTGAGGCACAACTGTAACGGCTATCCAGAATCAATGTTACAGAGCATTATAATCACAGACAAAATCAACAGTCTTCAGGTCCATATGAGGGTCATTCACATAGTATTGTCTCAACTATGATTCACTACATTCGTAAATACAATCTGTTGATTGATGACATTTGCTGTTAGTATGTTATTTTATTGGAATTGTTAATTCCTGCCATGCTAATTTAGATTTGAGTGATGAAAATACGATATCATAGTTGGGTATAAAGACCATACCCCCCCAAAAAAAAAGACAGGTGCCAGTAGAGTGAGAATAATTACTATTACAAAAGAATTCAAATATGTCAATAATCTGTGTAATATTTTTGTTTTCCTGAAGCATAGCTCACGAAATTCAATAAAAAGTGGCATTTTTGATACACAATTACATGCCCTATTAATTTTGACCCCCAGTATTGAACCGTGGGCCATTAAACTCGAGCTGCATTTAAGACGGATTTTTATTCATTCATTCATTCATTCGTTTATCTATTCATTTATTCATTCATTCATTCATTCATTCATTCATTCATTCATTCATTCATTCATTCATTCATCAATTCATACATTCATTCAACAATTCATTCAACAATTCATTCATTCATTCATCAATTCAGGACGGTCAGTCAGTCAGTCAGTCATTTTAGTTTAGTTTAGTCTTTGGAGGCTCTGGGCCCATGGCCCATCTGGCCCAATGGTAGATCCGGCCCTGTCAGAGAGAAGGACAGACAGTACGACATCATCACTCAAAGAACTGGCTCATACAAATTCAACTTCCAATACCACTGCAGTGCTGCACATCATAAATGAACCCTCTGTCAATAGTATCAACTACCAACTGCAGACACCAGCAAGCAGATACTTTTGTTCTTTTTACTTGCACCCATTACTTTTTTGTTATGTTCTGCAAAGGTGGTGGGAATTTTGATTTCGATGTTTGCTCTAGCTGCACTTGATGTAGTATTTACACACTTGGAAGGATACCAACCCGTTTGGTCTACCAAGAGTGTATAGTAGTAGAAGATAAAGACACAAGTTATTTTACTGCAGAATAGGACTGCTCATGCTCCTCAACTAAATATGAATTGTAAGTTTACCACCAGGCAAGTCGCTGACCTCATCTGTACCTATTGTATTCAACAGTTAGATCCACGCTAGAAAATGATTATCCAGTGCTGGTAACAACTGAAAACCTCAATATAATATTTTTACGTCAATAAACACATGAGCTCTGATGATGGATTACTTTGTTTGCATGTGTGTGACCGTCTAGCTATATTATTAATGATTTATGCTCAAAATACATTGCACATGAATGAATGAATGAATTGAATGAATGAATAAAATCAAATTCAAGGAATGAAGTATATAAAAAATACAACAATTGCGTTAAAATACGGTATTATGTCAAAGAAGAAAAGATCATAATTTCAAATTACAACATCAAATAAACATGAACCCCCGTGGCGACAATTGAACTGAGTTTAGATGAATACAAAGAGTAGTCAATGTAAAATTGGGAGTATACATCAATATCCGGAGACAGTAAATCACCGATAGGTGTACGATACAAAAGTAAAACATTAATGTTACCAGATGTATCCTCTGTAGGTTATATCAGCAAATCTTGGCAAGAGGTCAATATTTTGATTCATTTGACCCCCATCTTCGAGACAAGTTGGGTGTGTATTATTTGAATAGCAACATTGCATTTCCTATGCGTCCAATAATAACGTAAACAAATGTGATCACAAATTGAAACTCATTTATCCATTCCATTTCCACATTACAAGCACAAATATGAAAGTGTGATATTACAAGGCTCACCATCATTTTTTGTATTAGTGATATACCAGTCAATATGTTGATTTTGTACGGTCTGCTATATGCTATAAGTCGGCTTGCTTGGCTTGGGGGTGTCTAACGGGTTAGGGTACTCGCAACTGTCCCGGCGATGGAAATTGCTATGGTATTTGTTGAAATATGGTCGGTATATATATTCAATTCAAACTAACTTGGAATTGTGTAAATAAACAAACCATGAACGAAATATTGTAGTTTCATAAGCTGCCTTTAGGCTTATGCACTTTCTTTGTATGTTTAATGTAAAAGTTAAATAAAGACCATTATAATGCTATGTTGGTAATACATATAAGAAATTAAGAATTCTGAGTGTCTATGTTTCATTTTTACATAATATTATTATTGTTAGTCCCAGTTGACGGGTTCCACGAAAAAATATAAGAGTTGCATGAATTAGCTGCAATTAATATGTAAAGACATACAAAAGGGTAGAAAAACCAATCAATAAATATGTTACCTCTTTCTGTTTCTCAGCTTAATACAACACAAAATCTACCTTTCACTTTTTAATCTACGATCTATTCATGTATTTTGTATATCATTGATGCATTGCCCCATAGAAAACACAAATGTGATGCGATCAAGCAAAATCAGTCGGAACTCGGAAATATTAATGTAACGGTAGAGATTTTTAGGGTGATTTTCTTTTTGTTCAACTTTGGATCCAGGGGCTTACTCGGGCGATAATAAATGTCCAATACCGTTACACAAAATAAATAGACACAGATGGAAGACTTGTAGATATACGCTGTTGTTATACTCCGGCTTTTATATAATACTCTGTAGAAACAATATTAAGATGGTAAATTATGATGAAGATTGAGTTGTTGATGTTGACCAGTTGGAAGCTAAGATGGAATATTTGATGTTAATCAGTTGAATGCTCGGATGGAAGTGAGGTAAAATTATCAGAGACAAGTTCATATGGGAAAAACACTTGGAAACCAACTTAAGTACCATCTCTACAACAGCATAAATAATATCCCTAACAAAGCATTTACTTAATACAAATCTTAACAATACATAACCTGATAAAGAGATAAAAACTTTCTCATGAATAATTCATAAGTAGATCACCTATCTCAAGCCAAAAGATAAGTGGCAATAATTTACACCACACTTAAGTTTTTAGGATAACAATACACACTCATATAAAAGGAATCAATTGCTAAGGAGCTCTTAAAACTTCTATGAATGGAAGACAATAAACAATGAAGACATAAACATTTAAAGCATGAGAATCAAAGGATGCCTACATTATCATGATCAATGCATGAGGTAAATGACCTTTTCAAATTAAAGATAAACCATGATCTATTAAAAACAGTTTCAAAGACAATAATGATTACGATGGAAAATAACTTAACTTGATGATGATTATGATCGATTAATTACACAACAGATAGAAATATAATTTGATATGAAACCAAAAACCTACATTAATTAAGAATTACACAATCAAAATAAACAAAATAATAAACATGGTAAATAATGATATTACCTTAAACTCCTAACACTTATTATTAAAACCAACCATTCTGATGCCGGTTACATTAAATTTTCAGTTTCTTATAGGATAGTAAAGAGCATTTACAAATCTGAATTTTGCAGAAAATCCCATTGAAATTAACCAACCAGTCTTAAAGATATGAGCAATCAAAGAGTTTCCAGAACAATAGGAAACAGAAGGAAATATTTCCTTTGTTTGGCTATATCTCAAAAGCAATATTTCCGAGTTCCGGCTGATTTTGCTTGATCGCATTACAAATGTGCAACACTGAAATAATCTGTGAACGTTTAGTAAAGGGACTATCCATTTCCACTAGGTATAATTCTTATGAACTGGTTTGTATTCTGTTCCATGAGTTACAAATCAATAATTCAAAAGATCGTGGGCACTCCGTTACGAGATGTACGTGAAGCACCGAGGTTGGAAAGAATACGTGATGTTTTACAAAACAGTTGATCCATTCATACACTTGCTTGTTTTGGGCATTGCTACAATAATGTTACTGATGTAACAATAATATAAACCCTTCAAATAAAGTTTGGAAACCTTAAAAACGGGTGTATATCAGAAATGTTTGAGATCTATCTCCATATTCGTTCATATCATTGAAAACATTCTTTTTCTGTCAACAATGACACCTCATTTTGTGACGACAACTTATTCCACGGCTGAGTATCTTTCTTTGAAAACAGAGAGGTCTCAAAGAAAACCTAGCAAACACAAGATGTTTTCGACATCATTCGCAAAAGGTTATCAGAAAACGTTTAAATGTCGGGTTATATAAAGGGTACATTAATGGTATAAAACGTTTTCATAACATTAAATAACATTTCTTGGTAATTTACTGCACAGCAAACACAAATGTTTTACAGAAAACATTTAAATGTCGGGTTATTTAAAGGGTATAAAAACGTTTTAATAACATTCCAAAAACATGTTTGAAAACTTTGTACAAATCATTATAAACAGAATGTTATTTTGGGGTTGAAAAAATATTTTGCAAAAAATGTTTGCCCAAAATATTTACAATAACGTGTTTAATATGTTTTCACGACCTTTATATAACCCGACATTTAAATGTTATTAAAACGTTTTGTAAAAACATTTTAAGAACATTTCTGTGTTTGCTGTATGCAAATATTTTAACATACTGTTATTTAAGGGTTGACAAAATATTTGGCCAAAATAATTTACAATGACATTTCGAAAACATTTTAAAAATATTGTTATAATGTGTTTTCATACAAAACGTTTAAAACGATTTCATGACCTTTATATAACCCGACATTTTAATGTTATTACCTAAACCAAAACCCAAAATATAACTTATTTAAAACGTTTTAAAAACGTATTCAACAGTTACATTGGCTTCCGATTCATGAACGTATTGTTTTTAAGATATTGCTCCTTGTTTTTTAAGTGTGTGAATAACATTGTTCCTCTTTCATACACCCCTATATCAAAGCAGCCAATCAGAAAAGCTGTTAGAAAAGTACGAAACATGCATTGATTATAGGTTAATAACTGCGCATTAGTTATTTGGAGGGCATTGTGAAAAATCTAAACATTTTGCCTTTGGAACCGAGGGATATTCCGAGGTCCAAAGCAAAATGTTTAGATTTTTCACAATGCCCGACATATAACTGCAAAGTTATTAACCGAATTCATAACCGTCATTTTTAACTCATCACTCAACCAAATATCCAGATTTTATTCTCCGAAATTTGTTGAAAGAAACAATTTTTATCAAAACATATATTTCGCCCTCCAAAAATTCGAACAGGCTAAAACGGACTTACCAATTACAGCACTGCGCAATCACGCCATGTGCAAATCTGGTAGTTGCGTGCGCGTGAAGTGTTCCGGCGCAGCAGATGCGCACTACGCGGAAGTCATTGTACCACGTAAGCATACGCGGAGGTCATTAATGGATACCAATAACCTCCGCGCCGGTACACCGCGGTGTGCGTAAATCATCTAACGACCAATTTGATTGGGACGCACATATAGCGTGATACGCGGAGTTTATGAATTGTGTGTATTGTGCACTCCACGTACTACGCGCAGTGTTTCCCACACGTTCGCGTCGGGTAGGATTGATTCATTTTTCGGGCGGGTTGATGCATTTATATTTGGTTCTGTTTTCCAACATTTTTAGTGATAATTATTTTGTTATTATACAAAAAGTAAAAATCACGTGTTTTTTTCTTCTCGTGTAAGAAATAGATTAATAAACTTGTATTACTTATTGCTCGCGATATTAGACAAAATAATGCACTTGCGCTGATGTTGATGCGTCTAATTTCTCTCCCAATACGTAATACGAGTTCAATAACCTATAAATATCTGGCTTCCAACTTACTTAATAACTAATTTACACACCTTCCCGCACTGGACTGCGCTCATCTGCAGATACTACCCGGTTAGTCGAACATATCATTCACTCCAGGAAACTTCAATCCGCTGCTGATAGATCTTTTTACTTCGCTGCTCCAAAGTTATGGAACCAACTTCCAGCAGCCCTTCGTTCTGCAACATCTCCTCATATATTTAAGAAGAATTTGAAAACATACCTGTTCCCATATTGACTTGTCTTTGTTCATTCTTTGCTCTGTAGTGTAATATTTTATTTGGAGAATAAAGGTATTGTTTTTAGCCGCTGGAGTGCATCTATCGTTTCATATAACACGGGCGACATCATTATTTTAAGTAAAACAACGAGGCGAAGCCGAGTTGTTTTACGCCAAAAATAATGATCTCGCCCGTATTATATGAGACGATAGATGCACGACAGCGGCTAAAAACAATACCTTTATTCTCATTCTTAAACACTTCAATTCAAATGAAAATATCATACAAATTTTAATCAAATTAAATCCTACATTTTGCAAGGAATTACCCAGGGCTTAAAATCGATCAGTCCAGTTGTTGCTGTGCTCCTCCGATTGGTCCAAATAGCGAGTACGCGTATCGTGTCGACACACACGCGCTGACTCGTGTGATATCGTGTCATATCACACGGGTAAAGCTGGGTAAGAACCAATAAGATTGCAGGAACATTCTCAAGTGTTTAAGAATATGTATCATCACACCCGCTGTGGTCTTCATGAAATGGCGGGCTACAAAACCTTGTTGTATGTGTGTATGTATGTACATATCATTAAATTATTTGAAAAAACTGTGAATTTAAATGGTAAAATGTGTAGTCGAAAATTAGCAAATTTTACTGAACTAAAACCTGAATAAAATTTCATCCCACCAAGAAATAAAGGATATCAGATGGAAGCTGAGCCTTTCAACTAAATAGAGTTCTGTGTACGTGAAGTCCAATTTGGCTTTAGCATTAAAATAGAAATATTTACGCGCACTACGCGTGCGCTTTTCCCGGTAAGGAGTTCTGGGAACAGCTTGAAAAAAAAACTTGAGTTACAATTGTGGGGGAGGGGTGTCTTTTATCCAAACAGCTTGAAGTGGCAATCATGTTGCCGTGCACAGCGGGCCATCAAAAGGTAAATCCGGCCATATACCTGCAACATTTGTTTCTCGACACCCCCTGAGAAAAAAAATCAAATCACCAAAGATTCCATCATTTCCTATAAAATAAATTATGAATTGGGGTGCATTTTATTTCAGAAGAATTATGGCCTCGAGTTTCAAACAACACCAAGTATATGTTTTTTGATTCGGCGATTCAAGATTTTTATAAACAAAACAAAATTTGCAAATACGTATATGACAATCATTAAGTTACCAGATGCATCTTTATTTTCCTGAATATAATAATTTATTTGCTAAAAAAGATTTCATATCTGACAGTTTTCTTGTGGAGTACAAAGTTCTGTTGCACTGAATTTTCCGGATGAATGATGTATAATCCTGATTATTTTGTCCTGCAAAAACCAATATTCAGCTCAGTAAACTGACGACTTTTATATAATTTGCGTATAAAATCCTCACACAGATGACAATTTTCAAAATGGTGCCCTTTCCCCCTTTCATACCATTTCCTAATGGAAAATAGGCCGCCTTGCACCCCCTGTTTCCACTTACATAGATATATGATTCGACAGATTCTTAAGAGGTATGCACTTTGACGTATTCTAGATCGTCTCCGTTATTACTGAATCACCTTTCTACCAAAGAAAGGTGACCTCTCTCTCTCATGACTAACTACCGCGGTATTTCGCTTATGTCCATTGCCGCAAAAGTATACAACAAGATCCTTTTGAACAGGATCCGACCTCACATTGATCCTTTACTGAGAAGCAACCAGGCTGGCTTTAGATCGGGTCGCAGCTGTGCTCAGCAAATACACATTTTGAGGAGGATCATGGAAGGCTTCAAGGAGTACCAACTTCCCTTAACAGTCACTTTTGTGGATCTCAGAGCCTTTCCAAGTAACAACTGAAGTGCTTCAGGGTGATGTGTTGGCACCATTCCTGTTCATTATCGTGGTAGAGTACCTTCTGATGAAATCAACTTCTGGAATTGACGCTGGAATTGTTACCTACCCACGTCGGTCAAGCAGGTATCCTGCCAAGATGCTGAATGACCTGGATTTTGCTGATAATATTGCCCTGCTGGAATCTTCCATAGCCCGGGCCCCGTCACAGCTTACTAGGACTGCAACTGCAACAGCATATCTAGGCCTTGTCATCAGTGCACCCAACACAGAATATATGACTGAAAACTGTAACGCCCAACCAGCACTTGAATTCTATGGCAGTACCATCAACCATGTCACAGACTTCAAGTATTTGGGTTCCAAGATGGGCTCTAGTGTTGGATACCTAAAAGAAGAAAAGCACTAGCCTGGGCAGCTTTCTGGAAACTGGAACGCCTTTGGAGAAGCCCGTCCCTGCCAATCGAAACAAAAATCAAGCTGTTTCAGACAACGTGTGTCTCTGTCTTTCTGTACGGGTGCGAGTCATGGGTAATTACTAAGGACATGGAAAACAAGATCAATGCATTTGCAACATCTTGCTACAGAGTCATGTTGAACATCAAACGTGTGGATCGGATTCCAAATGAAACCATCTACAACCTGACCAACACTACTCCACTGGTTGCCAGAGTCAAGATTCATCAACTCAAATTTCTCGGCCATATACTGCGTCTTGAAGATGGCGAGCCTGTGAAAGAATATGCGCTTTATATTCCACCACCTGGGAAGAGGAAACCGGGACGGCCGCGCACACTGTACTTACAGTATGCCCAGCACCTCCTGGGAGATACTGAAGGGATGCTGCAGCCAAACAAAATTGTTCGCTTGCCCAAGATCGCATTAGTTGGAGAAAGCTTGTAGCCGCCTGCTCCGCAGCCGACTGATGATGATGAGTAGTACGTTGACTTCATAAGATTATGTCTTGTTTGCAAGTTGAAGTTAGGCGCCAGAAACAAATTAGTTCGATCTTTGGATCGACCGTCGATGCTGCTTCGATGCGTGTTATTAATGAATAATCAACTAATTAATTAGAATTAAAGCAACATTTATATTGGACAATATCACTACATGCACAAATTACTATTCTATCGCAATTAATATTAGTAAATTAATTGATTTCAAAAATGGTCGATCGAAAGATCGAACTAATTTGTTTCTATTGCCTTACTTTCTTTGAAGGCATATGGACTGCACGCACATTAACCCACAACAACACTGTAGTAATATCTCTCATCAAAAATCATTTTTACATTTTCTTATGTACTAAACACCAAAATTATATTAATAGCCGATAACTGTATTCACACTTTCACAACATATGATGTAATCTAGAAATTCTCAAGCCTAATTATAAACATTCACCTTACAACACTTCCTGGGAGATTTCGAAACTGATGTTGCATCCATATTTCTCCATAGTGATCTCCCAATCCATAAATAGTTCTGGCTTTGAGTTTTATTTTACAACGGGTGAATAAAATGCTGGCTACGCGCCTGTGGCCACATCAGATCAGACGAATTCCTCTTCTTTATATCATCATAACACCTTCAATATACGTTCATCATTTACGACATGGTTTTGAATATCAGTATATTATAGTCACGCCCGTATCTTGGCAACAATACGAAAACAAAACAATGACATTTTGAAGCAAAACTAAGACACGCAAGTATTATGGCTGAGTCAACTATTGTGCAAACATTACAAATTATTTCTAACCCCGAGAGCTTCACGTACTTCTGTTTTAGAGTGCTAAAAAGTATGTATTTAAATTACTGATCTGTTACTCATGGAATGGCATACCAATCAGATCATTAGAAGTATACCTAGTAGAAATAGATATGCCACTTACTCCCTTTACTAGGCATTCACAGCTTATTCCAATTGTTGTTTATAATGTGTTACTATAATAAAGTTGTTGCTAATAAAGTCGAAAGCCATTTGTATAGAAATTTATTGTGGATCGATTGCAAATTAGAGAGTAGAAGAAGAAGAAAAAGATAATGAAGAAAAAGATAGTGAAGAAAAAGAAGAAGACCAAGAAGAAGAACTCAAATAAAAAAAAATAACAAGTTGTGTTTCTAAAGCATAATGATTTAAGATCTTACTTTTGGCCACATCCACTTTGATTTACTCATTCACCAGTAAAAAAGTACTGTAGTTAATATGTGTTTACGTGAACAAACTAGAATAATGCTATATTGCAAAATAGAGCTAAATTTAACAATCTCGCATACACAACTTAGGGGTGACGGTATTAATATCGCACAGGTGCTTGTCAAATGAAACAAGATATTCACTTATTCCCGAGAAATGCGGATATTTACCTACAAAGGAAAAATCTGGCAACATTTATGTTTCATTATGTAACATTCCCTTCTCGGTTCGTATTTGTCTCCGAATATAATTGCGTACTCTTATGTTGTCAAAATTGCATATGAATTACTCTTTTATTCACCTAAACAAAATTACCGCCACAGGGTCTCCTGTTTATTTCATGTTGTAATTTGAAACTATTATCTATTCATCCCTCACATTAATGCTACGGATTTATTTTTATCTACTTCGTGTACGTGGTTCCCTGTATGTGTACATTTTTGTTCCATTCACTTGACATTAGCATTAAGTACTAGTGACCAAATTGGGTACAATTGCAAAATTAAACGCAATTCGCGCTCACTGGCCCAAAAGTAGCAAAACACACCTCATTTTCGCCCGCTTCGCGCGCAAAAAAGTCACAATAAAACTGTAAATGCTCGTCCCCGACCCCTCCCTAATTTTGATAACTTTCGCGGCCACACAGTGACATCGCCCCGATATTTTCATGGTAGAAATCGCCATGGTAGGTTGAATCCACAGCCACCCATGGCCATTTTATTCGGACCTTATGAGATGCATAATTAGCGAAGTGACCTGACTAAGGCTACTGACAATAACCGGGGTAATTGATTTCTCGCTGTGTGAGTAAGCTTGTATACGACATTGCGGTCAATGGTTATACTGCCTCCACTGAGTAGTGAGTGCAGCTATAGTAGGGTGATTCACAAAAAATGAAATTGGTATTTTTCAACGGGACACCCCCTCATTTTGTTCATTTTGGTAATAAAATTATACCTGCAAAATATGAAAAAAAATCAAAAAAGTTTAGGGGGTGCTACCGGTCAATGAACTTTTGTACACAAAGTCAATGGGATTTTTGTCAAAAATTTCAAACGCTTATTTCAGGGCCTAAAAAGTCTACCAGGCTTGCAAAACTGAAGTAAATGTTCAATGATATACCTAACTTTGTGAAAACATGGGTTTTTACCAAATTAAAGTTCATAGTTGACTGTAATAATAAAAAAGTTTCAAAAGTGACAGAGGGAGTGTAGCTCAAGAAAAGAATACCCTGGGATATCCCCTGGAATCCCACCAGGCACCCCAAATTTATAACTGTTGATAAAAAAAAAGATTAAAATTCTTCACATATTAGTTTACCCCAATGGTGATACCAGCTTTTGAAATCTTATGTAATAGTAACTATCAAAATCCATACATCTGTATCAGGGGTGGTCATTATGGCCATACCTGATGAAGATTTGTATTGTTTGAATTGAATGACCACAGGAAGGATTATATTCACCATGGTTGAAAAGAAATGTATATAAATTGGGGTCACAACATTGGATAGTGGCCAGTTCAAAACTACAGTGTACACCTTGTGCAAGGTACTTGTGACAAGAGCTAGAGTGGCTAAGACACATTTACTACTGGATTACACATTAAACATTACACTACACTTACATAAAATTACAAACCTGATACATTCAACACTTGAATAACATAATTTACATTTAATTTAATTTAATTTAATTTAGCATTTATTTTAAGGACAAACAAAGAAACAAAAAAAAAAAAACATTAAAAAAAAAAGAAGAAAGAACTAGTACCATAATATTTTGGCTGTTCCAGCAACTGCCTTGCCCCAAATGTAACAGTTTTCACAAAATGCAATTTTCTGGAAAGCGGGTTAACATTTTACAATTTTCTTTAGCATTTATTTTAAGGACATTACTCACACTATGATCAAATATTTTTGGCACAATCAGGGAAAATTAACATGGCTTTTTTGTGTTGTAAAGAAAATGGCTCATAAATCCCATTGACTTTGTGTACAAAAGTTCATTGACCGGTAGCACCCCCTAAACTTTTTTGAATTTTTTCATATTTTGCAGGTATGATTTTATAATCAAAATGAACAAAATGAGGGGGTGTCCCGTTGAAAAATACCAATTTCATTTTTTGTGAATCACCCTAAGCTATAGCCTGCTGCGCGCTGTAGTCCATACAGGACCAACGCAATATAACATTAGAGTTTTGGTCAGATTTTGAGTTCAAAGCGCACGGCCAATTTTCAAAGCGCACGCTAACGACTATCATATCTGTTCAACACGTATTTTCAAGTGTATGAGACCACATCTGGTTTCTTGAGAAAAAACCATTTGCGGGAGATATTCATCATTTTCTAACCCAGTATCCGAAGATTTTCGTCTGATATCAAAATCGTGCATAGCAATTCACGTGTATCGATCCCGTGTATTCATTTAAGTGTCTCTGCTGCACCAAATAATTATTAGCCAGGCGTTGTCGGTGTGGGCCACTAATGAATGATATAAACGAGTAAGATTAAACTGTTCTCGAAGGTCGCGTTAGCAATCACTCATGGCTTAGCACAGGAGCTGCAAAATTGTGATCAATACTTGTCCTCAATGAAGAGGATTGAGGCACAGCTGTAACGGCTATCCAGAATCAATGTTACAGAGCATTATAATCACAGACACAATCGACAGTCTTCAGATCCATATGAGGGTCATTCACATAGTATTGTCTCAACTATGTTTCACTACATTCGTAAATACCATCTGTTGAGTGATGACATTTGCTGTTAGTATGTTATTTTATTGGAATTAAACATTCATTCATCAATTCATTCATCCATTAATTCATCAATTCATTCATTCATTCATTCATTCAGTCCAGTCAGTCATTCAGTCAGTTAGTTAGTCAGTTTAGTTTAGTTTTTGGAGGCTCTGAGCAGGCCCGTAGCCAGGATTTTTTTTTTTTTTGTGGGGAGGGGGGCTGTTGATTTTGAAAAAGTGGACCTTTTTTGGACGGGTGGGGCGGATTTGGACATTTTTGACCTAAAAAGGCATATAAAACCTCTATTTTTTCGCTCGCAAATGGGACTTTTTTGGGTCAGAAATGGGACTTTTTGGGCCTTTGGCATGGGGGAGGGGTGCGCCGGGTGCGACGGGCCTGGCTCTGGGCCATGGCCCATCTGGCCCAACGCTAGATCCGGCCCTGTCAGAGAGAAGGACAGACAGTACGACATCATCACTTAAAGAACCGGCTCAACTTCCAATACCAATACAAAACCCTCTGTCAAAAGTTTCAACTACCAACTGCAGACACCGACAAACAGATAGTTCTTTGCACTCATTATTTTGTGTTATGTTCTGCTATGGTGGTGGGAATTTTGATTTCGATTTTTGCTCTAGCTGCACTTGATGTAGTATTTACACACCTGGAGGGATACCAGCCCCTTTGTTCTACCAATAATGTATAGAAGTAGAAGAGTAAGACATGAGTTGTTTTACTGCACAATATCTATTTTGACATTTTTAAAAAGGACTGGTCATGCTCCTCAACTAAATATGAATTACATGATTACTACCGGGCACGTCAATGACCTCATCTATACCTATTGTATTCAACATATAGATCCACACTAGAAATTGATTATCCAGTGCTGGTAACAACTGAAAACCTCCATAAATATGAATACGTATGTTTTACGTCAATAAACATATGATGAACTCTCATGATGGATTACTTTGTTTGCATGTGTGTGACCGTCTAGCTATATTATTAATGATTTATGCTCAAAATACATTGCACATGAATGAATGAATGAATTGAATGAATGAATAAAATCAAATTCAAGGAATGAAGTATATAAAAAATACAATAATTGCGTTAAAATACGGTATTATTTCAAGGTAGAAAAGATCATAGTTTTAAATTACATCATCAAATAAACATGAACCCCCGTGGCGACAATTGAACCAAGTTTAGATGAATACAAAGAGTAGTCAATGTGGAATTGGGAGTATACATCAATATCCGGAGTAAATCACCGATAGGTGTACGATACAAAAATAAAACATTAATGTTACCAGATGTATCCTCTGTAGGTTATATCAGCAAATCTTGGCAAGAGCTCAATATTTTGATTCATTTGACCTCCATCTTCGAGCCAAGTTCGGTGTGTATTATTTGAATAGCAACATTGCATTTCCTATGCGTCTAATAATAATGCAAACAAAATGTGATCACAAATTGAAACTCATTTATCCATTCCATTTCCACATTACAAGCACAAATATGAAAGTATGATATTACAAGGTTCACCATCATTTTTGTATGAGTGATATACCAGTCAATATGTTGATTTTGTCTGTTATATGCTATAAGTCGGCTTGCTTGGCTGGGGGGATGGGGGTGTCTAACGGGTTAGGGTACTCGCAACTGTCCCGGCGATGGATAATTGCTATGGTATTTGTTGGAATATGGTTGGTATATATATTCAATTCAAACTAACTTTCGCTCTCCGTATGGAGCATTTGGAATTGTGTAAATAAACAAACCATGAACGAAATATTGTAGTTTCATAATCGGTCTTCAGGCTTATGCATTTACTTTGTACTTTTAATGTAACAGTCAAATAAAAACGATTATAATGCTATGTTGTTAATATATAAGGACGATTGATGAAACTTAAAATGACTGTTTAGAAGTAAATCACCTAAATTAAGGATTCTGAGTGTCTATGTTTCATTTTTACATAAAATTAGTATTGTTAGTCCCAGATGACGCGTTCCACGAAAAAATATAAGAGTTGCATGAATTAGCTGCAATTAATATGCCAAGACATACAAAACGGAAGAAAAACCAATCAATACATATGTTACCTCTTTCTGTTTCTCAGTTTAATACAACACAAAATCTACCTTTCACTTTTTAATCTACGATCTATTCATGTATTTTGTATATCATTGATGCCTTGCCCCATAGAAAACACAAATGTGCAACACTGAAATAATCTGTGAACGTTTAGTAAAGGGACTATCCATTTCCACTAGGTATAATTCTTATGAACTGGTTTGTATTCTGTTCCATGAGTTACAAATCAACAATTCAAAAGATCGTGGGCACTCCGTTACGAGATGTACGTGAAGCACCGACGTTGGAAAGAATACGTGATGTTTTACAAAACAGTTGATCCATTCATACACTTGTTTGTTTTTGGCATTGCTACAATAATGTTACTGACGTAACAATAATATAAACCCCTCAAATAAATTTTGGAAACCTTAAAACACGGGGGTATATCAGAAATGTTTGAGATCTACCTCCATATTCGTTCATTTCGTCGGCAGAGTGCTACACTATCGTAAGTGACATTGTTGGCCAAAATGAGATTTTGACGAATTATTTTAATCCAGGTTTTAAGTTTCAGATTTGCTTAATTATTTTGTAATTAATAAAATGCTGCAAGACCATCGTATGTGCCACATACGCTACTTTATTGGGCCTAAACAACACGGAATGCTACACCATCGTAAGTGCAAATCAGTCTCTAACACATCATTGGCTGTGACGCTGACGGCTGTAGGGGTTGTCACCATGCTGGCTAAGTTCATAGCTCCCATGACTGGCAATAGAGACGATAAATCCGGTGTTTTTATTTTTAGATTCAGTAATAAATCTTGAGAGATAACATTACGGCAAAAGGTGTCTTCCTATTGTAAATATTATGTGCCAAAATAAATTAACACTTGTTAAGAAACATAAAATGACAAAATATTGGACCCTTGAGCCGATATTACGCGTATCCTAATTTAGCAATGAATGCTACATTATCGTATGTGGCACATACGATAGTGTTGCGCTCTACACACATTTCTATTTGAGTGCAACACTATCGTACACTCCTAGTATGATAGTTTAAAACGGTACTGGGTAGAAGAAAAAGAATAGATTTATATTAAAAGTTGTTTAAAAAGACATTTTCGTCCTTAAACTACGTTGTTTAAAGCATATAAACTGCAAAGATTAAAAAATTGAATTCCTTGGGAGATTACGCCGCGGAATTTTAACCAATTATTGTTTAAAATGACACAGGCAAATGGCGGCCACACGTGTATGCTGGTCTTGCTGCGTATGGTCTCCTGAAACTTCGTTCAAATAGGTAGGTTTGAGTCAATCGAGATTCGTTTGATAAGTTATGCATAGACATCGTTGAGACTTAAACGATGGATATTTATGGGTTACTCCATATGAAATCAAGGAGGCGCCCCACCTGACCCCCTCAGATTTGCTTTATATTTTAGTCATATGTTGTACCTGTAAAAATATTAAAAACCTGCAAATTTGAGGTCTGTAGCTTTTACGGATTTTCTGTGGCAGCCATTTAAAATTGGAGTAGGGGGGTCTAAATTTGGACCCAAAAGTTGCCCTTTAAATGAATTTCATCTTTGGGAGTCTGTGCCTTCTTTATAAAAAGAAAGAGAGGTCTGAAACTTTGTATACACACTAACTGCATGCCCAATTTGTCAAAAAATAAAAACTAAAAAAAATTCTGTAATTGCGCGTTGTGTTACGGGGTCATTAAATATGCAAGAAAAAATGCAATGTTTTGTAAACTGGCAAGTTTAGCCCCCCTAAATTCACATTTTTTGTCAGATTAATTATTTTTTGTTATCACTGATGCTATATATAGGATAAATACAATGCATATCCAAAAAATTGAGGTCTCAACTCATTTACATTTGGAACAGCGCCCTCACGAAGATGAAATTTATTGCAAATTCAACATTTTCAGGGGGCCCAAAGTCCATGTGGTCATCCACCTTCAAAATTTATAAAACATCACTTTTATATAACTACTAGTCTTAAATTACAACTTTGTTAAGTCCCAGTAATTCAGTTTCAGTTTCAGTTTCAGTTTATTTCACCTTTAAATAATTATTACAGAGTAAAGCAAAATCATATGGTAGGAGACCAAACAGAGCAGAGCTCGATAATTTTTGGCCACCCTTTACAATATTAAGTTAAACATTCAGGACGAAACACAATCAAAAGACGTATGAGGACATAATTAGGTGCAGACAAAGACCGGACAGGACACGTGAGACAGACAATGTTGGCTATGGTTTAAGATTACCTATTATACATAATGGTAATAATAATTTTAAAATTACATGAAACATTACACAAACTAACGAGATTATTTACAACGAGATAATAACTCAGATCTGTACTTATTTTTGAAGCTTGTCAGAGTAAGTGAATTTTTGGTATTTAAACTAATATTGTTCCATAGCATAGGCCCTTGTCGTCTAACAGTGTTACGGGCTAAATTATTTTTAAAATGATGAGCTCTATACATTTCCGATGACCTAGTATTATATGCATGAATCGTACTAGCTTTAATAAAATAATTTGCAAAAATATCTGGTAGAAGATCATTATATAACTTATACATGAAAATTGCTTTCTGCAGTTTGTGGATATCATAGACTGTGAGACTATTGAATGAAGCAAAAAGGGGCGGAGTGTGGGCAAGAAAGTGAGAATTTGAACACAATCGAATTATTAGCTTTAGCTTAATGTGAATTTTGTTTAAGTTACAGTTATTTTGATCAGCCCAAATAATATTACAATAATTAATGTGTGGCAAAACCAAACTTATAAACCAAATATAATGTAAACAATGTTTTTAAAGGGTAGGACAGGTTTGAGCCGAAATAAAATACCAGAATATTTGGACACAATATTAGCTATATATGTTGTGTGGTGGTTCCAAGTAAAGGACTCATCCAGTGTGATTCCAAGGAATTTAATAGAAGAAACCTTTGAAATTGATACATTGTCAACATATATGGCTGAGTTGTGATATCTTCGATTGCTAAATCTGTTTTAAAAATAAGGTATTTTGTTTTATTTATGTTGAGTGATAATTTATTTGCCTTAAGCCAGTTGGAAATGTTACATAATTCTTGATTTATTGTGTTGATAAGATAGGGAAAGTCTTTATGGGAAGCCAAGAGATTAGTGTCATCTGCAAAAATTATAAATTTGAAAAACTTTGAGGCGTAAACAATATCGTTCAAATATAGGATGAAAAGTAAAGGACCTAATTGTATAGGTTGTAGTGCAAATGTGCCGAATTCGGAAGGCTTGAAAGGCAAATTGGCCACAATATCAAAAATAAATGATTAGATGAGTAGTTATTGGCCCTATTTACTTTTATTTCCATTTCATTTTCAATATATACAGATTTTTTATGGTAGCTATTTAAAGTTGGAGTAGGGGAATCTAAATTTGGACCCAAAAGTTGCCCTTTGAATAAATTTCATCTTTGGGAGCCTGTACCTTCCTAATAAAAAGAGAGAGAGAGGTCTGAAACCTTGTATACACACTAATTGCATGCCCAATTTGTCAACAAGTAAAAAACAATAAATGTCTGTAATTGCGAGTTGTGTCACGGGGTCATTAAATATGCAAAAAAATGTAATGTTTTGTATACTGGCAAGTTAAGCCCCCCTAAATTCACATTTTTTGTCGGATTAATTGTTTTTTGTTGTCACTGATGCGATATAATACAAAGCATATCCAAAACATTGAGGTGACCATTTATTTACATTTCCAACAGCGCCCTCGCGAAGATGAAACTTAATGCAAATTCACCATTTTCAGGGGACCCAAAGTCGATGTGGTCAACCTTCAAAATTTATAAAACATCACTTTTATAAGACTACTAGTCTTAGATTACAACTTTGCTCAATCCCAGTAATTTAGTCAGCCGACTGATGATGAGGGGCCTATTGAAACATTCATCTTTACATTGTTATAATGACAAAAACCTTTCATCTAATGTGTTAATTTACACATTTCATTCATGCTCGCTGTAATTAAGTGTGGTGAAAAGGGTCGAAAAAAACCCTAAAAGCTGAGAATTCTGCACTTGATCTCTGTTGATCTCCATTGTCTGGATTGCTCTTCTGCATAGTTAATTAATAAAGGGAAGTAAGTGTTCAACCTTGAGGCGATTGCAATGTTAGGGACTGGTTTACTGTCATGAGGTAACATCATATAATACAGTATTACCCTAAAAAAACATTACCCTTTACCGTTTTTTGCGCAATGTTCCTGAACTAAATATGCTATTGGGACTGAGTAAATCTTTGATGATCTATGCTTAGAATATAAAACACACCAAAACATGAATGAAACTAAATGATACACTCGCATGGAATCACGTACATAAAGTAGATACAAATTAATTCGTAGTATAAAACATAAAAGGAAAGTGTCACTGAAGAAAATATCATAGTTTCAAGTTAGAACTTGAAGTAAACAGGTGCCCTTGTGGCGGCAATTGGATTTGAAATTAAGGAGATAAATACAAAGAGTAAAATCACCGATATGGCGAAACGTTTCATAATAGAAATAAATGTCATACATTTTTCAACATTATTATTTGTCAGGAATAACAGAATATTTAGTTTCATTTGGCAACCACCTGTGCGACATAATATCACCATTCGTAAGTTGCGAATGGGTATGATAAGTGCAGAATGTCCCTGAAAGAACTGTATCATCGGAAAGTAAATTGTTTGGGTATTTTAACGCCACAACTAAACATACATGAATAACTGGTGTGGTTGAAGAACAAATTAGCTATTACATACTTTTCAGAAGTTTGACAATTGACCACAGCGTTCGTGAAATATAAGAATTTTACGAAACCCTCTCATTTTCAAATATCAATCAATGATCTGTATTCGGAGGGCTAATCACTGCGCATCATCAGCGCATGAGGCGTCTGTTGTCATTGGCAGATATTTGACTCCTTGGAACGGGCTGAAAATGAGGTAGTTTCGTAAATTTTCAAAATATACAGCCTGTATATTTTATGATAGTAAAATACATTATGTATGCATATATAAAATGAACATGCATGGTCCAAAAATGTAATATTCAGCTATAATGTCAACTGTAAAGACAGAAATATGAAAAGCTAGCGATCACATTGAAAGGGCCAACACACACCGACATCGCCCGGTTAATAATTACATTATACAGCAGAGACACTGACATGAATACCCGGGATCGATACATATGAATGTGCTATGCACGATTTGATATTCAGACGATAATCTTTAGATACCGGGTCGAAAATGATGAATATCTCCCGTAAATGATTTAGTTTAAAGAAGCCAGATTTTGTTCCTTGCACTTGAATATATGTGTTCAACGGAAATGATAGTCGTTAGCTTGCGTCTTGAGAAACAACCATTGCGTATATTAATATTAGTATATAAATATTCTGATTGTATATGTGCAGCGTAAGCTAGCTGCACTCACTCGTGCAAGCAGTCTAAAAGCATATGACCATTGACCTCATAATGGCGTATACATGCTCACTCACACACAGAGGGGTCAATTACCAGGCTATTGTCAGTAGCCTTATTGGGATGTCTCTCGGCTCATTATGCGTCTCAAAGGTCGGAACAAAATGGTCATGCGTGGCTGTGGATTCAACCTACCATGACGATTTCTGCCATGAAGATATCGGGGCGATGACACCGTGCAACATGTACACTACATTATACATAATGGGAAATTCCATTGTTTTGTTCGATATTTCATTACATGTTTGATTTGGGAAAATGTTTTTGAGGACAAAAGAGTTTGCATCATAATACCTCGCAGGCATAATTATACTATTATTGAGATAAAACGTTGTAAACTTTCTGTAGAATTACTCATATAAACACCAGTTCGTGTATTGATGTGCCCAAATCATTGTACGTTATGCTTTTTGGTGGTCATTTATAAATGAAATCGGCAAACTGCATTTTCGCTGAGATAGACATTTCAATGTAAATTAATTTAAGACTTTTTAAAAACTATCGACACGCGATCCATGGCGTTAAATAAAAATCACAAATTCACTGGGTGTGCTAGTATGACTTTGTGTCAAAAATAGGAATTAATATTTGATGGATGAGTAGCTATAACTTAATTTAATAACATCAACACCATCAACACATCATGCACGTACCATAAAAACAGGTGAAATCATGACTGTCCGCTTTACTTCTAAACGTCACTGGTAATGGATTTTTCGACAAAATAAAGCATTTATAAAGGGATTGTTCTTGCAATATTGTGAATCATTAATTGAACTCGAAATGTAGTTTAAATGCCGACAAAACAGTAAACAAATTTTATCAGTCCAATATAACTTTCAGTTTCGTAATATACGATAAATTCACACAGTATTATTTTGATGCGTTACCCTTTAAAAAACACATGTTACGGAAAGGGACTAAAAGAGTGATATATCCATTTCCAAGCAGGTCTAGTCTTATAAACTGTTTTCTGTTCCGATTATGTGAAGCAACCGGAGTAGAGAAACAATAATACTTCAAACCAGCCACAACACGTGTTTATTTCTAGGTTTGCTTAAAAATTGTTTTCTTTTGTTTTCGTACTGTTGCCAAGATACGGGCGTGACTATTATATATTATTAACCAATTCAAAGCCTGGTAGTTAACGTGCATTAAAGGGAAGACGGTCAATTAAAGAAGAAGTATCTGTGTGATTTGGCAGTAAGACAATTAAATTTGCTAAAGCGACATTACAAGTCAGTTCATTTACATACTAACGAAAATAACATAATCCGCCAGAGGTGCGTTTAAATAAGATTTTAAAAATATTAACGGTTCACGGTTTAAAATAATCCAGCATACATGATTTTTATATTTGGCGCAGATTCTATCGACAACAACGAATCCTTATTTTAGAGCGCCAGCATTATTGTTCAAAACCATTATTTGACCGTTAAGGGTACTTGTTTTGACGTGTTTGAAAAACGGCACAGCGTATTAGTAAAAAGAATAAAAAATACTAAAATTTACACCAGGGTTCGAACCACTGCCGATACACTATGCTGAACAGTGCACGATGCCACTGTGCCACGGCGGTACCTGTGGTTAATGTCTGACGATTTTCAAAGATATACATATCAACACGTTTCTAGTGTATTGAAAACCAGATTTTGGTAGTAATACAGTCATAGTAAGACATTGGACTCTACTTGTCTGTTTGTTTTTCATTTAATACAAATTAATTTTGATGAATTGAACTGGTATGACTCTTAGGACTCGTAATAAACGACGATTAATTTTCCAATAAATATAATAAAAACGCTGGGTCATTCAAGACGTCCTTGTAATTTATGTCAAAACCAGGGGAGCGACAACACACCTCTACGTGTATAAGCCTACTTGCGCGATCGATACTCAATGATCCAGACAATAGCATTTGAATATGCCGCCCTTATGTATGCATCTGCTTAACATGCCTGGTACCATAATAGCTTCCAATAGCCTACCCCACCGTAAATGGCTCTCTTCATTTCCTCGCTGTCCCAATATATACGTGTCATGAACGTAATTTCGAGGAATATTTTGTTCAAAAGTGATAGGAAGGGACTGTTTTCAGCCAAAATATTGGCTGTCACCAGATGCGCAATGGTACCGGGAAGTGTTGCATAAAGGTAAGCGTACTCATTATTAATTCAATATAGCACATTTTAATGAATTCGGATGCGAAATCCGAAAAGGGATTGACAGGTCAAAATTCTCACACTAGAAATATTGTGAAATCAAATCAAATCAAAATTAAGCTCCGTATATAATAAATTATGATTTGGGGCTAATTTGAGAAGAGTTATGGCCTCGAGTTTCAAAATACACCGAGTGACGTTTTTTGATCATAAACTTCGTCAATTCAAGACTCTGTAAAAACAAATCAAGACTTTTCTGGGATAATTGCAACTAAAGTATATGAAAGTTATGATCTAAGCTACCAGATGCATCATTAATTTCCTGACTATGATATTTAGTTGTGGGAAAAGATTACTTTAATATTTGTGCGGGATTATTTCCCGCCAAAAATTTCAACCAAAAAGAGCATGTAGCCTTAAGTTGGGTGAAGCTGTTTTGTCATTTGTTGGTCCTGGTTTGCTCAGCAAAATCAATAAAGTGTCTGTTTTTTTTATTTGTTGTAAAACTTGTGTAAACTTTTAAGCATTGGCTATAACTGGCGTAAATTATTATATTATTATTATTATTTTTATTATTATTATTATTATTATTTATTATTATTATTATTATTATTATCGGTATTTTATTGCTCACATATCGTGGCCAAACGGCCAAATTACATGTAAAATTACAATTTGAACATACATATAAACATTTAAAATATTAAACACTTTAAGAACTTTTAAAAGACATCAAAAAAGGCATTGATAGGGAAAAAAGTATTAGATCATGAAAGCACCATATTGCACACAAATATTAATTTAACCAAAATACTATTGCACTATGAAAAACATCAAAATATACTTAAATTCAAAACATGTCAAAAATATTATAACAGTTGCACCAGACTATAAAAAGCAATCATGGCAATGAAGAAAAATCCCAAGAGGAGATTACTGATTTAAAAGATTAACTAAATATGGGATAGGGCTCAGCCGAAAGCGCTCAGTCCTGGCACGGAATTGGGAAAAATTGTGGGAGTTGCGCAAATTGCGACCACGACTCTCAAGTCGGGTAGGAGGGATTAGTGACTGTGTTCGTTCATTTTAGACAGCTTTTCAGCAAACCTACGACAGTGCACCACCCTCCTATCAGACAGGGAGTCAAGTTTACAACTAACCAGGGCATCATGATATGAACTGTAATCTCCTCCCAGGATTGTTCTACAGGCTCTCTTTTGGATAGACTCGAGTTCTTTGGATTGTTTAACAGAAATACTGGAATGCCACACAACACTGGCGTACTCAAGAATCGGTCTTACATCACCACTGTAAACGACACTCAGCTCTTCACTATCAAAGCCAAACCTCTTGAGGGACCTTAGCATAAACAACCTCTTATTGGCTTTTTTAAGCATGTTATTAACCTGGATGTCCCACTTGAGGTTATTCTGAAGATAAATGCCAATGACTTTAGCCTCCGTGACGTGTGAGTCGCCAGCCTGGGGTTTGTTTTTACTGAAGCAAAGTTGGAGGCCCTGACATTTGGAGGGATTTAATTTGAGCAAATTATCCTTGGACCACTCAGTAAACTGATCAAGATCAGATTGTAAAAAGCTGGAGGGTTGTGATCCATTTACATTCTCTGCAAATGTCAGGTTATCCACGTATTTCCAACAACTAGAAGTGGAATTTTGAGCAGCATCATTTATGAGAATCTGAAAACCAATGGGGCCGAGTTTCGTGCCCTGAGGGACTCCTCCATGAAGTGAAACATAGTCTGAAAGAGTGTCATTAAAACGAACACATTGCTGCCTATCATTAAGGAAATCACAAATCCATGGAACGATGGACCCACGGACTCCCAAGCGGATTATCTTATCAACAAGGATGGTATGATCGACCAAGTCAAACGCTTTGGAAAAATCCGTTAGGACCACCGTTCCAACATTGTGACTTCCTTCCGCACCTTGATGCAGATGATGAAGAAGGCTAACAAGGTAATGGGATGTCGAGACACCTTTAACATTGCCAAATTGGCGTTTATCAATTTTATGCTGAATATCATGGAGGACCCACCCTGCAACAAAACCTTCCGCAACTTTAGCAAAAACAGAGGTGAGTGACACTGGTCTCAGTTTTTCAATAGTGGGGGGCAGTTGCTTAGGAATAGGCACAACTATTGCTTGTTTCCACTGTTTGGGAACCTTACCTTCTGAGTAAGAACTATTCAATATATCAGTTAGGGGCACACTCAGTTCATAAGCGAACTCTTTTACCAGCCGCGGAGGAATTTGATCAGTGGCTTTGGCCGACTTTAGTTTGCCAAGCTCAGCAAAAACCTCCCATGGATACAACTGAGGAGGTTTTTCAGCAGGTAAGTAAGCAGGCAATAAACAGGTTTTTAATTTATCAAAACCAGTGAAGAAACTTACTATTTTCTTACTGACAGTTTCGTCAGTGAACCACTGACTTTATCGAAGCTTGTTGATGTTGTGATCCAACAGCTGATGACTGGCGGGAAGTTATATCACTTCCGGTAGTGATATTAGTCCTACTCGCAGTCTCCAAAAGTGGATCATAAACATGACTCAGATTGTAGACCCCCTCGTCTCTGTTCATCACTCCTCGCCCCCTCCTCCTGATCTGAACCTCTTGTTGATCAAAGATTATCTCCGCTTCCTCAACTTTCTTCAGCAATGACTGTGCATTTGTTAAAAAGATGAATGGAAGTAATGTTTTGTGTTCAGATGTCAGGTTGGTTGAGTGTACAGGGGATATGAACAAGTGATGATGGGCGAGTTTCTTCACAACCATAATCATTATGAGCTAGAAGTGGGGGATGACGATTTCCGCATACAACAGTGATTTTTTTCCTGATATGCTGACCACCTCTACGACTACGTACACGCCGCAGTATACCCAAAGATTGCACAATACTAAATGTTTGTTCAGAAATTCTTGTTTTTTCCTAAGTCCCATAAGTTGCTCACGACTATATCTAAATGTTAAGTTGTCAGTGTCAGAATACATGGCATAACCATGTCTCAAATTGCACAAATTGTCATCAGTACTGGTGTTGTTGGATATTATTTAGAAATAATATCTTGTTGATTGACAAAAGGCTGGTTGACAGTCAATAAGCTTAAATCTGGAGGTAAGCTTAAACTGGTGCATGGCTGCCAAATTTTGCACCCCAAAAGGCAGTTCTGTAGATGATCATTTGGAATTAGTTTTGCTGCATTTGTTCATCTAAATACTCACAGAGATCATTGTTGAGATGATGTTTAACAGTCTGGTACAGATAAAGAAAACTTATATAAATGATAACAGACACCAAACGAGGAAAAACTGGGAGCAGAAACATGATGGTGGCGACAGCTGTGTCAGCGCCAAAGAATTACCTGACCGATCATTTCAAAAGGGTTAGATTATATGTTGGTCAAATTGCTTGCTCAACGATGTTCGGTAAGATTATGGCCAACAGTAAAACCTAAAGTTGGTCAAAACATTGGTCATTTTTGTCTAACCTTATTGGAGTGTATATATCGGTGCGTAATACAACAGCTGAAATAAAAGTACGTTAACTCAGTTCACATCACCTTTTGTACCTTTACAAAATTCTATTTTGGTGCAAATATCAACATGTGTAACAAACACACAAACTTGTCGGCACTCAAAATCTCTTTCAGGATTATTTTTACGCCTATAGCTGTCCTTAGAACTCTCTCGATTATGATATAAAATACATAATTAAATACGACACTGTGTGTTTCAAAATGTCAAGAATAATCTTCAAACTGACAACTAAAATCAAATAGTTTTGAGTCAAACAATCTTGGAAACGTGCATTATTTGATTATGTAGCTGCTGTTATTTTTAGTCTTGTAAATTGCATCGAGCTTCGACAACATAAAGTATATTGTGGAAAACTCGAGTCACATTTTTTAACCTTTTGTACCATTCATTACTTAAAAATAAACTGCTCTGCTTTAATATTGGTAATGAATCAAAATATTTCTAAATCGTATTATGACGCATGCAAAACATTTAGTACAAATAAATGAATGCGAGTTTTAATACTACCCAAATGCGAGTGTTTGTCTTCACAAACACTATTGTCTAAGTAAACACCGGGACTAAAGCTAGGTTAATTGGTGTACAGTGTTCCATCTGAACATATAATAACTAATACTTCTATCCGGAGCCTGTCTCTCAAAATATCTAATGGTCATGTGACATTCGTTACAAACACGTCATATGGCGATGCAGACTAGTACAGGTGACTTTACAACATTTTTGAATACATCAAGCTGAAGTAGATGATGCAATAATCTGCCAATGGAAAAGTCACCTGTCCCAAACACTTCATATAGATAACCTAGAATAATTTAGAGTAAGCTTAGACTTCATATTTATGATATTTGTGTACTTCAGTCTCATTGAACCTTAAAGGCCCGTAACCCGATCAACAGCATCATCCCCAGATTTTTCTCATTGTTGATGAGTTTTTGATATCATAAAGTCCTGCAATTTGAAGCTTCAGGATTCATAACGCCGTCACCATACATAAGCTGAAAGTTACCTACAAAAACAACCCAACTCTGGCCTACGGTCCCGATCGACCCAGAATTTGAGAAATGATTTTTTAATTGTGTCTAGAAACATGTTATACCAGCCATTTTGGGCCAAAATTGATTAATTTTGTCTGAAATTATTAAGTAATATGTTTGAAGAAGAAAAAGAAGAAGAACATGAAAAAGACAAGCAGAATGAATATGACATTATTAAAATCTATTAAATTAGAGTTATAATCTGATCTACTGGACTTACGTTTTGTGGTGGCAATATTTCACATCCTATCTAGGATAGGATGTGAAATATTGCCACTCCAATATATATATATATAAAAAATTTATATACGGTTCCTGGGAGAAAAATAAGTCCCCCTAAGGATTTTTGGTATAATCCAAAAACGGCTTGATCAATTCTCTTGTTTTAAAGTTTGGAGCATAGGCTGATTACTTATGCATCAATTGAATGGGGTTTATTGTTATCTTTTATCATCTTCACTGAGAAATTCAGCTATTTATAAAATTTTCGGCCAAAAAAAAGCTGCACTTTTTATGCATGACTTTTGGTTTCAGACCTCTATCACTTGAAGAAAATTAATCAAAAAGGAATGTTTCTATATATTTTTTTGTTAAAATAACTTAAGTTAAGATTTTAATGAATTAATTTTTACACATTTCAAACATGTTTTATGGTTCAGTGAGTAATCATATAGCCATTTATGAAATTTTATTCAGCAACAAAAGTTGCACTTTTCTAAATCGGCATTTTGTATGCATTAAAATGCGTAAATTTAATAAGTTTTGCATTCTAATTAAATTTATTAGGAAGGAACAACTGTAACTTCAATGATAAATCTTGTGTTCATTGATTAATATAACCAATGGACCAACAGATTCCTGGTTAGATGTTTTATGCTGGATCCCTATACACTTGTTTCAAGTGGTCATTCCTTGAATGGTTCAAAAACATTTATATGGGTGGCCGTTATCAAGACTCAACTTGTTACAAGCGGACAAGTGAGGAACAACACCACCTTAGAGGACTTTGCAGCAAATCCTGCAGCATGCGGTGAACCAGCTTGACCAACAGAAGAGAAGAACGATGCTAGAAGCCATTTCAAATGAAGAAGGGCCTATTCATTATTGAAAGACATTAATAAGCAGCATAATTCATTTTAATTTATTCACTGAACCATAACAACTGTGTTTGAATGGGTGACACCTAAATCAGGAAAAGCTTACATTTAATTTAATTTAATTATGCTTCTTTTTTGATTAAATTACTCACTTAAAGGCAAACAATTTTTAAGCACAAATTGAAGCATAAAAAGCCTATGTAGAAAAAAATGCAACTTTTTTTGGCCGTAAATTTCATAAATGGCTGCATTTTGCAATGAAGATGATCAAAAGTAGCAACAAAAACCCGCTCACTTGATGCATAACTAATCAGCCTATGTTCCAATCTTTAAAACAAGAAAATTTATCAAACCGTTTTTGGGTTATACAAAAATGTCTTAGGGGGGGACTTACTTTTTTGGAACCGTTTACATGGGCGATATATATTCAATTCTAACTTTCGCTCTCCGTATGGAGCATTTGGTATTGTGTAAATAAACAAACCATGAACGAAATATTGTAGTTTCATAATCTGTCTTCAGGCTTATGCACTTTCTTTGTATTTTTAATGTAAAAGTTAAATAAAGACGATTATAATGCTATGTTGGTAATACATAAAGAAATTAAGAATTCTGAGTGTCTATGTTTCATTTTTACATAAAATTAGTATTGTTAGTCCCAGATTACGGGTTCCACGAAAAAAATAAAAGAATTGCATGAATTAGCTGCAATAAAATATGTAAAGACATGCAAAACGGTGGAAAAACCAATCAATAAATATATTACCTCTTTCTGTTTCTCAGCTTAATACAACACAAAATCTACCTTTCATTTTTTTAATCTACGATCTATTCATGTATTTGTATTGATGCATTGCCCCATAGAAAACACAAATGTGCAACATTGAAACAATCTGTGAACGATTAGTAAAGGGACTAAGAGACATATCCATTTCCACTAGGTATAATTCTTATGAACTGGTTTGTATTCTGTTCCATGAGTTACAAATCAATAATTCAAAAGATCGTGGGCACTCCGTTACGAGATGTACGTGAAGCACCGACGTTGGAAAGAATACGTGATGTTTTACAAAACAGTTGATCCATTCATACACTTGTTTGTTTTGGGCATTGCTACAATAATTATGGAAGGCCATATAAAAACACACATTATAATCCAGGTTTTAAGTTTCAAAATTGCTTAATTATTTTTTAATTAATAAAATAAAATATCGTAAGTGCAATGCAATTTTAATTATTAATGCATGCAAGACAATCGTATGTGCCACTTACGATAGTCTTGCACGCTAATTTTGTTTTTCATTTTGCTGTAAGACCATCGTATGTGCCACATACGCTACTTTATTGGGCCTAAACAACAAAATCACGGAATGCTACACCATCGTAAGTGCAAAATAGCCTCTAACACATCACTGCCTGTGACGCTGACGGCTGTATGCGTAAAAATTGTCATCATGCTGGCTAAGTTCATAGCTCCCATGACTGGTAATAGAGACGATAAATCCGGTATTTTTATTTTTAGATTCAGTAATAAATCTTGAGAGATAACATTACGGAAAAAGGTGTCTTGCTATTGTAAATATTATGTGCCAAAATAAATTAACACTTATTAAGAAACATAAAATGACAAAATATTGGACATTTGAGCCGATATTACGCATATCCTAATTTAGCAACGAATGCTACACTATCGTATGTGGCACATACGATAGTGTTGCACTCTACACACATTTCTATTTGAGTGCAACACTATCGTATGTGGCACTTACGACATCTAAATCAGTAAATAATTCACCGATTTATTAACTTTAACACCATTTATATAGTTTATATTATTAAAATCAAATTGCTTTACATTCCTATGTAATTTTTATGGCTACTTGGAAACAAACGGCTACGCAAAACACAAATATGCTCCTCCTGTAAAACTCTCCAAACTGCACCTGCGATAGTGTAGCACTCTGCTGACGATTTGTGACGACAACGTATTCCACGGCTGAGTATCTTTCTTTGAAAGAGGCCCCACGACAGGGTATTAATTCCGATTTCGGAGTCCGATATTGGAGTTATCGGAATTGCAAATATTTATTTGTACTTATTCCGAGTTATCGATATTATTTGGAACAATCCGCAGTTAGTTGGAACAATCCGGAGTTATCAAAATTAGTCGGAACAATCCGGAGTTACTGGAATTAGTCGGAACAATCCGGAGTTACTGGAATTAGTCGGAACAATCCGGAGTTACCAGAATTAGTCGGAACAATCTGGAGTTATCAGAATTTGTCGGAACAATCCGGAGTTATCGGAATTTGTCGGAACAATCTGTAGTTATCGGAATTAATCGGAATAATCCAGAATTAGTCGGAATAATCCGGAGTTATCAGAACAATCCGGAACAATACGGAGTTATAGGAATTAGTTGGAACAATCCGGAGTTATCAGAATTAGTCAGGACAAGATAGAGATATCGGAATAGTTTGGAACAATTTGGATTGAATTGTAGAAATTAGCCAAAACAATATGTAGGCTTAGTTGTAAATAGCCAGAACAAATCCAGATTTTTCGATTTAGAACAATACATATTAGAAGGGGACCTTTCTCTTTCCCATTTTTTTTATGTCTTGAAAATTTCCAACATAAAATCTTTCCTTGAAAAGGCAATTCGATCTCATTATTATGTTATCTATAGGCATATTACAAGCTAGTTGCTACATGTAGTGGCCATGATTCCTGGGTCTGTGCTGTGGCATATGGCTGACCTAAAAATGATGAAACTCCCAATGGGGGTAGGCGTGTGCCTCTCACCATGGCCATGCTCTCACAGAACAGTAGTAGAGACTTCAGCTTCATGATCTACATTTAACCACACAGAGCACTGACCCTTCTATTACTGATCTTTGCTAGAGCATTATTGTCAGCCTGCTATGCTAATTACCCAAGTCATTTTGTGTAATTTTGAGAACAAAGTACAAAATATGGTTCAAGCATGCATTTAGACATATTTATTCACCAATATTTGTACAAGAACAAATGATAATGATACAAATGAAAGGAATAATCCCAAATAATTAGGAATATTACGTAACTGATGCATGCTTGAACCACTTTTTGTTCTATACACTGTATAGGCTGATATCACACATTATTACTTTAAGTTTATATAATTATAGCTACAGGTAGGCCTACTACAAACACATTTTTAGGCCTTCTTGAATTTGGTGAAACTGTGTTTAAAACCATAGGCTTAGGAACCGGGGGGCTTGGGGGCCTCAGCCTCCTCAATAATTTTGGTGTGGGGCTGGAATACCTTTCAGCCCCCCCCCCCATAATCATAGGAAAAGTTAAAAAATGGTGATAAATTGTTTGTGACCTATATTTTGCAAAATTTTCTGACTCCCAGGGCGAACCCACTCTCCCGGCCCACTCTAACACCCTCCAAAGTGGCCCACCAAAATGTTTTCAATTTTCAGCCCCCCCATGTTAAAAAAATCTTCCTAAGGCAATGAAAACTGAATATAGAATTGCAGCTAATTACATGTAAAACATTTTTTGAATATTATCAATTTCTAATTTTTTAATATATTAAGTTAATTTTCACTCGTAATTTTGCAATCTCTGAATGCACTCTGTGCACTCTGTGCACTCGTCATGTGAGATGAGAAGTTATTGCCACCCGAGTGCGCTTGTTCATGTAATGTACATGTACTGGATGTGTTTTTAATGTTTCCATGTATAATTCACCATCAATGAGATGAGCTGAGCATGCAATCTTAAGCATCACTGAGTTTAATGATTTAAAGAGTTCATAAAGTTTGCATTTTAGGCAGAGAATTATTATAAGATCCTAAAAATAAGGATCTTTGTTATTATCAATTAAACTTCTAATCATTAGGGCTAAAAAATGTTTATTTCCTGGTATGGCCTAAAACCAACTTTCACTAAAAATGCAGCAAACTTTTCCACAATATTAAAATGTATTGTATGGAGAAGTTAATTTCCTCCAAATCCCAAAATTTCCCTGGAATGAGCTTCCTGAATTCCACATGTTCTGCATTAAGTGATTGATGAATCTGAATGGATGTGGGATATGAACAGCCCCAATTAATTAGGAAAATGAGTCAGTGAAGTTGAACATTTCTTGATTAAATTTAATTGAAATAATTTTGAGGTAATTATTTCACATTTGACATATATTTAATTTTTACTGGACTTGGCTTTTCGCCAGCGTTAGCTGGCTATGATCTAATTCGGAGATCGTCTTTGTTTGCTAAAGAGATTACGGGGTACTAGCATTGGTTTGAATTACTTTGCGGAACTTTTTATGGTAAAAATATATAATAGACCTGTTATTGGATTTGTAAGAAAAAGAAAGTATGTTTTGCCGTTTGAACGAATGAAAACGAGTGAGAATTTCAAAAGTTATGGTTTGAAGGAAATATGACATTAAAAGTTCATGCCAGGCCTATAATAGTTTCCACAGCATATCAACGAAAGAAAATTATAGAATCCTTGTTATCAGGCGTTCTTAGATTTACATTCGCAGACCTCCTGGAGATCAGCACAGCATGAGATGTGAGTGTATTGATAACATGATTAAAACCTTTATGGACGTAAAAGTCAAAGTAAAAATATCCTATAATCTGTATCGTTTTATGGATAAAAATGACTCAAAATGTCATTTATGAAATAATTTATATCTTAAACATCAGTTTTGTCTTTTCAACGGGAAAAATTCGATGCAATTTCAGGGCCTATTTTTGATATGGGTATAATTTATATACATGTAGGCCAATTCCTATTATAATTGAACAATATCAGTCTTTATACATTTTATAATGTGCTATATTAAGTATAAATTGCGAATTAATATAAAATTAATGTGCATGTATAAGGCAAGTAGGATGGCAGTTTTAGCCAATTAACTAAAAACTGCATTTCTTTATATTAATAATGAGCTAAGGGTAGCCTAAAAGGCAGAAAAGACAAAAAGACACAATTTGGAGTAATTAATTGACAGGAAGTTATAGGAGTTGTTTGGTTTGCTGTTTCTGTGTGCATGTTCTCATCATTGATGGTTTGGTGGACTGTCATGAAACATGTGCATGTTCTCATCATTGATGGTTTGGTGGACTGTCATGAAACATGTGCATGTTCTCATCATTGATGGTTTGGTGGACTGTCATGAAACATGTGCATGTTCTCATCATTGATGGTTTGGTGGACTGTCATGAAACATGTGCATGTTCTCATCATTGATGGTTTGGTGGACTGTCATGAAACATGATGGATCATAAAAAGAGTGATCCTAAAAATGCCACCACCCAAACTAATTACAAGGCATCTTCTGCATTGAAGCTGGCTTTCCTTTAAAGGAATTTTATTCAGAGTCTGTCTCAAATCCTTTTGTGTCCAAGTCCGAGCCGAGTCTGTGAGTTCGCCAAAACATGTTTGCCAAATTAATAGCTTCAGAGGAATATGATAAATGCCAGGAAATAAAATTAACTGCAACAGGTCCAGCATACCCCTGGGGTGGGGTATGGTCACCCAAAGCCCCTTAGGGGCTGTGCAATAATTATGAGCCGGGGGATAAAATTTCCAAACTGCTCGCCAAAAATCGCTTGCCACCCCTCTCGGCCCGCCAAAAATCGCTCCCCCTCTCGGCCCGCCAAATCTTTGCCCCTCCTTGCACATGCCAAATTTTGGGGATTCCAATTTGCAAACTTTAAATCTATATACATGTTGCGAGCACAGCGAGCAGAAAATTTGCATATTTAAGCGTTTCTGTACGATTTTCCTTTTAAAGCGTTTTATTTAAAAGGCGCCCCAAGAATGTGTGCCAAAAATCGCTTGCCCCCCCCTCTCGGCTTACCAAAATTCCTTCCCCCCCCTTTCGGCTCCCCAAAAATTCTTGCCCCCCAATTTTACCCTCCCCAGGGCTCATAATTATTGCACAGCCCCTGATATATTCCCATTTGATCAGCAACGAGTGTTCATGGTCATCTATCACTGCTTTTGTTATATACTTCTTTTGAAATAACAAAGCCATTTAGAACTAGAAAATCGATTTTCGAGGCTTTTTCTGGCTCTCACCCAAAGACTCTATTTTAAAAGAGGTCATATTCTCACCCAACGCCCAACTAATTTAGATCCAAATGGTTCGTCGCTCACCCAATGACCCTATATTTTATACATTTTGCTCTCACCAAATGCCAAAATCAGGCTCTCACCCAGTTACTCCATATTGTTTTATATTTTGCTCTCACCGAATGCCCTTACTGTGAAAGTGCCAGCCCTACACCTATATCCAATTCATATTGAAGTCCCCCTGAAGCATACCCCAGCTCTACTGCTCTTCAAATGCTGAGTTCTGAGAGAATCATTTGGGGTTCAGTTTGAGTTGGGGTGAGGCTAAGGTTTGGCATAATAGTACAGGATCTTCACTTCAGAGGCAGGGGGGGGGGGGCACATCAAAAACTTTTGGTGGGTATGCTCCCCCGGAATTTTGAGGTGGTGGGTCTTTGGGAGCTGACGGCGTACCGGTATACGGGGTCTTTCGGAGCTGCGAACTGGGCTGTGAACAAGTAAAATGGGGTCTTTTGGAGCTGCGAAAAGTCAAAATCAAGAGTCTTTCTTGGCTTTTTGGTTGAAAATCGCCTGAAAAAACAAGAAATATGAGGAATGAGCAATTTTGGGGTCTTTTAGAGCTGAAATTATCAAAATCAAGGGTCTTTCGGAGCTTTATTTTGGTCAAATATAGGGGGTCTTTCGGAGCTGCGAAACCCAAAAGGGGTCTTTCCGGGGAGCATACCCGTATGGTCATTTGTGTTGAGTGCCCCCCTTCAGACTTCAGTGTAGCTAGGCCTCAAATAATAAAAGCCTAGGGTTCATGTGGTCTCGTACTCAGATTTGCAACTGATTAGGCCCCACTCTATCACAAACAGCTTCTTATTAAATATTGCTTCCCCATTATCCTTTTAAAATTATTCTTCTTTCCCCTTTATAACTCATTGTTTACACAATATTCAATGATTGGATAGCTTATGGACTTTTAAAACACTATTAAAGACTCTTGAACAAGATTCCTGATAGGAATTGAAATATTTCTGAGTGAGTAGTATCATTTTAAAGCCTTAATGTACGATCTTTTTAAATTTTTAGATTTTTCTTTTTTCTTCTAAAATGATAATATGATGCAATCATTATGAAAGTTCCCAATACATTTGGACGCGAAAAACATTGGGAATTCAAGAAACAACATCATAAACTTCACCTCTATCACTCGAAACATCTCGCACTATTTGGATTAAGACAGCGAGTGGGGCCTCAGAGTTAGTCTCCTACGCGCCAGTTTGGTTACGCTCCCTCCACATGTGGAGGGAGCGTAACCAAGCTAGTTTTGTACGAGACTACGGTTTGCGATCGTGGCCAACATAAAGTCATAATCTAAAAAATTATGACTTTATGTCGGACCAACAGAAAATCGTCCCGTTTTACTACAAATAGGACGAATTTGACAGTTTGCTCATAGATTTAAGTTATGTGTAAGTATTACAAATATGCCAAAAAATCGGTTTTGAAAAAAATAAAGGTAAATTCTGAAAAAAGATCGTACATTATGACTTTAATTGGATCTGAAACAGAACCTTTATCAATCAAATGGACTATTAAAGACTGTAACTAGTGCACCTTATAGCAGTGTACACACATTCCATCATCATGTTACCATGTTAACCTCTGGCCCCTAGCTCGCCCTATTTGATCTTTTGTAGTTAAAAGTGGGAAGTTTGAACTGGTTGTGTACTTGCTAGTATTTAGCATGTTAGCCATACTACACAGTATACACATTATTTACACATGCACTGTAAATAGTAAATTTATAATAAATTATCTGATGAAGTAAATACAAAATTCTGGTACAAAATCTATAAAGAACATGGTATTGTGGTTATAATTATTTGACTTTGAAATACCCTGCTTCTGGCTTTGCTTCTAAAATATATGTTTAGAGCCCAAAAAACGAGTGTATACATACATAAAGTATGAGTAATTCCTAAGTGTTGTTGTTGTTCCTGATTTTCCTGTCATTGTTTTTGGTCATGCTATATCAGTTCAGGGGCACTCGTAATAACCGGACGTCTCTGATTTCAAAGACGGGTCAGTGATTTCACATACGTGGGTCTGTGATATCACATACGTCGAGCTTTGTTGACAGCTCGGCGCTCGATGCAGCACGTCGGAACGAAGCTGAGTGTATTACAATAAGCTTTCCTATATGTTTAGCAAATATCTACCTGTGCAAAAATTATATCTATCTGTGCAAATTCTGACAAATGGTCCCAGAACACACTTAGATTGCAATGGCTAAAATCAAATGTTTTGAAGTAAAAAAAATCCCAATTTTACTATCCAATTCATGAATTGGATAGTAAAATTAACAGGCACTCAACATGCTCAACTTGGGCTAGCTACAACCCTGATAAGGCCTATACACAAAATTATTCCCACTGCGCTGGCACGTTCATCAAAATTACTTATATTGTTTGCGACTGGGTTTTGAAACTAGGGAGTATGTGATTTATGAGACGTCTCTGAAATATGATACTGTTATGTGACATGACGCTTCAAGAGTATTTGATATCAGAGACGTCTTTGAATTAGCAGTGCCCCCGAACTGATATAGGCCTAGGCCTATCAGTGCGTATTGGGCAATAATATTTCTTGTCTCACACTGTTGTCTGCTGACCAACATATTCAATTGAATAAGTATTAAAAGCCTTTCATCCTCAATTTCTTAGGGGTGGTGCAATAATTATGTGTACCCCCCGGGGGGTGAGTTATAGGGGGGGCAAAAAATTTTTGGCAGGCCAAAAGGGGGGCAAGCATTTTTGGCAGGTCGAAAGGGGGGTCAAGCGATTTTTGGCAGGTCGAAAGGGGGGGCAAGCAATTTTTGGCACAGATATTTTGGGCACCGTTTCTATATTACGCCCTAAAAGTCGTAGGAAAACGTTAGGAACACGTTCAAATATGCAAAATTTCCTGCTCGCTGCGCTCGCACTATATGATAAGACACTTTAAGGTTTTAAATTCGGGTTCCCCAAAATCTTGCATGTGTAAGGGGGGGCAAAGATTTTTGGCACATCAAAGGGGGGCAAAGGTTTTTGGCACGTCGAAAGGGGGGGCAAAGATTTTTTGGCACGGCCAGAGGGGGGGGGGGCAAGCGATTTTTGGCAGACCATTTTGAGAATTCACCCCCCCGGGGGTACACATAATTATTGCACCACCCCTTATAACCGGTAGCTTCAAATTTCTTTGCAAATGTTTTAATTACAGTATTTATAAGAATGCAGGAAGGGTCACTTATATTGAGCAGTTTTTGAATTAGTATTACCACTGGCGCCATCTCTTCAAAAGTAACAAAAGAGATTTTAAGAAATGTATACATAGTCTATACATGGTATGAAAAAACAGATTCAACAAAACAATTTGGAAAATTATTTACACATGCTATAGGAATAGCTTGTAATAATGTGTAAATTTGGATAAAAAGTCCCCAAAATGGGCTAAAGATCATTGTCTTGAGACATCAGGAAAACACAACACCAAAGCAATGATTAGACTCCGCATTGCCCTCACGATCATGAGGACCATTTATTAATTGCTAGGCCCCATGACAGGGTGTAATTCCCATTATTCCAGTAATTCCTAAATGTTCCCTGTAAGTCCATATTATTCCCAACTAATTCCGAATAAGTCCGGTAAGTCCCTATAAGTCCATATTATTTCCAAATATTCCTGTAATTCCGAGTAACTCCAAATAAGTCCGGTAAGTCCCTATAAGTCCATATTATTCCGAACTAATTCCAAATAACTCCTAATAAGTCCAGTAAGTCCATATAAGTCCACTTAATACCCAAGTATCCCTCTAATTCTGAGTAACTCCAAATAAGCCCGGTAAATCCCTGTAAGTCCGTATTATTCAAACTAATTCCAAATAACTCCTAATATATCCCGTAAGTCCCTAAAAGTCCATATTAATTCCCAAATATTCCAAATAAGTCCATATAATTCAAAATTTTGAATCTCAATGACTTCAGGCAATTTAAACAAACCATCACAGGGACATCATGCACCCCTAAACATACCCAGAGACATGGGCCCAAAACACTCACCTCCTCCCACTTGTCACCCCAACACCGTCGCACCTCAGCCCCCCCACACACACACACACCTTCCATCCCACCCGTCACCCCAACAGACAAGTTGACAACCCCCACTCCACACACACAAACATCATTTAAAGTACCGATATCTTTTATTTCTGAAAAAAATGGCACACTTTTTTATCAATTATCTCTGTATGTTTAATGTGATTAAAAATTCAAGCTTACATGTCATATATATCACCGGTGTACACAAAACACCCGGGCACTCAAAATGACACACCCAACCATGTCTTACCAATTAGATAAAGCATTTCATGTTCTGTATTATTCCCCCAAGGTTACGGTTACACTGAAATAATGCATTGATAGGTCTAATTCAATGGAATATCGACTTACATATATTACACACCCCTACCCTGCACAACCCATCAACTTACGACACCCCATCAACAAACTCACATACCCCAACCTCACACACCACAATATATACAAACAGTACACACACATGTGCGCTATCACCTGCCCCCCCCCCCCCCCTACCGGGACACCAACAAAAATGAAGGTACACCCAACCACTCAAACATAAAAAACCTGAAAAAACACTTTTTAAGTGTTTTGTCTGATATTGATATTTTTCAAAAACCTGTCATGAGGAGTATTATGTCTACAATGGGACTTTGCACATGTTTACAAGTACGGCTTACATCTACTAGTATGCTGTATACTGTCACACCACTCCACGCCATACATAAATGCTGCCAGTCACATTTCCCCAATATGAAATTTTTTAAGTAAAATTTTAATTTTAATTAAAGTTTGGCGGTGGCGGGGTTCGAACTCACGGCGGCGGACTGCTTTGGACACACTATGAACCCAGCGCCTTAGACCACTCGGCCACTTGTCTTCTTGGAATTCATTTGAAACTTATTTGAAGATATAATCGCAACTTCAACATAGGCCTACCACGTGACAAGCAAAGGCAGAAAACGTACCATATTTTGGAATTTTATTTGCCTAAAAACATTTATGTGTATTATTAGCGCTCAATTATTGTTAACTGCTTGTTTTATACAAAAAAAATCCAATAATAAACATGATAACTGGGCGTCTGTATGGACAATACATTATATCGATTTTGACACGTGCTTGTGTCTCAGTACATTTCCATGGTCAGTAAAATACTATAGAGGAAAACCTACCATTTTCATGTATACACGTTCGATGTTTTTATCAATTACATAAAAAATCCATTTTAGACCCCAAATGTTTTTTCAGGAAATAAAAGATTAGATTACCATAAAAACGAAACAGTAATCTTTTGCCGGGTCTAATGTAATATTCACATAGGATTTTCAACGTTTTTTCTATCCTTATTCTTGCTCAATTATAAAAATATTTTGGCGTATATAAAATTGAAATAAAATTCTCTGCTTCTTAAACGACATCAAATGTGCCACAATTGGGTATCACGAATCGTTATATATGATGTGCAGTTAATATTCATATTTTCTTTTATACAGAGGATGCTTCAGTTTTGACAGGAAAAATATTTTCTTGAAAACCCTCTCACTCGGTTATTTTAAAAAGGTAACCACGCTTCCCTAGAATGTGCAATAAATTAGCATTAAAATTTTTCTTATTCTAACAGCAAGCGTTTCTAGAATGTATTATGGCGAAATGTGGTGTAGTATACTGTGTCTCTGGCTGCAAAACTTTTTTTTTTTAATCATCATATTGATCCGGATTGGATTAATCATGAACCAAATTCCTATTCAAGATTGGATCTATTGGGGGATGGGGCATGTGAAGGGACAAGGGGGGAAGGGGGGGGGGACGGGGCATATGCATCGATTCTGCACCCTCCAAGTGATAAAAGTCAACATTTTTGTAAAAGGCTAAAAAACTTGTATTGGAAAAGCTTGGAAAACCCCAGTAGGTCGAGGAAGCAATTTTGGTAGGGTTCCTTTGTAAACTTTGAGACATGCAGTCTTAGACAACCATTGCCTGACATTCTGAGGGGGATTGGAGTTGGCCATGTTGACTGAAGTGGCAGAATATTTTAAATAATCTAACAATACATGGGACAAGTGGCAGAGGAGTTTCAAATCCAAGTAGATGGGAGAGGAGTGTGTCAAGGGTGTCTACTGTAACCGATGACTATAACTGATCTCTTTTGCATTATTGATGATAGATGATATGTAGAGTAAATAGGATGGGGAGAACACAGAGTAATTGGATGATGTACTATTTGCAGATGGCCAAGCAAGTATAGTAGTCTTATGGTACAGGTATACAAAGATTGATGGAAGGCTTGAATGGAAGATTGAAAGAATATGACATGAAAATTCTTGTAAAGAAGTTCAAAGTATTGGAGACATGATGTGGGCCGAATTTTAAGCATCACCATAAATGGACAGCAGAAAAAGCAATTCACTCAGCATGGGAAGAGTCGTATACTAGAGCTCGAATAATAGAGCAAAGATTGGCATGACAAACAAAAGAAAACTCTGCTTTCCAAAGCTTACAAGAAGGACATATGCGAGTTGTAAATTTAGAAAGTCAGTAGTTTGGAGTGTGGCCTGACATGGAGCTGAGACATGGACACTGCAGAAAAAGGATACATGTGATGAAATTGGAAGCTTGTGAAATATGGGTGTGGAGAAAAAAGTACTTTGGAAAGACTTAAGTGTTTTAACACTTACCCATTTGTCATCTCTCTTTCAATACTGTGGGGAAAGAGAGGTTGATAATATGTATATACAATCAGGAAGAAGAATTGGACTGGAATAGATGGAACAGCGGAAGGAGGGAAGGGATTAAGAACGCTTGTGGAGTTAAAGCAGGGTCTATATGGTTAAAGTGAACAGCTGAAGACAGAGGAGAATGGATTACATTGTTGATGGGAACAGCGAATTATTACCTGCCAAATAAGGCATAACATTACGCAAGCAAGCTGGGCTACATGGGCATGCATGGTCATGATTCTAAATATTCGCAATGTGCACTGCTTTGCCCGTTAAAAAACATTTCAATGGGATTTCTAATTGATCAATTTAGAGGAATTAGAGAATAAAAAATGGGATTTTGTCTTTTGCCTATCAATATCGTGTCATAATGGATGGGCTGGCCAATATTTTGAGTAGTGGATGCTGGCGCCACTACGATAAAATGTTGGCCAGCCCATCCATTATGACACAATATTGATAGGCAAAAGACAAAATCCTATCTTTTATTCTCATTCTTATTCAGTTTTAATTTTTGCGAGAAAAACTGGCCTTTTTCAGAAAAAAATAAAGTTACTTTTCTGAGGACATCCCCGTTGTTTTTAATGAACGAAACCATCACGAACATCTAAGCCGCCGAATCGCGTTCTTAGTTCTCGCACATGTATTATGCGAACGCATTATCGTGCGATCATTGATGAGCAACAAGCGTGTCGGCGTTGCGTGGCTGCGCGCCCTGAATAAGAATCACTGATCTTATTCAATGGGTGCGTCTTATAAAGAAAATCAATCAAATTACATGATTGGTTTTCTTTATAATATCTCACAATAGAATGATAGTGATATTAGTTCAGGGTGCGCTTCCACGCAACGGCGGCACGCTTGTTGCTCCTCAATGATCGCGCGATAATGCGTTCGCGTAAACACGTGCGAGAACTAAGAACGCGATTCGGCGGCTTAGATGTTCGTGATGGTTTCGTTCATTTAAAACAACGGGGATGTCTTCACAAAAGTAACTTTATTTTTCTGAAAACAGGCAGTTTTTCTCGCAAAATTACATTAAAACTGAATAAGAATGAGAATAACAGATAGATTTTGTCTTTTGCCTATCAAATATCGTGTCATAATGGATGGGCTGGCCAATATTTTTATCGTAGTGGATACCGGCTGCGCCGGCATCCACTACTCAAAATATTGGCCAGCCCATCCATTATGACACGATATTTGATAGGCAAAAGACAAAATCCTATCTTTTATTCTCTAAATATTCTCTTCAGTTTCAATATCATAGAGTATAAATAACGTTAAAGAACGTCACAGGCCACAGCACAGGCTATTCGAAAATGCAGGGGATCATCCCGGTATTGTTGACTTCAAAAGTACACTCATGTACTCTAGGTTCCAGAGTAAAAAATAAGTACAGCTTGTCTGTATGCAGTGCGATAATACTCATACATATGAGGGAGCCCTTACGAAAATGCAAGCAATGAAAAATGTGCGCGACAGCATGCAGCACGCGTGCGGCAGTGTGCAGCACACATGCAGATGTGTGCAGCATGCAAGCAAGGCCTGCTGGTAGCGTGTTCATGTGTGCGAACCAGCTGTGTGCATGCAGGCACCGCACACAAATATCCACCGCGCACACAATTTGCTTGCAGAACATGCGTGCAGACTACCAATCTGTACGCAAATTACGTGCAGACTACACTTGTGTGCGGACTGTAGGACTGCATGCAAATTGCACGCATCTTGCATGCAGCACGCATATTGCTGCACGCATGCAGGATTTGCAGATCACAAAGTTAGAATGCTGCACGCATACAGGGTTTCCAGAAGCAGTAAAGGTAAAATGCTGCATGCATGCAGGATTTTCAATGACTAATTCACCTTTACACAACTGACATCAAGTCACAATTTGGCAATGATCTAGAAGTGAAAATATTTAAATGTTTACAATGAATAAATAAGTTAGCCTTCGGACCAAAATTTTCTAAGTATTTAACCTTCAGACCAAGATTTTTTGGTAGACCAAGAGGGGAGGGGGGGGACAAGCAATTTTGGCAGGCCAACAGGGGAGGGGGCAAGCATTTTTGGCAGGTCTAGAGGGAGGGCAAGCAAATTCCTGTTTCGATAGTTGGCATTTCAACTTTGGGCCAATGTTGGAATGCCATTCCTGTTTCAGTGATAGTTGGCATTGAAACACTGGGCCAATGTTGGAATGCCATTCCTGTTTCGATAGTTGGCATTGCAACATTAGGCCGATGTTGGAATGTCATTCCTGTTTCGAAAGTTGATATTCCTGTTTCAATAGTAGGCATTGCATCATTGGCCCAATGTTGGAATGCCATTTCTTTTTTGATTTTGGCATTGCAATATTGGGCCAATGTTGGTATGCCATTCATGAATCAACAGTTAATTGGCACTGCAAAAAATCAAAACAAAATTCAACATTTTTATAGTGAATGTTATCAATATTCACAGTAAATTTGATCAATATTCATAAAATGATGCACTTTGGCCGGTTTAGTCATCAAAATATTGCTTATATTAACTTAAAACACTTAATCAAATGTGTATACCCCAATAGCTCAAATGGTAAAGCATCAGACTCCCATGCAGAAGGACCCAGGTTCAAAATCAGGTAGGTTAAGTTAGATAAGTGACTTGTATAAAATTAAGCTAGGCAATTTTGGTTCATTGTGAAATGGATAGCCAGGTTATGTAAGACTAATTGTAAGGACAGTATACACTGTTAACCATTATTTTTGATTTTTTTTCATGATTTTGTCTCGCATATATATGGCCAGTACGTGCTGCACGCATGCAGTGCACGCTAATGGATTTGCATGCTGCATGCAAACTGCACACGCTCATGACCTGCACGCATGCAGCAAGCATCTGCACGCTTCCCTGCATGCGTGCCTCGTTCCAAATATACGCATCTGCACGCTACCAACTGCACGCGTGCTGCATGCGGTGCGGCACGCGTGCTGCTTGCATGCTGCATGCGTTCAAAAACTGCGTGCCATTTTCGTAAGGGAGGCACTTATACGGAAGAAGAAGAAACATGATTGTGTTGTTGAGAAAGGAATGAGGAAACATATAAACTCGTTTTGTTTCAACATCAGATTTTCTTTACAACGATTAAATTGCAGCTAGCATTTAGAGAATAAAGATAGATTTTGTCTTTTGCCTATCAAATATCGTGTCATAATGGTTGGGTTGGCCAATATTTTTATTAGTGGATGCCGGCGCAGCCGGTATCCACTACGATAAAAATATTGGCCAGCCCATCCATTATGACACGATATTTGATAGGCAAAAGACAAAATCCTATCTGTTATTCTCATTCTTATTCAGTTTTAATGTAATTTTTGCGAGAAAAACTGCCTGTTTTCAGAAAAAAATAAAGTTACTTTTGTGAAGACATCCCCGTTGTTTTAAATGAACGAAACCATCACGAACATCTAAGCCGCCGAATCGCGTTCTTAGTTCTCGCACGTGTTTTACGCGAACGCATTATCGCGCGATCATTGAGGAGCAACAAGCGTGCCGCCGTTGCGTGGCGGCGCGCGCCCTGACAAATATCACTATCAACTATTGTGAGATATTATACACCAGAAAACCAATCAAATTACGTGAATTCTTTACAAGACGCACCCATTGAATAAGAATATAACATACTGCAGTTACTGTCCGTTTTCCTATACACAATACACAGTGCTCTCACCATTGACGCGCGACCTTTACAAATAGTGTATGTTAGAAGTATAGCCATTTGCCTAGTTAACATCACTGTGTGAAGAATAACCGGCCTGTCCGGCCAATATTTAAAGTATTCTCCAAACTTCTAGCAAATATATTTCTCTAACATGACCTAAAATTACAGCTAGGTTAGATGTTCAGAAATATTCGCACTTTGGTGAAATATGAGTGAGGGCAAGGCATAGCTAGCCAACTCCCCGTGTTAATTGAATGGAGATTTGACCGAAAATATTGGTAACGGACCGCTCACTTCTGAAGGATGCCACAAAAAAAACGGTACAAGCTACATTTAAAGTATTCTCTGAAATTCTAGAAAATATAGTTTTGTAATATGTCCTAAATTTTTAGCTAAACCGTGTTAAGTCAACAATCATTATGTTGCTCATTTTCAAGAATGCTGGTTAACAATAAGCAGACTATTGTCTCATTTCGTGAACAAAGGCCCACATACCATTGTTACCTTGCGTTTCCTTTATAATCGGTTACCCAACTGAAACTATAATACTAGCTCAATGCGATACCGCACAGGTAAAACAGAAACATGTGTACAACCAGAGAAGATCTGATTTAATCAGTTGAGCTGTTTTCAATCTGTGTTATCTTGGTTTAATAGCTTTTAATGGGGTTTAAGTCCTGCAAAGGTCGTGGTGAATTCTACTGTAGACATGACTGCATGCATCATTATAGACATGCATATACCTCAAGTGGATAGTGTTTACTAAGAAAAAAGATGACACAAGATGACTGACTCAGTATCATTGGTCATGGGAAAGTATGTCACAGACTTAGACTTGTAGTATTGAGACCCTGAAAACGGGTATGGGTCCCAAGCAATGAGTACGGGTACGGGCACGGGCACGGACCATGGGTACAGGTCCCGGTACAGGTACGGGTCCCAGGCCATGGGTACGGCTCCCTAGCCATAGGTACGGGTACGGGTCCGAACCCAAAATAGGGTGCGAGTATGGGTACGGAGCCACGGGTATGGGTACGTAAATTGAGACTCAAGTACGGGTGCGGGTAGGCCTACGGGTCCCAGTATGGGTAAGGATACGGGCCATGGGTACATCAGGTACGGAAATTGGGACTTGTATGGGTCCCATTATGGGTATGGGTATATAAACAAAGCTATTGCTATTGGTGTAAACATTAATTTGTTGTTAATTGCTATTAATACACTCTTGATGTCATAAATGAATAAAACTACATTCCGCACCAACAAACATTTATAAGAGAAATGTATTATGTCATAATCATATGCAACATAACTTTTAAGTTGTTTTGTGAACCATGAGTTGCTGAGACATTTTTATTTGCTAAGTACTCTCATTTACAAAAAAAATGTAGAACTGGTTTAATTTTGTGGAATCTGATCCTTTTCCAGGATCTGTGGTGGAATTAATCAAGTACAAAAAAGATTTGTTGTGGTCTTAGTGAATCGAGCCATATATTGGGATGTGAAAATCATCATGTGAAAAAAACTATGTCTGCATGTGTATTGACACACAGACTGCGCAAATAATAATTTCAACATACATTTAGCAATTTCATCCAATTTAATTGTTTTGTCAATTTTCCAAATAAAGAGCCTTTCATCATGTTCATTTCATGCACATCCACACATCCCTTATTGTCTGTTAGCTTAATATGATTAATAATATCATTCATGCACATCTGGACAATTATATCCAAGTTTTATTAATACTTTACCTATTAGCTTCTGTAAATCATAAATATCTGTAAACATGGCGGTAAAGGAACTCTATTCATTTGACTCCGATGCATAAGCATGTGGCGGAGAGCTATGCTCACACAAACATTGACATGTAGTTCTTCATGTGTGCACTTGTGCATGCAGGAGAGTGTATTTTGGGATGGGGAATATTAAAATGATGAATAAAAGCTATAATAATGATATTAAACATGATAACTTGAAATTCACCACAAAGGAAAATTCTTGAAATGTTTTTCCAGTTTGTTGGGTTTTTTCTGTATCAGAGTGTGAATGCGACATGTATAAATGTATGGGTGCATGGCATAAAGTGTGCACTGGAGTGTGGAGACTGTCACAATCTACACAGAGTGTAGCATATGTACATTTTGTGTAGACATGGCTAGATTTAACTTTTTCTGGGCCCTGGGCCCTAAAATTTAGGGCACTTGCTATATGGATAGTGGATCCATGTGAAGATTTATCCATGTGGATCCATATGTTACTCACCACCCAAACCCAAACTATTTGTTTTGATTATGATCAGTACTGAGAGGAGAGGAGTTCACATGCATCTGGGCAGTGAGAGTAGATCTACTCTCACTTTTAAATTTGTATTCACTTGTATATGTATTAATTTGTCCTGATAATATGAGCACCATTGTCTCATGTTACGGTTAATGAATATAAAACACAGTTAATTTGTCCTCATTGAGCATCATCATTGTCTCAAATTGGTTGTTGTCTTGCATTTTTATTTAGGTTTCAAGTTTCATTGTTTGGTAACTTATAATATCTAAGGAAGAGCTGCCATACACCTTCCAGCATTTTCCTCCATAGTGTGTCTGTTTATTGAATTGTGTTCAATATTGTTTTTAATGTATTTGTACTGTGAAATTTTAGTATATTGCTACACGGCTACATCTCCATTACCACTGGGCCTAGTATAGACTACTCTAAGGTCAAGTGCTTGTAATGATAAAAAAGGAAGGTAGTGAACCTGCAAGTTTTGGTGACATTTGTAGACTCCTATATAATAGGCCTACAAGTGAAGTGAACTTGCTATCTACCCAAGATAGCACTCTCCATTGATTGATCGATTGACATATAGGTACAGGATGAAAGTCTCACCCTGAGATGGGTAGGCCCTATCTGACACCATTGTATATTTTATACTCACAAATACATACATGGGGCAGGGTGTTGTTCTACCTGGTAGCACATTCGGAAACAACATGGAAAGTATTTGCTATCTACCGCAGATACAGAAATGCAATTCTGGGAAGTCATTTTGACTTCTGTGAAATACATGTAATTTGTGACACGATCTGGTCCATGAGGGCCAAAGGAGGCATTTTTGAAAATTGATTTACTGTAATTATTACATAATACGAGGGTCATTCAAAGTTCTACCCGTTGGGTCATAACCTTTGTTTTGTTAAAAGTAGCTACTTAAAAATTTGCAAACATATAGTACGTAATGTCTTCTACAGGTGGTGAAAAAATTATGTCAAGACCATTTTCAGATCTGGTCCATGGGGGCCAAAGGAGGCTTTTGAAAATTGATTTACTGTAATTATTACATAATACGAGGGTCATTCAATAAGTTCTACCCGTTGGGTCATAACTTTTGTTTTGTTAAAAAGTAGCTACTTAAAATTTGCAAACATATAGTACGTAATGTCTTCTACAGGTGGTGAAAAAATTATGTCAAGACCATTTTCAGATCTGGTCCATGAGGGCCAAAGGAGGCATTTTTGAAAATTGATTTACTGTAATTATTACATAATACGAGGGTCATTCAATAAGTTCTACCCGTTGGGTCATAACTTTTGTTTTGTTAAAAAGTAGCTACTTAAAATTTGCAAACATATCTACGTAATATCTTCTGTTGGTGGTGCAACAATTATGTAAAGATCCTTTTCAGATTTTTGTGAGTGTCCTGAAAAACACAGTAAGATATGGTACACGGAAACGGTGATGCATCTTTGGATATTGAACTTGAAAACATGCGTGCAGCCAATGTACGAACTTCCCTCTTATACAAACAAATCATATTAGTAACAATATAAATTTTGAATGAATATACACCTTACAGTCCAAAACATCATCTGTGACTGAAAAGGTACAATTTTGATGGACAGAAATTACCCAGAATTCCAATTTGTGGAGGGATATCTTGTAACATCTCAGGTGATGATAATCAGCTTCAGCATAGTGTCCATCTCTACAGTGTGAGTTTTCTAACTGCGCTATTAGATAAAATACAAAAGTTAAAGCTACTATAACACATTTTCAGTCAAAAAAGTAAATTTAATTCCCTTTGTGATCTATTGTGGTATTTTATTCCGAGGAAAGCGACACAATGCCACCATTTTACAGCATGATTTATTATATATGGGGCTCAAAATCGGTGACAACAAATCTCATGACCAGGTCCAAAGGACATCTTACATGGTTCATCTCAGAGGTCAAATTTTAGAAAATGCATTTCCTAGACATCTGTAAGGGGTACTGGGCTCAAACTTTGTGACAACAAACTTAATGATCAGGGGAACATTATGGAACACTTTGCAGGGGTCAGGTCAAAGGTTATCTGGGGTAAAATCTTATAATTTTATTTTCTTGATATCTGTAAGGGGTATGGGGCTCAAACTCAGTGACAACAAATCTCATGACCAGGAGAACATTTTGCAGGGGTCAGGGCAAAGGTCATGCCGAGGTCAAATCTTAGAAATTAATTTTCTGGACATCTGTAAGGGTACGGGGCTCAAACTCGGTGACAACAAACCTCATGACCAGGGAACATTTTTGGACCATTTTGCAGGGTCAGATACCTCCACAACACCAACAGGTCCCAGCTAGGTTTGTGGTCTATGACCACCATTTGCCACTAGTTCTATTAGTTTTGTGCATATTAATGTCCATCATTTTCAGTTTGTGGCAACCTTTTAACTAGTACATATAATTGTATGATTATTCTTGTGTTTTATACAGTTTTTACAGTATATCATGACCAAATGAAATAATAATGGGATCTTCAACACACTGTACTTAAGACGCCTTTATAAATATTGTACATATTTTGACCATTTCCGGTGAACCATATCTTACTGTGTTTTTCAGGTCACCTACAAAAATCTGAAAATGATTTTGACGTATTTTTTCACCACCTGTGGGTGACATTACGAACTATATGTATGCAAATGTTCAAGTAGCTACCTTTAACAAAACAAAAGTTATGACCCAACAGGTAGAACTTTTTTTTTTTTTCTCGTACATACAGTACTCTATCATTTACTGAAAACACCAAAGGTCTAGCATATTCGGTTCTAAAGTTATGACGATTTTTGATGTTTATTTTCTTATGCATGTTATTGTTCTTTACTCCATATTTTTACCTTTATCTCAGTTTCAAATTTGCCGCCTTTGGCCCCTATGGACCAGATCGTGTCACATTTTGACTTCTGTGACATCATATCCTTATTTTATTCTCCAATCTCTCTGACAACTTATGACAGCGTTCAAGCTTTGACTTAAGTTTGGCAGATCAGACAGAGTGGTGGAAACTTCAGTGAAAGATATCCTACTTAAAGGAACAGTTTTTAGGGTGAAATTTTCTGTAGAAACTGAATCTAACATAACAAATGCATAATTATCAACTTGAAACTTTTCCAAATAGCACTGTACAGGCACATTTCTGCCCCAAATCCTCAAATTTGAGCCAAAATTTGCTGTTAAAAAAATAAGTCCTTCAAAATGGAGATACTTAGGACTAAACAAAAAACATGTTGCTCTAGAGAAAGATATTGGTAAGAGCAACATATTCTTTGTTTAGCCTTATACCTCCCAGTTTTGAAGGACTTATTTTTTAACAAAATCCATTAATTTTTTCATGCCCTCACAATTCTTAGGGTGGGGTAGCATTCCTCCACTTGCACGGTTCCGCCATTATGCACTATGTGCGGGAGAGCCTCGAACTGGCAGCATACATGAATGGGAATTGAACCAGTCATATAACATTCTGTGTAAGGTTACGTAATTCTTCCTTTCATGTATGCTGCCAGTTCGAGGCTCTCCCATATAGTGCATAATGGCGGAACTCTGCAAGTGGCGAATACTGCAAGTTATTTTCTTTTCTGTAAATCTAGCTTACTTATTTGTTACATCACCATTTAGCTATTGAAATACTGAGCAAAATGATACTTAAAACATCCCTATAGCTTATACCATTGTGGAGATATGGCCTTTTCAAATCGAAAATGAGGTGAATATTATACTTTTTTCCAAATCAATTGTCACCCGAACCTTAGACTATGCCATAGTCGCATTTTGATGTTTAAAAAAATGTTATTATTAAACATGATGAACGCATTCCGTTGAACTAAAAATTATACTGATGTTTATTAAAATTAAATTGTTCAATAGTAAAATGGTCATAAAGAGTTTATAATATAATTAGATGGTTAGTGACAATAAAAGTTATATTGAATGCAACATAATCTTGCATAATTATAATTGCTCACTTAATATTGAACAATTCTGATCTTGGAATCTACCAATTTAAATTGATCGCGAAAGCCTGAGTAAAAAATCCCACTTGGGAAGCTAGCAAACAGAGGGAGTACGGGGACTGAAAATATCAGATATGTTAAAATCTATCAATTGCACACAAACAAATTAATACAAATCAGCGTTTTATGCTTAAATGTAATAGCCAGAGTACCGGTATGCAAAATGGGCAAGTGGACTACAGAGAAGTCTACCGTAACCTTTGAGTTTCTACTCCTGCTACGAAAATATAGAAATATGGATCCCTTTCAATGCTTTTAATATCAAAATTGTACCGTTGTTGCCCAATTAGCATAGAAAATTAGGCACTATTTGATAGTGTTCATGTTCATACACTCACAGGAAATTAGCAAGTCAAAATTTTTGTCACCCCAAAACGGCAATTTTTGGCAAATAAAAAAAATAGGGAATTTTAAGTGCCAAAATCTGAAACTAGATGATATTTTATCCTGGAAACATATAAACAATCAAGAATTTTTTATTGTTTTTACCCCTAAATAATTTTTTTCACACATATGTCCGCCAAATGAAAGTCAAAGTTTGAACGCTGTCTTATTGGTATTCCTTGGTGTCAAATACATGCATAGTGAATCCAAAATTGCATAAATTTTAATTGAAATGTCCTTTTTAAATTTCAACTCGGTGTCAAGTATTTTTGTATAGCTTTTGTAAATATCATATTTATCAATTTAAAAAGTAGGAGCATGTTGTCTATATAGTCAATGTTTACAGTGATTTACATTTCTTAACTTCATAGCTATTTTCAAATCTACAATTACTTTCCAGTCAATGAGCAAATAGTCAGTTGTGGAATATAATAAAAATTCCTTTAAAAAAGGAATGGGGCGCCCAATGTGAGCTTGGACGTGATATGGTGAATTCCATGGTGTGTAGATTTGGTATTATAATGATATTTCTAGGGAAGGGTTATCAAATGCAAGAGAAATGTGTTTGATTGGGGAAGGTGTATGACAGGACCGTTTTGGATGAAATAAATGGGAATTAAGCTTTCTTGTCAATTTGCGATTATGTGGGTTGGGGATTTCTGTTTTGGGACCTATTGTAGTGAGGATATTGCTTTGGATATTGAATATTGTTGAATTTCGTTATGCAGGGGTATATGATGAATAGTGCTTGGACGTGATATGGTGAATTCCATGGTGTGTAGATTTGGTATTATAATGATTTTTCTAGGGAAGAGTAGGAAATGATCAAATGCAAGAGAAATGTGTTTGATTGGGGAAGGTGTATGACAGGACCGTTTTGGATGAAATAAATGGAATGAAGCTTTCGTGTCAATTTGCGATTATGTGGGTGGGGATTTCTGTTTTGGGACCTATTGTAGTGAGGATATTGCTTTGGATATTGAATATTGTTGAATTTCGTTATGCAGGGGTATATGATGAATAGTATAGAAGACACAAATAAGTAAGCTCCCTGGCAAAATATGGGGGGTTATCCCCACCCGGGATCTACGCCTATGTTGACCAATAGAAAACGTTAAGTTTTTATAAATGTATAACGTCTGTGATACATATACATCATCTACTTGCATATACACTGAAAATCAAATAGAGATGAAGGATAAACAGGAAGAGTCTTTCAAAAAGACACAGTTCACGAATCAGGTGTATAGTCATTTGTTCTAACTTTCCATTTTCATATCTAACCTACTCTGCACTAATATCCAGCCAGTGTCTTGACCTAGAGTAAATGTCCCATTGGGAAATATTGATAGTATTTATATAGCCCAGTCGCGTGCTGGTGTTGTGTTGGTCGTGTGTCACATTCACTGCCCTCAAAATACCATACAGGTTTTCATGCACTCATCAACTTTTCACAGGTGAAGTATGGTGGCTGATGATACCACTTGTTTTCTTCAGGGTGACCTGCTTTCCTTTGAGACCCTGTTTAAAGCTTCGCTACCATCTCGGGATGCAAAATTAATTTGACTAAATCAGAGGCTATTCATGTTGGTACTCTTAAAGGCAGTGATTTTAGACCCTTTAAGGACAATGGTTTGCTTTGGAAGTCAAACACTTTTGAAAGTCTTGGTATTAACTTTTCTCTGAATACAAATGCACTTTATGAGCTCAACTTTGTTCCCAAGCTTCACCAACTCGAACTGATTTTGAATTGCTGGAGAATGAGAAATTTGTCTTTGATTGGTAAAAGTAACTGTTATTAAAACACTCTTGCTTCCCCAACTACTTCTTATTTTCTGTTTTATGTATTTCCATTCCCAAGCTTTTCTTTAAGAAAGTCAACACTTTATTTTTTAAATTTATCTGGAAAGGAGGGAATGATCGTGTCAAGCGTAACTTGTTTTATAATGACTATGAGGAAGCTGGTTTGAGAATGGTAGACATTGAAGCTTTTTCACAAGCTCAAAAACTTTTTTGTTTACAACTATTGCTTGATCCTGGTTATGTCTCTGCTTGGAAATGTATTGAACTAAGCATTCTCATTCCATGAAAATACATCTCTCTTGTGGAGAGCAAATACCCCTAAGGCCGTTCTTTCCTCTTTGAAAAACTGCCAGCTCTCTGAAACCATCAGGACTTGGTATATTTACAGGGATAAAATTAAGCACAATATGGGCCTTGGTGATTATCACTTACAGGATCTGCTGTGGTGGAATAAAGATATTCGTCTAAAACGCAGGAGCTTCTTTTGTTATCCTGAATGGATTGAGGAGGGTATTTATACGGTTGCCGATCTGGATCGGGGCTATAATTTTGTTAAGACATTTGAGGATCTTGTGATCGAGTTTAATATTCCCATCAAACATAGGAGAAAGTATAATTCCCTTATGAATGGTATCCATCTTGACTGGTTCTACAATCCTCCTAATGTTGACGTGAATATATTTGATGAAATTGTTGAGGGCCTGATCAAAGCTGACAAGGCAACTAGTCATTGCTACTCTGTTCTAAAATCTTGTAGTAAAGCTGATCATGCTGAAAACTTTGGGACAGATTCCTGTGATGTAGCTGAGGACGACATTAATTGTTCCGATATTCATGCCAACAATTTCAAATGTTCTATGGATACTAAAATCAAATCTTTTTACTTCAAAATATTCCATAGGGCTATTTGTACAAATGAATTCCTGCATAAGATAGGCAGAATTACATCTCCCAATTGCTTCTTTTGTGACAGGTCCACCGAAACCCTTGTGCATTTATTTTGTGAATGTACTATTATCACTCCTCTTTGGGATAATCTCTTGGTTTTCATCAATGATATCACTAACGAGAATCAAACCTTTTCCACATTTGAGAGATTATTTGGAGTTACTAAGGACGTTTCTCCTCATAGTACTTGCATTAACTTTTTATTTCTCTTTCTTAAATTTTATATTCATAGATGCAAATTTCAACAGGTGGCTCCTTCTCTTCAGAATTTCCGCAATTTTGTTAAGCTTAAATTCAACATTGAGTACAAAAAAAAAAAAAAAAATGGCAATCTAGTTTTCTTTCGACATCGATAAAATTTGATTGTGTTTTTTTTTCTTCAAGTAACTTTTATATTATATTATGTATATTATGTATATATCATGGCTAGATTTTTTAAGTGTGTGAGTAGAATATGAATCGTTTTTTCTTGTTTGTCTTCTGTCCTTTTGTATGTTTTGTATGAGTGTGAGTGTTCGTTGTCTTCGTCCATAGTCTTTGCCTCGTCTTACTCTCTTTGTACCTGTTGCTCAAAAAGAATTTTTTGATTATGTAATTATTGTTCATGATCGTTGGGGACTGATGGCTCATTATGTATGTCTTTTCTCCCTCCATTAGTCCAAGCACAGGGAATAAAAAAAAAAAAAAAAAAAAAAAAACTTTTCACAGGTAAATTGGCGAGAAAAATGGGGGGGTGTTATTCAAACGCGTCATTTTGCTAGAAATATTAGGTCTTCCACAATAAAGTTTAGGGCTACTTTTGTCATGTTTGCTATGATGTGTTTACATCAAAGTATTGATTTGACCAATATCTCCTGATTGACCTGACAATTAAAGGAAGGTGACCTGATATATTTGGAAAATCAAATTCTTTAAAACTTATGTGTAACATAAAATGTCATCCCTTCCTATGCGAAAAAAGCATGGTTGAACTATGGTTAACCATGGTCAACCATGGTTCAACCATGGGTTTTGACCATGGTCAAACCATGGTCAACCATGCTTTGAAAAATGGCACCACGGCCAGAGACCATGGTCAACCATGGTTAACCTTTTGACCATGGTCTATCTAAAGTGACCATGGTCAACCATGGTTAAAACTTAGCATGTTTGACCATGGTTGAACCATTGTCAACCATAGTTCAACAACCAGGGTTTTGACCATGGTCAACCATGTTTTTGACCATGGTCAACCATGTTTTGACCATGGTCAACCATGTTTTTGACCATGGTCAACCATGTTTTTGAAAAATGGCACCACGGCCAGAGACCATGGTCAACCATGGTCTATCTAAAATGACCATGGTCAACCATGGTCAAAAATTTGCATGTTTGACCATGGTTAACCATGGTCAACCATGGTTCAACAACCGTGGTCAACCATGGTCAACCATGTTTTGACCATGGTCAACTATAGTCAACCATGTTTTTGAAAAATGGCACCACGGCCAGAGACCATGGTCAACCTTTTGACCATGGTCTATCCAAAATGACCATGGTCTATCCAAAGTGACCATGGTCAACCATGGTCAAAACTTTGCATGTTTGACCATGGTCTACCATGGTTGGCAGTGGTGCCATTTTTCAAAAACACGGTCAACCATAGTCAATATGATCATGTTTAACCATGGTTGACCATGGTCAAATTGTCCATATTTGACCATGGTCAAGCATGGTTAACTTTGACCATGGTCAACCATGGTCAAAACTGTTCATGTTTAACCATGGTTGGCAGTGGTGCCATTTTTCAAAAACATGGTCAACCATGGTCAAATTGCCCATGGTCAACCATTCATTCATTCATTCATTCATATTTTATTTCCATAAAAATCAAAGACATTACATAAAAAATATATATAAACACGGTACATATGGAGGAAAAGGCTGGAAGACCAAAAAGGTCTGAAAGTTAGCCTTCCCTGAATCAAATGAAATTAACAAAATAAATCAACATCACATAACATAACCAAAAGACAGGGAATGGGGGGGTGCTCACGGAAAAGATTAATTATATATGTGACCCGGCAGCACAAACGAGCCGTAAATTCCCTAAATTGTATTCTGAGTTATGGTGTAAAATGTGTACGAAGGTCGTATTCATCGGTCACGTAAGCTGGCGCGACATCTGTCTTGTTTGGATAGTCACAACACCAATCAATAATCCTATTATTGAAGTGGATAATAAGCTTGTACCTTAGATGGCTATAGAACTTTTAATAGCTCTGGTCTTTGTTTGCTTTTGCTAAATCCTTTTCAAGTGGTGGGTTATTTGTATAGGTATGCATAACCTCGTTGACTTGGGGATTATTTGAAATGACCGCCAATTATGACTGTTTGATATTTATTGCCAGCAATGTGGAAAAAGAGACACACATAGAAACCAAAAAGCTATAATTTTGTTGAAGGAGCAAAGTTTAACTAACCATAACTCCGCTTCTGGATATCGTTTGAAGTCAAATGATATACCATTTTTAAGTTTATGATGTTTATTTTTTAAACACGAAATAAAACAAAATTGACCGGGGGAGGAATTTACGGCTCATTCGCCGTGGACGGTCACATATAGAGATCAGTTTTGTTTTGAATTGATTGCGGAAATGTTTAACAGATTTTGAAGCTTTCAGATTTTTAACCATGGATGACAATGGTGCCAACAACTCCTCCTATACCTTTGTACAGGAGCCAACCGTTGTAAATAATCCGTGATGAATCCACACTTTTACTCAGTGTATAGCGTGAACGCGAGCGAGACTACGCGTTACGCGAGAGCGCGTAAAATTCGTCATGCCTGGAACCTTTGTGCGTATGCAAGCTTAGAAGTTGAATTCAGTGTCTTTTAGGTAGCGGCTAAACTTTGCCGTTTTATTCTATAGCGTTATTGCTGATATTAACAGAGAAATCATCGAAGTTTTTGTAAGGCTTAGTGACAATGATTGGCTGACATTCCTCGTAAAATAATCGTGAATTATACGATCTTTAGCTTCTTGTCGTTGTTGAAAGGGATTCAATCATGTTTCACCGTTGTTCATCACCGTTTAACAACTCGCGTCCGGCGCGTCTGCGTGGTTTACTTGATTTCAAAACCATAAAACACTAGTACCGTAACATTTATTTTGGGGTTAATTACATCATCAGGTGGGGCTTTAACCATGTTAACTGTAAACCGGCCTGCTTCACTAGTTATACTACACATACACAATCATATCATGATTAGCATAGAATAATAATATTAATATGTATCATTGACAGAGCCATCAATTTGTGGCATGAGATGTTCTAGAGTCATTATTATCCATGTTATCATGTCTTGATCTCTATCTGGTGTTTCCATGAAGAGTCAGCTGTAGCTTGTCGAACAGATAATGCATGCATGCAGCTCGCGTTTTTGTGCACAATAAGCCCTTTCGCAAATTCAGATCATGGTGCATCATGGGTAATATTTGCCGATAAAATTGGAGATAAACACGATGAGGCTATTGTACATTTTCAATGGGTGAACTTTGCCGTTTGCATAAAAATGTTTTGTCCTGGAATTTCGCTGACAGTTTGGTCTTCATTCCTTCACAATATTTGTATTTCACAGGAAATATTAACATATTTAGGAAAGAATAAAATATGTTTTACAAAAATATGTTTTGGAAGGAAGTGCAAAGTTCGCCACCATTGCAAATGCACTGCAGCCTCCTCGTGTTTATCTCTTGTTGAAGAATGTGTGACGATGTCTGAGCATGCGCATGTGCAACTTTCCGAATTTGCGAAAGGGCTTATACTCAAAAGTCATGTCATGACAGAAATACCACAGCTAGCTTTAACTTGCTTGAAGTCTACAGTTTTTACTCACTGCTTAAGCTTAACAGTTGTTTGGGATGTTTCCATACCAACTTCACCTCCAGTGGGTTCCTCAATAACTGATAAGTCTTTCAATTGAAACTCTTGCATTTATTCTGCAAATGTTAGATGTAAGAACGGAAACAATCTCAGCACATGTGTGCCATCCGTTTTGCTCATGCAGGCTGCCATTTTGATCTCCTACTGTATCCAGCCTGTAGGCAATTAAGCCTGTCTCCCATGGTCAGGTGAGGTGATGACCATGGCTGACCATGCTCAGCCATGCTAAAGCATGGTTGACCATGGTATACTTGAAGTAACCATGGTCAACCATGGTCAGGTGAGGTGATGACCATGGCTGACCATGCTCACACATGCTAAAGCGTGGTTGACCATGGTATACTTGAAGTGACCATGGTCAGGTGAGGTGATGACCATGGCTGACCATGCTCACCCATGCTAAAGCATGATTGACCATGGTATACTTGAAGTGACCATGGTCAACCATGGTCAAGTGAGGTGATGAACATGGCTGACCATGCTCACCCATGATAAAGCACGGTTGACCATGGTATACTTAAAAGTGACCATGGTCAACCATGGTCAAGTAAGGTGAAGACCATGGCTGACCATGCTCGGCCATGCTAAAGCATGGTCGACCATGGTATACCATGGTGACCATGGCAACCATGGTTGACCATGGTCAAGCCACCATGGCTGATCATCGCTGACCATAGTTAACCATGGTCAACCATGTTTTGACCATGGTTGACCATGGTTGACCATGCTAGCACGGTTGACATTTCGCCTAGGTTTCAAGCACTCATGCAAAAAGAACATGTAAATGTTTTTTGTAAATGTGACTATTTCCTAATGGAATTACCGACATTTATACAGCGTGATATTGGTAGTCTACAGTGTTTTTATTAATGATAATCATCATGATCATGTAATATATTGATTTCAAGTGAAAGGCCCTATTTTTCTCATAAACATATTGAGTTAGAAGTTTCCAACTCGGTATATTTCCGAAGATATCATCAAAAAACTGCAGAATTAGGCCGTTCTTTGGTGATATCTTCGGAAATACACCAAGTTGGACCTCCTAACTTCAATATGTTTATGAGAAAATATGAGCTTTCATATCTGATACCAAAATCAGCATTTTGATGAGGTAAAGTGGGGATGAGATTAATCAGGTTACCCACCTTTAATTGACAGGATGGTACGATTTCTTCACAGACGTGCAGTTTTCACATTTTATGCCCAAAATATGTGCACAGTGCACTTGCATTTAGGGGTGATTCAATAATTATGTATACCCCTAGGATGTTGAATAAGGAGGAGGGGGGGGGGGGCAAAGATTGTTTGGCAGGCCAAAGGGGGGTGATTATTTGGCAGGCTAAAGGGGGAGGCAAGCGACTTTTGGCACAGATATTTGGCACTATTTCGATATTAAACCTTAAAAAGATGTAAAAACATGTTATGAAATGTTCAAATATGCAAAATGTTCTTTTTGATGCACTCACATCACATGATTAAAGATAATTTCAGGTTTTAAATTGGGGTTCCCCAAACTCTAACATGTGTAAAGAAAGGGCAAAGATTTTTTGGCATGTCAAAAGGGATGTGGCAAAGATTTTTCAGCATGTCAAAAAGGGCAGTAAGGATTATTTGGCATAATGAAAGGGAGGAGCAAGCAATTTTTAACAGACCATTTAAGAATCACCCCCTATAGTACACATAATCATGCACAGTCCCTTAAAATAACTTGCAGAGGATTGGCTTGAAAATTCAAACAGCACTTCTTTAATTCATGTCTACACTTGAAGACCTGAGTGCAAGAAGACGGTAAGTCCATATTGGCATCTTGAGATATGATCGTTTAAACTTTTTTAAATAAGATAATTTGGAAACCAAAAAAGCCATAATACTGATACTTCTCAGGAACATGGGTATACGTATAGGCAAGAAGAATCATTTTGTATATCATTTCAATATATATCTATAATATTGATCGATATATCATTTTTGGACGTACAGTATTCTTGCGCTCAGGTCTTCACTTTCACATAGCATAATACAGAATTCCACAATTTTTGGCCACATAAGTCATTTAATTAGCAGCTACCTTGGGTAGCATAATCATCTTTGGGAGTTACTGCGTTCAGTTTTGGCAGGCTAAAATGTCCATATTAAATATGGCCTTTTTGATGTACTAACAAAATAGTAAAATTTTTGTAAAGCCATGTGTTTTCGTCAGTTAGTTCATGGATAATTTTTCTTATGCTGAAAGTGTAATCATATGCTCAGTAAAAACTGCCACATTAGTTTTAATTGTGAACAGCTCTGTATTTTTGAGAACCGGACTTTGATATTTGTCGTTTCGGAGGCTTCATTTTCCGTTAACAATAATGTTAACAAACTTTGTAGGTATAGCTTTGGTTCATAATTCTTTGTTATTTCTTCCTTTCTTCTTGATTCATAACAGTTGATTACTTAACTTGAAATAGGTAACAAAAATTAGCCGATTTGCAAGCTTTTAAATTGTTTATAAAATCTTGACTTCATAGAGGCGATTTTCCGTTAACTCTTTTGAAGCCTCCGAAACAAACTGTTCGGCTAGTTTGTGCAAATATAAATAAAAGAGCTCATCCAATCTATTTATCAAAATATAGCAAAGTAGATCCTCAATTCACTTGTTTTTAAACAGTGGAGATATACATCACCGTTTGAAAATGGGACCCAATACAAACTTTCCGTTAACACTTGAAGCCTCCGAAACAAATGAAGTCTCCGAAACAACAATAAGATTTATTATCATCTTTGCATATCTAAATTGGTATGTTTTATACTGATATCTGCATTGTAATTGTTACTTGATATGTGCAGAATGTCATAAATTTAAAAAAAGTGTTGATATTATGGTTAATGTTTGAAAAATAAACTGATACCCAAGAAAGCCTGTTTCGGAAGCTTCACATGCAAGTTAACACCATACTTAACAAATATGGGTGACAAAAATTTAAGTGTGATAAATCTACAACATCTGCGGCATAGAATTATTGATTCAATACACACAAGAACATGACAGCTTAGATGATCCCAACAGTGTTCTTTTTTTTTTTTAACTACTTCTGCAATGTTTCACCATTGTTAACATGAAGCCTCCGAAACAAAAAATCATTACTTGCTGTGATAATTTACTTTTTGTCACAACTGAAATTCAATACTTAAAAGCAAAACATGAAAATTGGTAATTGTGATATTTTTTACCTATTTTTTCATGTCAACTTGTAGTAGTTAGCCAAATATTTAACTTTTATGATCACTTGTGTTGTTAACTGAAGCCTCCGAAACACAAATCGCTTGAATTGCCAATTCTAAAAAATAACTCCAATTTCTATGAAACTTGGCTGGGAGGTTCCTTTTATCAAGTAGTATTTGTACATGAAGTTAGACATTCAAATTATTTTAGGAACCCAATTAAAACTTAAAAAATATGTTTAAGGTTGGGAAATTTCCATTGTAAATGACACTTGATGTTAAAGATTTTCAAAACTGCAATTACAAACATAGCAAAACATGGTATAAAATTTAACTTATATTTGTTGACTTACTTTGGAATGGAATTTCACATGTATTCCAGCTTTCATTTCATAATTTTCTGAGCTTATGTAAAATGCATTTTTTCTTAATTTTAATATATTTTTTTCTTAGATTTTAACCAAAATGGTATGGAAATGTCAAATTTTTCATTATAAACCAAAAGATTTAAGCCTTGAAACATTATTTTACTGGAATTTAAGTTGCTTCTATGCATGATTTCAGTAAACAGAAACATATTTAAGTGGTTTGAAATTTTGACCCTAAAAATCAAAAAGTTACACCCTTTACTGTGAAAATGACCATAATTATATAACCGATCACAGATTTGACAGCCCGAGTCCAACAAAAAGTGGACTCGAGCCCGGACTCGAGTCCAAGTCCAGACTCGAACGATACATCACTGTTGGGATTTGATGTATTTGGAGTGCGAAATGGTGCCCAAAAGGCATTTATTTATGCTCAATAGCAAAATCCTTTAGCAAAAAAATATTTTTAATCTGGGTAAAAATAGGAATAGAGCCTTTAAAAAGTATTTAGGGGAAAATGGGGAAATCTTAAAAATACGTAGGGCCGCTTGAAGCCCTGAAGATCCTGTACAAACATTTTCCAGCATTTTGGATACAATTATTAGTTAGATCTATGATGGTTCAGTGGAGTTCCAAAGTTCTCCACTGTCAGAAGGGGTGTGGAATTCAAATATAATAGCCTAATGCTGTGGCCATGCAGACTCCGTTTTACAATACAGATAATAACTACCGAACCCCGCCACACACACAGTTGTCATGGAAAAAACTCAACCAAACAATAATACAAAATTAACAAACAACAACAAAATGTACAAAACAACAACCAAGACAATAACTGGACACATGCAGCCAGGGGCAGGTGCGAGGGTTTTCGAATTTTTTCTCTTTCTCTTTCTTCCCCCTCTCTCTTTGTCTCTCATGTCCCTCATTTTTTCCCTCGCCTTTTCTTTCTCCTAATTTCCTTCCCTTCCCCCTCACCCCAGTGATGTATCGTTCGAGTCCGGACTCGGACACGAGTCCACTTTTTGTTGGACTCGGACTTGGCTCGGACTCGGACACGAAATGGCTCGGCTCGGACTCGGACACAAAAGGACTCGAAGCCGAGTCCGTTCCGAGTCCAGTCCATGTAAAATGTGATATGTCAAAATAGATGTCAAATTTGTTGACTTTACTTATTTGAACATTTTCCAAATTAATTGGGGGCTGTCAAATCTGTGATCTGTCATATATCCACAAAATTAGATTTATCTGTCAATAATAGCAGAATCATAATTATTATTGTTATCATTAATTTATTAATGAAATTATTGATAATTAATTAAATGTATAATTTAATTAAATATTTGGACTATAAAAAATATCTGAGAGTTCTTTCATGCAACTTTCCAATCCATTAAAATTTAAGAGAGAAACATGCACACTGGACCTACATCTCAGCTCCCACTCAGTAAATTGGTAGGTCTACTCATCCATGACAGCTAGGGCTATGGTGTCTGTAGTTTGCACACGTGTGCTCACTACTCTCAGCACATTTGTGTGGGACAATTTTGAAAAGATGTTTAGAATTAAAGGTGAATTTCTGTTAGTATGATTATTATGATGATGATGATGATGATGATAAAGATGATGACGATGATGATGCAGAAATGCCAACATTAACATCCAGAAAATAGGGAGGATTCAAACAAAAATTAGGGAGGTTTTCAAAATGACATGTAACTTCAAGGGCACAAAATTTGCCAGAAATATGGAGGTTGCCAAATGTGGGTGTCAAAATGGACAAAAATGGTTACAAAAATAGGGAGCCTCCCTCTAAAATGTATTTGAATACGTATTTGAATAGATTGCAATTCATTTACACGTATGCTTGGGGTATGCTTCACACAGCCTATAGTGACACATCTCTAGTCCTGAGTTTACATGTAGTGTGGCACACACACACAAATACCCCCCACATGACTGCTGTCTGATACAGGTGGTCTGATGTAGTTTTTACCTCCAGGAGTTACATACACCTGCTCATGGGTATGGTCTTGTGTATGTATTGTGTGTACCATGTGTATGGTTGGTTGGTTGACCTGGGTTGAGTCTTTGAAATGTCAACTGTGTGGGGTGGGTGGTGTTTGGTAGGGTGGGTGTGTATAAAGTCCGATGTATACTCCATTTCGCAACCGCGATTTCGCAGACCGCGAAGTAATTTGAGCTGAAATTTTACGACTTCCGCGAAGGAATTTTCTTCGCGGAGCAGGTTTCTTCGCTTCGCGGAGAGTTGGATTTAGTTCAACTTTTGGGGGTAGGCCAGCGAAGTTTCTATATGAAAGCACAGAGTGGGCAACAATTCTTCGCGATACTCGGCGATATTTTGATGAAGTATACATGAATGCCTCCCGGAATGCCTTCGCGCGAAGCTGCGAATTAATTTTTTCATCACAGCTTCTCGCGAAGTGGCGAAGTGGAGTATACATCGGACTTAAAGGAGTATTTCGTGATCCTAGCATCCTCTTTTTATGACATTTTTCAGTACATATCCACGAAAAAAGCTAATTTCCAAAATTTCAGTTGATTCCGATATTGCGTTTCCGAGTTATGCATGATTATGTGTATTACACTGCTCCATAGACAATGCGTTGTAATTTCGTTCTGGTGCACCAGAACGAAATTCAAATTTCGCGATATCTTTGCAAATTGAATTAATCTGCAAGAAATATTTTGTACATAAACATTATGTAGCCAGAGGTTTCCAGTGGTATAAAAATCTCAACTTTTTTGAGAAAAGTGGGGGGATGAGGCTGTGGATCACGAAATGCCCTTTTAAGGAGAGTGATGTGTGGTGTGGTGTAGTGAGTGACCTTTGACCAATGACCTTCTTTTTCTCATTTTATCATCAAAATGCCATAAAATTATGCGGAAACTTTGAAATTGTCTTTTTTTTCAGCAAATTTGTATTGTAAATTTTCAAATTAGAAACAAAATATAAAATTTTGCTCCATTTTTTGGAAATAATGACCCATTTTTTCAAAATGTTATACAAAATTTTATACAAAAATCCAATTACCCTTTTTCATTTTGTTATACCCAATAACCCTTTTTTATACAAATCCCTACTAAGCAATGCCAGTAGGCAGATACATGTCACATTCAAGTTGAATGACCCCCGCCCCCACCTCCGGGCATGGACTCTGACCGAGTCCGGACTCGAGCCCGACTCGAGTCCGGACTCGGGTTTATTAATTTTTGTTGGACTCGGACTTGGCTCGGACTCAGCACCCCCGGACTTGGACTCGAGTCCGGACTCGAATCTTGGCTAGGGCTTGGATACAAATGGACTCGGCTCGGCTCGGACTCGGACAAGCTGGACTCAGGTACAAGTCTGCCTCACCCCATACCGGGCTCCCGATAGCTACCCCTGCATGCAGCCATCCAATAGTATAGGCCTATTATAGGTGACACCTGAATGCAACTTATAATTACCTGTAGGCCTACTACATGTACTAGTATATGGTTGATTCCAGTGAAAACGAGACAAAAAATCTCATTTTAAAAATGTTTTCATTTCCGAAGCTTGGATGGATAGAAAAAGTCTGGATATCCGAACTCCTCTATAGGAGGTGTGCGCTTATTTTCTGGAATAGCCCATTCATAAAATGGTCAATGATAATAATGAGTTTTCTACTGATGCAAACAAAAATCTACATTTTGATGTGGGGAATAGGCTGTGGATTTGATTATCCTCACCAACATATGAACAGGTACTTGCACAGACATATACAAACATAAATCACCCCCACTACCCCACTACAGTAAAAATGATAATGTGCCCATGCTGTGTCATGGAAGATGATAGAGCCCAAGAATACTTTGGGGATAATGATAATTAGCCCATACATTATACATGTATGCATTGACAGGGGTGCATAGGCTGGTGGTTGGAGGGGTGTATGAGGCCAAGGGGTAGGAGGAGAAGTTTAGCAAGAATGTAATCATAGAGGGAAATTTAAGAAACAACTTTTTATGAATAAGCCTTTTTAAAATAACACATTTATATGATACATGGTGAACATGGAAGGATTTGACAGGTTTCGTCGGGTTTTTTTTGGTTGTTTTTTTGTTTGATTTTTTTTTGTTGTTGTTTATTTTAATCAAAACAGTTTGGAAGATATGGGGATGTGCACAGACACCAGTTTGAAACTAGGGGTCTCAATGAGATACTTGACACCAAAAGATGGAGTAATTAGCGTGAGATGGCCAAAAATGGGGTGTGAGTCATGGAAACATTTTATCAAAATGAGGGTCTTTCCGTCGGAGTGGGGACAATGAGGTCAAAATATAGAAGTTGATGAAGTTTGGATTTTTTTTTTCAAAAAGCCATGGAAAGTTTTAGGAGGAAATATTTGAAGAAAAATACTTTTTAGATTATCAGAAATTGGGGGGGTGTTTGGTGAGGCCACATAAATTGAAAATTTGTTTCACGTCCCAACATTTATTTATTTATTTGCTAAATGAAAACAAATAGGCTACTGCAGTTTCCATGTGATATTGACAGTGCTAGCAGTTTTCAGCATCTAACAGGAAAATGACGAGGCCCTTTTTTATATTTAAGATTATGAAGGGTTAGACTCTTTAGAGTTCTACAAAAATACTTGCAAGTGATTCATGGTGAAAATTTAACTTGTTTATCAACATTAGGCCTAACCTTAAAATTAAATATGTAAATTGAGGAAAAAAATATGGACTGATCCCAGAAATTGAGGAGTGGACGCGAAATGAATTGATTGAAGGGATCATTTCCCGGGGATCATTTGATGAGAGGCAGTTGAAAAATGGGGGTCAACAACAAGTTGAAAACTTGGCCCAGAAGAGCAAAAACATATTATTTACTCTTGACCTACACATAACTACGTAAGACATAATATGAAATTCATGAATACAAAAACAGTACATGTACTAATTCAAATCTAGTCTAATATCATTTTCTTCAGATTGTCTGTGCTATTTGATTTATCATCAATAGTAAAACTCCCAATATTAGATAAACACAGTGCAATTTTTGTGTAAGTTAGAACTGTATTAATTGCCAGTCAATGACTGGCAATATACTTTCAGATGTTCTTTTTCCCACTAGCTACTACTTTTTGTAGGGATTAGGCATACATGTTATATTTTCAAAAGTTATTTCTTTCATCACATGAAAAAGGAAATTTACTTTTCATTAATAATATACCCCAGTATTTGCACATGTATACCATGTATACCCTAGCTCTGAAAATGCTATTAGCCTTTGACCCCTAGCCAGGTTCACCACAGGGCCGGGTAATTCAAAATATGCCATATCTGATATACTATGTGGATCAAGATGCATGAAGTTGTGACATTCCATATTATACAGCTATGACAATGGTGACATTTAGGCCTATATAGAAGTTAATTTGTTCGCAGATGGATTGTACCATGGAAGAAAGACATTAAAAAAAGAAACGGTCAAAAGTGGCCCAGTTAACTTGTTTTCTGGATTTTAAGTTAATTGAGAATAGTGTTTGAGCCTGAACTAGTAAAGAAATCAAGGAAAGTTTTTCTGTTATCCAAGATGTTACTGATTCCACTATATATAACATTGTTGTCTTGATGTCTTTAATTTTTTCTAAAAAGCGAAATTGAAATTGTAGGCATTTTATGCATGGGGATTGCAGGGAGGTATAAGGATAATTTACTGGGTTGGCAATTTAATTTATTTTTGCACTCAAATTAGGGAAAATAATTTACTGGGTGGGGAGAAATAATTAATGGCATCCAGGTATTTGGATTTTTGGAAATGTAGACCTGGTTTTGTGTGAAAGTTGGCTTTGATGTAAAAAGGGGACTTTAACCCCCCCCCCCCCTGAAATGCATCTTAATAGATATTTAACATTAAAGTTATATAGATGGGAAGGGTAATGTTTTTATCCGGTATTACAGTGAACTAATGTTTTGCCTTTTTGTAACTTCTTTGTCACAGACAAACATCACTCACATGATAAATTTACTTATACCTATACCTGTTTTGGATGAATGGCATTTTCTAAAATGTATTATTTATCTCAATTATATTTATGTATATGAATATAAAATTGTTGAATGGTCATAAATAGCAATTAATAAATGGTCCTCATGATCGTGAGGGCAATGCGGAGTCTAATCATTGCTTTGGTGTTGTGTTTTTCCTGATGTCTCAAGACAATGATCTTTAGCCCATTTTGGGGACTTTTTATCCAAATTTACACATTATTACAAGCTATTCCTATAGCATGTGTAAATAATTTTCCAAATTGTTTTGTTGAATCTGTTTTTTCATACCATGTATAGACTATGTATACATTTCTTAAAATCTCTTTTGTTACTTTTGAAGAGATGGCGCCAGTGGTAATACTAATTCAAAAACTGCTCAATATAAGTGACCCTTCCTGCATTCTTATAAATACTGTAATTAAAACATTTGCAAAGAAATTTGAAGCTACCGGTTATAAGGGTGGTGCAATAATTATGTGTACCCCGGGGGGGTGAATTCTCAAAATGGTCTGCCAAAAATCGCTTGCCCCCCCTCTGGCCGTGCCAAAAAATCTTTGCCCCCCCTTTCGACGTGCCAAAAACCTTTGCCCCCCCCTTTGATGTGCCAAAAATCTTTGCCCCCCCTTACACATGCAAGATTTTGGGGAACCTGAATTTAAAACCTTAAAGTGTCTTATCATATAGTGCGAGCGCAGCGAGCAGGAAATTTTGCATATTTGAACGTGTTCCTAACGTTTTCCTACGACTTTTTAGGGCGTAATGATAGAAACGGTGCCCAAAATATCTGTGCCAAAATTGCTTGCCCCCCCTTTCGACCTGCCAAAATCGCTTGACCCCCTTTCGACCTGCCAAAAAATGCTTGCCCCCCCCCTTTTGGCCTGCCAAAATTTTTTTGCCCCCCCTATAATTCACCCCCCGGGGGTACACATAATTATTGCACCACCCCTAAGAAATTGAGGATGAAAGGCTTTTAATACTTATTCAATTGAATATGTTGGTCAGCAGGCAACAGTGTGAGACGAGAAATATTATTGCCCAATACGCACTGATAGGCCTAGGCCTATATCAGTTCAGGGGCACTGCTAATTCAAAGACGTCTCTGATATCAAATACTCTTGAAGCGTCATGTCACATAACAGTATCATATTTCAGAGACGTCTCATAAATCACATACTCCCTAGTTTCAAAACCCAGTCGCAAACAATATAAGTAATTTTGATGAACGTGCCAGCGCAGTGGGAATAATTTTGTGTATAGGCCTTATCAGGGTTGTAGCTAGCCCAAGTTGAGCATGTTGAGTGCCTGCTAATTTTACTATCCAATTCATGAATTGGATAGTAAAATTGGGATTTTTTTTTTTTTTTTACATTTGATTTTAGCCATTGCAATCTAAGTGTGTTCTGGGACCATTTGTCAGAATTTGCACAGATAGATATAATTTTTGCACAGGTAGATATTTGCTAAACATATAGGAAAGCTTATTGTAATACACTCAGCTTCGTTCCGACGTGCTGCATCGAGCGCCGAGCTGTCAACAAAGCTCGACGTATGTGATATCACAGACCCCCGTATGTGAAATCACTGACCCGTCTTTGAAATCAGAGACGTCCGGTTATTACGAGTGCCCCCGAACTGATATAGCATGACCAAAAACAATGACAGGAAAATCAGGAACAACAACAACACTTAGGAATTACTCATACTTTATGTATGTATACACTCGTTTTTTGGGCTCTAAACATATATTTTAGAAGCAAAGCCAGAAGCAGGGTATTTCAAAGTCAAATAATTATAACCACAATACCATGTTCTTTATAGATTTTGTACCAGAATTTTGTATTTACTTCATCAGATAATTTATTATAAATTTACTATTTACAGTGCATGTGTAAATAATGTGTATACTGTGTAGTATGGCTAACATGCTAAATACTAGCAAGTACACAACCAGTTCAAACTTCCCACTTTTAACTACAAAAGATCAAATAGGGCGAGCTAGGGGCCAGAGGTTAACATGGTAACATGATGATGGAATGTGTGTGTACACTGCTATAAGGTGCACTAGTTACAGTCTTTAATAGTCCATTTGATTGATAAAGGTTCTGTTTCAGATCCAATTAAAGTCATAATGTACGATCTTTTTTCAGAATTTACCTTTATTTTTTTCAAAACCGATTTTTTGGCATATTTGTAATACTTACACATAACTTAAATCTATGAGCAAACTGTCAAATTCGTCCTATTTGTAGTAAAACGGGACGATTTTCTGTTGGTCCGACATAAAGTCATAATTTTTTTAGATTATGACTTTATGTTGGCCACGATCGCAAACCGTAGTCTCGTACAAAACTAGCTTGGTTACGCTCCCTCCACATGTGGAGGAGCGTAACCAAACTGGCCGCGTAGGAGACTAACTCTGAGGCCCCACTCGCTGTCTTAATCCAAATAGTGCGAGATGTTTCGAGTGATAGAGGTGAAGTTTATGATGTTGTTTCTTGAATTCCCAATGTTTTTCGCGTCCAAATGTATTGGGAACTTTCATAATGATTGCATCATATTATCATTTTAGAAGAAAAAAAGAAAAATCTAAAAATTTAAAAAGATCGTACATTAAGGCTTTAAAATGATACTACTCACTCAGAAATATTTCAATTCCTATCAGGAATCTTGTTCAAGAGTCTTTAATAGTGTTTTAAAAGTCCATAAGCTATCCAATCATTGAATATTGTGTAAACAATGAGTTATAAAGGGGAAAGAAGAATAATTTTAAAAGGATAATGGGGAAGCAATATTTAATAAGAAGCTGTTTGTGATAGAGTGGGGCCTAATCAGTTGCAAATCTGAGTACGAGACCACATGAACCCTAGGCTTTTATTATTTGAGGCCTAGCTACACTGAAGTCTGAAGGGGGGGCACTCAACACAAATGACCATACGGGTATGCTCCCCGGAAAGACCCCTTTTGGGTTTCGCAGCTCCGAAAGACCCCCTATATTTGACCAAAATAAAGCTCCGAAAGACCCTTGATTTTGATAATTTCAGCTCTAAAAGACCCAAAAATTGCTCATTCCTCATATTTCTTGTTTTTTCAGGCGATTTTCAACCAAAAAGCCAAGAAAGACTCTTGATTTTGACTTTTCGCAGCTCCAAAAGACCCCATTTTACTTGTTCACAGCCCGGTTCGCAGCTCCGAAAGACCCCCTTTTTTTACCGGTACGCCGTCAGCTCCCAAAGACCCACCACCTCAAAATTCCGGGGAGCATACCCACCAAAAGTTTTGATGTGCCCCCCCCCCCCCTCCCCCGCCTCTGAAGTGAAGATCCTGTACTATTATGCCAAACCTTAGCCTCACCCCAACTCAAACTGAACCCCAAATGATTCTCTCAGAACTCAGCATTTGAAGAGCAGTAGAGCTGGGGTATGCTTCCGGGGGGGACTTCAATATGAATTGGATATAGGTGTAGGGCTGGCACTTTCACAGTAAGGGCATTCGGTGAGAGCAAAATATAAAACAATATGGAGTAACTGGGTGAGAGCCTGATTTTTGGCATTTGGTGAGAGCAAAATGTATAAAATATAGGGTCATTGGGTGAGCGACGAACCATTTGGATCTAAATTAGTTGGGCGTTGGGTGAGAATATGACCTCTTTTAAAATAGAGTCTTTGGGTGAGAGCCAGAAAAAGCCTCGAAAATCGATTTTCTAGTTCTAAATGGCTTTGTTATTTCAAAAGAAGTATATAACAAAAGCAGTGATAGATGACCATGAACACTCGTTGCTGATCAAATGGGAATATATCAGGGGCTGTGCAATAATTATGAGCCCTGGGGAGGGTAAAATTGGGGGGGCAAGAATTTTTGGGGAGCCGAAAGGGGGGGAAGGAATTTTGGTAAGCCGAGAGGGGGGCAAGCGATTTTTGGCACACATTCTTGGGGCGCCTTTTAAATAAAACGCTTTAAAAAGGAAAATCGTACAGAAACGCTTAAATATGCAAATTTTCTGCTCGCTGTGCTCGCAACATGTATATAGATTTAAAGTTTGCAAATTGGAATCCCCAAAATTTGGCATGTGCAAGGAGGGGCAAAGATTTGGCGGGCCGAGAGGGGGGGAGCGATTTTGGCGGGCCGAGAGGGGTGGCAAGCGATTTTTGGCGAGCAGTTTGGAAATTTTATCCCCCCGGCTCATAATTATTGCACAGCCCCTAAGGGTCTTTGGGTGACCATACCCCACCCCCAGGGGGTATGCTGGACCTGTTGCAGTTAATTTTATTTCCTGGCATTTATCATATTCCTCTGAAGCTATTAATTTGGCAAACATGTTTTGTCGAACTCACAGACTCGGCTCGGACTTGGACACAAAAGGATTTGAGACAGACTCTGAATAAAAATTCCCTTTAAAGGGAAAGCCAGCTTCAATGCAGAAGATGCCTTGTAATTAGTTTGGGTGGTGGCATTTTTAGGATCACTCTTTTTTATGATCCATCATGTTTCATGACAGTCCACCAAACCATCAATGATGAGAACATGCACATGTTTCATGACAGTCCACCAAACCATCAATGATGAGAACATGCACATGTTTCATGACAGTCCACCAAACCATCAATGATGAGAACATGCACATGTTTCATGACAGTCCACCAAACCATCAATGATGAGAACATGCACATGTTTCATGACAGTCCACCAAACCATCAATGATGAGAACATGCACACAGAAACAGCAAACCAAACAACTCCTATAACTTCCTGTCAATTAATTACTCCAAATTGTGTCTTTTTGTCTTTTCTGCCTTTTAGGCTACCCTTAGCTCATTATTAATATAAAGAAATGCAGTTTTTAGTTAATTGGCTAAAACTGCCATCCTACTTTGCCTTATACATGCACATTAATTTTATATTAATTCGCAATTTATACTTAATATAGCACATTATAAAATGTATAAAGACTGATATTGTTCAATTATAATAGGAATTGGCCTACATGTATATAAATTATACCCATATCAAAAATAGGCCCTGAAATTGCATCGAATTTTTCCCGTTGAAAAGACAAAACTGATGTTTAAGATATAAATTATTTCATAAATGACATTTTGAGTCATTTTTATCCATAAAACGATACAGATTATAGGATATTTTTACTTTGACTTTTACGTCCATAAAGGTTTTAATCATGTTATCAATACACTCACATCTCATGCTGTGCTGATCTCCAGGAGGTCTGCGAATGTAAATCTAAGAACGCCTGATAACAAGGATTCTATAATTTTCTTTCGTTGATATGCTGTGGAAACTATTATAGGCCTGGCATGAACTTTTAATGTCATATTTCCTTCAAACCATAACTTTTGAAATTCTCACTCGTTTTCATTCGTTCAAACGGCAAAACATACTTTCTTTTTCTTACAAATCCAATAACAGGTCTATTATATATTTTTACCATAAAAAGTTCCGCAAAGTAATTCAAACCAATGCTAGTACCCCGTAATCTCTTTAGCAAACAAAGACGATCTCCGAATTAGATCATAGCCAGCTAACGCTGGCGAAAAGCCAAGTCCAGTAAAAATTAAATATATGTCAAATGTGAAATAATTACCTCAAAATTATTTCAATTAAATTTAATCAAGAAATGTTCAACTTCACTGACTCATTTTCCTAATTAATTGGGGCTGTTCATATCCCACATCCATTCAGATTCATCAATCACTTAATGCAGAACATGTGGAATTCAGGAAGCTCATTCCAGGGAAATTTTGGGATTTGGAGGGAAATTAACTTCTCCATACAATACATTTTAATATTGTGGAAAAGTTTGCTGCATTTTTAGTGAAAGTTGGTTTTAGGCCATACCAGGAAATAAACATTTTTTAGCCCTAATGATTAGAAGTTTAATTGATAATAACAAAGATCCTTATTTTTAGGATCTTATAATAATTCTCTGCCTAAAATGCAAACTTTATGAACTCTTTAAATCATTAAACTCAGTGATGCTTAAGATTGCATGCTCAGCTCATCTCATTGATGGTGAATTATACATGGAAACATTAAAAACACATCCAGTACATGTACATTACATGAACAAGCGCACTCGGGTGGCAATAACTTCTCATCTCACATGACGAGTGCACAGAGTGCACAGAGTGCATTCAGAGATTGCAAAATTACGAGTGAAAATTAACTTAATATATTAAAAAATTAGAAATTGATAATATTCAAAAAAATGTTTTACATGTAATTAGCTGCAATTCTATATTCAGTTTTCATTGCCTTAGGAAGATTTTTTAACATGGGGGGGGCTGAAAATTGAAAACATTTTGGTGGGCCACTTTGGAGGGTGTTAGAGTGGGCCGGGAGAGTGGGTTCGCCCTGGGAGTCAGAAAATTTTGCAAAATATAGGTCACAAACAATTTATCACCATTTTTTTTAACTTTTCCTATGATTATGGGGGGGCTGAAAGGTATTCCAGCCCCACACCAAAATTATTGAGGAGGCTGAGGCCCCAAGCCCCCGGTTCCTAAGCCTATGGTTTTAAACACAGTTTCACCAAATTCAAGAAGGCCTAAAAATGTGTTTGTAGTAGGCCTACCTGTAGCTATAATTATATAAACTTAAAGTAATAATGTGTGATATCAGCCTATACAGTGTATAGAACAAAAAGTGGTTCAAGCATGCATCAGTTACGTAATATTCCTAATTATTTGGGATTATTCCCTTTCATTTGTATCATTATCATTTGTTCTTGTACAAATATTGGTGAATAAATATGTCTAAATGCATGCTTGAACCATATTTTGTACTTTGTTCTCAAAATTACACAAAATGACTTGGGTAATTAGCATAGCAGGCTGACAATAATGCTCTAGCAAAGATCAGTAATAGAAGGGTCAGTGCTCTGTGTGGTTAAATGTAGATCATGAAGCTGAAGTCTCTACTACTGTTCTGTGAGAGCATGGCCATGGTGAGAGGCACACGCCTACCCCCATTGGGAGTTTCATCATTTTTAGGTCAGCCATATGCCACAGCACAGACCCAGGAATCATGGCCACTACATGTAGCAACTAGCTTGTAATATGCCTATAGATAACATAATAATGAGATCGAATTGCCTTTTCAAGGAAAGATTTTATGTTGGAAATTTTCATGCCATACAAAAAATGGGAAAGAGAAAGGTCCCCTTCTAATATGTATTGTTCTAAATCGAAAAATCTGGATTTGTTCTGGCTATTTACAACTAAGCCTACATATTGTTTTGGCTAATTTCTACAATTCAATCCAAATTGTTCCAAACTATTCCGATATCTCTATCTTGTCCTGACTAATTCTGATAACTCCGGATTGTTCCAACTAATTCCTATAACTCCGTATTGTTCCGGATTGTTCTGATAACTCCGGATTATTCCGACTAATTCTGGATTATTCCGATTAATTCCGATAACTACAGATTGTTCCGACAAATTCCGATAACTCCGGATTGTTCCGACAAATTCTGATAACTCCAGATTGTTCCGACTAATTCTGGTAACTCCGGATTGTTCCGACTAATTCCAGTAACTCCGGATTGTTCCGACTAATTCCAGTAACTCCGGATTGTTCCGACTAATTTTGATAACTCCGGATTGTTCCAACTAACTGCGGATTGTTCCAAATAATATCGATAACTCGGAATAAGTACAAATAAATATTTGCAATTCCGATAACTCCAATATCGGACTCCGAAATCGGAATTAATACCCTGTCGTGGGGCCTATTGCTATTTATGACCATTCAACAATTTTATATTCATATACATAAATATAATTGAGATAAATAATACATTTTAGAAAATGCCATTCATCCAAAACAGGTATAGGTATAAGTAAATTTATCATGTGAGTGATGTTTGTCTGTGACAAAGAAGTTACAAAAAGGCAAAACATTAGTTCACTGTAATACCGGATAAAAACATTACCCTTCCCATCTATATAACTTTAATGTTAAATATCTATTAAGATGCATTTCAGGGGGGTTAAAGTCCCTTTTTACATCAAAGCCAACTTTCACACAAAACCAGGTCTACATTTCCAAAAATCCAAATACCTGGATGCCATTAATTATATTGCTGCCCACCCAGTAAATTATTTTCCCTAATTTGAGTGCAAAAATAAATTAAATTGCCAACCCAGTAAATTATCCTTATACCTCCCTGCAATCCCCATGCATAAAATGCCTACAATTTCAATTTCGCTTTTTAGAAAAAAATTAAAGACATCAAGACAACAATGTTATATATAGTGGAATCAGTAACATCTTGGATAACAGAAAAACTTTCCTTGATTTCTTTACTAGTTCAGGCTCAAACACTATTCTCAATTAACTTAAAATCCAGAAAACAAGTTAACTGGGCCACTTTTGACCGTTTCTTTTTTTTAATGTCTTTCTTCCATGGTACAATCCATCTGCGAACAAATTAACTTCTATATAGGCCTAAATGTCACCATTGTCATAGCTGTATAATATGGAATGTCACAACTTCATGCATCTTGATCCACATAGTATATCAGATATGGCATATTTTGAATTACCCGGCCCTGTGGTGAACCTGGCTAGGGGTCAAAGGCTAATAGCATTTTCAGAGCTAGGGTATACATGGTATACATGTGCAAATACTGGGGTATATTATTAATGAAAAGTAAATTTCCTTTTTCATGTGATGAAAGAAATAACTTTTGAAAATATAACATGTATGCCTAATCCCTACAAAAAGTAGTAGCTAGTGGGAAAAAAGAACATCTGAAAGTATATTGCCAGTCATTGACTGGCAATTAATACAGTTCTAACTTACACAAAAATTGCACTGTGTTTATCTAATATTGGGAGTTTTACTATTGATGATAAATCAAATAGCACAGACAATCTGAAGAAAATGATATTAGACTAGATTTGAATTAGTACATGTACTGTTTTTGTATTCATGAATTTCATATTATGTCTTACGTAGTTATGTGTAGGTCAAGAGTAAATAATATGTTTTTGCTCTTCTGGGCCAAGTTTTCAACTTGTTGTTGACCCCATTTTCAACTGCCTCTCATCAAATGATCCCCGGAAATGATCCCTTCAATCAATTCATTTCGCGTCCACTCCTCAATTTCTGGGATCAGTCCATATTTTTTTCCTCAATTTACATATTTAATTTTAAGGTTAGGCCTAATGTTGATAAACAAGTTAAATTTTCACCATGAATCACTTGCAAGTACTTTTGTAGAACTCTAAAAGAGTCTAACCCTTCATAATCTTAAATATAAAAAGGGCCTCGTCATTTTCCTGTTAGATACTGAAAACTGCTAGCACTGTCAATATCACATGGAAACTGCAGTAGCCTATTTGTTTTCATTTAGCAAATAAATAAATAAATGTTGGGACGTGAAACAAATTTTCAATTTATGTGGCCTCACCAAACACCCCCCCAATTTCTGATAATCTAAAAAGTATTTTTCTTCAAATATTTCCTCCTAAAACTTTCCATGGCTTTTTTGAAAAAAAAAAATCCAAACTTCATCAACTTCTATATTTTGACCTCATTGTCCCCACTCCGACGGAAAGACCCTCATTTTGATAAAATGTTTCCCATGACTCACACCCCATTTTTGGCCATCTCACGCTAATTACTCCATCTTTTGGTGTCAAGTATCTCATTGAGACCCCTAGTTTCAAACTGGTGTCTGTGCACATCCCCATATCTTCCAAACTGTTTTGATTAAAATAAACAACAACAAAAAAAATCAAAAAAAAAAACAACCAAAAAAAACCCGACGAAACCTGTCAAATCCTTCCATGTTCACCATGTATCATATAAATGTGTTATTTTAAAAAGGCTTATTCATAAAAAGTTGTTTCTTAAATTTCCTCTATGATTACATTCTTGCTAAACTTCTCCTCCTACCCCTTGGCCTCATACACCCCTCCAACCACCAGCCTATGCACCCCTGTCAATGCATACATGTATAATGTATGGGCTAATTATCATTATCCCCAAAGTATTCTTGGGCTCTATCATCTTCCATGACACAGCATGGGCACATTATCATTTTTACTGTAGTGGGGTAGTGGGGTGATTTATGTTTGTATATGTCTGTGCAAGTACCTGTTCATATGTTGGTGAGGATAATCAAATCCACAGCCTATTCCCCACATCAAAATGTAGATTTTTGTTTGCATCAGTAGAAAACTCATTATTATCATTGACCATTTTATGAATGGGCTATTCCAGAAAATAAGCGCACACCTCCTATAGAGGAGTTCGGATATCCAGACTTTTTCTATCCATCCAAGCTTCGGAAATGAAAACATTTTTAAAATGAGATTTTTTGTCTCGTTTTCACTGGAATCAACCATATACTAGTACATGTAGTAGGCCTACAGGTAATTATAAGTTGCATTCAGGTGTCACCTATAATAGGCCTATACTATTGGATGGCTGCATGCAGGGGTAGCTATCGGGAGCCCGGTATGGGGGTGAGGCAGACTTGTACCCGAGTCCAGCTTGTCCGAGTCCGAGCCGAGCCGAGTCCATTTGTATCCAAGTCCTAGCCAAAATTCGAGTCCGGACTCGAGTCCAAGTCCGGGGGTGCCGAGTCCGAGCCAAGTCCGAGTCCAACAAAAATAAAACCCGAGTCCGGACTCGAGTCGGGCTCGAGTCCGGACTCGGTCAGAGTCCATGCCCGGAGGTGGGGGGGGGTCATTCAACTTGAATGTGACATGTATCTGCCTACTGGCATTGCTTAGTAGGGATTTGTATAAAAAAGGGTTATTGGGTATAACAAAATGAAAAAGGGTAATTGGATTTTTGTATAAAATTTTGTATAACATTTTGAAAAATGGGTCATTATTTCCAAAAAATGGAGCAAAATTTTATATTTTGTTTCTAATTAAAAAATTTACAATACAAATTTGCTAAAAAAAAGACAATTTCAAAGTTTCCGCATAATTTTATGGCATTTTGATGATAAAATGAGAAAAAGAAGGTCATTTGTCAAAGGTCACTCACTACACCACACCACACATCACTCTCCTTAAAAGGGCATTTCGTGATCCACAGCCTCATCCCCCACTTTTCTCAAAAAAAGTTGAGATTTTTATACCACTGGAAACCTCTGGCTACATAATGTTTATGTACAAAATATTTCTTGCAGATTAATTCAATTTGCAAAGATATCGCGAAATTTGAATTTCGTTCTGGTGCACCAGAACGAAATTACAACGCATTGTCTATGGAGCAGTGTAATACACATAATCATGCATAACTCGGAAACGCAATATCGGAATCAACTGAAATTTTGGAAATTAGCTTTTTCGTGGATATGTACTGAAAATGTCATAAAAAGAGGATGCTAGGATCACGAAATACTCCTTTAAGTCCGATCTATACTCCACTTCGCCACTTCGCGAGAAGCTGTGATGAAAATTAATTCGCAGCTTCGCGCGAAGGCATTCATTCATGTATACTTCATCAAAATATCGCCGAGTATCGCGAAGAATTGTTGCCCACTCTGTGCTTTCATATAGAAACTTCGCTGGCCTACCCCCCAAAAGTTGAACCAAATCCAACTCTCCGCGAAGCGAAGAAACCTGCTCCGCGAAGAAAATTCCTTCGCGGAAGTCGTAAAATTTCAGCTCAAATTACTTCGCGGTCTGCGAAATCGCGGTTGCGAAATGGAGTATACATCGGACTTTATACACACCCACCCTACCAAACACCACCCACCCCACACAGTTGACATTTCAAAGACTCAACCCAGGTCAACCAACCAACCATACACATGGTACACACAATACATACACAAGACCATACCCATGAGCAGGTGTATGTAACTCCTGGAGGTAAAAACTACATCAGACCACCTGTATCAGACAGCAGTCATGTGGGGGTATTTGTGTGTGTGTGCCACACTACATGTAAACTCAGGACTAGAGATGTGTCACTATAGGCTGTGTGAAGCATACCCCAAGCATACGTGTAAATGAATTGCAATCTATTCAAATACGTATTCAAATACATTTTAGAGGGAGGCTCCCTATTTTTGTAACCATTTTTGTCCATTTTGACACCCACATTTGGCAACCTCCATATTTCTGGCAAATTTTGTGCCCTTGAAGTTACATGTCATTTTGAAAACCTCCCTAATTTTTGTTTGAATCCTCCCTATTTTCTGGATGTTAATGTTGGCATTTCTGCATCATCATCGTCATCATCTTTATCATCATCATCATCATCATCATAATAATCATACTAACAGAAATTCACCTTTAATTCTAAACATCTTTTCAAAATTGTCCCACACAAATGTGCTGAGAGTAGTGAGCACACGTGTGCAAACTACAGACACCATAGCCCTAGCTGTCATGGATGAGTAGACCTACCAATTTACTGAGTGGGAGCTGAGATGTAGGTCCAGTGTGCATGTTTCTCTCTTAAATTTTAATGGATTGGAAAGTTGCATGAAAGAACTCTCAGATATTTTTATAGTCCAAATATTTAATTAAATTATACATTTAATTAATTATCAATAATTTCATTAATAAATTAATGATAACAATAATAATTATGATTCTGCTATTATTGACAGATAAATCTAATTTTGTGGATATATGACAGATCACAGATTTGACAGCCCCCAATTAATTTGGAAAATGTTCAAATAAGTAAAGTCAACAAATTTGACATCTATTTTGACATATCACATTTTACATGGACTGGACTCGGAACGGACTCGGCTTCGAGTCCTTTTGTGTCCGAGTCCGAGCCGAGCCATTTCGTGTCCGAGTCCGAGCCAAGTCCGAGTCCAACAAAAAGTGGACTCGTGTCCGAGTCCGGACTCGAACGATACATCACTGGGGTGAGGGGGAAGGGAAGGAAATTAGGAGAAAGAAAAGGCGAGGGAAAAAATGAGGGACATGAGAGACAAAGAGAGAGGGGGGAAGAAAGAGAAAGAGAAAAAAATTCGAAAACCCTCGCACCTGCCCCTGGCTGCATGTGTCCAGTTATTGTCTTGGTTGTTGTTTTGTACATTTTGTTGTTGTTTGTTAATTTTGTATTATTGTTTGGTTGAGTTTTTTCCATGACAACTGTGTGTGTGGCGGGGTTGGGTAGTTATTATCTGTATTGTAAAACGGAGTCTGCATGGCCACAGCATTAGGCTATTATATTTGAATTCCACACCCCTTATGACAGTGGAGAACTTTGGAACTCCACTGAACCATCATAGATCTAACTAATAATTGTATCCAAAATGCTGGAAAATGTTTGTACAGGATCTTCAGGGCTTCAAGCGGCCCTACGTATTTTTAAGATTTCCCCATTTTCCCCTAAATACTTTTTAAAGGCTCTATTCCTATTTTTACCCAGATTAAAAATATTTTTTTGCTAAAGGATTTTGCTATTGAGCATAAATAAATGCCTTTTGGGCACCATTTCGCACTCCAAATACATCAAATCCCAACAGTGATGTATCGTTCGAGTCTGGACTTGGACTCGAGTCCGGGCTCGAGTCCACTTTTTGTTGGACTCGGGCTGTCAAATCTGTGATCGGTTATATAATTATGGTCATTTTCACAGTAAAGGGTGTAACTTTTGATTTTTAGGGTCAAAATTTCAAACCACTTAAATATGTTTCTGTTTACTGAAATCATGCATAGAAGCAACTTAAATTCCAGTAAAATAATGTTTCAAGGCTTAAATCTTTTGGTTTATAATGAAAAATTTGACATTTCCATACCATTTTGGTTAAAATCTAAGAAAACAATATATTAAAATTAAGAAAAAATGCATTTTACATAAGCTCAGAAAATTATGAAATGAAAGCTGGAATACATGTGAAATTCCATTCCAAAGTAAGTCAACAAATATAAGTTAAATTTTATACCATGTTTTGCTATGTTTGTAATTGCAGTTTTGAAAATCTTTAACATCAAGTGTCATTTACAATGGAAATTTCCCAACCTTAAACATATTTTTTAAGTTTTAATTGGGTTCCTAAAATAATTTGAATGTCTAACTTCATGTACAAATACTACTTGATAAAAGGAACCTCCCAGCCAAGTTTCATAGAAATTGGAGTTATTTTTTAGAATTGGCAATTCAAGCGATTTGTGTTTCGGAGGCTTCAGTTAACAACACAAGTGATCATAAAAGTTAAATATTTGGCTAACTACTACAAGTTGACATGAAAAAATAGGTAAAAAATATCACAATTACCAATTTTCATGTTTTGCTTTTAAGTATTGAATTTCAGTTGTGACAAAAAGTAAATTATCACAGCAAGTAATGATTTTTTGTTTCGGAGGCTTCATGTTAACAATGGTGAAACATTGCAGAAGTAGTTAAAAAAAAAAAGAACACTGTTGGGATCATCTAAGCTGTCATGTTCTTGTGTGTATTGAATCAATAATTCTATGCCGCAGATGTTGTAGATTTATCACACTTAAATTTTTGTCACCCATATTTGTTAAGTATGGTGTTAACTTGCATGTGAAGCTTCCGAAACAGGCTTTCTTGGGTATCAGTTTATTTTTCAAACATTAACCATAATATCAACACTTTTTTTAAATTTATGACATTCTGCACATATCAAGTAACAATTACAATGCAGATATCAGTATAAAACATACCAATTTAGATATGCAAAGATGATAATAAATCTTATTGTTGTTTCGGAGACTTCATTTGTTTCGGAGGCTTCAAGTGTTAACGGAAAGTTTGTATTGGGTCCCATTTTCAAACGGTGATGTATATCTCCACTGTTTAAAAACAAGTGAATTGAGGATCTACTTTGCTATATTTTGATAAATAGATTGGATGAGCTCTTTTATTTATATTTGCACAAACTAGCCGAACAGTTTGTTTCGGAGGCTTCAAAAGAGTTAACGGAAAATCGCCTCTATGAAGTCAAGATTTTATAAACAATTTAAAAGCTTGCAAATCGGCTAATTTTTGTTACCTATTTCAAGTTAAGTAATCAACTGTTATGAATCAAGAAGAAAGGAAGAAATAACAAAGAATTATGAACCAAAGCTATACCTACAAAGTTTGTTAACATTATTGTTAACGGAAAATGAAGCCTCCGAAACGACAAATATCAAAGTCCGGTTCTCAAAAATACAGAGCTGTTCACAATTAAAACTAATGTGGCAGTTTTTACTGAGCATATGATTACACTTTCAGCATAAGAAAAATTATCCATGAACTAACTGACGAAAACACATGGCTTTACAAAAATTTTACTATTTTTTTAGTAAATCAAAAAGGCCATATTTAATATGGACATTTTAGCCTGCCAAAACTGAACGCAGTAACTCCCAAAGATGATTATGCTACCCAAGGTAGCTGCTAATTAGATGACTTATGTGGCCAAAAATTGTGGAATTCTGTATTATGCTATGTGAAAGTGAAGACCTGAGCGCAAGAATACTGTACGTCCAAAAATAATATATCGATCAATATTATAGATATATATTGAAATGATATACAAAATGATTCTTCTTGCCTATACGTATACCCATGTTCCTGAGAAGTATCAGTATTATGGCTTTTTGGTTTCCAAATTATCTTATTTAAAAAGTTTAAACGATCATATCTCAAGATGCCAATATGGACTTACCGTCTTCTTGCACTCAGGTCTTCAAGTGTAGACATGAATTAAAGAAGTGCTGTTTGAATTTTCAAGCCAATCCTCTGCAAGTTATTTTAAGGGACTGTGCATGATTATGTGTACTATAGGGGGTGATTCTTAAATGGTCTGTTAAAAATTGCTTGCTCCTCCCTTTCATTATGCCAAAAAATCCTTACTGCCCTTTTTGACATGCTGAAAAATCTTTGCCACATCCCTTTTGACATGCCAAAAAATCTTTGCCCTTTCTTTACACATGTTAGAGTTTGGGGAACCCCAATTTAAAACCTGAAATTATCTTTAATCATGTGATGTGAGTGCATCAAAAAGAACATTTTGCATATTTGAACATTTCATAACATGTTTTTACATCTTTTTAAGGTTTAATATCGAAATAGTGCCAAATATCTGTGCCAAAAGTCGCTTGCCTCCCCCTTTAGCCTGCCAAATAATCCCCCCCCCCCCTTTGGCCTGCCAAACAATCTTTGCCCCCCCTCCTCCTTATTCAACATCCTAGGGGGATACATAATTATTGAATCACCCCTAAATGCAAGTGCACTGTGCACATATTTTGGGCATAAAATGTGAAAACTGCACGTCTGTGAAGAAATCGTACCATCCTGTCAATTAAAGGTGGGTAACCTGATTAATCTCATCCCCCACTTTACCTCATCAAAATGCTGATTTTGGTATCAGATATGAAAGCTCATATTTTCTCATAAACATATTGGAATTTGGCGTTTCAAATCGGTATATTTCAAAGATATCATCAAAAACTGCAGAATTAGGCAGACGTTTTTTGATGATTCGGAAATATACCGAGTTGGAACTTCTAACTTCAATATGTTTATGAGAAAAATAGGGCCTTTCACTTGAAATCAATATATTACATGATCATGATGATTATCATTAATAAAAACACTGTAGACTACCAATATCACGCTGTATAAATGTCGGTAATTCCATTAGGAAATAGTCACATTTACAAAAAACATTTACATGTTCTTTTTGCATGAGTGCTTGAAACCTAGGCGAAATGTCAACCGTGCTAGCATGGTCAACCATGGTCAACCATGGTCAAAACATGGTTGACCATGGTTAACTATGGTCAGCGATGATCAGCCATGGTGGCTTGACCATGGTCAACCATGGTTGCCATGGTCACCATGGTATACCATGGTCGACCATGCTTTAGCATGGCCGAGCATGGTCAGCCATGGTCTTCACCTTACTTGACCATGGTTGACCATGGTCACTTTTAAGTATACCATGGTCAACCGTGCTTTATCATGGGTGAGCATGGTCAGCCATGTTCATCACCTCACTTGACCATGGTTGACCATGGTCACTTCAAGTATACCATGGTCAATCATGCTTTAGCATGGGTGAGCATGGTCAGCCATGGTCATCACCTCACCTGACCATGGTCACTTCAAGTATACCATGGTCAACCACGCTTTAGCATGTGTGAGCATGGTCAGCCATGGTCATCACCTCACCTGACCATGGTTGACCATGGTTACTTCAAGTATACCATGGTCAACCATGCTTTAGCATGGCTGAGCATGGTCAGCCATGGTCATCACCTCACCTGACCATGGGAGACAGGCTTAATTGCCTACAGGCTGGATACAGTAGGAGATCAAAATGGCAGCCTGCATGAGCAAAACGGATGGCACACATGTGCTGAGATTGTTTCCGTTCTTACATCTAACATTTGCAGAATAAATGCAAGAGTTTCAATTGAAAGACTTATCAGTTATTGAGGAACCCACTGGAGGTGAAGTTGGTATGGAAACATCCCAAACAACTGTTAAGCTTAAGCAGTGAGTAAAAGCTGTAGACTTCAAGCAAGTTAAAGCTAGCTGTGGTATTTCTGTCATGACATGACTTTTGAGTATAAGCCCTTTCGCAAATTCGGAAAGTTGCACATGCGCATGCTCAGACATCGTCACACATTCTTCAACAAGAGATAAACACGAGGAGGCTGCAGTGCATTTGCAATGGTGGCGAACTTTGCACTTCCTTCAAAAACATATTTTTGTAAAACATATTTTATTCTTTCCTAAATATGTTAATATTTCCTGTGAAATACAAATATTGTGAAGGAATGAAGACCAAACTGTCAGCGAAATTCCAGGACAAAACATTTTTATGCAAACGGCAAAGTTCACCCCATTGAAAATGTACAATAGCCTCATCGTGTTTATCTCCAATTTTATCGGCAAATATTACCCATGATGCACCATGATCTGAATTTGCGAAAGGGCTTATTGTGCACAAAAACGCGAGCTGCATGCATGCATTATCTGTTCGACAAGCTACAGCTGACTCTTCATGGAAACACCAGATAGAGATCAAGACATGATAACATGGATAATAATGACTCTAGAACATCTCATGCCACAAATTGATGGCTCTGTCAATGATACATATTAATATTATTATTCTATGCTAATCATGATATGATTGTGTATGTGTAGTATAACTAGTGAAGCAGGCCGGTTTACAGTTAACATGGTTAAAGCCCCACCTGATGATGTAATTAACCCCAAAATAAATGTTACGGTACTAGTGTTTTATGGTTTTGAAATCAAGTAAACCACGCAGACGCGCCGGACGCGAGTTGTTAAACGGTGATGAACAACGGTGAAACATGATTGAATCCCTTTCAACAACGACAAGAAGCTAAAGATCGTATAATTCACGATTATTTTACGAGGAATGTCAGCCAATCATTGTCACTAAGCCTTACAAAAACTTCGATGATTTCTCTGTTAATATCAGCAATAACGCTATAGAATAAAACGGCAAAGTTTAGCCGCTACCTAAAAGACACTGAATTCAACTTCTAAGCTTGCATACGCACAAAGGTTCCAGGCATGACGAATTTTACGCGCTCTCGCGTAACGCGTAGTCTCGCTCGCGTTCACGCTATACACTGAGTAAAAGTGTGGATTCATCACGGATTATTTACAACGGTTGGCTCCTGTACAAAGGTATAGGAGGAGTTGTTGGCACCATTGTCATCCATGGTTAAAAATCTGAAAGCTTCAAAATCTGTTAAACATTTCCGCAATCAATTCAAAACAAAACTGATCTCTATATGTGACCGTCCACGGCGAATGAGCCGTAAATTCCTCCCCGGTCAATTTTGTTTTATTTCGTGTTTAAAAATAAACATCATAAACTTAAAATGGTATATCATTTGACTTCAAACGATATCCAGAAGCGGAGTTATGGTTAGTTAAACTTTGCTCCTTCAACAAAATTATAGCTTTTTTGGTTTCTATGTGTGTCTCTTTTTCCACATTGCTGGCAATAAATATCAAACAGTCATAATTGGCGGTCATTTCAAATAATCCCCAAGTCAACGAGGTTATGCATACCTATACAAATAACCCACCACTTGAAAAGGATTTAGCAAAAGCAAACAAAGACCAGAGCTATTAAAAGTTCTATAGCCATCTAAGGTACAAGCTTATTATCCACTTCAATAATAGGATTATTGATTGGTGTTGTGACTATCCAAACAAGACAGATGTCGCGCCAGCTTACGTGACCGATGAATACGACCTTCGTACACATTTTACACCATAACTCAGAATACAATTTAGGGAATTTACGGCTCGTTTGTGCTGCCGGGTCACATATATAATTAATCTTTTCCGTGAGCACCCCCCCATTCCCTGTCTTTTGGTTATGTTATGTGATGTTGATTTATTTTGTTAATTTCATTTGATTCAGGGAAAGGCTAACTTTCAGACCTTTTTGGTCTTCCAGCCTTTTCCTCCATATGTACCGTGTTTATATATTATTTTTTATGTAATGTCTTTGATTTTTATGGAAATAAAATATGAATGAATGAATGAATGAATGGTTGACCATGGGCAATTTGACCATGGTTGACCATGTTTTTGAAAAATGGCACCACTGCCAACCATGGTTAAACATGAACAGTTTTGACCATGGTTGACCATGGTCAAAAGTTAACCATGCTTGACCATGGTCAAATATGGACAATTTGACCATGGTCAACCATGGTTAAACATGATCATATTGACTATGGTTGACCGTGTTTTTGAAAAATGGCACCACTGCCAACCATGGTAGACCATGGTCAAACATGCAAAGTTTTGACCATGGTTGACCATGGTCACTTTGGATAGACCATGGTCATTTTGGATAGACCATGGTCAAAAGGTTGACCATGGTCTCTGGCCGTGGTGCCATTTTTCAAAAACATGGTTGACCATAGTTGACCATGGTCAAAACATGGTTGACCATGGTTGACCACGGTTGTTGAACCATGGTTGACCATGGTTAACCATGGTCAAACATGCAAATTTTTGACCATGGTTGACCATGGTCACTTTAGATAGACCATGGTTGACCATGGTCTCTGGCCGTGGTGCCATTTTTCAAAAACATGGTTGACCATGGTCAAAAACATGGTTGACCATGGTCAAAAACATGGTTGACCATGGTCAAAAACATGGTTGACCATGGTCAAAACCCTGGTTGTTGAACTATGGTTGACAATGGTTCAACCATGGTCAAACATGCTAAGTTTTAACCATGGTTGACCATGGTCACTTTAGATAGACCATGGTCAAAAGGTTAACCATGGTTGACCATGGTCTCTGGCCGTGGTGCCATTTTTCAAAGCATGGTTGACCATGGTTTGACCATGGTCAAAACCCATGGTTGAACCATGGTTGACCATGGTTAACCATAGTTCAACCATGCTTTTTTCGCATAGGAAGGGATGACATTTTATGTTACACATAAGTTTTAAAGAATTTGATTTTCCAAATATATCAGGTCACCTTCCTTTAATTGTCAGGTCAATCAGGAGATATTGGTCAAATCAATACTTTGATGTAAACACATCATAGCAAACATGACAAAAGTAGCCCTAAACTTTATTGTGGAAGACCTAATATTTCTAGCAAAATGACGCGTTTGAATAACACCCCCCCCCCCCCATTTTTCTCGCCAATTCACCTGTGAAAAGTTTTTGTTTTTGTTTTTTTTTTATTCCCTGTGCTTGGACTAATGGAGGGAGAAAAGACATACATAATGAGCCATCAGTCCCCAACGATCATGAACAATAATTACATAATCAAAAATTCTTTTTGAGCAACAGGTACAAAGAGAGTAAGACGAGGCAAAGACTATGGACGAAGACAACGAACACTCACACTCATACAAAACATACAAAAGGACAGAAGACAAACAAGAAAAAACGATTCATATTCTACTCACACACTTAAAAAATCTAGCCATGATATATACATAATATACATAATATAATATAAAAGTTACTTGAAGAAAAAAAAACACAATCAAATTTTATCGATGTCGAAAGAAAACTAGATTGCCATTTTTCTCAGCAATTTTGTACTCAATGTTGAATTTAAGCTTAACAAAATTGCGGAAATTCTGAAGAGAAGGAGCCACCTGTTGAAATTTGCATCTATGAATATAAAATTTAAGAAAGAGAAATAAAAAGTTAATGCAAGTACTATGAGGAGAAACGTCCTTAGTAACTCCAAATAATCTCTCAAATGTGGAAAAGGTTTGATTCTCGTTAGTGATATCATTGATGAAAACCAAGAGATTATCCCAAAGAGGAGTGATAATAGTACATTCACAAAATAAATGCACAAGGGTTTCGGTGGACCTGTCACAAAAGAAGCAATTGGGAGATGTAATTCTGCCTATCTTATGCAGGAATTCATTTGTACAAATAGCCCTATGGAATATTTTGAAGTAAAAGATTTGATTTTAGTATCCATAGAACATTTGAAATTGTTGGCATGAATATCGGAACAATTAATGTCGTCCTCAGCTACATCACAGGAATCTGTCCCAAAGTTTTCAGCATGATCAGCTTTACTACAAGATTTTAGAACAGAGTAGCAATGACTAGTTGCCTTGTCAGCTTTGATCAGGCCCTCAACAATTTCATCAAATATATTCACGTCAACATTAGGAGGATTGTAGAACCAGTCAAGATGGATACCATTCATAAGGGAATTATACTTTCTCCTATGTTTGATGGGAATATTAAACTCGATCACAAGATCCTCAAATGTCTTAACAAAATTATAGCCCCGATCCAGATCGGCAACCGTATAAATACCCTCCTCAATCCATTCAGGATAACAAAAGAAGCTCCTGCGTTTTAGACGAATATCTTTATTCCACCACAGCAGATCCTGTAAGTGATAATCACCAAGGCCCATATTGTGCTTAATTTTATCCCTGTAAATATACCAAGTCCTGATGGTTTCAGAGAGCTGGCAGTTTTTCAAAGAGGAAAGAACGGCCTTAGGGGTATTTGCTCTCCACAAGAGAGATGTATTTTCATGGAATGAGAATGCTTAGTTCAATACATTTCCAAGCAGAGACATAACCAGGATCAAGCAATAGTTTTGCCCAAAAAGTTTTTGAGCTTGTGAAAAAGCTTCAATGTCTACCATTCTCAAACCAGCTTCCTCATAGTCATTATAAAACAAGTTACGCTTGACACGATCATTCCCTCCTTTCCAGATAAATTAAAAAAATAAAGTGTTGACTTTCTTAAAGAAAAGCTTGGGAATGGAAATACATAAAACAGAAAATAAGAAGTAGTTGGGGAAGCAAGAGTGTTTTAATAACAGTTACTTTTACCAATCAAAGACAAATTTCTCATTCTCCAGCAATTCAAAATCAGTTCGAGTTGGTGAAGCTTGGGAACAAAGTTGAGCTCATAAAGTGCATTTGTATTCAGAGAAAAGTTAATACCAAGACTTTCAAAAGTGTTTGACTTCCAAAGCAAACCATTGTCCTTAAAGGGTCTAAAATCACTGCCTTTAAGAGTACCAACATGAATAGCCTCTGATTTAGTCAAATTAATTTTGCATCCCGAGATGGTAGCGAAGCTTTAAACAGGGTCTCAAAGGAAAGCAGGTCACCCTGAAGAAAACAAGTGGTATCATCAGCCACCATACTTCACCTGTGAAAAGTTGATGAGTGCATGAAAACCTGTATGGTATTTTGAGGGCAGTGAATGTGACACACGACCAACACAACACCAGCACGCGACTGGGCTATATAAATACTATCAATATTTCCCAATGGGACATTTACTCTAGGTCAAGACACTGGCTGGATATTAGTGCAGAGTAGGTTAGATATGAAAATGGAAAGTTAGAACAAATGACTATACACCTGATTCGTGAACTGTGTCTTTTGAAAGACTCTTCCTGTTTATCCTTCATCTCTATTTGATTTTCAGTGTATATGCAAGTACATGATGTATATGTATCACAGACGTTATACATTTATAAAAACTTAACGTTTTCTATTGGTCAACATAGGCGTAGATCCCGGGTGGGGATAACCCCCCCATATTTTGCCAGGGAGCTTACTTATTTGTGTCTTCTATACTATTCATCATATACCCCTGCATAACGAAATTCAACAATATTCAATATCCAAAGCAATATCCTCACTACAATAGGTCCCAAAACAGAAATCCCCACCCCACATAATCGCAAATTGACACGAAAGCTTCATTCCCATTTATTTCATCCAAAACGGTCCTGTCATACACCTTCCCCAATCAAACACATTTCTCTTGCATTTGATCATTTCCTACTCTTCCCTAGAAAAATCATTATAATACCAAATCTACACACCATGGAATTCACCATATCACGTCCAAGCACTATTCATCATATACCCCTGCATAACGAAATTCAACAATATTCAATATCCAAAGCAATATCCTCACTACAATAGGTCCCAAAACAGAAATCCCCAACCCCACATAATCGCAAATTGACAAGAAAGCTTAATTCCCATTTATTTCATCCAAAACGGTCCTGTCATACACCTTCCCCAATCAAACACATTTCTCTTGCATTTGATAACCCTTCCTAGAAATATCATTATAATACCAAATCTACACACCATGGAATTCACCATATCACGTCCAAGCTCACATTGGGCGCCCCATTCCTTTTTTAAAGGAATTTTTATTATATTCCACAACTGACTATTTGCTCATTGACTGGAAAAGTAATTGTAGATTTGAAAATAGCTATGAAGTTAAGAAATGTAAATCACTGTAAACATTGACTATATAGACAACATGCTCCTACTTTTAAATTGATAAATATGATATTTACAAAAGCTATACAAAAATACTTGACACCGAGTTGAAATTTAAAAAGGACATTTCAATTAAAATTTATGCAATTTTGGATTCACTATGCATGTATTTGACACCAAGGAATACCAATAAGACAGCGTTCAAACTTTGACTTTCATTTGGCGGACATATGTGTGAAAAAAATTATTTAGGGGTAAAAACAATAAAAAATTCTTGATTGTTTATATGTTTCCAGGATAAAATATCATCTAGTTTCAGATTTTGGCACTTAAAATTCCCTATTTTTTTTATTTGCCAAAATTGCCGTTTTGGGGTGACAAAAATTTTGACTTGCTAATTTCCTGTGAGTGTATGAACATGAACACTATCAAATAGTGCCTAATTTTCTATGCTAATTGGGCAACAACGGTACAATTTTGATATTAAAAGCATTGAAAGGGATCCATATTTCTATATTTTCGTAGCAGGAGTAGAAACTCAAAGGTTACGGTAGACTTCTCTGTAGTCCACTTGCCCATTTTGCATACCGGTACTCTGGCTATTACATTTAAGCATAAAACGCTGATTTGTATTAATTTGTTTGTGTGCAATTGATAGATTTTAACATATCTGATATTTTCAGTCCCCGTACTCCCTCTGTTTGCTAGCTTCCCAAGTGGGATTTTTTTTTTTTTTTTTCGCGATCAATTTAAATTGGTAGATTCCAAGATCAGAATTGTTCAATATTAAGTGAGCAATTATAATTATGCAAGATTATGTTGCATTCAATATAACTTTTATTGTCACTAACCATCTAATTATATTATAAACTCTTTATGACCATTTTACTATTGAACAATTTAATTTTAATAAACATCAGTATAATTTTTAGTTCAACGGAATGCGTTCATCATGTTTAATAATAACATTTTTTTAAACATCAAAATGCGACTATGGCATAGTCTAAGGTTCGGGTGACAATTGATTTGGAAAAAAGTATAATATTCACCTCATTTTCGATTTGAAAAGGCCATATCTCCACAATGGTATAAGCTATAGGGATGTTTTAAGTATCATTTTGCTCAGTATTTCAATAGCTAAATGGTGATGTAACAAATAAGTAAGCTAGATTTACAGAAAAGAAAATAACTTGCAGTATTCGCCACTTGCACGGTTCCGCCATTATGCACTATATGCGGGAGAGCCTCGAACTGGCAGCATACATGAAAGGAAGAATTACGTAACCTTACACAGAATGTTATATGACTGGTTCAATTCCCATTCATGTATGCTGCCAGTTCGAGGCTCTCCCGCACATAGTGCATAATGGCGGAACCGTGCAAGTGGCGAATGCTACCCCCACCCTAAGAATTGTGAGGGCATGAAAAATTAATGGATTTTGTTAAAAATAAGTCCTTCAAAACTGGGAGGTATAAGGCTAAACAAAGAATATGTTGCTCTTACCAATATCTTTCTCTAGAGCAACATGTTTTTGTTTAGTCCTAAGTATCTCCATTTTGAAGGACTTATTTTTTTAACAGCAAATTTTGGCTCAAATTTGAGGATTTGGGGCAGAAATGTGCCTGTACAGTGCTATTTGGAAAAGTTTCAAGTTGATAATTATGCATTTGTTATGTTAGATTCAGTTTCTACACAAAATTTCACCCTAAAAAATGTTCCTTTAAGTAGGATATCTTTCACTGAAGTTTCCACCACTCTGTCTGATCTGCCAAACTTAAGTCAAAGCTTGAACGCTGTCATAAGTTGTCAGAGAGATTGGAGAATAAAATAAGGATATGATGTCACAGAAGTCAAAATGTGACACGATCTGGTCCATAGGGGCCAAAGGCGGCAAATTTGAAACTGAGATAAAGGTAAAAATATGGAGTAAAGAACAATAACATGCATAAGAAAATAAACATCAAAAATCGTCATAACTTTAGAACCGAATATGCTAGACCTTTGGTGTTTTCAGTAAATGATAGAGTACTGTATGTACGAGGGTCATTCAAAAGTTCTACCTGTTGGGTCATAACTTTTGTTTTGTTAAAGGTAGATACTTGAACATTTAGCATACATATAGTTCGTAATGTCACCCACAGGTAGTGAAAAAAATACGTCAAAATCATTTTCAGATTTTTGTAGGTGACCTGAAAAACACAGTAAGATATGGTTCACCGGAAATGGTCAAAATATGTACAATATTTATAAAGGCGTCTTAAGTACAGTGTGTTGAAGATCCCATTATTATTTCATTTGGTCATGATATACTGTAAAAACTGTATAAAACACAAGAATAATCATACAATTATATGTACTAGTTAAAAGGTTGCCACAAACTGAAAATGATGGACATTAATATGCACAAAACTAATAGAACTAGTGGCAAATGGTGGTCATAGACCACAAACCTAGCTGGGACCTGTTGGTGTTGTGGAGGTATCTGACCCCTGCAAAATGGTCCAAAAATGTTCCCCTGGTCATGAGGTTTGTTGTCACCGAGTTTGAGCCCCGTACCCTTACAGATGTCCAGAAAATTAATTTCTAAGATTTGACCTCGGCATGACCTTTGCCCTGACCCCTGCAAAATGTTCTCCTGGTCATGAGATTTGTTGTCACTGAGTTTGAGCCCCATACCCCTTACAGATATCAAGAAAATAAAATTATAAGATTTTACCCCAGATAACCTTTGACCTGACCCCTGCAAAGTGTTCCATAATGTTCCCCTGATCATTAAGTTTGTTGTCACAAAGTTTGAGCCCAGTACCCCTTACAGATGTCTAGGAAATGCATTTTCTAAAATTTGACCTCTGCATGACCTTTGACCTGACCCCTGCAAAATGTTCCCCTGGTCATGAGATTTGTTGTCACCGATTTTGAGCCCCATATATAATAAATCATGCTGTAAAATGGTGGCATTGTGTCGCTTTCCTCGGAATAAAATACCACAATAGATCACAAAGGAATTAAATTTACTTTTTGACTGAAAATGTGTTATAGTAGCTTTAACTTTTGTATTTTATCTAATAGCGCAGTTAGAAAACTCACACTGTAGAGATGGACACTATGCTGAAGCTGATTATCATCACCTGAGATGTTACAAGATATCCCTCCACAAATTGGAATTCTGGGTAATTTCTGTCCATCAAAATTGTACCTTTTCAGTCACAGATGATGTTTTGGACTGTAAGGTGTATATTCATTCAAAATTTATATTGTTACTAATATGATTTGTTTGTATAAGAGGGAAGTTCGTACATTGGCTGCACGCATGTTTTCAAGTTCAATATCCAAAGATGCATCACCGTTTCCGTGTACCATATCTTACTGTGTTTTTCAGGTCACTTACAAAAATCTGAAAATGATCTTGACATAATTTTTTCACCACCTGCAGAAGATATTACGTAGATATGTTTGCAAATTTTTAAGTAGCTACTTTTTAACAAAACAAAAGTTATGACCCAACGGGTAGAACTTATTGAATGACCCTCGTATTATGTAATAATTACAGTAAATCAATTTTCAAAAATGCCTCCTTTGGCCCTCATGGACCAGATCTGAAAATGGTCTTGACATAATTTTTTCACCACCTGTAGAAGACATTACGTACTATATGTTTGCAAATTTTTAAGTAGCTACTTTTTAACAAAACAAAAGTTATGACCCAACGGGTAGAACTTATTGAATGACCCTCGTATTATGTAATAATTACAGTAAATCAATTTTCAAAAATGCCTCCTTTGGCCCCCATGGACCAGATCTGAAAATGGTCTTGACATAATTTTTTCACCACCTGTAGAAGACATTACGTACTATATGTTTGCAAATTTTTAAGTAGCTACTTTTAACAAAACAAAGGTTATGACCCAACGGGTAGAACTTTGAATGACCCTCGTATTATGTAATAATTACAGTAAATCAATTTTCAAAATGCCTCCTTTGGCCCTCATGGACCAGATCGTGTCACAAATTACATGTATTTCACAGAAGTCAAAATGACTTCCCAGAATTGCATTTCTGTATCTGCGGTAGATAGCAAATACTTTCCATGTTGTTTCCGAATGTGCTACCAGGTAGAACAACACCCTGCCCCATGTATGTATTTGTGAGTATAAAATATACAATGGTGTCAGATAGGGCCTACCCATCTCAGGGTGAGACTTTCATCCTGTACCTATATGTCAATCGATCAATCAATGGAGAGTGCTATCTTGGGTAGATAGCAAGTTCACTTCACTTGTAGGCCTATTATATAGGAGTCTACAAATGTCACCAAAACTTGCAGGTTCACTACCTTCCTTTTTTATCATTACAAGCACTTGACCTTAGAGTAGTCTATACTAGGCCCAGTGGTAATGGAGATGTAGCCGTGTAGCAATATACTAAAATTTCACAGTACAAATACATTAAAAACAATATTGAACACAATTCAATAAACAGACACACTATGGAGGAAAATGCTGGAAGGTGTATGGCAGCTCTTCCTTAGATATTATAAGTTACCAAACAATGAAACTTGAAACCTAAATAAAAATGCAAGACAACAACCAATTTGAGACAATGATGATGCTCAATGAGGACAAATTAACTGTGTTTTATATTCATTAACCGTAACATGAGACAATGGTGCTCATATTATCAGGACAAATTAATACATATACAAGTGAATACAAATTTAAAAGTGAGAGTAGATCTACTCTCACTGCCCAGATGCATGTGAACTCCTCTCCTCTCAGTACTGATCATAATCAAAACAAATAGTTTGGGTTTGGGTGGTGAGTAACATATGGATCCACATGGATAAATCTTCACATGGATCCACTATCCATATAGCAAGTGCCCTAAATTTTAGGGCCCAGGGCCCAGAAAAAGTTAAATCTAGCCATGTCTACACAAAATGTACATATGCTACACTCTGTGTAGATTGTGACAGTCTCCACACTCCAGTGCACACTTTATGCCATGCACCCATACATTTATACATGTCGCATTCACACTCTGATACAGAAAAAACCCAACAAACTGGAAAAACATTTCAAGAATTTTCCTTTGTGGTGAATTTCAAGTTATCATGTTTAATATCATTATTATAGCTTTTATTCATCATTTTAATATTCCCCATCCCAAAAATACACTCTCCTGCATGCACAAGTGCACACATGAAGAACTACATGTCAATGTTTGTGTGAGTAGCTCTCCGCCACATGCTTATGCATCGGAGTCAAATGAATAGAGTTCCTTTACCGCCATGTTTACAGATATTTATGATTTACAGAAGCTAATAGGTAAAGTATTAATAAAACTTGGATATAATTGTCCAGATGTGCATGAATGATATTATTAATCATATTAAGCTAACAGACAATAAGGGATGTGTGGATGTGCATGAAATGAACATGATGAAAGGCTCTTTATTTGGAAAATTGACAAAACAATTAAATTGGATGAAATTGCTAAATGTATGTTGAAATTATTATTTGCGCAGTCTGTGTGTCAATACACATGCAGACATAGTTTTTTTCACATGATGATTTTCACATCCCAATATATGGCTCGATTCACTAAGACCACAACAAATCTCTTTTTGTACTTGATTAATTCCACCACAGATCCTGGAAAAGGATCAGATTCCACAAAATTAAACCAGTTCTACATTTTTTTGTAAATGAGAGTACTTAGCAAATAAAAATGTCTCAGCAACTCATGGTTCACAAAACAACTTAAAAGTTATGTTGCATATGATTATGACATAATACATTTCTCTTATAAATGTTTGTTGGTGCGGAATGTAGTTTTATTCATTTATGACATCAAGAGTGTATTAATAGCAATTAACAACAAATTAATGTTTACACCAATAGCAATAGCTTTGTTTATATACCCATACCCATAATGGGACCCATACAAGTCCCAATTTCCGTACCTGATGTACCCATGGCCCGTATCCTTACCCATACTGGGACCCGTAGGCCTACCCGCACCCGTACTTGAGTCTCAATTTACGTACCCATACCCGTGGCTCCGTACCCATACTCGCACCCTATTTTGGGTTCGGACCCGTACCCGTGGCTAGGGAGCCGTACCCATGGCCTGGGACCCGTACCTGTACTGGGACCTGTACCCATGGTCCGTGCCCGTGCCCGTACCCGTACTCATTGCTTGGGACCCATACCCGTTTTCAGGGTCTCAATACTACAAGTCTAAGTCTGTGACATACTTTCCCATGACCAATGATACTGAGTCAGTCATCTTGTGTCATCTTTTTTCTTAGTAAACACTATCCACTTGAGGTATATGCATGTCTATAATGATGCATGCAGTCATGTCTACAGTAGAATTCACCACGACCTTTGCAGGACTTAAACCCCATTAAAAGCTATTAAACCAAGATAACACAGATTGAAAACAGCTCAACTGATTAAATCAGATCTTCTCTGGTTGTACACATGTTTCTGTTTTACCTGTGCGGTATCGCATTGAGCTAGTATTATAGTTTCAGTTGGGTAACCGATTATAAAGGAAACGCAAGGTAACAATGGTATGTGGGCCTTTGTTCACGAAATGAGACAATAGTCTGCTTATTGTTAACCAGCATTCTTGAAAATGAGCAACATAATGATTGTTGACTTAACACGGTTTAGCTAAAAATTTAGGACATATTACAAAACTATATTTTCTAGAATTTCAGAGAATACTTTAAATGTAGCTTGTACCGTTTTTTTTGTGGCATCCTTCAGAAGTGAGCGGTCCGTTACCAATATTTTCGGTCAAATCTCCATTCAATTAACACGGGGAGTTGGCTAGCTATGCCTTGCCCTCACTCATATTTCACCAAAGTGCGAATATTTCTGAACATCTAACCTAGCTGTAATTTTAGGTCATGTTAGAGAAATATATTTGCTAGAAGTTTGGAGAATACTTTAAATATTGGCCGGACAGGCCGGTTATTTTTCACACAGTGATGTTAACTAGGCAAATGGCTATACTTCTAACATACACTATTTGTAAAGGTCGCGCGTCAATGGTGAGAGCACTGTGTATTGTGTATAGGAAAACGGACAGTAACTGCAGTATGTTATATTCTTATTCAATGGGTGCGTCTTGTAAAGAATTCACGTAATTTGATTGGTTTTCTGGTGTATAATATCTCACAATAGTTGATAGTGATATTTGTCAGGGCGCGCGCCGCCACGCAACGGCGGCACGCTTGTTGCTCCTCAATGATCGCGCGATAATGCGTTCGCGTAAAACACGTGCGAGAACTAAGAACGCGATTCGGCGGCTTAGATGTTCGTGATGGTTTCGTTCATTTAAAACAACGGGGATGTCTTCACAAAAGTAACTTTATTTTTTTCTGAAAACAGGCAGTTTTTCTCGCAAAAATTACATTAAAACTGAATAAGAATGAGAATAACAGATAGGATTTTGTCTTTTTGCCTATCAAATATCGTGTCATAATGGATGGGCTGGCCAATATTTTTTATCGTAGTGGATACCGGCTGCGCCGGCATCCACTACTCAAAATATTGGCCAGCCCATCCATTATGACACGATATTTGATAGGCAAAAGACAAAATCCTATCTTTTATTCTCTAAATGCTAGCTGCAATTTAATCGTTGTAAAGAAAATCTGATGTTGAAACAAAACGAGTTTATATGTTTCCTCATTCCTTTCTCAACAACACAATCATGTTTCTTCTTCTTCCGTATAAGTGCCTCCCTTACGAAAATGGCACGCAGTTTTTGAACGCATGCAGCATGCAAGCAGCACGCGTGCCGCACCGCATGCAGCACGCGTGCAGTTGGTAGCGTGCAGATGCGTATATTTGGAACGAGGCACGCATGCAGGGAAGCGTGCAGATGCTTGCTGCATGCGTGCAGGTCATGAGCGTGTGCAGTTTGCATGCAGCATGCAAATCCATTAGCGTGCACTGCATGCGTGCAGCACGTACTGGCCATATATATGCGAGACAAAATCATGAAAAAAAAATCAAAAATAATGGTTAACAGTGTATACTGTCCTTACAATTAGTCTTACATAACCTGGCTATCCATTTCACAATGAACCAAAATTGCCTAGCTTAATTTTATACAAGTCACTTATCTAACTTAACCTACCTGATTTTGAACCTGGGTCCTTCTGCATGGGAGTCTGATGCTTTACCATTTGAGCTATTGGGGTATACACATTTGATTAAGTGTTTTAAGTTAATATAAGCAATATTTTGATGACTAAACCGGCCAAAGTGCATCATTTTATGAATATTGATCAAATTTACTGTGAATATTGATAACATTCACTATAAAAATGTTGAATTTTGTTTTGATTTTTTGCAGTGCCAATTAACTGTTGATTCATGAATGGCATACCAACATTGGCCCAATATTGCAATGCCAACTATCGAAAAAGAAATGGCATTCCAACATTGGGCCAATGATGCAATGCCTACTATTGAAACAGGAATATCAACTTTCGAAACAGGAATGACATTCCAACATCGGCCTAATGTTGCAATGCCAACTATCGAAACAGGAATGGCATTCCAACATTGGCCCAGTGTTTCAATGCCAACTATCACTGAAACAGGAATGGCATTCCAACATTGGCCCAAAGTTGAAATGCCAACTATCGAAACAGGAATTTGCTTGCCCTCCCCTCTAGACCTGCCAAAAAATGCTTGCCCCCCTCCCCTGTTGGCCTGCCAAAATTGCTTGTCCCCCCCCCCCCTCCCCTCTTAATCTGCAAAAAAATCTTGGTCTGAAGGTTAAATACTTAGAAAATTTTGGTCCGAAGGCTAACTTATTTATTCATTGTAAACATTTAAATATTTTCACTTCTAGATCATTGCCAAATTGTGACTTGATGTCAGTTGTGTAAAGGTGAATTAGTCATTGAAAATCCTGCATGCATGCAGCATTTTACCTTTACTGCTTCTGGAAACCCTGTATGCGTGCAGCATTCTAACTTTGTGATCTGCAAATCCTGCATGCGTGCAGCAATATGCGTGCTGCATGCAAGATGCGTGCAATTTGCATGCAGTCCTACAGTCCGCACACAAGTGTAGTCTGCACGTAATTTGCGTACAGATTGGTAGTCTGCACGCATGTTCTGCAAGCAAATTGTGTGCGCGGTGGATATTTGTGTGCGGTGCCTGCATGCACACAGCTGGTTCGCACACATGAACACGCTACCAGCAGGCCTTGCTTGCATGCTGCACACATCTGCATGTGTGCTGCACACTGCCGCACGCGTGCTGCATGCTGTCGCGCACATTTTCATTGCTTGCATTTTCGTAAGGGCTCCCTCATATGTATGAGTATTATCGCACTGCATACAGACAAGCTGTACTTATTTTTACTCTGGAACCTAGAGTACATGAGTGTACTTTTTGAAGTCAACAATACCGGGATGATCCCCTGCATTTTCGAATAGCCTGTGCTGTAGCCTGTGACGTTCTTTAACGTTATTTATACTCTATGATATTGAAACTGAAGAGAATATTTAGAGAATAAAAGATAGGATTTTGTGTTTCGCCTATCCAATATCGTGTCATAATGGATGGGCTGGCCAATATTTTGAGTAGTGGATGCCGGCGCATCCAGTATAACTACGATAAAAATATTGGCCAGCCCATCCATTATGACACTATTGGATAAGCAAAATTCTATCTGTTATTCTCATTCTTATTCAGTTTTAATGTAATTTGCGAGAAAAACTGCCTGTTTTCAGAAAAAAATAAAGTTACTTTTGTGAAGACATCCCCGTTGTTTTAAATGAACGAAACCATCACGAACATCTAAGCCGCCGAATCGCGTTCTTAGTTCTCGCACGTGTTTTACGCGAACGCATTATCGCGCGATCATTGAGGAGCAACAAGCGTGCCGCCGTTGCGTGGCGGCGCGCGCCTGACTAATATCACTATCAACTATTGTGAGATATTATACACCAGAAAACCAATCAAATTACGTGAATTCTTTACAAGACGCACCCATTGAATAAGAATCATCATTCTTATTCAGTGGGTGCGTCTTGTAAAGAATTGTAATTTGATTGATTTTCTGCATCTCACAATAGATAGTGATGTTAGTCAGGGCGCGCGCATAACGCCGACACGCTTGTTGCTCATCAATGATCGCATAATACATGTGCGAGAACTAAGAACGCGATTCGGCGGCTTAGATGTTCGTGATGGTTTCGTTCATTAAAACAACGGGGATGTCCTCAGAAAAGTAACTTTATTTTTTCTGAAAAAGTTTTCTCGCAAAAAATTAAAACTGAATAAGAATGAGAATAAAGATAGGATTTTGTCTTTTGCCTATCAATAATATTGTGTCATAATGGATGGGCTGGCCAACATTTTTATCGTAGTGGCGCCAGCATCCACTACTCAAAATATTGGCCAGCCCATCCATTATGACACGATATTGGATAGGCAAAAGACAAAATCCCATTTTTTATTCTCTAATTCCTCTAAATTGATCAATTAGAAATCCCATTGAAATGTTTTTAACGGGCAAAGCAGTGCACATTGCGAATATTTAGAATCATGACCATGCATGCCCATGTAGCCCAGCTTGCTTGCGTAATGTTATGCCTTATTTGGCAGGTAATAATTCGCTGTTCCCATCAACAATGTAATCCATTCTCCTCTGTCTTCAGCTGTTCACTTTAACCATATAGACCCTGCTTTAACTCCACAAGCGTTCTTAATCCCTTCCCTCCTTCCGCTGTTCCATCTATTCCAGTCCAATTCTTCTTCCTGATTGTATATACATATTATCAACCTCTCTTACCCACAGTATTGAAAGAGAGATGACAAATGGGTAAGTGTTAAAACACTTAAGTCTTTCCAAAGTACTTTTTTCTCCACACCCATATTTCACAAGCTTCCAATTTCATCACATGTATCCTTTTTCTGCAGTGTCCATGTCTCAGCTCCATGTCAGGCCACACTCCAAACTACTGACTTTCTAAATTTACAACTCGCATATGTCCTTCTTGTAAGCTTTGGAAAGCAGAGTTTTCTTTGTTTGTCATGCCAATCTTTGCTCTATTATTCGAGCTCTAGTATACGACTCTTCCCATGCTGAGTGAATTGCTTTTTCTGCTGTCCATTTATGGTGATGCTTAAAATTCGGCCGACATCATGTCTCCAATACTTTGAACTTCTTTACAAGAATTTTCATGTCATATTCTTTCAATCTTCCATTCAAGCCTTCCATCAATCTTTGTATACCTGTACCATAAGACTACTATACTTGCTTGGCCATCTGCAAATAGTACATCATCCAATTACTCTTGTGTTCTCCCCATCCTATTTACTCTACATATCATCTATCATCAATAATGCAAAAGAGATCAGTTATAGTCATCGGTTACAGTAGACACCCTTGACACACTCCTCTCCCATCTACTTGGATTTGAAACTCCTCTGCCACTTGTCCCATGTATTGTTAGATTATTTAAAATATTCTGCCACTTCAGTCAACATGGCCAACTCCAATCCCCCTCAGAATGTCAGGCAATGGTTGTCTAAGACTGCATGTCTCAAAGTTTACAAAGGAACCCTACCAAAATTGCTTCCTCGACCTACTGGGGTTTTCCAAGCTTTTCCAATACAAGTTTTTTAGACTTATACAAAAATGTTGACTTTTATCACTTGGAGGGTGCAGAATCGATGCATATGCCCTGTCCCCCCCTTCCCCCTTGTCCCTTCACATGCCCCATCCCCCAATAGATCCAATCTTGAATAGGAATTTGGTTCATGATTAATCCAATCCGGATCAATATGATGATTAGAAAAAAAAAAGTTTTGCAGCCAGAGACACAGTATACTACACCACATTTCGCCATAATACATTCTAGAAACGCTTGCTGTTAGAATAAGAAAAATTTTAATGCTAATTTATTGCACATTCTAGGGAAGCGTGGTTACCTTTTAAAATAACCGAGTGAGAGGGTTTTCAAGAAAATATTTTTCCTGTCAAAACTGAAGCATCCTCTGTATAAAAGAAAATATGAATATTAACTGCACATCATATATAACGATTCGTGATACCCAATTGTGGCACATTTGATGTCGTTTAAGAAGCAGAGAATTTTATTTCAATTTTATATACGCCAAAATATTTTTATAATTGAGCAAGAATAAGGATAGAAAAAACGTTGAAAATCCTATGTGAATATTACATTAGACCCGGCAAAAGATTACTGTTTCGTTTTTATGGTAATCTAATCTTTTATTTCCTGAAAAAACATTTGGGGTCTAAAATGGATTTTTTATGTAATTGATAAAAACATCGAACGTGTATACATGAAAATGGTAGGTTTTCCTCTATAGTATTTTACTGACCATGGAAATGTACTGAGACACAAGCACGTGTCAAAATCGATATAATGTATTGTCCATACAGACGCCCAGTTATCATGTTTATTATTGGATTTTTTTTGTATAAAACAAGCAGTTAACAATAATTGAGCGCTAATAATACACATAAATGTTTTTAGGCAAATAAAATTCCAAAATATGGTACGTTTTCTGCCTTTGCTTGTCACGTGGTAGGCCTATGTTGAAGTTGCGATTATATCTTCAAATAAGTTTCAAATGAATTCCAAGAAGACAAGTGGCCGAGTGGTCTAAGGCGCTGGGTTCATAGTGTGTCCAAAGCAGTCCGCCGCCGTGAGTTCGAACCCCGCCACCGCCAAACTTTAATTAAAATTAAAATTTTACTTAAAAAAATTTCATATTGGGGAAATGTGACTGGCAGCATTTATGTATGGCGTGGAGTGGTGTGACAGTATACATACTAGTAGATGTAAGCCGTACTTGTAAACATGTGCAAAGTCCCATTGTAGACATAATACTCCTCATGACAGGTTTTTGAAAAATATCAATATCAGACAAAACACTTAAAAAGTGTTTTTTCAGGTTTTTTATGTTTGAGTGGTTGGGTGTACCTTCATTTTTGTTGGTGTCCCCGTATGGGGGGGCAGGTGATAGCGCACATGTGTGTGTACTGTTTGTATATATTGTGGTGTGTGAGGTTGGGGTATGTGAGTTTGTTGATGGGGTGTCGTAAGTTGATGGGTTGTGCAGGGTAGGGGTGTGTAATATATGTAAGTCGATATTCCATTGAATTAGACCTATCAATGCATTATTTCAGTGTAACCGTAACCTTGGGGGAATAATACAGAACATGAAATGCTTTATCTAATTGGTAAGACATGGTTGGGTGTGTCATTTTGAGTGCCCGGTGTTTTGTGTACACCGGTGATATATATGACATGTAAGCTTGAATTTTTAATCACATTAAACATACAGAGATAATTGATAAAAAAAATGCGCCATTTTTTCCAGCAATACAAGATATCGGTACTGTAAATGATGTCTGTGCAGGTGGAGTGGGGGTGGTTGTCTGTTGGGGTGACGGGTGGGATGGAAGGTGTGTGTGTGTGTGGGGGGGGCTGAGGTGCGACGGTGTTGGGGTGACAAGTGGGAGGAGGTGAGTGTTTTGGGCCCATGTCTCTGGGTTTGTTTAGGGGTGCATGATGTCCCTGTGATGGTTTGTTTAAATTGCCTGAAGTCATTGAGATTCAAAATTTTGAATTATATGGACTTATTTGGAATATTTGGGAATTAATATGGACTTTTAGGGACTTACGGGATATATTAGGAGTTATTTGGAATTAGTTTGAATAATACGGACTTACAGGGATTTACCGGGCTTATTTGGAGTTACTCAGAATTAGAGGGATACTTGGGTATTAAGTGGACTTATATGGACTTACTGGACTTATTAGGAGTTATTTGGAATTAGTTCGGAATAATATGGACTTATAGGGACTTACCGGACTTATTTGGAGTTACTCGGAATTACAGGAATATTTGGAAATAATATGGACTTATAGGGACTTACCGGACTTATTCGGAATTAGTTGGGAATAATATGGACTTACAGGGAACATTTAGGAATTACTGGAATAATGGGAATTACACCCTGTCATGGGGCCTTGAAAGACAGAGAGGTCTCAAAGAAAATGTGCCAAACTGACCATTGTCTACACTCATCTCAATGCTTTGAATGAATGAATTAATGCATGAATGAATGAATGAGTGGATTAATGAATGAATAAAAGAATGAATGAAGATTTGTTTGCACTAGAGTGACAGATCAAACCACCTTGGCTGGTTTAAGACAGATCTTGCTTGAAGAGTGGAATGTCATCCCTCAGGAGCGTGTGGGTTCTCTACTCGTTACTGATTTTAGGTAAGTGTTTTAATAAAACAGTGTGATATTCCTTAATCATGTTTAATGATGCAAATGGCGCAGATAATGGCAGATTTGGCACATTTTGTTGGAGACCTTCTTGTCTTTCAAAGACAGTTACTCAACCATAATATCAGTTATATAGGCACATTTTGTTAAGGGGGTATAATACCCTGATTTTCATCAGTACCCTCTTCTTTTTTTTTCTTGCAAATTTATGAAGTACATAAATATGTTCATCATCTCATGTCCTGAACTTATAAAATATCTCTACCTACAAAGTGTTTTTAAACCATTTTAGTATATCATTTTTGCCCTATATACTTTTTTGTTTACCTGTTAAACTCAGTATTGTGTGCATCACTCATATCAAAACATAATTTATTCTATTCAAGTAGTACTTAAATAGAATAAATTATGTCCTTTGTTATACCATCTTCAGACTGTGATCAACTAGGCATCTCTTCCTCAATGAATGGTATAGCAAATTTAATACTATATAGTCTCTATCATGTGTTGTTTGGAAAAGAGATTTCTATAAGGTTATAGGTCATCATAGGTCAGGTTATAATCACCTGGTTGGGGTCAAATTTTGGCATCCATTTTGAAATACATGTGATATATCAACATAGCTGTAATGAGGCATCAATTTTGATATTTGGTCTAGTTTGTCTTTTTACTGGATATATAATGCTGTGATGGACAGAATAACATTTCTTGGGAATGGATGTAAATTGTGAGTACAATTTAGATTGTCTAGTTGAAATGGATTGGACAAACCAATCCATTTTTGGTACCAAAATCACAAAAATGAAGCTTACGAAAAACTACCTAATCTGATGGTATAGGTGAAGAGAAATGCAATTTTGTTCAACATAACTGTAGTTTGGTTGTTGAAACTTTTTACCTATGGCTTAATTAGGTTTCAGTGAAATAATGTCGCTAGTTAAAAATACAAAATATAGCTTAACATAGAAAATAGAAGCATTTTAACCAGTTCGTTTGTTGATAGGTGTGGAGCACTAAAAATCACCAAGTTCATGAAGTCATCAAGAACCACTTATTCTCATTTTACATATCAACATTATTTCTCTAATGCGTTAGCAACATGTATCCAAAATTTTAACAAAATCCGTTTATAGTAAGCTTTCCAAAATGAAGTGAATTTAAATCATCGGTGATGTACCTCCTTTTGACTTCTACCTGTAAAAGCATGTAAGCTACAAAGCATGTAAGCTACATTGATACCGATGCCACCAATAGAACGAGAAGATTTGCCCCTTCATTTTGCATACTACTTTGTCCAATTTTATTTTCTCATTTCTTCACAAAATGCAAAAAAAAAAAAAAAAAAAAAAATGCAATGGGTGTAGTACCCCCTTAAAGACCTCCTTGTCTTTCAAAGACAGTTACTCAATTATGTAATAAGTTATGGTCACACATTTGGTGTCATTTTTGACAGCAAAGAACAATGTTTGTATTGATATGAAACAATTGAGTGAATGTTCTTAGTCATCCAGTAGTTTCAAACAGAGTTTTGGAATTGAATCTAATACTGGAACTTACTCTTTTGCAACTTTTGCTACGTTGCGTCTGGAACAACCAGGCTTCATCAGGCAACTGACCCGCGGGACTGGTCACCTAATAGACGGCTAGGTATCGTCCCGATGGCCCGGTCCCATACATTATATAAAGTTAAAGCGGAGTCCCCCTTTCTTGTTCAGTGATGGTTGCTTAATACGTTCCCAAATGGCTTCTTTTATGCCTCTCCTATGTCATTGTTCCTCCCCCACGAAGACAATGACTTTGCAGAAATGTGCATAACTTGGCTAAATTTGGATTGGTCATGATTAGTACAGATGTACCACAGATAGGAGAGATCGAGTATTTTTTAATGATTCTAAGCAGTCGTTTCTGTACAGAAACACTGGCATGATTTTGGAGGTAAATTAGGTAATTCCCAGACATCATAGACTTCGAGGGCCAGTCGTAAAAAATAATGACGGTCAACCTATTTTTTCCCAGTCAGAGGGATCAGGCTAGGGCTAATTTCAACCATCATAGCTGTCGCTAAGAACTGAGTCGCTCTTGTGATGAAAAAATGCCGTTTTCTTGAGGCGAATTTAGTACATATATCTATGGGGATTTATTTGGTGGTGTGATATCTGAAAGCTAAAAACAGCGGTTCGCTGAGAAAGTTATCTGAAAACAAGAGTTTTCTTGGTCAGAGGGGGCCAAAAAAAAAGTGGGGGCACAGTTGCATCATTCAATACATATACTGGTTTTGTTTTTAGAAACACTTTTTAGCGCGCAAAACATTTGTATTTTACACTATTTTGGCCCATAATCGGGATGAATTTTGGTGGAAAAGGGCCCCTTGCCCCCTTTTTTCCTTTGCCCTCTAGATTTCCTGTTTTTATTTTTTGCCAGAGGGCACTTTTCTCTTTCATTTTTGTATGCCCCATCCCCCCCCACCCGCTGGCTACGCTACTGATGCGGACTGCCAAGTTGGGTATCAGATACAACCATCAGACTTGAAACTTGAAAGAGATTTAGGCCAAAGAGCGGTACTCCATTTCAAAGTATAGTCAATCTAGAGAAAGATGGAGGAACTTGACAACTCTTGATACACTCAATAAGCAGATGGAAGACCTGAAGCTGGCCGACTAGATGGGGAATTACACCACCACCTGGACAATCATACACTCGCTTTTTGGGAAGTACTCAAGGAAAGGGGTGAAAGTCAAGAAGAGGGATGTATTATCCCCACCACACCTATGTTTCAGATGGACATTTTATTTTTGAAAAGACCACACATACAATACATTAAAAAATATTGTATATAGCCCCCTCACGAAAACTAGTAATTGCTCAATTAGCATTTTGTACAAATTTTATTACATAATTTGTTGCCGTTCTTTTTTTATGGACCTTTTCATTTTATATACATGTAACGTCTATGAGATTAATATTAGAGAAGGCTGGAAAGGGCCCTATAGCCTCATTTTATGCCGTTTTAGGCAACTTAAATGATCATAAAAAAGAACGACAACAAATTGTGTAATAAGATTTGCACAAAATGCTACTTGAGCAACTAGTACAAATATAATTAAATACTTCTGGAGAGGGGGCTATAGCTAAAACAAAACAAAAATTCTATACATATTAAGTGGATATGAAACAAAGGTGATCAATGACCATGAACTGCTTGAGGAACGGAAGTAATATGTTAGCTCACTCCTTAACGACAACAGTGGCAGAGCAGCTTCAGAACTTCCTGCACCAGCTGTTGAAGATCTTCCTTCCACTGAGCCCCAACTCGTGAAGAAGTATTCGAAGCAGTAGCAGCAACAAGTAGTGGACCAACAAGGCAGCAGCATTAAACTGTGCTATAACTGCTGATGTACTTCATGGAGGAGGGAATAGCATGATTGATATGATTCTCAAATTCTGTATGGAAGTATTCTCAACGCTGACATCGCCACGTCAATGGATCACAAAGTCATTCCTCTACCAAAGAAAGGCGACCTCTCCCTCGCTTATGTCCATTGCCGCAAAAGTGTACAACAAGATCCTTCTGAACAGGATCCGACCTCACATTGATCCTTTACTGAGAAGTAACCAGGCTGGATTTAGCTCAGGTCGCAGCTATACTCAGGAAATACACATTTTGAGGAAGATCATGGAAGGCTTACCAACAAGGAGTACCAACTTCCCTTGACAGCCACTTCTGTGGACTCCATCAACAGGTCAGTCATGTTTTCAGTGGTGAGGCATTATGGAATACCAAAGGTTGTGGTCAATGCCATCCAGGTGCTCTATTATGACTCCAATAGTGCCGTTATGGTAGATGGAAGTATCTCAGAGTCTTTCCAAGTAACAACTGGAGTGCTTCGGGATGATGTGTTGGCACAATTCCAGTTCATTATCTTGGTAGACTACCTTCTACGTTCTACCTACCAACCATGTCACAGATTTCAAGTACCTGAGTTCCAAGATGGGCTCTATTGTTTGAGACCTAAAAAGAAGAAAAGCACTAGCCTGGGCAGCTTTCTGGAAACTGGAACGCCTTCGGAAGCCCAACCCTGCCAATCGAAACAAAAATCAAGCTGTTTGAGACAACTTGTGTTACTGTCTTTCTGTATGCGTGTGAGTCATGGGTAATCAAGGACATGGAAAACCAGATCAATGCCTTTGCAACATCTTGCTACAGAGGCATGGTAAACATCAAGCGTGTGGATCGGATTCCAAATGAAACCATCTATAATCTGACCAACACCACTCCACTGGTTGCCTGAGTCAAGATTCATCAACTCAAATGTCTCGGCTATATACTGCGTCTTGAAAATGACGAGCCTGTAAAAGAATATGCCCTTTATATTCCACCACATGGGAAGAGGAAACCGGGACGGCCGCGGACACTGTACTTACAGTATGTACAGCACCTTCTGGGAGATACTGAAGGGATGCTGCGGCCAAACAAAATTGTTTCGCTTGCCCAAGATCACAATAGTTGGAGAAAGCTTGTAGTCGCCTGCTCCGCAGCCGACTGATGATGAGGAGCCTATTGAAACATTTATCTTTACATTGTTATAATGACAAAACCTTTCATCTAATATGTTAATTTACACATTTCATTCATGCTCGCTGTAATTAAGTGTGAGTTTTAATGAATGTGGTAAAACGGGTCGAAAAAAAACCTAAAAGCTGAGAATTCTGCACTTGATCTCTGTTGATCTCAACCATTGTCTGGTTTGCTCTTCTGCATAGTTAATTAATAAAGGGAAGTAAATGTTTAACCTTGAGGCGATTGCAATGTTAGGGACTGGTTTACTGTCATGAGGTAACATCATATAATACAGTATTACCCTAAAAAAAACATTACCCTTTACCGGTTTTTGCGCAAAATTTTAAAGCACTGTTCTTGAGCTAAATATGCTATTGGGACTGTGTAAATCTTTGATGATCTATGCTTAGAATATAAAACACACCAAAACATGAATGAAACAAAATGAAATACTCGCAAGGAATCACTTACATAAAGTAGATAAAAATGAATTCGTAGTATAAAACATAAAAGGAAAGTGTCACTGAAGAAAAGGTCATAGTTTCAAGTTAAAACATGAAGTAAACAGGTGGCAATTGGATTTGAAATTAAGGAGATAAATACAAAGAGTAAAATCACCGATATGGCGAAACGTTACATAATAGAAATAAATGTCATATATTTTTCCACATGTGTTTATTATTTGTCAGGAATAACAGAATATTTAGTTTCATTTGGCAACCACCTGTGCGACATAATATCCCCATTCGTAAGTTGGGTATGGGTATGATAAGTGCAGGATGTCCCTGAAAGAACTGTATCATCGGAAAGTAAATTGTTTGGGTATTTTAACGCCACAACTAAACATACATGAATAACTGGTGTGGTTGAAGAACAAATTAAAATTACATTATGTATGCATATATAAAATGAACATGGTCCAAAAATGTAATATTCAGCTACCATTTCAACTGCAAAGACAAAAATATGAAAAGCTAGCGATCACATTGGGCAATTCCATTGTTTTGTTCGATATTTCATTACATGTTTGATTTGGGAAAAATGTTTTTTTGAAGACAAAAGAGTTTACATCATAATACATCGCAGGCATAATTATACTTTTATTGAGATAAAACGTGGTAAACTTTCTGTAGAATTACTCATATAAACACCAGTTAGTGTATTGATGTGACCACCAAAAAGCATAATGTACAATACATTATGCTTTTTGGTGGTCATTTAGCAACTCATTTATAAATGAAATCGGCAAACTGCATTTTCGCTGAGATAGATATTCCAATGTAAATTAATTTAAGACTTTTTAAAAACTACCGACATGTGATCCATGGCGGTAAATAAGAATCACAAATTCACTGGGTGTGCTAGTATGACTTTTTGTCAAAAAATAGGAATTATTATTTTATGGATGGGTAGCTGTAACTTTTTTGTTAAATAACATCAACACCATCAACACGTCATGCACGTACCAGTTGAAATCATGACTGTCCGCTTTACTTCTAAACGTCTCTGGTAATGGATTTTTCGACGAAATAAAGCATTTATGATGGGATTGTTCTTGCAATATTTGTGAAACATTAACGGGTAAAATCAAACTCGAAATGTAGTTTAAATGTCGACTAAACAGTAGAAATTCAATAAGCAAACGCTTAATCCCAATTTATCAGACCAGTATAACTTTCAGTTTCGTAATATGTGACACGATCAAGGGGAATGAGTCGGATGTCGCTAAAATTGTTTTTGAGATATTGGCAAAAACAGTGTTCAAATTCTTTTGTGTTATATTGTTTTCAGTCATTGATAAATTGCTCATAATTCAGTAACCAGATGTCTACTTTGATGGGGTTTGCATCAAAATGTAGCATTTGTAAACTGACAGAAAAAGATTTTAAAAGACATGCGACTCATTCCCCTTAATCATGTCACATATACGATCAATTCACACGGCAATATTATTTTGATGCGTTGCCCTTTAAAAACACATGTTAACGAAAGGGACTAAAAGAGTGACATACCCATTTCCAAGCAGGTCTAGTCTTATAAACTGTTTTGTGTTCCGATTACGTGAAGCAACCGGAGTAGGGAAACAATAATACTTTAAACCAGCCATAACACGTGTTTATTTCTAGTTATGCTTAAAAATTGTTTTCTTTTGTTTTCGTACTGTTGCCAAGATACGGGCGTGACTATAATATATTATTAACCAATTCAAAACCTGGTAGTTAACGTGCATTAAAGGTAAGACGGTCAATTAAAGAAGAAGTATCTGTGTGATTTGGCAGTAAGACAATTAAATTTGCTAAAGCGACATTACAAGTCATTAACCTAACAAAAATAACATAATCCGCCAGAGGTGCGTTTAAATAAGATTTAAATATTAACGGTTCACTGTTTAGAATAATCCAGCATACATGATTTTTATATTTGGCGCAGATTGTATAGACAACAACGAATCCTTTTTATTGCGCCTACATTATTGTTCACTACCATTATTTGACCGTTAAGTTGGGTAAAAATGTTTTGCCATTTGTTGGTCCCGGTTTGCTCAGCAAAAGCAATAAAGTGTATGTTTTTTATTTATTTGTTGTAAAACTTGTGTAAACTTTTATGCGTTGGCTATAATATTGGCGTAACGAATTACATAACAGATCATTTCAAAAGGGTTAGATTATTATTATGTTGGTCAAGTTGCTTGCTCAACGATGTTTGGTAAGATTATGACCAACAGTAAAAACCTAAAGTTGGTCAAAACATTGGTCATTTTTGTCTAACCTTATTGGAGTGTATCGTTGCGTAATGCAACAGCTGGAATAAAGTACGTTAACTCAGTTCACATCATCACCTTTTGTACCTTTACAAAATTATATTTCGGTGCAAATATCAACATGTGTAACAAACACACAAACCTGTCGGCACTCAAAATCTCTTTCAGGATTATTTTTACGCCTATAGCTGTCCTTATAACTCTCACGATTATGATATAAATTACATAATTAAATACGACACTGTGTGTTTCAAAATTTCAAGAATAATCTTCAAATAGTTTTGAGTCAAACAATCTTGGAAACGTGCATTATTTGATTATGTAGCTGCTGTTATGTTTAGCCTTGTAAATTGCATCGAGCTTCGACAACACATAAAGTATATTGTGGAAAACTCGAGTCACATTTTTTAACCTTTTGTACCATTCATTACTTAAAAATAAACTGCTCTACTTTAATATTGGTAATGAATCAAAATATTTCTAAATCGTATTATGACGCATGCAAAACATTTAGTACAAATAAATGAATGCGAGTTTTAATACTACCCAAATGCGAGTGTTTGTCTTCACAAACACTATTGTCTAAGTAAACACCGGGACTTGAAAATAAAGCTAGGTTAATTGGTGTCTCTCAACATATCTAATGGTCATGTGACATTCGTTACAAGCACGTCATATGGCAATGCAGACTAGTACAGGTGACTCTACAACATTTTTGAATACATCAAGCTGAAGTAATAATCTGCCAATGGAAAAGTCACCTGCCCCAAACACATCAGGATAACCTAGAATAATTTAGAGTAAGACTTCATACTTGTGACGTGTCATGTCAAAAGGAGACACTTTTGAGCAGGTTATCAATTTTGAGGTTTTTACATATCTTAAATATAGAGCTATTTTACTCCACAATGCCGTTTTCCCCAATGAAATCGGACATTCGTAAGCGAAGATATTGAGTTCGTAATGTTATGGTATTATAAAATTGGAAATTGAGATATCGGCCTCAAAAAATACAAGATGCCAGTTATATTCCGGTCTGAAACTATCAGATAATATTTTTAACATTAATAACATCACAAATTCGCAACAAACCGAAATTGTGAAAAAATCACCCCAGCCCCTTTAATAGTAGCTACGCCGTTCTATGTTTTGGTAGGATTAGAATTCATAACGCCGTCGCCATACATTAGCTGAAAGTTACCTACATTTGTAATGTCCAGGCGAAAAAAAGAACCAACCCTGGCCTACGGTCACGATCGACCCAGAATGTGAGTTTTGGAGAAATGATTTTTTAATTGTGCCTAGAATCATGTTATATCAGTCATTTTGGATCAAAATTGATTAATTTTGGGCCAAAAATTGATTACTTTTGGCTGAAATTATTAAGTAATATGTTTGAAGTAGAAAAAGAAGAAGAAAATGAAAAAGACAAGCAGAATGAATATGACATTATCAAAATCTCTTATTATAAAAGTTTCCGAAAACAAGTCGAACATAAAGTTTAGATAATGCAAGTAGTTAATAGGTAAACCTTTCCCTGTACGTGTTTGTTCCAAGCGATTCAGTAAAGCCAGAGGTAATAAAAACACTTAACATTACCAAACACCTCCATACACCCACAGGAAAATATATAATTTTTCAAAGAAAAGTAACACGTCATAACTGCACATGTATTCGCGGTCTCAGATGCAATTTGCGCAATACTATTGGGACAAGAACAAGTAACTATTATTTTGTCATCCGTGTTACTTGTACGCGTAATTTGATACTTTTTTGGTCAGTGGCGTAGCCAGTGGGGAGGGGGGGGGGCAAGTTCCCCACACTAAAAACTGGGAAGAAGAGCAAAAATATTGAAGGGGAAAGGGGAAGAAGAGAAAAAGAGAGAAGAAAAAAGGGGAAGGGAGAAGAGAAAAATGGGAATGAAAGAGGGTAGAAAGGGCAAGGGAGAATAAAAAAAAGGAAAGGGGAAGGAACAAGAGATAAGGAAAGAAATGGAGGGAAGAAGAGAAATGATACTACTTTCATCGTAAAATTTGTATCTGAAAAACGGATTTTTTAGCTTCTAATACGCCAAAAACCAGGAGATTCGTCCCATGGACCCCGCTGATGATTTGCCCATGGACCCCACTAGGAGCCCCAAGGCTGTTCCTGGACCCCACCCGTTTAACGCTTCGCGGCAAGCCGATCTCGGTGCAAGCTATCACTCGCACATAAATACTACAACTTTTGATCAAAAATTAGGAAATTTTAAAATACCCCCCCATGAAGGTCAGGTCTGGTTACGCCACTGTTTTCGGTGAAATGTGTTTTCAGTTGCATATTAGGGGCAGTTGTGAAAGGAGGGTATAGTTTCCCGGTGTGTATCACTTGGTATAGTATACTCACTAACGTTTAGGTATACGTATACCAGACATTTTAGAGTGACTTACTTCAAAAACGACATCAGTAATGGGGCAAATACGGGCGAGGTGTAATAAAGTTTTGCACTATCCCTCAGTCAAGATGAATTTTGAATGTTCGAAAGACATGAACAATGCTCTTTTATTTGAATTAATATCTGCCGCAATGGTATATGAAAAACGAGACTTTATTTGCACACAAATTTGTTAGTAGATTATGGTATAATGAGATGAAAATGTGAATATACTCAGGAGTTGAATTCATATGGCTCGGCAGACGCTGTGCTCATTCAAGTCATAACAATTTTCACCCACCGTTACCAAAGCCGAGGTGTGGGGGTGAGAAGGCCACCAAAAGGTATCACAGTCAAATCCGGGAGTCAAACCCATTGTTTTAATTCTGCTATTGTGAAATTATTGAGCGATGTGGACATAAAATAGATAATTACTTTTAATAGACATTTCTTTTTTAAATGTAGCACAAAATCCAGTAAAAAAACGTTTTTGGTATATTTAACCGAAAATCAAAAATGAAATTCGGATGACATTACACTTTACACTCATCAATCATATAGGGCCAGCAATTAATCGTGTCTTAAGATTACGTTTTAATATATCTGGGTAACTCATTCACCTATCTGTCAAAGTTAGTCAATGTGATAATCAGAATCAGTACAGGTCAGTGTTAAATGAATAATAATAATTATCATCAACCGACGTGACAGATTCATTGGCTGAAGTTGAGTCTCAATTTCGATGCTCTTTAAAGCTATAGTGCGATGACTGAGACCGGGCGATAAAAGAGCATACTTGTTCTTTTAATATACATGATGTATAGCCCCCTAAAGTTTTTTGTGTAAAATGGAAAACAAAACCGCGCGTATTTGCGCCCAAATGACTTAAGCTAATCGTATATCCATCCTTTGCGCTCAGCTTAGTGATAAGATTTTACCCCAGTACCTTACCCATGCGTAGGGCCGACCATCAATAATGACGGGGAATGAGGCCCATCATAGGTTTCTACATCCATGATTCTCATTTTGCTCTTCTAAAATTATTGGAAGAGGTATCAACTTCTTACTTTGTCATGTTGGTAGTAGGTTGAAACAAATCAGTTTCTTTTCATATTTAGGTGAAAATCGCATGTTCGTAGAATTTTAGCCGAAAATCAATTTTGCCTATACTTTTGCATATATAAAGAAATTTAGCAAGGGTACGGTCACATTTTGACGTAATCACATTTCGTTGGGATGTTTGTACTTATTTTGGTATCACTGCCCAGCAAACACAAAAACGTTTTAAAAACTTTTTAAACACGTTATATTTTGGGTTTTGGTTTTGGTAAAAACGTTTTAATAACTTTAAATGTCGGGTTATATAAAGGTCATGAACGTTTTGTATGAAAACAGACTGCAACAATATTTTTAAAATTTTTCAAAATATTATTGTAAACTATTCTTTGCAAACATTTTTTGCTAAATATTCTGTCAACACTTAGCTAACATTATGTTAGAATAATTGCAGTAGGTTATCAAAAAATGTTTTTTAATGTTATGAAAACGTTTTATTACCTTTATATACCCTTTACATAACCCACATTTAAACGTTTTCTGGCAACGTTTTATAACCTTTTGCGAATGATGTCGAAAACGTTTTGTGTTTGCTGGGTGGATAGATAATAACCATAGTTATCGTAGTCCATGTTACAAAAAGAGGCTCGAGGGTATACACGTACGTGGGGATTTAATGTCACTTTGTCAACATTTTGACTATGTAATATAACCAGTAGTTCAGTTAATGAAAATTAGTGAAGTTTATTGAGTTATCGAACGAATGTAACATTTTTATTTAGCTATGTTTATATCGACCCCTTGCATTAAATCACATTTCTGGATGTGGGTGTATACATTGTCAGCCAAATTCATACGCGAATTAAAACACAGTGTTCCATGGTGTTGCTAGTCCTTTAATCAGTTATTCAAATCTCGTGATATGACAAGAAATCTGTTTTGTGACCTGCACTTTTTACTTCTCTAAAGAACGGTAGTTATATATCATTACCTATGATTACTAGTCTTTAATGATGAAATAAGCCCAATACGGCGTAATTAAACATTGGCAATCCTGTATACGCTCACTATTTAACGCCTTTTTTAGCGTAAGACTGGTCAAGGTTGCATTATCGATGTACTAATTGCTAATGATGGTTGCAACATGTGATCAGGTGTGAAAAAGACTACAAGCAACATATAATGTTTTTTCTCTGCATTAAGACATGAACATCTCAAAAAAAGTAACTAACCCCCATTATTCAAAAAGAGGCTATTGTATTACAAATCTGTTGGAAGCAGAATTTATTTCTGTGCATTTTGACACCTCATTTGATACGATAGCCCAGAAAAAAATAAAACACCGGTCAACTTAATGTAGTGAGGACCAGATTTGAAAGTTGCACTTACATACAAATTTTTACAATACAAAAACACTCAGATATCATTACACAGATTTCCTTTCATTACACTGAATACAAAATCAATACAATTTACTGCAACTTTCAAATCTTGGGTTACATTGATTTAAATTCCTGCAAATGAGGTGTCAAAATGTGCAGAAATAAATTCTGCTTCCAACGCATTTTACAGATTTGTAATACAATCACCCGTTTTTGAATAATGGTCATTATTTAAGGGGGTTAGTTACTTTTTTGAGATGTTTATAACCACTGTTATAAATAAAAATGTAATAAAATATAACTGTATTCAGAACGCTTAAAGGTATAACACATTCAATATATTGTGCATAGATTATGTGAGATATTTAATTAAATCGGACCAAGAAACCATTCATTCTTACTTTGGGATCGATATACAGGGTGTATCAAAATAAAGTATACAGTTTCAAAAAATGCCGCTAGATTAAAAAGTACGAGGTCTGTGGTCAAAAGTCTCTAGTTGATAACTTAATCAACATATTGTCCTCCCACAGCTGAAAATTCACTGGCGTGTGACCATTAATAAGCATTTGGTGGCTACTTTTGTGAACCGAGTACAAAAAGCAGTTGCGCGAAGTCAATTGGGTTGCAATGCCTGGTATTGCTATTGTTGTGCAACCAAGAGAAACATACGGGTGTAGAGATCATTTGTCTTCACTGTTGTAACTTTACGGAATTCCCATTCAAATCGAGGCTCTCCTCGCATATGGCGGAACTGTGCAATGGTGAATAGTAAGAAAAGGGGACCATTGGGTATAAAATGTCAAAAAGTTGGTTATCGGGTAGACAATTGTGAGCAAAATTGAGCAAAATTCTATTTCTTATCCCAAATTTCCATGAAACAAATTTGCTGAAAAAAAGAATTTGATAGTTTCGGTATTATTTTATGGCATTTTGAAGATATGACTTTATATATAAAAAAAACCAGGGTAATTGGGTAGCCGGACCTTAAAAAGAGGGTCATAGGTTATACTCGACTTCATAAAGGGGCCTATTGACAGGCCCACACCGTCACCAAAAGTTGAGTGCCCCCGTGCAGCAACATTTTTTAAATAGATTGCTGATACCTGATTTACCCATGATTTATTTGTATGATCATGTAGATATGGACATGGAACAAGAAACTGGTTTTTGTTCTAAAATGTGAAGTTTTTACTCATATTCGATATTAAAATATTTTACACGAGCAACTGTAGTTAGAAAAGCGATAAGTATAAGTACGGTAGGTAGAAAACAATCGTTTTCGTAGGATGAAAACCATCAAAACGGGATCATTAGTATTACCTAATGTTATTGTTTCAATTTCCATATTAAAAGGGCTTTACACCACTCATCTAATTATAGTCTTATCACGTTCGTTTGTGGCGCACCGAAACTGAGAAATAAAATAGTTATGTGTTTTTTTTAATACTTTTTTACATATCATTTTGCTCGTGATATACAGGGTGTCCCAGAAAAAATTACCGAGTGAATACAATTGAACGTAAGTCAAGAAATAGACATCTGAATCAAAAAATTTAAAATGTAGCGCACATCCTATTTTATTATGCATCACATGTGAAAAGTTTATTTGATTCGGTTGACTGGTTGCGAATCAATTACCGATTACATAAAGTGCGCATCAATTTAGTTCATTCCAAGTTTGATCAACAATTGCTTTTTTCATACTCGCTCACCGATTCCTAAAGTTTGTGTATCTTATTAAATTTAGTCCACGTTATCTATTTTATAATCCGACAGTGTTATGTTATTCATGCTTTCACTGAAGATGAATAATAGTTTGTCCCCGAAAACTTTGATTTCTTCAATTAGAAGTTTTCCAACTTTAATTCTTTAGGTTGTGCATATGTTATATTTTAACTTTCCCAAGAACATTTGAGTCAAAAATGAAAATAATCAAGTGCTTGCAGCTGTACGTGTGATTTTGATACCATGCAACATTAATGTTGAAGTTTTAAAAGATTTAAACTTTGCATTATCATTTCTTGGAAATATTCCAAAAACATTAATGTGTGTGAGAATTTTTTTTAAGCCAGCTGGAATTCTTAATGCAACATTTATATCAACATTAATGAAAAAAGATATTTACAAGTACCGAGCATCATCTTACATGCAAGCTTTCACTTTCAATATCGTGCAGGTTTTCAAATTCGAACAAAACCTAATTCAATGTTTTGCAAGAAACAGATTGTTTAAAAAGAACAAAAAGGATTTCACAGAACAAAATATGAAGCCCATTGACAGCGTTAATCACTAGTTCGCATTGTGTTGAATGATCTTTATTTCAAACTTGGAATGAAGTGAATTGACGCATGCGTTATGTAATCGGTCATTTCTTCGCAATTAGTCAACCGATTCGAGTAAAATTGGCGTATAACATGCAGAATAAGATGGACTACACGCCGATCTTTGGATTCTGATGTCTATTTCCCGACTTACGTTCAAATTCATTTGCCCGGTAATTTTTTCTGGGACACCCTGTATGTGCACGATGAACACTAACAATGAATCAAATGATTCCAATTTCAGCCCAAATCACGCAAATTTCTGCTTTAATTTTTAAACGCTAATGCACCGTTTTGAAGCACAATTGTCAGTTCAGAATTGTTGCAGATTGTCAGGGTTTGTTTGAGTGAGTGTGACTTCTTTAACATCAACTAATATATTTAAATATGTCAAATGCGCCGACTTATAGATCTTAGGTCTGACTCAGATTGATGAATATGGTTGCCTGGCAGTGTGCACTGCTCATGCATCTTCACAATTCCCATTGTTCCTTGCCTGGCAGTATGCGCTCGCACCATATCTAGTTCAGGGCCCGTGCTTATAAAACTCCTTCCAAAGAGTATTGCACAGTGCAGTGGTTATATGCAGTTCGCTCAAGCATATCGATAGTCCAGTCCCTTGCCTTTAGTTGAGAAACATTGAGGTCAATTCATACAATGTGCAATTAAATAATTCTTTATTCAACAATAGTGTTATTGACTAAAGCTTTAAAATAGGATGAAAATCATATCATTATAAAACAATAATATATATGAATTTATAACGTGATCCTCTTTTAGAAACATAATTATTACTTTTGATAATAACATGTTTTTTGTTTTACATCTCTTTATTACGCCAAACAAATAAATGGAATACATTACATTCAAATCGACAAGTACCCATCAATGAAGTAATAGCCATACGACCAGCATAACCTAATGTTATTGTTTCAATTTCCATATTAAAAGGGCTTTACATCACTCATCTAATTATTATCTTATCACGTTCGTTTGTGGCGCACTGATAAATAAAAGGATTAATTTTGTGCTTTTCCTAGATATCGTTTTCCCCGTGTTCAAGTTTGACTTTATAGCTTCTTGTTAAGTGATGCGGTTGTAACAGATGGTTTGCGGAAGCGATTTCGCTCGAGAGTGTCTATTTTAACTACTAGTCAATCAAATGCATCGTGAAAAGAATTGGGTTCCAACAGCATGGTTTAATTTCTCTATGTCACAAAAAACAGTCCACTTACCCACCCGATACACAAGCCCTCCTTCGATTATCGGGTTACTTACAAGGGCAACATTACCAACAAAAGTCTGACCATTCAAATTTGATTAAGACAATTATTTTGAATTGAAATGCATCACATAAGACAATAAAAGGCTATGAAAATTAAATCGCTAATGACCTGTGAACCCGTCGTTGCCTCTCTATCTATCAGCTGAGCTACGAGGGGCGGTCAATACGTTCGTAGAACATGGTACTTGAAAGTGTACTAAATTCTCACTCTAGAACATGGTCACTGCATACCTTAATGCACCCGTCTCAATTTTTCTTCAACAAACACCAAATCTTCCGATGGCTCCAAAAACTGAGAATAGTGTACGGGACACAATCCGAGAACAGTCCCATTCCTACCACCTACCTTCTTCACTTGATGGCTTGCCTCAATTTCGCTATCAAAAATGTATGGTATATGCCAAATGATTGTATGTTTATGATCTGTCATGAAGACTCTCCCGGAATCTCACAAACCAGTGATAAAGACCTGCAATGAACCAGTGATGGGATGGTGGTGGTAGAACATCTAGTTTCTTCCACTGAATGGACTCATATTTCCAGTGATCAATGTATGTATGTATATCGTATCACCTTTTGCCAAATATAGAGGAAACTTGTCTCGGTCCTCATTCTAAATGTATAGGAGGTGTGCAGTGCACCTAATTATGTCAACTGGTATACATTTTTTGCATGAAGGTTCTGGTACTCCCATCTAGAAGACATCCATGAATATCCAAATGTTAATGGACTTATGTTGAAATCACTTTCACCAGAGTTGTTATATTTTTCTTTTCTTTTCTCTATATCATCTTTCTTGTTTGCTTCTTTATTCATTATCAATACCACTGTACCAGCACGTAGTGGCGACGTCAGCAAGTCTTTTGGACATTAGATGATCTTCAAGGATGCTCATTCCATCCTCGAACTCGAAGAACCGTTTCATTGCTGTTGAATATCTAGAACTTCATCACCATTTACAGCAACTGTATATTGTTAAATTTCATTTCAGTTTTCGCCTTCGCCGAGAGCAAATTTACATGATGACTCTGTGTTTTGTATTACTTGTGAATTCAAGGAGGTCGGTTTTCTTTGCAAGGTGTATTAACCATATACAGTGATGCAAAAATCGAATATTTTTGTAATATTCTTTTGAAGGAATAAGCTTGCAAATTCATTACCGTGCGACAAAGAAACAAACCTTGTTCTACGAACTTTTTGACCGCCCTTCGTAATGCGAACTCGTAACACTTCTCTCGATGATGCACTTGACAACACCGTTTGTTTACAAGATTGAATTAAAGATTATTAGTTAACGCTTATTGTTACCAGAACTTTCAACTTTAAATTCTTAAATTGGCCGAGGCTGATGATTCCACACCCGTAATTGTATGAGTTTGTAATTATTTAGGAAATAGGAAAAATGGCAAAACCATCTAACCTTTTAGGTAGTTTGTAACCTGGTTAGCATACTTTCACTTGATTGATTGAGCGGCTTTTAGTCTGGTCAGTTGTAAGATTCCGTTTCTTTTTAATTGAAAATCGTAACTCACTTTCAGAATAAGTTAAGCAAACAGGTATGTTTCGCCACTATGTTTCAAATATAGAGTCAAATTCTTAAATTGTTGTGTTTGTTAATTTGTGTTATTCCTATGTTTCTTGGCTGTATAATGTTTAGACATATCGTTTTATTCATTATTCAACTCTGTTTTCTAATTTTGTTTAAAACAGGGCACTGTTCGTTTGGCCATTATCGTATCGTGTATATCCATTTTATGTAAAAACAGTGTTGTTACATGTTAACTGCTATGTTAAATATAACATGTTGCAAAGTTGCAAATAGAATCATTAAGCTACAACTAAAGCTACAATAACAACTGATCTTGCTTAAAGGTAATGTGAAATTAATTATTTATTTATCAAGTATAATGGTCTTACTAGACCAACATTTAACAGAGGAAATTGTATTGGCTCAATTTAGTTGAATTACCTTTTTAATCAGGATATAGATATTTTTGAATTATTATGACATTAGTGTACTTCTAGCTGTATATACAGGTAAACTGATTTAAGGAAGACCAATATGTGCGTATCTAAACGCAAAATGAAGTATTTACAAGGCAAGATGGAACGTTACCAAGGACTACTGAAAACGAAAAACGAGCATAGTGGGCCTTATTCATTTTTTTTTGGTTGAAAATGAAATACGTAAAACGATTTGCCGGTCATATACACGGATCTTGTACGCCTTTAGCTGGCATTAGAACTCTTTCGATTATGATAATGAAATGAGACATATGTTGAAATTATTGGTCTTTGGACTACTCTTTAAACTGACTATACGAGTATATATTAAATTGAGTCAAATAATGTGCAATATTTGCTTATGCAATTAATCTTATTTATCAGGTTTATAGTTTTTATATTTTATATCATTAATATATTTTTATAATTCATATTATGAATCAAAATATTTGAAAACGGTGCATGTAAAACATCAAGTTCAAATAAATTAATGCCTGTTTTAATTCGATATCTCCACGCAGGTGCGAGTATTTGTCTCCATAAATACTAATGTCTAAGTAAACACGCGATACGAAACTAAAGCTAGGTTAATTGTTGTATATGTGTATAATAACTACCACTGCTAACTTGTGTCTGCCTCTCAAAATACCCAATGGTCACATGACGTCATCATCACAGTGCAACATTTGTGAATTGATCAAGCTGAAGTAGTTGAGGCAATCTAGTCTGCCAATGGAAAAGACACCTGTTCCTAACACTTCATCAGGATAACTTAGTATCTATTATTTACAGAGTCACATCTCGCATATTTATACTTCCGTCTTACTGAAACTTAACAGTAGCTACGCCGTTTTGTGTTTGGTGGTGCTGTACGTATAAGACACTCTGCCAAAGATCTTGTTATTGGCTCGACATTACGGATATTTATGTAAATGAATGGGCCGATTTTATACTATATATATTTTCATATATTTATTTATCAGCTATGCATTGTTGTATGTATTTCAATTCGTCAAATTATTTCTTTGCTCTATGAAAACATCCTCCAACTCACCCCATCTGATTATGAAAAAAGTGTTCGCTTTGTTTGCAACGAAATGAACATTAATTTATTGAAAATTAAAAAACATCAAGAAGCGGTAGAAGACAGTAAGATTGGAAATGACATAGTAAACGCGAAATGTTTCAAGTAGAACAGTAAGTTTAGATGTAGCTAATAATGTAAACTTCACTAGATGCTTTAGTGGGAATAGTGTGGTGTATAAGTCAGGATCAATTGTCAAGGGGAAGGGGAAATACAAAATACATTTCTTTGTTATAAATTATATTGTATAAAATATTACCAAACTACATGTATATGAAACTATACGTAACTTTAGTGTATATATGTTGAGGGGCCAAGTGGCCTTACGGTCTTCTTGTGCTCAGATCTTCATTTAAGATACATGTGGTAGTTTTTTAGAACTATATTTAATGGAATTATTTGATAAAAATAAATTTGGGCTGATTCTTTTTAATTTTCAAATTTGGCAACAATTTTAGTAGTTACCAAGTTCAGCGTTATATTTATCATTCTGGGTAACCCATCCACCAATGTGTCAAAGTTAATCTGTGTGACCGTGAAATAAACGCAAATGCGTCAGACATGTCACTGTTAAATATATAGATAAATATTAATTATCATTAATGACCAATCACAGATTTGTCAGCTGAAGTTGACCCTCAATTTTGAAGCTCTTTAGAGCTAGGGCGATGACCGAGAATGGGTACAAGTATTAAAATGATATATATAGTGTGTACAAAAAATATCCCAATACTTAAAAATCCGGCAATCACAACATTATGCCGTATAAACTGGCCCCAAAAAGAAACTTATAATTTTTCACAAGGTTATATCTTAAAATGCTCTCCATAAAAATGAACAAAAATTGCACACAGGATTACTTCAATACTCTAATCTAAACACTGGCCAGTAACCAAACAGTTGTCTAACTGACACAACAGCAAAATGCACTGACATGGAACACCTTCCTGGACCACATTCACAGCCCAACATATTTCTTTTGCTGGGTTCTAATTTAACACCTCTCTCTCCACCAGTGTATTGCTATTATCATAAGGATTCAGAAAAAGTATAATTTGACCAGTATCCGGCATATAGTTTTGAGTTTTTGAGGCAAAAAGATCAAAGGTCAATCTTTTCGGCCCGAGCGTTTACAATTGAAACATGCTTCAATTATTTGTAATCAAACTGGTCTAAAATTGTTCTTTTGGCAAAAATAAATCAAAATGATAAATGTTGCATTGTTTTGGATGTTTTGTTACATAGGTAACACCACAAATATGTCAAAGTAATCACGGCTTATTGGATTTGATCGTCTTTACCATGTTACCAAGGTAACAAGCCACCTGAGATATGGCAGACTTTTCTTTCTATTTTATGCGTTTGCAAGCAGAACATTTTTTGTCCACCTGTGGAGTCCAAATTTTAACATTTGACCCTTTCTCCTACAACTCAAAGATGGTTGATTCTGGATTCTTGCCCGAGTATCCAATGGCATTGTGCCATTATATGCCTAATTTTCCACTGACGTATATAGCACATCATTAACAAACTTTCATACTTCTTGGACCAAACGATTATAAGGGATTATACAGGGTGTATCAAAATAATTGGTACCGAAGACTTCTCATTTTTTGCCGAATTGTTTTACTATTTTTTGTGTCATTTTGGGGTTAGTTGTTTAAATATTTGTAATTATAGTAGTTTTATCTTCTCTAAGAATTTTAGATAATAAAGATAGCGCATTCTATTTAGAAGTTACATGATTCTAAAGGAAAGTAGGTGTTTTGACACTTTTCATCATAACGCTGGATCAGTAGCGCACCATTTTCAAAGCTCTACATATTTTACTGCAAATACCTTGTGAGGATGATATGTTGAAAATCATGGAAATGTTTAATATTTTCTTTGCCTATTTCTTCATTCATAATATATATAAATGTTATAATCAATATTTATTGCTTGAGAGTAATATTATTCACTTAAATAATTTAGGTGGGGTGAAAGAAGTTTGTGTATCAACACCATCCAGGGCGGTAATTTAAGTCGTATTATTGAGATTACTAAGTAGATGGTGTGTCAGAATGGCTATAGACTGTAGGCAGTGTAGGTTAGTATGGACCTGGTAAAAGTTATTGGAATGGCTCCACAGTATTCCACACTTCAGTGTGCATTCATAGTTAAGAATTACTGGTCGACACGAAGCTATGGAGAAGTGCAGAGAAGATTTAGGAGACAGTTTCTAAGAGCAAGGCGTATCCATGCAAACATGCAATAACTTGTAATGCTTCAAAATTTGATATGGGCAGTTACAGAATGGACCCATCCCAGGTGTTATGTTCTTTCAAGATAAGGCTTCACCTCACACTGTCAGAGTCGTAAGGCAGGGACTTCAGGAACTATCTTTCTAAAAGCATGTGTAAAGCAATTTTATGAATTGAAGAGTATGTATGCAATAAATGGTTCAACCAGTGAACATATTCATCTTGTGTTGTGTAAGTCAAATCATGATTATGTTGATCTTCGTTTAAATGACAATGGCTCCCAGATGCATCAACCTATCAACTTCAGATTAATAGATCAACAAGTTAACATATGCCCCTTTCTATTTATAGTACAAAAACTATATTAATTAGCAACTTTATATTTTTTATATATTTTTGAAAATGTCACATAGCCCGGTACCAATCATTTTGATACACCCTGTACACTTGAATTATGTTGTATTCAAGTACTGGCATCTACCGCCGTCGCTCGATGCTAGCCTTTCGAATATGCTTCTTGTGTTGCCTGTGTAATAAACGAGTTAAAACTGAATTAAATCCATTAGAAAAGGCTTAAAACCCAACTATTAGGCCTTGATTCATATTTAATCCTCATTTAGGCCTGGGAAATAGATTGTCTGTGAAAAATGAGCAGGATGCTTGACTCCGTATATAATTTCTACAATAGATGACTTCATCTGACCTTCGACTTGCAGAAAGGGTACGTTTTGAAGAACTGAGTCACTCTTGAGTCAAGAAAATGACGTTTTCCTGGACCATGTTTGTACAGAAAGTCAATGGGAGCTATTTACTGGTGTGCACCCTGAAGCCCATAGGTGCTAGTATGAACTTTCATTTGATATTCTAAAGAACAAAGGACGTGGACCTCAAATCCAACCTTCAACCTCTTGTCAGGCAAACATAGTCCAAAGGTCCCTTTAACGTACTATACTAAAGAAGATAAAGAGCGAAGTTGAAAATTTAATTTCAAATTTCTCAACTAGAACACACACTGTTTCTTACCAGTATTGACATGTTGCATTTGTGTCAGGAAGGATTTTGATTTCTCCTAGGTTAATCATTGTGAAAAATACAGGGTAAGTAAAAAAAAGTGCAATATAACAAAGAATCGATATTTATGCAAGAACGATGTCGAACTTTCCCATTATTGAAAAATTCTATAAATGCCACACTCAATAGTCACCTTTTGTGAATATATGATAGACCAGGTTAAAACTGAGCTAAGTACCACTTGGAGAACGAGAAATTCTCATATGGTTTATCTGGACCAGTTTTGCATGGGAAACAAGAATTTCTTGGGTAAAAAGCCCGTAACCTGAGAACTTTTCCGTGAGGGCGCTTTTTTCAAAATGGCCGCCAAAATCCATATATATGGTTAAATTAGTCACATAAGGGGCATATTTAACCAGATTTTGGATTGTTATTGATAGCAATAATGTACTACTAAGTCAGGTTATTAATATGAAGGTAACAGGATGTCAAAGCTGAGGGCGCTTTTTTCAAAATGGCCGCCAAACTCAATGAAAAACATATATATGGCTAAATTAGTCACGTTAGGGGCATATTTAACCAGATTTTGAATTTTTATTGATAGCAATAATGTACTACCAAGTCACGTTATTAATATGAAGGTAGCAGGAGGTCACAGCTGAGGACGCTTTTTTTTTCAAAATGGCCGCCAAACTCAATGAAAAACATATATATGGTTAAATAAGTCACTTTAGGGGCATATTTAACCAGATTTTGATATTTATTGTTAGCAATAATATACTACTAGGTCAGGTTATTAATATGAAGGTAACATGAGGTCACAGCTATGGGCCCTTTTTTCAAAATGGCCGCCAAAATCAATAAAAAGCATATATATTGTTAAATTAGTCACTTTTGGATGTTGTTATTGATAGCGGTAAAGCATTACTAGGTCAGATTATTAATACGCAGGTAATAAGATGTCACAGGCGAGGATGCTTTTTTCAAAATGGCTGACAAAATTGAAGGAAAGTATGATATCAACGAAAAAGCGCCAGGAAATGTTACTTAAGTTGAAAAAAATATTTGTCTTTAACTTTTTGAACTTATAATGAAGTACTTCAGGGTGGTAAAGGTAGGTTCTGATTTAAAATGGCGGCAATGATGACTACCAGATTGCCTTTATGTATTTAAAAAGACCCCTAAAGCAACTTATAAACTAGAATGCCGCAAAAGTATTGCTTACAGTGTTATACATTTTCCGTTTTTGCATGGTTTCACTGATGCATTTCTCTTTGTTTTAATCCTCAGATCACTCAAATCGCTATTTTCTGAAAAATCTTCATAGTCATTCTCTACCAATGGTACTTGGACGCCCTCAGGCATTACCGTTTCAACACCTTTAGGTTCCATATTTCCATTCCACCCAGTGTCAACAATGTTTGCACCATCGTATACAGTGATATCTGCTGCTCTCCACTGCAATGAAATTTGCGCGAAGGATATGAAGCGCCAGCGCCGTGCATGCTTACATGGTGGTAGTAAGGATATATCTGCAATCTTTTTATCTTCCGATCAAAGATATCATATCTTGCTTCGTTGACATCTTTGCCCTTCACTCCGTATAGAAGTGAAACGTACTCCTCTAGCTCTTTGCAAAAACTTTCTAACGGAAAATCTAATACTCCCTCCAATGTTGCAGGATGTGTCCACAAACTTTGGCTTTGACTCCAGAAGCTTGCGCACTGACGTTTCCCCTGGCGAAAAAAACCCGAGTTGTAATCTTTGCCAGTGAATGCGTTAAATCCAATGAGTGTTAAATCAATATAGCTGCTGTTAAGTCAATATCGCTCAATTTAAAGGCCTTTGTGTCACAAAACAAGATGCTATTTTCATTCCCGATCTTAGCAGTATTCAGGAAGAAGCTGACACAAAGGTCATCTTACAAAACATGCAGTGAGGAATAACATCGAGGGTATATCAATCATCCGTTCACATTTGGTAGACATAGACATTGCACTTTTTGCTTTCATTCACGATGGAGATTCTGGACACTAACACTGACAAACACAGGAAGGCCTTTGCAGCTCAGAAGTCATTAGATTTCACACGTTCACTGGCAATGATTACAACTCAGTTTTTTGCGCAAAGGGATACGTCAGTGCTGGAAGCTTCTGGAGTCAAAGCCAAAGTTTGTGGACACATTCTGCAACATTGGAGGGAGTATTAGATTATTCCGTCAGAAAGTGTATGCAAAGAGCTAGAGGAGTATGTTTCACGTCTATACGGAGTGAAGGGCAAAGATGTCAACGAAGCAAGATACGATATCTTTGATCGAAAGATAACAAGATTGCAGATTCTTACTATCACCATGTAAGCAGGCACTTCATTTCTTTCGCGCAAATTCCATTGCAAGAGAGTGGAGAGCAGAAGATATCACTGTATACGATTTTGGAAACATTGTTGACAATCAACGAAAACATGGATCCTAAATGGGTTGAAACGGTAATGCCTGAGGACGTCAAAGAGCTATTGGAAGAGAATGACTATGCACATTTTTCAGAAAATAGCGATTTGAGTGATCCTAAGGATTAAAACAAAGATAAATGCATCAGTGAAACCATGCAACAAACGGACAATTTATGACACTGTAAGCAACGCTTTTGCGGCATTCTAGTTAACAAGTTATTTTAGGGGTCTTCTTTAATACATAAAGGCAATTCTGGTAGTCATCATTGCCCGGGCTTCATTGCCGCCATTTTAAATCAGAATATACCTTTGCCATTATAAGTTCTAAAAGTTAATGACAAACTATTGCTTTTTTTCAACTTTTTTGTTGATATCATACTTTCCTTCAATTTTGTCGGCCATTTTGAAAACAAAGCATCCTCACCTGTGACATCCTATTACCTGCGTATTAATAATCTGACCTAGTAATGGTTTACCGCTATCAATAACAATATTCAAAAGTGACTAATTTAACAATATATATGCTTTTCATTGATTTTGGCGGCCATTTTGAAAAAAGGGCCCTCATCTGTGACATCATATTACCTTCATATTAATAACCTGACCTAGTAGTATATTATTGCTAACAATAAATATCCAAAATCTGGTTAAATGTGCCCCTAAAGTGACTAATTTATATATATATGTTTTTCATTGAGTTTGGCGGCCATTTTGAAAAAAGCGCCCTCAGCTGTGACCTCCTGTTACCATCGTATTAATAACCTGACTTAGTAGTACATTATTGCTATCAATAAAAATCCCAAATCTGGTTAAATATGCCCCTAATGTGACAAATTTAACCATATATATGGATTTTGGCGGCCATTTTGAAAAAAGCGCCCTCACGGAAAAGTTCTCAGGTTACGGGCTATTTACCCAAGAAATTCTTGTTCCCCATGCAAAACTGGCCCAGATAAACCATATGAGAATTTCTCATTCTCCAAGTGGTACTTAGCTCAGTTTTAACCTGGTCTATGAAGTGAATCGCGACAACCGTTTAATTTGTATGAGTCCTTTTGCTGCGATACCCAATTTCGTTATTTGTCCACGAGGTACCATGTATTTTGAATGAGAGCACACAATGCACGGTAAAAGCACCAACACTGAAACTGACTGACTGGCGTTATTTCAAACATTACTTTAAGTCTTACTGGACTCGGATATTTTGTACTTTACTTCACTTCAATTTCCGCGCATTTCATTTTGGTATTTGACAAAATGTTTGAAAAACCCGCCTACAAATTTTACAAGATTTTAAGGTAAAAATGAAAAAAAAATCAACAAATAATGTTTCTTCTCCTTAAACAAGACCAAGGGCAACAACACGTTAGGTGTTCCAATTTAGTTCTTTGCCAATGAGGTTAAGAAAATGGTAGTTGTTCCAAATCTACCTTACACACAGTGGGCTGACATCGCTATAAAATGTGTCATAAAATCAAAACGGTAAATGCTAATTCCTTGAATTTTTCACACAAGGTCACTGATGGATATATAAAAAATGTTTTAAAACCTAAGGTTCCACTCGGTTCTTAAATGAAAAGGGATTCTTTTCTCTATTGCACTTTTTTGACTCACCCTGTATGACGGTTTAAATGTAAATAGGCTCTTATTAGGACACCCTTAAATAGACAGGTGATGCTGACCATAATAACTCTACACTTTACCCTAACATAAGATCTGTGTACACTCATTTTCGATTATATGGTCATAATTATGATAGATTATATACACCATTGTAGTTAGTTAACAATTTAAGAACAGTGTTAATTTGTCCATGAGTCCAGCTTAAAAAGAGGGAAACAAGGGCCTAATACACACAAGATATTTATTTCATAATGTTTGTGAAGCGTCAAGTATTTATGATACTAAACATGGTGACTTCACACCTGACAAACGGTAGTAAGTAATTGTACACATTAGTGATTATTTGCTATTGACTTGACCTAGTTTATTAACGAGGTACTAAATCATATTGACATATAAAAGTGCAAAAGCCTATTAGACGCACAACCGAAATGGGTTGAAATCAATTGGGGGAAATATAGCGGTGGATGTTTATTTTCAATCCATACGTTATTTTTTGTGCTATTAACCAGTCGCTGATTAAAGCGAGGACACACCGGGCCGTACTCTCCTTTTTGAGTAAAAAAGCAAAAACAAAGGGAGAATGCTTTTTTCAAAAAGACTTTTTTTTGTCTTTTGGGGAAAAGAATGTACATGTTTTGAAAGGTCAAACATTTTAAATGATGGACGGCTTTTCCTCCCAGCTACATACACTTTTTAAAGTACATATCTCTCTCTGTGTCAGGTGGCGCTGTGTAGCGCTGCTGTGGTCTTCACAAGAGAACGCCATCTCACTCGATCTGATGCCAAGTGTGTTGCACCTCGCATTCCTTGGTTAGAAACCAGCTTCACGTCATAGTCCAAGATGTGGGTGGACGTCCTCTTCCTTGTCTGCCTTCCATAGCCCACCATGTTTCCTGACAATATGGCCAAAGTACTTCAGCTTTCTCTCCATTATACCGCTTCTGATGGTTAGACGTGTACCAATCTTGTCGAGGATCCCGGAATTTGTTCTCCTAGCTGTCTTTCCATGTCACTTGTAGAACACCACATCTCAATAGCATCTACTCTTTTCCTATCATTCTTGGTCATAGCCCAAAACTCGCATCCGTAAGTGGCAATGGAAAACACAATAACGAAGTAGACGTACCTTGAGGTGAATGGATAGGCCTCTGCTTTTCCATATGCTTGACATGCCCTGCACAGATTCTTGTATGCATACGTTTGGCCAGTGGATTTGTAGTGAATTTTGGGACGGTGTTTTAGAGGGTTCTTCATGTGATACTATGGCTCAATCACTTGAGAATGTACTTTCAGAAAAGTATAAAGAACACTTTCCCCAGATATCTGTGGTGCGCAGATCTAATGACAAACCTTGGTTTAATGGTTCAATTCGTAGACTCATTTTGGAACGAAATAATGCCTTCCAATCAGGTAACATGATGCTTTATAAATCTCTAAGAAACAAAGATATATATGAAATCAAACAAGCAAAAAAGAACTACTATGCTAAAAATGTTGAAGTTTTGACAAATACACAGCCTGGGAAATGGCATAAGAATATCAGGAATATTACTGGTCACAACAACAAATCTGGTGATTTCTTGGGTAACACTGTTAGTGAACAAGCTAATATGCTGAATGAACACTTTTCTAATGTTTGCTGCCAATTGCCACCACTCAGATTGGAATCTCTACCTTCCTACTTACCAACCCTTGCTCCTCCAACAATCCATGTTTGTGAGGTTCAAATTCGGTTAAGCAAACTCAATGCTTCCAAAAGGCTGGCCATCCAGAAGATATTCCTATTAAGATCATTAAGGAATTCTCTTACGAGTTGGCTGACCCCCTAAGTAAAATATTCAATGCTGGTATTCAGGAAGGTGTATTTCCATCTGTTTGGAAAACTGCTACAATTATTTCAGTGCCTAAAGTCAAGAAACCGTTGACGGCAAATGAATTGCGCACATTGCCTTGACTAAAATCTTAGGGAGGGTGTTTGAGTCATTTTTGGCCGAGTGGTTAAGGGATGATTTTACTCCGGTTCTTGACAATAAGCAGTATGGCAATGTGAAGGGTACAAGTACAACTCATTATCTTGTTGACATGTTGCACAAGGTAATCTCTGGTGTTGAAAAACCATCCACTTATGCTACTTTAGTGGCGATAGATTTTACAAAAGCATTCGACCGAATAATCCATAGTGTTGCTGTAAATAAAATTATCTCTTCTGGAGTGAGACCCTCAATAATCCCTGCGATCAGTAGTTTTTTTTTTTAAACTCATCGCGTATCGTTGCGTATAATGACACAATCCAATTACATCAATGTTCATGAACCGACCCGCTTAGATAATATATTGGATCTTCTGTTTACCACTAACCCTGATCTTGTGTAAAAAGGTAATAGTCTCGCCTGTATGAGTGATCACCCTATTGTGACAGCCACAGTCAATATCAAGGCTAATCTAATCAGGAAACCTAGTAATTTCTTAACGGAAAATGAACGAGGAAGGGATCAAAAACGATTCAAAGGTTTCTGAAAACACACATTCGGCCAGTGACAACTGGGAACAGTTCATATCACATATTAAAGAGTTGATAACTCATGTGGCTCAAACTCTTCTTCAGGTGCTATCGGAGACGTTGGTCGACCGGACACTTCAGGTTGATGGCATAAGTATTGCTACACTTTAGGTTGAGGTTAAACAATTCTAATATGCGTCATAAAAAAACCTGGTAAAAGTTCACAAAACTTAGGAAGACAGTGCAGAGAGATCTAAGACGTTCCAACAGTGATTGTTTAATGGTCTTCTTGAAAACAGCAATCAAGAAACTCAACAAAACCATCTGTCATCATAAAATTGTGTGGCCATGTAAAAAGCCTGAAACCGGATGGCACAAGTGTTGCTGCTCTTCAGGTTGATGGCAAAAAATGGTTATTATGAAATATAAGGCAAATGCTCTTAGTAATCAGTACTGTTGTGTATTTAACACACAAATCTATCAAATGTACCACCTGTAGCAGGTGACCCTATACCTACTATAGATGCTCCAATGGTATCCCGTCTCCGATCTTGAAAGAGTTAAGCAAACTACTTGCACCGATGATGAGTCAGATATTCCAGCAATCACTGGATACATAGTCTAGTCGAGCCGCCGTCTAATTTACATATGTGTATATTTCCATAATTAATGAGCTAACTTGCATAACTAGATAATTAATAATGCAAATTAGGGCGGCTAGCTAAATAATTATGCATAAATTAACTGGAAGTCATTAGGAATACTTTGACTAAGTTTGAAACCAATATTCTATTAAATAAAAATGTTATGAACATTTGGGACGTGTCGTATCAAAAGGAGACACTTTTGGGCAGGTTATCAATTTTGATTGTTTAACATATCTTAAATACAGAGATGTTTTGTTCCATAACGCCGTTTTCCCCAATGAAATCGGACATATCTAACCGAAGATATTGAGTACGTAAGTTATGGTATTATAAATTTGGAATTAAGATATCGGCCTTGGGAACAATGATGTATTGAAAGATCAAGCACAATTATATCAATAATATCATCATCATATCCAATGTTTTTAAAAATGCTGATATATTCACCTGATACTTTAATGCTTTTGAGGAGTGTATTACGTTGTTTTAATGTGTAGTAATAGGCTTAAATGAAAAGGTGTTCGGGATTACCACACTCTCCCCTACGTGTCCTCTTCATTTACTTACGTCATCAGCCCGCTGCCTTTAAATTATTTTCGCTTCGAACGGGGGAGGACCCGTACGAGCCCGCATTTTACCAACACAATTTTTTCAGGAGAAATACGAATACTAAAATTGCGACGAGTGTCAACTTGTAATGTAATAATTATTCTCTTCGAATGGAGTTGAACTTGTTTTGCAATATATATGCCCTTTAAATAATCCTGTTACATCGTTAATTCTCCATTTCCGCACCTTTGTCACTGTTGACGTTTTAGGATTTGAACCTACTAACATCTGTAATCTAGAAAACAGTGTGTTCACCGAAGCATGAAATGGTTAACATAACGCACTACCATATGGTAATGGTGGCTGTGGATATGTTAGCGTATGGATGTTAAAAGTGTACTAATATTTACCTTTTTGTGGTATATGTGTCATAACAGTTTTCTAGAAAGTCGAATAGTAAATTGGCCATTAATGAAGCGATCGCCATACAACCAGCATTACCCAAACCAATTATTTCAATTTCCATTAGAGTATACCATGCTAAGAGGTTTTACATCGCTCATGTAATTACTGGCTTGTCACTTTAGTTTGTTACGCGCAAGAACTGAAAAATAAAATGATTATTTTTGTGTTTTCCTAGATATCGTTTTCCCCATGTTCAATTGTTACTTGATAGCTTCTTGTCATGTGCTGAGGTCGTAACAGATGGTATACGGAAACGATTACGGCTCGAAAGTGTCTATTTTAACTACTAGTCAATCAAATTCCTATCGTGAGTGCATTAAGTACAGGTCGTTTTGTCTTACGAATGGTTACTATCGAGAAGAGTGTCAGTTTGTCCATATTTATGATGATAACATAGTGTGACTATACTATGACATAGGCCTAGTCTGTTTAAATTAATTACATTTAATGAAATTGACTTGCCTATTATTAGATGCACTGGGTCAAAATCAATGTAAACTATTTGCATTTGTTATAAACCAGTGGCGATTCATTTTCTTTTAAACTTGGATTCTATGTGTCAGCATGCACTTCCCGATTATCATCCCGTGTTGTCTCCCACCCCCAGAAACGGAAAACTCTAAAAGGAAAACAGCAACAGCGACAATAACATAATGTCACTTTCGTCGGAAGCATACACAAACGCTGTTTTGCTCTAACGTGGTCCTCTATAGTAAAAAACCATGTATAAAATTAATTCCATGAAAATGTTAAAACTACATTGCACGTGCAAGACAACAACAACAAGACCACTATTTTATCAATAGCGATAAAAATGAACTCATCTGGTTCTACAAATTAAGTACACCGATAATTCCTTTAGTTAGAAACTTGAATTTGTACTTGTTACTATACTAACCTCCCATCATCTACTCTAGAGTCTTGTAGTATTCAACTGCACTATGTAATAATGTAATATAACTTAATGTTTAATTAGATGTCGCTTTTGCGATTTTATTGAGTATTTGTTTAGATTTAGATTTATACAAGGCGCAACAAGATTCTAACAAGCGCAGCAAAGAGACTATACAGCTACTTCAATGAAGCTTTACTTAAAGCAGCTTTTTATTTCAGTTTTTACTTCTCGTTACTCTTCATTACTTTCATTTTATTTGTCAGTTCTTTTGTTTCTGTTTTCTTTTGTTCCTTTTGTGTTAAATTAAAAGCACGCATAAATTAGCCATTCACCACTCTCAATCCAGATATCTACCCAGCAAACACAAAACGTGTTCGACATCATTCGCAAAAGGTTATATATGGTTGTCAGAAAACGTTTAAATGTCGGGTTTTATTAATAGGGTATATTAAGGGTATAAAACGTTTCATAACCTTAAAAAAATATTTTGATAATCTACTGCTCAGCAAACAAAAATGTTTTACAGAAAACGTTTAAATGTCGGGTTATATAAAGGGTATAAAAACATTTTAATAACATTCCAAAAACATTCTTGAAAACTTGATACAAACTATTCTAAACAGAATATTATTTTGGGGTTGAAAAAATATTTTGCGAAAAATGTTTGCCCAAAATATTTTCAATAACGTTTTAAAAACGTTTTCATGATCTTTATATAACCCGACATTTAAATGTTATTAAAAGGTTTTGAAAAAACACTTTAAGAACATTTCTGTGTTTGCTGGGTTCAAATATTTTAAGATAATGTTATTTAAGTATTGACACAATATTTGGCCAAAATGTTTGCAAAAATAGTTTACAATAACATTTTTTGAAAACATTTAAAAATATTGTTATAGTATGTTTTCATACAAAACGTTTTAAAACGTTATCATGACCTTTATATAATCCGACATTTTAATGTTATTAAAACGTTTTTACCTAAACCAAAAGCCAAAATATAACTTATTTTTAAGACTCAGGGTATCTTATTTTCAAGCAAAATTTTAAATATGCGGACAAAGTCTAAAAAATAGAAATCCTTGATTTTTCTAGCATAGAAAGGGTTTAGGTGGGACATTTTCAAAATGATATTAAAAAAGTTGTATTTGGCCTGTTGGTAAAATAACGGGCAAAACAAATTTGAGCCAAAAATGACAAAAAAATTGCATTTTTCATTTTTGAAAAAAAGGTAAAGTTTGGTCTTATGCTACAACTATATAAGATGCGATAAATTGTCTTTTTTTTATTTTAAGATAGAGACATGCTTTGTTATTCATTGTAAATGAAGAAAGAGTGTGTCACTCTTCGAAAAGATCCTGCAAATTTAAGTAGAAAAAGTACAATTTTGGGCAATAATCATAAGCGTCATTTTACCCCGACTTTGAAGGGGCATAAATGTAAAGGTAGGATGTGTATGTTGAAACTGTATAATGTCATAGTTAGAGTAAACCCTTGTTAACTGATATATCCTTTTCAAAAATTGCCTCTTAACTATTTTAGAAGTTCTGGCTTTTCAAAAGTACCAAGTTTAAAAAAAAAATCAATTTTTTCACAAGGGGATTTACAGTAAAAAAAAGTTTCATTATTTAAAAAATTGTATTTGTATTAAAAGAACTTAATGGGACTTAATTGAAGAAAGTAACGATTCTAATGGTACAAACAAGCTATACAGAAACCAGATGCAGAAGCATTGTTAATGAAAATGCAATAGAGGGCAGCGCTGGGTGATGGGCTGCGTTTAGCTGAAAAGGCAATCAGGGGCCGGTACAAACAACAGTTCATCAATTATATAAGAATAGTATAGCTGGTAAATGGTAAGTGTCAGATTATTTATTTATTTATATAAGATATAATAATGTTAACTAAGTTTTGATAGCAGTTCATGTGACTAGAATACAAACATTTCGGTCTGTTTCTCAAAGACGGTGCATAATAAACGTGGTAAAGTACATACGGGAGGACATGCCATATGCATACATGCATGATGGGGTGTACATGAATGTTCTCTGTGGAATTTGTTTGTTTGCATCAACTCGTAGAAATTTATTCAGCGGATAGGGAGCTGGGTCCTGTATTAATGATTTATTTGCTATTTATTTATTTCAGAAAATATGAGTAATGGCGTGCTCATTTGCATCAGGTACAGGCAGTCCTTGTGGGCTAAATGCAAGAGCCGCCTCTGAAACAGAATATATTGTATTACGAAGTTGCAACAAAGATAAAATACCACATTTAAGAAGCATTGATGTCAGAGCCGACAATGTCAAGAATGAAGCCGATCTGATACTCTCACGTGCTGGTAAATTTGTATCGTCTTCAGACATGCAAGAACTAACCATTTGCCCTAAACACAGGGCTGAACTGGGCATAGGATGGAGAAAAAACATCGGTGAAATGTAGCGTTCCACAAGAACTTTCAATATGAACATTTATCTGAATGAAGGCAACGATATTATGGATGCTAAACAAATGGAGAAAGCCCTGATGTCAAACGGCGGCATCTATGGTGTTCAGCCAGTTCTCACTGAATCACCGATGATGGTAATTCAACCACACATTCAATGGAGTGGTATAAGTTACATCAATAACTTCCAGTTTACAGATGCCGGAATTAGAGTATGGCGAGCTTATAACATTGGGCCTGGCAAAAATCGTAAATGATGGTGATTTTCAGGCACCAGTTATTCCAAACATTACGGTACGCAGTACGACAACAAGCACTGTGTTTAGGCCAACAACAGGACCATCGTCAAGTACCATCAACCAAATTACTCTTGACGCCAATCAGCATCAGAATGTATGCGCATCTGCAGAACTTGCTAACCAAGAAAGTCGTGAAGTTGATCTTCATGAAGAAGTCTACGACTCTACTAGTAGTGTGAGCTCAACTGGTATGTTCAGTTGCCCCGAGGAAACATGTACAAAGACATACATCAAATCATCAGCGTTAGAAGCTCATATTCTGTCAGGAAAACATGACCGGTACAAACAGAGAGAAAGGCTACTAGATAGAGCAGTGGCGGATCCAGGATTTTTGAAAAGGGGGGGCACAACTTAGAAAAATCGGCGCGGCAGCGCCGTTCGTCGCGCTTGGGCGACGCAGGGGGGTGTCTGAGGGGGGATGTGCCCCCCTCAGAAGTGAGAAACTTTTACAAAATAAAGACCTAATTGAAGCCATTTGGTGGACCATTTTGTCACTATTATTGTGGAAAATTTCAAGTAATTTGAAAAAGGTGAAAATTTGTGAAATGACGGTCCAATTGAAGTCATTTGTCGACAAGTTTTCACTATTATTGTGTAAATTATTGCTTTAACATAACTCTTGGTTTGGGTGTCCAAATCAGAAGCGAAAAGGGTAACTTCCTTATGCATACTCAGGGGTCTCTGAGGGGGATGTGCCCCCCCCTCAGAAGTGAGAAACTTTTGCAAAATGAAAACCTAATTGAAGCCATTTGGTGGACCATTTATTTTGGCACTATTATTGTCTAAAATTTTTATTTGAAAAAGCCGAAAATTTGAAGTCATTTGTTGACAAGTTTCCACTATTATTGTGTGAATTAACTATTTTAAACTGTGGCGATTTGGTAGTTCACAGCATCTTGCTGGTAGTGAGATTTGGCCAAAATTGCATTGATCATATCATAGCAAACGTGTAGAAGAATTCAAATATCACAGATATACTTTTTGTGTAGGTCCTGTGGTTCTTGAGTTATGTTGTAAAGAGGGCTGAAACAACAACACTTTTGTAAAACGTATACATAACTCCACAACAAATCAAGCACGTTTTCAAAGTATATAATTTGTAGAATGAACTTTTGCAAAACATCAAAGTGTTATTTTTCAATAATATAGGGGCCTATTGATTTAAATAATGAAAATCGAAACAAGCAGAAGCGAAAAGGGTAACATCTTTATGCATAAATGCAGGGTGTCTGAGGGGGAATGTGCCCCCCTCAGAAGTAAGAATTGTGTGTTTTGTAAAGTTTCAATTATTTTGAAAAGGCCGAATATTTGTGAAATAACTGCCCAATTGAAGTCATTCATCGACACATTTTCACTACTGATGTGTAAATAATTGCTTTAAACATAAAGGGTCTGGTGTCCAAAGCAGAAGTGAAAAGTTGGAAAATGTGTGAAAATGAAGGCCCAATTGAAGCTACTCGTAGACCATTATTCACTACTAAAAAGTACTATTACCATGATTACTGTAGGCCTAATGATTAGGTTATATTATTTTTTAAACATGTTAAAACATAAAGTGTACGGATGTCCAAAACAGAAGCGAAAACGGCTACCAGTTTATTTCCCCTCAGAAGTTGGAAAATTTTGCAAAATGAAGGTCCCATTTAAGTCATTTGGTGCATATTTTTACACTATTATCATTGCTTTAACTCAATTTGCAAAATTTTAAATATTACACTTTATTGGACTTTGGCCTACTAAAGCATGCACGGATTGATGTTGAAGTCAGCATCGAGTCGTCGTAATAATACAGCTGTTGGTGACAAAATGTGACGGACCCTGCGTATCGGCGGGCCCGCAGTAATTTCAAAGGCTTTTGGGCAGAGGACCCACCTTCAAGCAATGCCCATAAAATAATCACAGATAACATGGATATGTTATACTCAATTACGTGCAAATGTTGTTTTTCTCTTCTTCTCCATAGTCTTCTTTTCTTTCTCTCATTTTCGCAGCTTTTCGCCCCTTCTCCTCTCTCCATTCCTCATTTTTTTTTAGCGGGGGCACACGGGCCAGTGTGCCCTTCCACCTGCCCCGACTGGTCCAAAACAGAAGCCTAAGTGGGCACTTCTTTATCCATATGTGGAGGGAGGGTGTCTGAGGGAAGATACACCCCGTCAGTATTTTGGAAAAAATAAAAATAAAGGCCGAATTAAAGCCATTTCATGGACCATGAAAGGGGACACGGTCCGGGGGTGTGCCCTGCATGGATCCGCCACGGCATGGGAGACCGTTTATCATGATAAAATTGCGATTTATATCTTCCATAAAACATGTAAAAATGTAAAGCTAAACAAAGGGTTTTTATTTATTTTTTTCAACAAAATAATATTGTAAAAAAAAAAAAAAAATGGGACCCTCGAAAAGGGGGGGGGGCACGGGCCCGGTGTGCCCATGCCTGGATCCGCGCCTGAGATAGAGCCAAAATGAGATATGCAAATATGCTTTCAAGAGAGGAAAGCACACTTCCACAAGTTTCAGGAAACACAGGTGGGCAATATTGTATTCTAGCTGAACCAACAACAGAATTATGTCTTGGATGGGCCTTGAAATCAGGGAGAAAACATACCAGGTTTTCTAACAAGCAGAAAGAATTTCTCATAAAAAGGTTTGAACATGGAGAGGTCACTGGGAACAAAGATGATCCTTCTAGAGTCGCTAAGCAAATGCGTTGTCTGAAGAATGAAAATAACGAGAGGGTGTTTAGTGCAAGTGAATAGCTAACGCCACAACAAATTGGTAGCTTTTTCTCCAGACTTTCAGCCAAGAAAAGAGCAAATGGAGATTTAGAGGAGATAACTGATGATCTGGAAGCTCCAGCAGACACAGCGGTGTTTCAAGATAGCCTAAGACAAGTGGTACAGGAAGTTTCTCATCCTATAATTGTTGGTGAAATAAATGTATGCCGCTCTGTAAAAAATGACAAACTTCAAAGTTTGAGCATAAATACCCTCAAAGACATCTGTTCCTCACTTAACATTGACACTAGTGATGTTAGCATTCGACGAAAGGCACCATATTCGGACAAAATTAGGATTGCTGTTAGTGATTGTTCATGTTCTCACTAGGTTAGATTTAGTTGGCACTAGCGTCAAATTTGTTGACAATGCCTTGAGCATACCATAAAATACTGACTTTTTTTCATTACATTATTTCATCGGAATGCCAGTTGTTGATTTGCAAACTATAGAAACAAACTCGTAATTTACCAATTGACATCATTTATAATCCTTTAAATTATGGCATGCACATTTACACTATAATGTAGATTGTATTGTAGCTTTATTATAACATTAGGCCTACTCCAAAGTAGTGACGAAGTTGCTCTGGTACTGTATTTACATGGTTAACTCTATCACAAACTGTATGATCCTGGTCAAAATATATCCCCCTTGGTTTCCTCAAGGTAAACTACCTTAATTTTCATCATGTTCATATGGCAATTCTATTTCTTGACATTTTTGCCTATAATTCTATACACTAAATGGATGATTGTCTAATAGATAACAAACGTGGCGGGAAAGATTGTTGATTTTGACAAAGTTATTCTGGACGCCAAATTTGATTTTGTTGGAAAAGTACCATTTATCATTAATTATCAATTGGATGATAATAATAGACAGATACCCACATAATTAGTGGCAACACAATTATCAACAACGTAACTTACCCTACTTTTCGGTTTGAGAATATTTATTGTTAATGGGGGTGGGAGTTGTTTGACCAATAATGTGGCTATGAAAATTTGCATACATACTTAAGTGGAAGTCTATGGATAAGATATGGGTCAATAAACATTTCTCGGTATGTTATTTGTAAATCTCTGACCAATAAATGATTACGTTTACTGTAATTACTATTAATCGAAAATAGTGAATTTTCGTATAAGTAAAATTTCGCTATGGGGTACAGACCCCAATTTTTTTATTGGATGATTTATCAACCCCATTCATGGTTATTCTCATTCAATCCCAGACTTAAATCAGCAAACCCTACCTTGCGAGTTATTGACTTTTAAAGTTATAGTACTTTTTACTAAAGAAAAAAAGTGCAAAAAGCGGGATTTTGCATTGCGTATTGCGCAATATTATGGATGATTGAAAAAATGGCAATACTATTTTTGTAACATGTAATGTATAGGTATTTATCAGAAGAAATTTCAATTATCCTGTACTTACAGCAATTTTGTTAGAGCCGGCCGAAAATGAGCCTCTTTCAGTACTGCGAAATTGAAAAAAACTGACTTTTTCTGTAGCCAACTTCAAAGGCCCGTTGTCATGGCGACAAGGAACATTTGAATTTTTTATCAAGCTACATAATCATTAGACCCAATAACCTTTCCTGTCATAAGATTTGGACAATTTGGCTTTGGCCGCACCTTGCTGAATTGGTACAGACATCCAGTCTTAAAACGTTTTTAAAACGTTTTTGTGTTTCCTGGGTAGTCCGTGGAGTTTTGGATAGGCCAGTTTGTCATTTTTAAAACTGGACATTCGTCTAAATAAATGCTTCTTGAAGTCACATTGGATTCAACGGGGGTGCCATAATGTGTCGGATGCATCTATTAAACAAATAATTTACCCATAAATGGTTTAGTTTTAAAATTAGTATTTTCTTACAAGTAAGGATACTTTTTGGCTCAGTAGGACAATAATAAAACTTCGATAATTCAATTGATAAAAAAACGGTATAATTGTATTTTGGTCATCAAAGGAATACAAAACTATGCGTGTTGAAAAACAAAATGTTTTCCGTGACAAACACCTAAGATGGGGGTTTCCCAACTAAGATGGGGGTTTCCCATCAGGTTTCCCATCAGGTTACGATAAAGTAATTCATAAAGATGATTTTGCTTTTGATTCCAAAAAAGTCTTCGAAAAAAGTAAAATTAAACGAGATGGGTTGTTAATATCAAATTCAAGGATTACTAATTATTCTATATTTTAATAACAATTTACTTGAACTTGAACTTGAACTTGAACTTTTAAAAGGTCGCGAGAGGAAGGTTAAGTACTATAATAGTTAAACCAAAGAATCTATTACCCTAACTATTTAATATTACATAAACCAGGTTATTAACCTGCAGCGTAAAGTGTTAACTGGTGGATGATTCGGCTGCAGATATTATTTGTTACATATTAACATGCACTTATTAAATATTAATATAATAAAACAGATAAAAAACAAAAGAACAAGGAGAGGTTGATTGAAAATTAATAAGAAGAATATAAAAACGGGAGAGGGCGAAGAAGACAGTACGAGATATAACAAGAACATAAGGAACACGAATGAAATGACAAGTAGAATAGGAAAAAGAGCGAGAAAGAGAGAAATGCACAGAGGACAACAGAAATAAGAAGACACCTTCAGAAGGAGGTGAAATTGGAGAAATATATAACATTTCTGAAACATTTCCTAAATCGAACTATAAATCTGTGTAAATCCTTAAATTATACGTAAGGTCCCGGATTCGATTCCAGGGCAGGAACACGTTTTATTTTCAAAGTTATCCTATTCATTTTGATTCAAATATTTGAATAGAGTGGCTTTATCATTTTGACAAGATTATGTTATATCACCCTCTGAATAGCCATACTTGTCAAATTTGACTAGATTTTATTTTCATTTGTGAGGAGTTAATTTTAATAGTGTGACCTTTGCTTTATAGTCACAGGATTATCATTGTCCTATTGCTCTCCTTTGCTCTGTGTTACCCTATGTTTCAATTTTAGCTGCGTAAAAAGATTCTTTTAAATGAAAATGGGTTGTTATTATCAAATTCAACGAGTACTAATTAGGCTGTATTTTAATATTAATTTACTGGAAATGAACTTGAACTTTTAAAAGGTTGCGATCGGAAGGTTAAATATACAATCCAATTAAATAGAGAATCGAATCTATTACCCTAACTCTTTAATATTACATAAACCGGTTATTAACCTGCAGCGTAAAGTGTTAACTGGTGGATGATTCGGCTGCAGATATTATTTGTTACATATTAACATGCACTTATTAAATATTAATATAATAAAACAGATAAAAAACAAAAGAACAAGGAGAGGTTGATTGAAAAATTAATAAGAAGAATATAAAAACGGGAGAGGGCGAAGAAGACAGTACGAGATATAACAAGAACATAAGGAACACGAATGAAATGACAAGCAGAATAGGAAAAAGAGCGAGAAAGAGAGAACGGCACAGAGGACAACAGAAATAAGAAGACACTTTCAGAAGGAGGTGAAATTGGAGAAATATATAACATTTCTGAAACATTTCCTAAATAGAACTATAAATAATCTGTGTAAATCCTTAATTATACGTAAGGTCCCGGATTCGATTCCATGGCAGGATCACTTTTTATTTTCAAAGTTATCCTATTCATTTTGATTCAAATATTTGAATAGAGTGGCTTTATCATTTTGACAAGATTATGTTATATCACCCTCTGAATAGCTATACTTGTCAAATTTGACTAGATTCTATTCATTTGTGAGGAGTTAATTTTAATAGTGCGACCTTTGCTTTATAGTCACAGGATTATCGTTGTCCTATTGCTCTCCTTTGCTCTGTGTTGCCATATGTTTCAATTTTAGCGGCGTAAAAAGATTCTTTTAAATGAAAATGGGTTGTTATTATCAAATTCAACGAGTACTAATTAGGCTGTATTTTAATATTAATTTACTGGAAATGAACTTGAACTTTTAAAAGGTTGCGATCGGAAGGTTAAATATACAATCCAATTAAATAGAGAATCGAATCTATTACCCTAACTCTTTAATATCACATAAACCGGTTATTAACCTGCAGCGTAAAGTGTTAACTGGTGGATGATTCGGCTGCAGATATTATTGTTTACATTGGATCATGCATTTATTAAATATTAACATAATCAAATAGATAGAAAACAAAAGAACAAGGAAAGGGTGATGAAAGATTAATAAGAAAAGTATAAAAACGGGAGAAATGGAAGAAGACAGTACAAGATATAACAAGAACATAAGGAACACGAATGACCTTTTAGGATTTGAACCTACTAACATTCGTAATTTAGAAAACAGTGTGTTCACCGAAGCATTGAAATTGTTAACATAATGCACTACCGTATGGTAAAGGTGGCCGTGGATATGTTAGCGTATGGATGTTAAAAGGGTACTAATATTTATCTTTTTGTGGTATAAGTGTCATTATAGTTTTCTAGAAAGTCGAATAGTAAATTGACCATTAATGAAGCGATCACCATACAACCAGCATTACTCAGACCAATTAGTTCAATTTCCATTAGAGTATACCATGCTAAGAGGTTTGACATCGCTCACGTAATTACTGGCTTGTCACTTTAGTTTGTTACGCACAAGAAATGAGAAATAAAATGATTATTTTTGTGTTTTCCTAGATATCGTTTTCCCCATGTTCAATTGTTACTTGATAGCTTCTTGTCACGTGCTGAGGTCGTAACAGATGGTATACGGAAACGATTACGGCTCGAAAGTGTCTATTTTAACTACTAGTCAATCAAATTCCTAATGTGAGTGCATTAAGTACAGGTCGTTTTGTCTTACGAATGGTTACTAAACGGTTCCAAAAAAGTAAGTCCCCCTAAGAAATTTTAGTATAATCCAAAAACGGCTTAATCAATTATCTTGTTTTAAAGTTTGGAACATAGGATGATTAGTTATGCATCAAGTGAGCGGGTTTTTGTTGCTACTTTTTATCCTCTTCATTGCAAAATGCAGTCATTTACGATATTTTCGGCCAAAAGGTTGCCTTTTTCTACATAGGCATTTAATGCTTGAATTTGTGTTTGACAATATTTCCCTTTAAGTGAGTAATTTAATAAAAAAAGAAACATAATTGAATTTAATTAAGTTTAAGCCTTTCCTGATTTAGGTATCACACATTCAAAAACAGTTTTTATGGTTCAGTGAATAAATTAAATTGAATGCTGCAGCTTATTAATGTCTTTCAATAATTAATAGGCCTTCCTTCATGCGAGATGGCTTCCAAGCATCGTTCTTCACTGCTGTTGGTTAAGCTGGTTCCCCGCATGCTGCAGGATTTGCTGCAAAGTCCTTTAAGGTGGCGTGGTCCTTCACTTGTCTGCTTGTAACAAGTTGAGTCTTGATAAAGGCCACCCATATAAATGGGTTTTTTAAACCATTCAAGGAATGACCAATGAAACAAGTGTATAGGGCCAGCATAAAATATCTAACCAGGAATCTGTTGGTTCATTGGTTAAATTAATCAATGAACACAAGATTTATCATTGAAGTTACTGTTGCTCCTTCCCAATAAGTGTATGTTATCGCACGAGTTGGGCGCAGCCCAACGAGTGCGATAACTCACTTATACATTGGTTACAAACGTATATCAACTTGTACCCTCTCATTATCACTACAGTGGTTTGACAGTTCTGTGTGTTCCCTGTATAATTGATGTTATGTCTCGGAAATCATAACATTATTCACAGGTGGTCTGACAGTTCTGTGTGTTCCCTGTCGCTGAACGAGTGTGATAACACACTTATACATTGGTTACAAACATCTATCAACTTGTACCCCTCATGTCTGGAAAATCATAACAATATTCTCAGGTGGTCTGACAGTTCTGTGTGTTCCCTGTTGTCTGCTCCCAAGGATTATCATTGCTGGAGTGGATTGTGTGTGTTAGCACAGATACCTGAAACATTATCATGTATCATCTCATATGTCAGAGTGGAAATAAAAACAAGATGACATTCCATAATGGTGTTTACTATTTGGACTAGTCTTGACTTGAGCAGGGTTAGGGATTAGGAGAATGAGGCCATGGGCAACAATTGGTAGTAGCCATATATATGCCATCTGAAAGTGTAAAATAAAAGTTTTTTAACTCAGTAATCAATGAAGGAAGGAGGCTTGACTACATCATTACACGTTATAATAATTTATATTTAAACACAAGAATATACATGGAGGCTTGACTACATCATTACACGTTATAATAATTTATATTTAAACACAAGAATATACATGCACTATATACATTATTAACAAGAACTTAGGACTCTAAATATCACCATTAAAAGATACCATTTGTTGCCAGAAGTGTTACGTTTTGTTCATATTGACCAGAACATATTGCTTTTTGTAGTAATTCCTGAACACAAAGTGACGCAATTGTTTTAAAATGACAAGTATTGATGGGCAGGGATGTTTGTTCCTTTCAAATGGAGGCTTGACTACATCATTACACGTTATAATAATTTATATATAAACACAAGAATATACATGGAGGCTTGACTACATCATTACACGTTATAATAATTTATATTTAAACACAAGAATATACATGAACTATATACATTATTAACAAGAACTTAGGACTCTAAATATCACCATTAAAAGATACCATTTGTTGCCAGAAGTGTTACGTTTTGTTCATATTGACCAGAACATATTGCTTTTTGTAGTAATTCCTGAACACAAAGTGACGCAATTGTTTTAAAATGACAAGTATTGATGGGCAGCTCAGGGATGTTTGCTCCTTTCAAATAAGTCCTCAATCTTTACTGTGTTATTGTGAACTTTAAATAGTTTTAATAACATGATCAACAAACCATGTGAACCCCAGGACATGTAGACAATAAAGTACATCATTACACGTTATAATAATTTATATATAAACACAAGAATATACATGGAGGCTTGACTACATCATTACATGTTATAATAATTTATATTTAAACACAAGAATATACATGAACTATATACATTATTAACAAGAACTTAGGACTCTAAATATCACCATTAAAAGATACCATTTGTTGCCAGAAGTGTTACGTTTTGTTCATATTGACCAGAACATATTGCTTTTTGTAGTAATTCCTGAACACAAAGTGACGCAATTGTTTTAAAATGACAAGTATTGATGGGCAGCTCAGGGATGTTTGCTCCTTTCAAATAAGTCCTCAATCTTTACTGTGTTATTGTGAACTTTAAATAGTTTTAATAACATGATCAACAAACCATGTGAACCCCAGGACATGTAGACAATAAAGTACTAAATGTAGGCCTACATGTATCTTTTAATACAACCAAAATTTGTCTGCTCTTGCCAATTTGAACTTTCAATATAATTAGAAATAAACTGGTTTACACAACAATACAGACTTTAGCCCAAACACTTGCAGACTATTAGTTCTCTAGCCCCAGCTGTGGTAAATCACAGGATCTGTGGGTAGATGTATGTTTTGGTTATTTAAAAAAACAAACTTTTGCTGCAAGGCAATAAATGATGGCAAAGGACATTGCCTTCCTTGTATTTTTCTATCCATTCTATAGACTGTGATTTTATTCTGAGCTGTTACCAGAAGATGTTCAGTGTTTTCCTCAAGAGTTTACTGCAATGGAATGACTTGGATTTGTACTAAATCACAGGATCTGTGGGTAGATGTATGTTTTGGTTATTTAAAAAAACAAACTTTTGCTGCAAGGCAATAAATGATGGCAAAGGACATTGCCTTCCTTGTATTTTTTCTATCCATTCTATAGACTGTGATTTTATTCTGAGCTGTTACCAGAAGATGTTCAGTGTTTTCCTCAAGAGTTTACTGCAATGGAATGACTTGGATTTGTACTTGAGTTAACTTGGTTCCATATAATGGTATTGCAATAGAATGGAAAATAAATCCATAGTACCAAAACATATACTGTTACATGTGCTATTGTGCTGTACAACCACTCATTTCAAATGAATAATTTAAAGTTGCTTCATGCTTTTGTTTTATGCTGCTAATTAGCATGTTAATGAAGATAACAAACATGATGATTATTATTTACACTTTTCCCATAATAACAACATTGTATCAATATTCACTCCTTTTCAACTTTGGAATAGTCTCATCTTCCATATTTTGATATTGATCTGTTTTTAGGCCTATAAGTTATGTGGTTCCTTCTTTATATGGACATGGAGTGTCATCAACCTGTACTCTTAAGGTGATGTGTTGTGCTCCTCCAATTGTCTCCTCGACAATGAAACTAATACCAGTTACATCCCCAATTGTCCCATTCTCATCTTTTGGAAGTAGATCAAATATGTTTACATGAAAGACTGGACTATTCCACTCGTTGAAATTTGATAATGGTTCTTCTTTTTTTTTCGGGGTGATACACCTCAATGGCAGTGGTGTTTTGTTTAGATGGTGATCAATATGGTTAGCGCTCAACCTTGTCGCAATTGCATGTTTCCCCTCGCGCATTGCGGGCCTGCAGTTGAAGTTCATGTCAATGATACAATTGTTTTGGGGAATTTTTTTCACATACCGCTTCTTGTTATACTGCGGTCTTGTTAAAAATCTTGCTGTTAATTTGGGTACTTTGGTATGGGGTGCAACGTTGATACTAGTGTCTGTGTCTAATTCAGTTGCTTGTGATGCCAACATAGTAGTGTCTGAGGGAGTGGCTGATGAAATTGCTTGCGATTCTAACATACTAGTGTCCGAATGTGAGTCTACTGTCATAGTTTGCGATTCCGACATAGTGCCTGAGGGGTGTCACATTTTGTTGCTTGTGGTTCCACTGCTGCATCGTGGGAAGTGGGAAAAGGACTTGGTTGTTCAAAGTCTCCGTCCAGAATGGAAGCGGCGAAGTCAAAAAGCGGAATCTCTGGCGAATCTGGGGGAGAATCTTCTGGCGAATTGTCAGTACCATAGGCAGCTATTTTTTTAGCTAGTTTCATTATTTCAGAGATTTCTTTCTCTTCAACATTTGATCTGTTTGAAGGGGTAGGGGCTGCAAAAATCATCTTCCTTTTTTTCAATGGAAGGGCTATACTTGGTGACTTTGTAAGTGCACACCTTTTCAGAGAGGGTATGCTAGGTTCATCCTGTAACTTACTGTTATTATTTGGCGTGTCTGCATTTTGTTGTTGCTGTCCCTGATCACTATACATGTTGCTGCTACTGTGTGTTGGAGGGTCCCATTTCTTTGACAGTTCATGCTCCATTTTTGTTGGCACCTGCTCATATTGTGCCTCCTTCTGATCACTATAAGACATGTTGCTGCTTCTTTGTATAGGAGGGTCCAATATCTGTGGCAGTTCCTGCTCCATTTTTGCTGGCACCTGCTCATATTGTAAATAACTTTGATCACTAGAATACATGTCGCTGCTCATGCTCTTTGGAGGATCCAATTTCTTTGAAAGTGCATGCTCCATTTTGGCCGACACTCGCTCATATTGCCGCACGGAAGTCACAGAGCGATGGCCTGTGCGATGTTGAATCAAACGCTCAGGGGTTTCTTGTTCCATCAATTGCGTACCACAAGACACTTTGATCGAATGTCCTGTGTAATATCCTTGTTCACCAATAGATGACATCATCTTAGCTACAGATGTGCGCAACTTATTTATTCCAAGAACTTGTGTGCCATATCTGATAGGTTGTGCTGGAGATGAAGGCAATGGTTTCCTGTAAAATGGTCCTTCCTGGGAATAAACGCGCAGTATTTACTAATGATGTTATATGCACAATTGCTATTTGCCACATCTTGGTACTGACGATTCTGTTTCCCTTGAACATACCTATGGTTATGTCCTCCGTGAAAGTTTTTTGCGGACCTACCAATGTATTGAACATATTTCCCTAATGTGTCTTCCTTAAATTCAAACTGTTCACGCTCCAATTTCCTGTGTTCATCAGCAGCGCGAAAACCGAAGCACTTAGCTACGTAGAAGTATGTTGTTTTTTGCAATGTAACAGCATCCTCTGTCCCCATTTCACCTGCTTCCCATAATTTGGCTTCCTGCTCTGCTGATATAGGTTGTGCCTGCTTTTTGGTTACACCCACACCTATCTGCGTCAGTTCACGACATCTAGCTTCCAAAGCTTTTTTGCATTGTTGGGAAGTTCCTGTTATTCCTTTCCATAAGATTTATTTCAGTCCTGCCCAAGTCTTCTCTAAGATATCGTTGCAAACCAGCAACCAAATCCCGCAATGTGTCAGGTACATATGGTCTACCATCTTCACGGCACGTCTCTTGTACAAAATATGCCATGTGCTGGTCTAGAGTTCCAAAAGTTAGTGTTCCCAAGTTTTCAACCATGGGAATATTTTCCCCAGGAAGGTTGCCTTCTCGAATGGCCTCATTCCGGGCAGTTGCCCACTTGTTCCATGTTTTGGTGGCCCATCTCGTTGCTCTGTTTGTATTTTGTGGAATTCTGTCATTTATTTTCACATGCAGCTGCTCTTTATTCAGAAAAGTAAACCGCTGCTTTTTTTTCATCCATGATAGAATATAGGTCTAGTATAGAATATAGTGCTCTAGTACTCTCAAACACCTCGAACAGAATGATAATGACCTAAGCAAACCAATACCAAAAAGCTTTCTTACATGCAGATACTTTGCCGTAAAGAAACCTTTCTTCATGACTCAAATTCTATCATTACATCCTCATATACAGGTCATATTTGTTATCTGCACAGGGGACATTAAACCATAGGATCTCCACCTGAAATTGCACCCTTATGTTTTGTAAATGTATCACTCCCATGTTTCACTCCAGACATAACGAGTCACATGGGAGATCACTTGCCCCACCCTTTCATACATAAGTTTCAAAATAAACAGATTCACCCAGACAGTGGTCCTACAGAACATGTCCACATAACCATGACCTGTGTTCCCTGTCCTGTGATGACCTCAGTATGTTTGTAAACATAGATTGACAACATAAAGCAACAGGTGTTGGTCAGACAGTGGTCTGGACAGTCATTAGAAAAACAAGCTTTAATAGTAATAGCTGTATCATGTCTGTTGACCTTTGCTTCCTTTATCAAGTATTTAATATTACATTGTAATTGAAAATCCAACACAGGGCAGCTATTACTTGTTAAAATAAATGGATGTAGAGTAATATGAGTTCAGTAGGTTGTCAACAACAAGAACATAGTATAATAAATAACAGGTTGTGTCACCAAGAATGTAGTATAATAAATCACAGGTTGGCTAAAGTTTTGTCCTTGTAGAGTGACGATATCAGATATATTCCCTCCACTTTCAGCACACTCTTTGAGTGGATTTTCTCCGTTCATATCACAGAACACCACATACCAATGTATAAATTAAATTATAATGAAAAACTTGTTAAATTTACGCATTTTAATGCATACAAAAGCCAATTTAGAAAAGTGCAACTTTTGTTGATGAATAAAATTTCATAAATGGCTATATGATTACTCATTGAACCATAAAACATGTTTAAAATGTGTAAAAATTAATTCATGAACATCTTAACTTAAGTTATTTTGATAAAAACAAAACAAATATAGAAACATTCCTTTTTTATTAATTTTATTCAAGTGAAAGAGGTCTGAAACCAAAAGTCATGCATAAAAAGCCTGTGTAGAAAAGTCCAGCTTTTTTTTGGCCGAACATTTTATAAATGGCTGTATTTCTCAGTGAAGATGATAACAGATACCAAGAAAACACCATTCACTTGATGCATAACTAATCAGCCTATGTTCCAAACTTTAAAACAAGAGAATTGATCAGGCCGTTTTTGGATTATACCAAAAATTCTTAGGGGGGACTTATTTTTTTGGAACCGTTTATCAAGAAGGGTGTCAGTTTGTCCATATTTATGATGATAATATAGTGTGACTATACTATAACATAGGCCTAGTCTGTTAATCACATTTATAAATGAAATTGACTTGCCCATTATTAGATTCACTGGGTCAAAGTCAATGTAAAATATTTTCATTTCATAAACCAGTGGCGATTCGTTTTCGTTTGAACTTGAATTCTGTGTGTCAGCATGCGATTATCATCCTATGTTGTCCCTGCCGGAAACGGAAAAATCTAAAAGGCAAACAGCAACAGCAACAATAACATAATGTCACATTCGTCGGGAGCATACATAAACGCTGTTTTGCTCTAACGTGGTTCTCTATAGTAAAAAACCATGTATAAAATTAATTCCATGAAAATGTTAAAACTACATTGCACGTGCAAGACAACAACAACAACAACAACAAGAAGAAGACCATTATTTTTATCAATAGCGAAAAAATGAACTCATCTGGTTAGTTAGAAACCTGAATTGGAAATAATTATTTGTACTTGTTACTATACTGCCGAATGGCTCCCATTTCCTTACAAGCTCGGGACTCGAGGGTGTCTATTTTAACTGCTTGTCAGTGAAATTCATCATGTAAATGCATTATTACCACGTTGTTTTACAAAAGAGCTCCGAGCAGCATAATATAATTTCTGTGTATTCAACCAATACAGTGCGCTTCTAACATTATAAACCAAAGGTTCTGCACACGTTGTTTAAGCAAATTGCTTCTGATTTAAACGTATCATAGTTATATAAGACTAAACAAGTATCCTTACACTTGGAAAAATAATTAGAATTCCAAAACGGAACCATGTTGGAATAGATTTGTTATTTTAATAGATGCGCTATCTAATCCTGCACATTTTGACATCACATTGTACAATACAGTTTCTTTCCAAATACCATATCAGAATGGAATAACCTCCCATCATCTACTCTAGAGTCTTGTAGTATTCAATACTTCAAAACTGCACTATGTAATAATGTAATGTAACGTTATGTTTAATTAGATGTCGCTTTTGCGATTTTATTGAGTATTTGTTTAGATTTAGATTTATACAAGGCGCAAAAAGATTCCAACAAGCGCAGCAAAGAGACAATACAGCTCCTTCAATGAAGCTTTACTTAAAGCAGCTGTTTATTTCAGTTTTTACTTATCGTTACTTTTCATAACTTTCATTTTATTTGTCAGTTCTTTTGTTTCTGTTTTCTTTTGTTCCTTTTGTTTTAAATTAAAAGCACGCATAAATTAGCCATTCGCCACTCTCAAACCAGATATCTATGGTTTTGGATAGGCCGGTTTGTCATTTTTAAAACTGGACATTCGTCTAAATAAATGCTTCTTGAAGTCACATTGGATTCAACGGGGGTGCCATAATGTGCCGGATGAGATGCATCTATTCAACAAATAATTTACCCATATATTGTTTAGTTTTAAATTTGTATTTTTCTTATAAGTAAGGATACTTTTTTGGCCCAGTAGGACAATAACCGGCCGTGAATAATAAAACTTTGATAATTCAATTGAAAAAACGGTATAATTGTATTTTGGTCATCAAAGGAATAAAAAACTATGCGTGTTGAAAAACAAAATGTTTTCCGTGACAAACACCTAAGATAGGGGTTTCCCAACTAAGATGGGGGTTTCCCATCAGGTTTCCCATCAGGTTGCGATAAAGTAATTCATAGAGATGATTTCGCTTTTGATTCCAAAAAAGTCTTCCAAAAATAAAATGAAACGAGATGGGCTGTTAATATTAAATTCAACGATTACTTATAATTAGTCTCTATTTTAATAACAATTTACTGGAAATGAACTTGAACTTTTAAAAAGTCGCGATAGGAAGGTTAAGTAACTATAATAGTCAAAACATTACATAAACCAGGTTATTAACCTGCAGCGTAAAGTGTTAACTGGTGGATGATTCGGCTGCAGATATTACATATTAACATGTACTTATTAAATATTAATATAATAAAAACAGATAAAAACAAAAGAACAAGGAGAGGATGATTGAAAGATTAATAAGAAGAATATAAAAACGGGAGAAATGGAAGAAGACAGTACGAGGTTATAACAAGAACATAAGGAACACGAATGACCTTTTAGGATTTGAACCTACTAACATCCGTAATTTAGAAAACAGTGTGTTCACCGAAGCATTGAAATGGTTTTAAACATAACGCACTACCGTATGGTAATGGTGGCTGTGGATATGTTAGGGTATGGATGTTAAAAGAGTACTTATATTTATCTTTTTGTGGTATATAAGTGTCATAATAGTTTTCTAGAAAGTCGAATAGTAAATTAACAAATAATGAAGCGATCACCATACACAACGCTCATGTAATTACTGGCTTGTCACTTTCGTTTGTAGCGCACAAGAAATGAGAAATAAAATGATTATTTTTGTGTTTTCCTAGATATCGTTTACCTCGTGTTCAATTGTTACTTGATAGCTTCTTGTCACGTGCTGAGGTCGTAACAGATGGTATACGGAAACGATTACGGCTCAAGAGTGTCTATTTTAACTACTAGTCAATCAAATTCCTAATGTGAGTGCATTAAGGGATCCAAAATGAGCGTTTATTGCGTTTCGACAGTATTTTTTGGGACATGAGACCGCATCAGACCTATCGAATTGCATTCTGAATACGAAGCATGTCTTTCTGATATCAAATAATTTTCATTTTTTTAAATCACAATATAATACAAATTTTATGACAAATTATAAAAATTTGATATTTTTCCAATTTTTGATATATAACAGTCCTCGAAGTAAATTATATAAATCTAATGATATATTCTTAAAGTGTATGTAGCAGGGAGTAAAAGCCGACGGTCAATTGAAAATTTTGACCTTTCATATTGAAGATATGGATTTTTTTCCCAAAAGGACCAAATTTTTTTTTTGTGTTTTGGGGAAAAAAATCCATATCTTCAATACGAAAGGTCAAAATTTTCAATTGATTGTCGGCTTTTCATCCCACCTACATACACTTTAAGTATAAATCATCAGATTTATAAAGTTTACTTCAAGTACTGTTAAATATCAAAAATATCAATTTTTAATGATTTGCCATAAAATGTGTATTAAATTGCGAATTTCAAAAATCAAAATTATTTGATATCAGAATGACATTCTTCGTATTCAGAATGCAATTCGATATGTCTGATGTGCTCTAATGTCCCAAAATAAATACTGTCCAAACGTTCATACCCCAGCCCTTAAGTACAGGCCGTTTTGTCTTACGAATGGTTACTATCAAGAAGAGTGTCAGTTTGTCCATTCGCCAGCTTAAAAACAGGAAAATTAAATAGCCTAATACACACAAGACATACTATTATATTATTTATGATAATAATTGTGTGAATAAACTATGACATAGGCCTAGCCTGTTTAAATTAATCACATTATTAAATTAAATTATTAACCTAGTTTAATGCTAGTAATAAATAAAGGTGAAATTGCCTATTATTAGAAATTGGTCAAAATCAATGTAAAATAATTTCATTTTGAATAAACCAGTGGCGAATCATCTTCGTTTAAACTTGAATTGTGTGTATCAGTATGCAATTGCCGATTATAACCCTGTGTTTATCCCCGTCGCAAACGGAAAAATTTAAAAGGAAAACAACAACAGTAACAATAACATAAAGTAAATGTCACATCCGCATACATTAATGCTGTTTTACCCTAACGTGGTCCTCTATAGTAAATAAAATGCATACCGTATGTCATTAATTCCACGAAGACATTAAAACTACATTGCACGTGCAAGAAAACAACAACAACACCATTATTTTTATCAATAGCCAAAAAAATGAACTCATCTGATTCTACAAGTTTAGTACACCAATAATTCTTTTAGTTAGAAACTTGAATTGGAAATAATTATTTATTATTTTTACAATTATGCCGAATGGCTCCGATTTCGTTAGAAGCTCGAGACTTGAGCGTGTCTATTTTAACTGCTTGTCAGTGAAATTCATCATGTAAATGCATTATATACATATCACTTTGTTTTACAAAAGAGTTGAGGTCCGAGCAGCATGATATAATTTCTGTGTATTCAACCAATACATGCGCTTCTAACATTATTAACCAAAGGTTCTGCACATGTTGTTTAAGAAAATTGTTTCTGATTCAAATGTATCATAGTTATAGGACAATAACAGGCCGTGAATAATAAAACTTCGACAAAAGCGTGTTGAAAAACAAAATGTATGATTAAAGTAGTTCCGTGACAAACACCTAAGATAGAGGTTCCCTAGGTTACGATAAAGATGATTTCGTTTTCAAAAATGAAACGAGATGGGTGGTTAATATCAAATTCAACGATTACTATTTTGATAACAATTACTGCAAATGAACTTGAACTTTCAAAAGGTAGCGAGAGGAAGGTGGAGTATAAAGTCAAACCAGAGAATCTATTATCCTAAGTCTTTAATAATACATAAACCAGGTTATTAACCTGCAGATGGTGGATATTTCGGCTGCAGATATTATTTGTTACATATTAACATGCATTTATTAAATATTAACTTAATTAAACAGATAAAAAAACAAAAGAACAAGGAGAACAATGAAATATGAATACGAAAAATATAAAAACGGGAGAGGTGGAAGAAGACAGTACGAGCTATAACAAGAACATAAGGAACATGAATGAAATAACAAGCAACATAGGAAAAAAGAGCGAGAAAGAGAGAAAGACACAGAGGACAACAAAAATAAGAACACACGTTTAAAAGGCGGTGAAATTGGAGAAAAATATAACATTTCTGAAACATTTCCTAAAACGAACTAAAAATAATCTGTGTAACTTATTATGCAGTGTAAATTATAAATGATTTTTATTAGAATCAGTTGAGATTAAACCATTTTTTTTCTGTAAAATTGAAATATCTAAATGGGTTGCATTGGTATAAAGTGTCATTATATTGCATTCACAATGATTGGATTTGAAAGCTGACCATCTGGAGAACTGTAACATGTGTAAGAGGAATACAAAGACAGGGCAGATGGCATATAGTCAGTTGCAGGTGTGACTTCTAAGTAACTTAACCCCGATGGAATAACGACCTTAGATGTGCTAATAAAGAGGAGGTTCTCTGCTCTAATGAATATCAATTAAACCTATATATGATTAAACCAAAAATAAACAGGTTTTTATTACCAATGACGTTACAAGAAGAGTGCCTATAGTTGTTGGTTCCTCAAAGCATAGCCCAAAGCCTTCTTAGAACTGCATGACATTAAAACCAAAATCATTCTTCTCATGTTTCGTAATTTTCTTTTTTTCATCCTAAAATTAGTTTTTGTGGTTCATCGTAAGAGTCACATACCGTTGCTGGCCAAATGAAAAACCCCATAATACATTATGTAAAATGTGGCCCAATATCAAAAACTCATATTATAGCCTTACCGTATAATACGCATGTATTGAGGGGTGCTTTGGGGGCGCGAGCCCCCCGGGGTAACAGCAGGGGGCGGCAAAAAGGAAAGGGCGGCAGAAGACGAAGGTACGACAAGCAGACTTTTTAAAGAAAAAATGGCGGAAGAAATTAAAAAATAGTTTAAAAACAAGAACAAAATTAAATATACATAATTGTTTTTTGTTTTTGATTGCTAGCGCTTATTTTCATTTTGTTTGCTCTGCACTTTTTTCAAGGCATCCAACAAAAGTGGGTAAACCTTTCCTGGCTGTTGATGAAGGGGCGGCAAAATTGATCTTCTCTCCAGCCCAGGGTAGGAGTGGCCTGGGTATGCCACTAGTTAAGGCTACAATTGAATGAATGTTCGCGGTTGGCTCGGGTGTAGTAACTTGCTGTCCCATAATACACTAAACTTTAAAAGAAATTAAGCCGCTTTTACGACGAATTGACCGGCGATTTCTAATGAAATCTTTTGTCAACCCTGTCGATTCATGGATACATTTGATATTCTGAATTTTACGAAAATACTGTAAAACATAATAATTTACTATTCGAGATAAAGTAACTCTATTGCTATCGGACTGACTGGATAGTGAATACAACGCTGTTGCGTCTGATTATAACTAACTGGATCAATGTCTCGAAGTAGATATTTAATAAAATGAATGCATACAGCTGATACTGTAAATGGCTTGAAGAAAAAAATCAATATAAGAGTGATATTGCGCAATCAGATACAACATTTTACATTATATTGAGGATTATATCCGCACCAAATATTCCAATCATAATGTATCTAAAAATAAAAATATTAATCAAATCTTGAATAAACATTGACGTTGCATTATTTGTTGTTGTTTGGGACAAATAAACATGAATACACTATCCCCCAAATTTCACCCCATAGATTTGTTATCCTTCATAAAAAAACAAGCGACCCAAGCTAATCGTAGATCCATCATTTGCGCTTATTTATTTTAGTGATAACATTTAGGCCTATACCCCAGCAAACACAAAACGTTTTCGACATCATTCGCAAAAGGTTATAACAGGTTGTCAGAAAACGTTTTAATGTCGGGTTATATAAAGGGTACATTAATGGTATAAAACGTTTTCATAACATTAGATAACATTTGTTGGTAATTTACTGCACAGCAAAAACAAATTTGGCAAAAAATGTTTGCCCAAAATATTTACAATAACGTTTTTAAAATGTTTTCATGACCTTTATATAACCCGGCATTTAAATGTTATTAAAAACGTTTTGTAAAATACATTTTAAGAACATTTCTGTGTTTGCTGGGTGCAAATATTTTAACATAAATTAAGTGTTGACAAAATATTTGGCCAAAAATGTTTGCAAAAATAGTTTACTATGACATTTAGAAAACATTTTAAAAATATTGTTGTAGTGTGTTTTCAAACAAAAGGTTTTAAAACAATTTCATGACTTTTATATAACCCGACATTTTAATGTTATTAAAACGTTCTTACCTAAACCAAAACCCAAAATATAACTTATTTAAAACGTTTTAAAAACGTTTTTGTGTTTGCTTGGACCTTACCCGGGGTAGGACCGGCCGTCAAAGATGATCATAGAGGAATTGAAAATTAGTCCGCGTTACAAAATATGGGTCAATAGTTATATAGGGTTAATGGCTATCAACTTCAGTTGCGTAAGAATATATACAGGGTGTCCCAGAAAAAAATTACCGGGCGAATAAATTTGGACGTAAGTCTAGAAATACACACTAGAATCCAATCCAAAAATCAAACAGTTAACGTGTAGCCCATCTTATTCTGCATCTTATACGCTAATTTTACTGGAATCAGTTGACTGATTGCGAAGAAAAGGGCGATTACATAACGCATGCGTCAATTCACTTCATTCCAAGTTTGAAAGAAAGATCATTCAACACAATGCACAGTGGTTAACACTGTCAATGGGCTTCATATTTTGTTTGGTGAAATCCTTTTCGTTCTTGCTATACAATCTGTTCCTTGCAAAACACTTAATTTTTAGGTTAAACACTTAATTTGAAAACCTGCACGATATTGAAAATGAAGACTTCTTTGTAAGATGATGCTCAGTACTTGTAAATATCTTTTTTCTTTAATGTTGATATAAATGTTGCATAAAGAATTATTGCATAAAGAATTTCAGCTGGCTTAAAAAAATCTCACACACATTAATGTTTTTGGAATATTTCCAAAAAATTGTAAAGCAAAGTGTAAATCTTTTAAAACTCAAACATTAAAGTTGCATGGTATCAAAAATCACACGTTAAGCTGTAAGCACTTGAAGACCTGAGCGCAAGAAGATCGTAAGTCCACTTAGCCCCTCAACATGTATACACTACAGTTGCGTATAGTTTAGTAATGTTTTATACATGTTCAGGGGCCAAAACAAATCTCACACAACCTTTCATGATGTTTTCACCCTGGAACATGTGTTTAAAAACATTATAAAACCCTAAGGGCGAATTTCTCGACGGGTGGCTTAGCAGTTGGCTTGTCTAGCCTCAAGGCTTAAGAGGTCGTAAGACCAGGCTTAATTGAAAACGCGTTTCCCGAAGCACGGCTACCATAGCATCGAGGCTTCGTTAGCCTGTGGGCAAGGCTTGTAGGATTAGCCCCAGGCTTCAGTAAAATGTGCATTTCTCGAAATCAGTCTTCTGTAGCCGTAGTCTACGCAAGCCTGTTAGACTAGGCTTACAGCGGCTTTTCTTGGCCCTGCCTCAGAGCAGGTCTTAGGTCGTAAGCCTTGGTCTATTTCAATTTACAAATTGTTTAAATTGTAATGACGAGTTTTTTCTTTCATATTTTTGCCGGTCTTTCAATTAAAATGAGTAAGCAGTGTCGACTCAGAGTTATTAATTAACCTCATACTTGGTCATTTTAACCTTTTAATTTGTAAGGCTAAATAAATTGCATTTATTCCACTTTTAATTTTGTACCATAAACTTATTTTCCAATCCCACCCCATGTCAAAAAGAAATGTTCCGGGGACAGATTCCAAGCAGATCCCATAACTCCTCAGACCCACCCACCCTGTGTCGCCTAGTGCGACCATGGAAGAAAGAGATGAGAAGGAACCACAACGACTTCGATCGGCCAAGTTTTAATCCGCTTATCTATTGACGCATGAAAAGAAAAGCTATCAATGGTACTTCCTTTCATGTATGATCCATTTACCGCGATCGATGCTTGGCGAAATCATTACTGGAAAAATTTATAACAAACCCATCCACGAACAAACAAACGCTACCCAGAAGTAAGATTATGGAATTTCACTGATGCTCTGAACATGTATAGTAGCTTTGTTTTGGGATCTACAGTCAAACTGTTTTCTTGATCGTGTTGTGTAGAAAATGTCCTATAAAACATCGAAAAGGTAATCAAAATCGGCCGTTTTTTTGCTGAGTTTCATCTTTAGCAAGTAAGGTAAGATTTTGGTGACTTTTTCGATGAAAAATAGATGTAAAATGTTCTTAAATAATGCACAATGTTCCGGTTGAGTCCGGTACATAAAACCTGTTTAATTTAATAGTTTATATGTATATAATCGTAACTAGCTAACTCGTTTCAGTGCCAAAGACTGCCAACTTTGAGAAAAAAGTCATCAAAGTTCGGAAAAATTGGGCAAAATGGAAGAAAAAGATGTAGGCCATCAATGACCGATGATCACGTCACCAGAGAAAATCCTATAGGGTGCTTGCACGGAAGGTCATTAGTTCAAATCATCCTTCACACACGCTCCAGAAGACATGCAAATACATGGAATACAATACCAATCACCTATTTAACGCGGGGTATTGATCAAAGTAAATCCTCATGAATAACAATGTCAACTAAATGTCGGTAAAGGGAGTGGACAAAGTGAATGCGTTCGTTGTGGTTCCTTCTTATCTCTTTCTTCCATGGTGCGACGAGGGTGTTGACGCGCTTACAAACCCAAACAGCATGAACGATGCCTGCCCCTCATTTATTATGTTTGCCCCCGCTTGCCCCCCAATGAAAATGTCTCACGCCACTGTGAGCATAGACTCAGAGTCTATGCTGTGAGTAAGCAATAAAATTGTTCGATTTAGTTGAACATTTCAGAATTTTATTTATTTTTATGTTCATTTGAGTTAGTTGATTTTTTTTAATAGCTGTTGCTATTAAGGCCTACTCATTTTGAATGATGATTTTTTTAGCAACGAATATAATTTAAAAAATATTCTTTCATCATCATCATCATCATCATCATCATCATCATCATCATCATCATCATCATCATCACCATCATCATCATCATCATCATGATAAAGACCTATTATGATTCCACCTGTCCCTATCCAAGCCTTTAGTTTGATACTCGTATCTGACCTTTTCAAGTATTACAATATTATTTTGGAGTGCCTATATTATACCAGGTTGGACATCAATTTAATACAATAGAAGAAGGACAAAATTGGTAAAGATATAGTAAATATTTGACACGAAACAATAATGCATGCAGTATTAAAACTGAATTTAATACTGAAAATATCAGCAGTAGATAGCACGTTGGTTGTCAAATAATGTTTGGTTATGTTTTTGCACCAAAAATATCCTTAAATAATGTTTTACTTTTGACAAACATTCAAATGATTTGTTTGAAGTGTGAAACAATTTTTGCTTTAGGCCTACTTTTTAGGGGAATCACAGATTCCTTTCCATTAGGCTTACAGTTTTACCCTTTTTGGGATGCAAAGAAAAAATCACGAATAAAAATCATAGACGTATCATTCATACCATACAAGTTGAACTCATAAAAAGTCAAGTGGAAATAAAATATTACATAAAAGACACAAAAACAGACACACTATTCTTGCATCAAGTTGTATACGGTATAAGCCCAAGCACAAGACCGCGGGTCTAGGCTAGTCTTTGCGCCGGGAATACTGCGATAATGAGATGGCAACCTTGTTAGTACGGTAAACCGTGAGGACCACAGCTTATGTACATCTACCTCCAACAGCCTATACAATTAAGTCGCTGGTAGAAAGGGACGAGGCTGTCAAGCGTTAAGCCTACAAGGCCACTAAGACTAGGTTGAATTTGCGTTGAAGAAATCCGGCTAGAGTTAAAACTCGGGCTTCGAGAGCGGGCTAGGCTTAGTAGCCTCAAGGCCACCTTAAGACTAAGGCTTACTAAGACTCCTGTCGGGAAACTCGCCCTTAGAAACTATAAGTAACTTTAGTGTATACATGTTGAGGGGCCAAGCGGACTTACGGTCTTCTTGTGCTCAGGTCTTCACTTGATCATTGTCATTCTTGGCTCAAATGTTCTTTGGAAAATTAAAATATTATTTGCACAACCTAGGTAATTAAAGTTGGAAAGCAGAAATCAAAGTTTTCGCGGACAAACTGTTATTTATCTTCAGTGAAAGCTTGAATAACATAACGCCGTCGGGTTATAAAAATAGATAATGTGGACTAAATTTAATGAGATACATAAACTTAAGGAAGCGATGAGCGAGTATGAAAAAAGCGCCTGTTGATCAAACTTGGAATGAACTGCATTGATGCGCGCATTATGTAATCGTTAATGTCTTCGCTACCAGTCTACCGAATCAAATAAAATTTTCGTAAGTGATGTACATGTACATGAAAATAGGCTATGCGCTACATTTTGAATTGTTTGATTCTGATGTCTAATTCTCGACTTACTTTCAATTTTATTTACTCGGTAATTTTTTTTCTGGGACACCCTGTATGAGTACATGTATACGGAAATAGGGCAAGCTCATGAAATGCCTATTGTCCTATTGAAATGAGCTTGCTCCAAAAAGTTGAAACAATATTATTCATAGTAGGGTCGAAGATGAACACTAGAAAAATGGAATTTATGTCATAATTATAACAACAGGAAGGTAAACATCAGGATCAAAGATGGCAAAGAGCAGGAAGAGGTGAAGAACTTCCAGTACCTAAGTGCCTGGACGGAAAGTACAGAAAAGGACGTCAGGATACGAAATGCATCAGCTTGGAGGGCGTGCAGCGAGCTTATAAAAAATCTGGAAGTCAACTCAACCCAGGTGATTTAAGCTTCGAATTTTTTGCGACAGTCAAGACGGTCCGGTCTCTATGTATGTGAAGGATGGACTGTCACACCAAATATTGCATAGTTTTAGATGTACCATCATGGTTGCTACACGAGCATTACAAGAACGGTTCTAAATGTTCACTGGAAGCAATACATTTATACAAATTATGATGATCTCCCAAAATGAGTGATACGATCCGGGATATAAAACATGATATGCAGGACATTGCCCTAGAAATGAAGAGCCAGCGAGATGAAGAGAAGAGAGCTAGACAGATGGGAAAATAAGAGAGTTTGATAAAACATCCATGAATGGAACTCACTAAAGATGACGTATTCACCGCCGCCACAGCAGGAAACTTTAAAGAACATTACACAAACAGAGCGGCTGCATCCATCGACTCATATAGACCTAAACAGTTGGTATATTGAGGTTAGTCGAGGAGAAGGGGGAAGTACCATTTAAAAGGAAAGGACAAATGAAAAAAATATCGTATGAAAATGTGTTCATATTACGCATAAACGCGTGGAAGGCAACTTTGTATACAAAAGGGGTGTGGGACGTTATGCGATCCTGTTTATTGTTTTAGCTCTAAAGGTTTCTAATTGCATGCGTTGGCGAATTGAAATATTATTCACGTGCTCGATACTTAACTTTACTACTTGTACTGGTGGCGCATTCACATACAGGCTTCCATTCACTACTTACAACGAACAACCGTATCGTCATCTATTTTCTAACGTGTATCACTGGAGTAAACCCAAAAACTCGTGAAAATTCAGTGAGGATATTATTGTATAAAAGTTCGTCTGGACGGTGGAGTTCAGCATTACATTTAGCTGTACATAATGATGGTGCGGTGGCTACTTCTTGTATGTTTAGTATATATATGCAGTTTAGGTAAGTACACACATTTATATTTGCATCATGTGTTTAATTTATAAATTGTATTAAATATATTTTGGTTCTGGTACGAAATTAAATGTCTGTTTATGGTTTTAGCCTATTACTGAATTTATTAAACCGGTTATTCCAAAAATACTACATCCAATTCCGTCAGATTAAAAAAATAATGTCGGCAGCGTTACTGTTTTGTTTTAAGGTGGTACTAAACCCCTTGATAAATTTGTGACTATTTTTTAGCATTTTGCTTAAAAAATAATAACGTACTGGTATGTATATTATAGGGACAAGGAGTCCAGTTACTACACGGGAATATCAGTGACTCAATACAAGCGGTACGTTATTTATGATACGAAAAGAGGTACCGCCAAAATGTACCTCATTCCTTAACATATGTAATGAACCACATGTCTTGAATCACTGACATTTCAGTGAAGTAACTGGATTCCTTGCCCCTATAATATACATAACTTTTGTTACCAGTGTGTAGTTATTTTGTGAGAAAAATACAAAATTAGTCACAACCATGATCAAGGGGTGTAGTACCACCTTAAGCAATGCTTTCTGAAAACACTGTCGAAAATTTAGATTGGTATTTAAACAGTTAATAGAGAACACTGTATTTTAACCCATACAATACCTCATTTTGGTTTCCAAAATAAAGTCAGGTGCATTTTAGGATAATGCTTTAGGGTTGACGGTATTGTTTGATAAATTAATTAATAATAACAAAGCTTTACTATTGAAAATACTTCTCTCAATATCCAACTTTAAAGATATGGATATCTTTATTTACACCCATCTAAGAACGGAGGACATTGAGATGGAACAATAAAACTATTTTAAAATTTAATTAAAATAATACATTTTGCATGCTTTTCGTAAGCGTCGAATTTCATCGCACATTTCGAACCACTATTAACTGCGTTGTCCCGGAGTACAGGTACAGTAATACGGTGCAACAGTTTTCTAGTTTCAAAATTGAAGCATTCAATATTATACGGAGTCATCGATATTATAATTGATTCTTGTAATAATTTTGTTCTTCCAAACTTAACGGTTCACAGTCTTCAAAGTGAAATGGCATGTTGAACTATATTTTAAAAGATTAGCAGACTAGAAAACACATACACTTAATAATTGATAAAAGTGTTTTGATATAAATAAAAGCTCACATGTGAGTTTTTGTTTTATTTTAGACCAGTGGCGTTGCTTCTTTTTTTTCAGAAAAAGGTATAGGTGCAAGGCAACTTTCCAAGGGAAAGATTTTCCCAAATATTCAAAAAGGACATATTAATACTGAAATAACTAAAATGCAGGGTTGCCAGGACCGCGCAGGGAGAACAAGACCGGGGCAATATGTCCCACTGCGGAAGCTTATTCACCTCCCAGCGCCCATACCAGTACCACTTTCACATTCTCCTAGTAGCTACGCAACTGTTTTTAACTCAGTATTAGAGTTGTCCAACCACCGTTGGCCACAAATTACCTATGTTCAATCTGCATAGGCTGGTAATGTGACATCCGCCATGCGTGGAATAAATGATCATATTAATTCCTCCAACTCAGTTAATGATGTGTTTTTTTTCTCCTCACCTACACATACCAGTTACACGTATTCGTTTGATTTGACGGTTTTGGTATTTTTCAAACCAATATTGAATTGAATATCTTGAAATCTGTCATTCAACGCAGGATAATTTTGAAATTGACGGATTAGAGAAAGACAAACAGTATCGACCAAGTCTATGTATTATTTTGGTACCTCACCATTTCTAGTATCTTCCAATATTATTCATTCAGCGACGATTTCTTTCAGAAACTTACTTTAAGTAAAACTTCTTTAAAACATATCTTGAAATGTATACCATATCATTTCCTTTCATTGACAACGAATTTGCATCTTATCAAGACTGATATTTTCGGAGGAGGATTATTACAGATTACGGAGTAAGGGTACATAATCCTTCAATGAAGACTTTCTACCCTACAAATTCCTGGCTTTATAAACGTATCAAACCAATGTGGGTAACTAGATCATTCCTTTCTCGGCCCTTCCAAGATTAGGTGACTTGTCTTCTGTAGGCACGTTCAAATTGTGCTGCAGGTTTGGTTCTTTGTCAAAAAATATCATTTTTATAAATTGGTCCCGTATACACTTCGTGACTACTGCCAAAGCGATAAGCAGATGGCCATGTGTCACTAGTTGGATCCTCTTTCGTGACATACTATTTTCATAGCTGTAAATATCAGTTTTGAGATAAATGGTTGTAACTTTTATGTATCAATTACAGGTATGTAAAAGAATACATTGCTGGAAAGCATACAGAACATAGATTACAATTACTAAAACCTTCATTATATGTTTTACGGTAATGGTTATTCCTACATTATGTTATATAGGTTGAAATACTCATCTAAAATTGATATCAAATGAAACCTTGTTGCTTTTACCCTCACGGGAATGTTATACGTAGAATCCTGACTCGCATATAAAAAGTACCTGATGGACTTATCACTGACACAGGTGTTGTACGGCCACTTCTAAAGGGCAGCAATTTGTATTTCGTCGCAATTAGCCAAACAATTCAAGTAAAATATAAGATGGGCTCTACACTGTTTGTTATATTTCAGGATTATGATGCCTATATCTCTCACAATTCATTCACCCGGTATTTGTTCTGGGACACGCTGTATGTATATCCTGACTGTTATAATCAGATATTAGATATGAGCAATGTTGAGCAATTGTGACTCGTCTGTGATTTTTGCAGTTCATATCGTAATTAAACAGTTTGGCTTCATGAAAAGAAAAATAATAGCAGGAATTTTATTTCTATTCTACTTTAAGATTTTTATATTAAAGGGGGGTAACCCTATTGGTTTTGGATATGGATTGTCTTTAAAATTACATAATAATATCAAATATCTCCCCCTTTATGCTGCTTTGTGAAAAAACGAGAGCATTTTCAGCGTAAATGTGAATAAATAGCCAAATTTGCAATCCAATACCTTGTATACGTGAATTGCATTCTGGGTAGGCATGCAACAACAACAATTCCCGTTCGTATGACGAATGCTGACATGCTGCAATGCCCGGCCCGTATTGAACGGAAAATATTTGTTTTTTTGTTTTTTCGTACCGTTTCAGAAAAAAAGGAAACAAAATATATTTCCCCTTGCAATATGTACATTTCAAATGAATATAAAAAAGTTTGGGTTAAAAATGGAGAGGAAAAAAACCTTCCGATACTGGGTTTTGAACCGGGTACCTCTCGGGTAAAAGAACGGCGCGCTAGCCAATTGAGCTATTTCACCAACTGAAATAATCAAGGAATTGTTTAAATTATATACGGCGGACCGTCTCCTCAGCACTTAGCGTAGTCTCCTACACAGCCAGTTTGCGTCGGTCTGACACTCGTCGATCCTCGTGATAGCCACATACAGTCTGGCCGCGAGACTACACTTAGCGTAGTTCGCTTTTTCTCTTCCCATGATCCGAAGAAATTTTATTGTTTACAAACTGGTAACCTGTAAAAACCGCTGTTATTCATGATTTCTCCGGAAATACATCGACTTGGAGCGTCAAATTTCAGGATAGTAATGAGAAAAATAGTATCTATTATGTGATACCAAAACCTCATCAACAATGAAAAAAATCGGGGGATGATGCTGTCGATCGGGTTACGGACCTTTAAGGAATGGGACACATGAGTCCCGTCATTTCTAATTCATACTGTTGTATCTGCTGTTATTATATCTGACTATTATTTAGAAGCATATCAATACGACATTTAGAAGCATATCAATTATTATAGAAGCATATCAATACGACATTTAGAAGCATATCAATACGACATTTAGAAGCATATCAATACGACATTTAAAAAAAATACAAACCAAGCCATCCAAATCCTATGTTTCTAAATCGTTAACTTCACAAGTGTGATTGATTCTACCAAGGTTAGCATGATGTGAAAGAATCAATTTTGTTGACGAACACCAATTACATGCGAATCATATAATTATATATATGTATTATTCAATTATATGACTTAGTCAATTATTCAATTAAATGAATTATAATTATTAAATTGTGTTCAATTTTATGAATGCATACGTAGATTACACATAATCAGTCAAGAACTTGATAGTTTTAAGTGTCCGTATGTAAGTGGCATCCATTTCCGTTAGTATATAGTCCCACTGTGCCTCGCAATACAAATATACTGATCAATAATTTATTATCAAGATGCAAGTCCCTGATCTATTGGATTTTGTGCTTTTGATCTACATTTCCTTAGCAACAATTAGAGAGTTAATGGTTGAAGATGAAATAAATAGAACCTCCATAAATCGGTAAACGCAGTCAATAATGTTGATTTCAGAGTTGTTTACTTTTAGTATCTGTGAGAAAGATGAAGGTTGATATAATTCGATTAAAAGTAACGATTCAAGTAAAGAGAAAGGTGTGCGTCAAATGGTTTGGACTCATAAATGGTTGCAATTGATTAGCTTAAGTGTCAAGTTGTACCCGTGTATGATGAGTGTAATACCCTTGATACCGGGCCTTTTTAAGTGGCAATCACTGCAGTAATGCTGACATCAAATTGGGGTGTTTGGTTAATACATGTAGGTAGAAATAGTTGCGTGGTTTGTATACGATATACATGAACAATAATTATCGTCTTGCAAGGTTTCAATTTTTTACGTCTCAAATACACCAACAGTTATTTTTCAAGTGACCACAATGGTTAAAGGTCAGATATTCTCCTTCCTTGAAGTCAAGGCGTGTCTTCATCTTCTTCCTCCTCCTATGATATTGGTACAAAACAAAGCTCACTGTTTTTTTTAATGATAGCACTTTGCTGTGACAAAAACCACAGAGGGCATTTAGCAAAACTCTCGGAATCAAGTTGTGTGTCTTTGATCATTAGCCGGAATGCCTTTGAATTTTAATTATATTAAATAATTAAAATTTTTATCACATCTATCAAATCTCATGACAATCAGACAATCAATTTTCAAATGACCTCGGGTGACCTTAAACATATTTGGCGCTCACTGATGATCACATCGCTTAATTTCATGACAATCCAAAAACTCATACTGAGGAATATCTTAACTTATCCTTCGGCTATTCTTAAGGGATCTGGAATGAGCGTTTTGAGCGTTTCGACAGTATTTTTGTGGGACATAAGAGCACATCAGACATATCGAATTACATTCTGAATACGAAGAATGTCTTTCTGATATCAAATAATTTTCATTTTTTGAAATTCACGATATAATACACATTTTATGACAAATTATTAAAATTTGATATTTTCCACATTTTTGATATAACAGTCCTCGAAGTAAATTTTATAAATCTAATGACATATTCTAAAATTGTATGTAGCTGGGAGGAAAAACCGACGATCAATTGAAAATATTGACTTTTTCAATATTGAAGATATGGATTTTTTTCCCAAAAAGACCTAATTGTTTTTGGTGTTTTGGGAAAAACATCCATATCTTCAATACGAAAGGTCAAAATTTTCAATTGATCGTCGGCTTTTCATCCCACCTACATACACTTTAAGTATACATCATCAAATTTATAAAGTTTACTTCGAGTACTGTTAATATCAAAAATATCAATGATGTGCTCTAATGTCCCACAATACTGTCCAAACGTTCATACCCCACCCCTTAAGGACATCTAGTGACACATTAATTGTATTCATTCTTGGTAGGGTAAATCGTACATTTTTTTGCAAAATATTCACGTTATTATAATTATTGTTATTCAGCAATTAATGTCACCACTATTCGTCAAATGGTGCACTTGACATTTAATTGGTATGTAAAGTACGTATTCATCACTTTGAAGTGTTATTGTTCATCTAGAAAAATATTCAGTTTACTAGCCTGTCAATTGGATTATCACAAATTCATTAATTTAACGTAAGGCCATACTTGAATAAATGATACTCGACATTTTTTAGTGGCAGGATCAATAGAATAAAGCAGATTAAAATCACTTGTCTTCTTGTGTAAATACCAGAAAACGATACATTAGTCATGCATGATGCAGTGAGATACATCTGCATCGTTACTCTCATAGTGTTTTCTAATGTATCAAGGCATGATCATTTACCTTACAAAACCAAGAAGAAATGTTAACTTTACCTCTAACTTTTCGTTGGAGCTGTGTTGCACACCGACATCGCCTGGCTAATAATTACTTTGTCAGCAGAGATACTAAAATAAATACCCGGGATCGATACACGTGAATTTGCTATGCACGAGTTTGATATGAGAAGAAAATCTTTGGATACCGGTGTAGAAAATGATGAATATCTCCCGTAAATGATTTCGTATAAAGAAACCAGATGTGGTTCCTTGCACATGAATATATATTTTGAACAGATATGATAGTCGTTAGCTTGCGCTTTGAGACAGTAGCTTGCGTCTTGAGTCAAAAACTGACAATAATTCCGCAATAATTCTGATTTATATGTGCCGAATTATATAGCGCAGTGTATAGGCCAATCGTGAAGGTTGTCTAAAAGAATATGACCTATGGCATACCATGCTTGACTAACACACAGCGAGGTCAGTCACCGAGGCAATCAGGGCTATTGTCAGTAGCCTTAGTCAGATGTCCTTCGGCCTATAAACTATTAAACAGGTCGATATGTATAATGGCCATGTGTGGCGGTGGATTCAATCTACCATGGTGATTTCTGCCATGAAGATATCGGGGCGATGTCACTGTGTGTTGCCGGTGGCTAGCATGCACCAGCCTTCAAAGCACGAGTGGTGGTAAGTCCATGATCACATTATCGATGATGGAATTACGGTCACGTGATTTGATGAGTTTGTTGCAAGTTACTGGTAGAATGTTGCGTCCCCGTTGAAGTTACCGTTGGTGCGGCGTATTTTTACGACTTTTAGGACTCCAAAGTTTTAACCCAAATGATGACAGGCCCAAATGATGTCAAACAAAATCTAAATCGTTAACTGGGCAAGTGTGATTGAGTCCATCAAGGTTAGCATGCTATAAATTACACTATCTTTGTTGCTCCACATCAGTTACATGCGAATCATAACCGAACTCATAGTCACGCCCTTTCAGTTAGAAGGACAGCTTATTGATACGTATTTTGTAATGTATTTAAAAACATGAATACACACGTAACTTCCAAATAAAACATTCAGTCAAGAGCTTGACATAGTTTTGAGAGTGCTTACGTAAGTGGCATCTATTTCCTGGAGTACATTGTCCTTCTTACTGTGCCTGGAAATACAAATGATTATATCAATATGTCTTCAGGGTGCATGTCACTAGTAGGAGTCCCAGATACGAATTGTAAGATAGTCGGATTGATTGATAAACTGAAAGAAAACACAAATAAACCCTCTTTCTATAACGGTGATTTTAAAACAGTTATTTAATTTACAGAGAAAGATGTATCTGAAATGAGAACTATGCGTAAATTGACCCTGACTAATCAGAGGTTGAAATTTATTAACTTACGTACCAAGTTGTACCCGTGTATAATGGGTGTTATATTATTGATGTCGGGCCCTTTTAAGTGGTAATTGCTGTAGTAATTCTGACGCACAATGTTGGTGTACCGTTAATAGGTGGCAATAGTTACGTGCTTTATATATAATTATTATTAAAAGCTTTTGCGAGGTTCATATTTTTTACGTCAAAATTCAAACTGCTCAAATATCAAAATTCACACCAAACTTGGGATTTTTATTACTATAATTAGGCCCATACGCTGACCCTACTCTTTGGAGGGTATACCTATGGACAACCAAACATTTTATTTGACCTAACAAGGATGCATCAGTGTACATTGTACAGAATAAATAAGCGCCTGCAAAAGTTTCGTTTCATAAAAATGTTGTTATGCATAACCAAGTTCACCGTGATATGAATTGAGAAACTTAATTATTGTCAACGATAAGTTAAACTCATAATTAAATTATGAAAGACGTTTTATTTTAATTAATATTCGTATCTGCATAACGAGTGTTTTATGTGTGTAATCCTGATCTTCAATGAATATTATATGACCCATTGTTTAACATGTTAATGGTTTTTAAAAGAAGGCAATGGAAAAAGTAAATGTATCAGGAAAAATAGCAGACCGGCATATCCTTTGAATCCCTCCATTAGTTAAGCTTGATAACCACGACTCCTGAGGCTCGGGCAAACGATATAAGTCAATCTATAAAAAACGAAAACATTTGAATATAATTTACTAACAAACGTCCGATTTAAAGGTCAGTTAAGGCTTCATTTAGGTATCGAGCCACAGCTGGTCAAAAACAGCAACTGATACTCTATCACCGCAGACAAAATCACCATGTGTGAATGCTTTCCAAGCTCTAATTTAAAACAAGTCATACAAAAACACTTATTTCATTCAATAATATCCCAACAGTTTCATAATACATTCAAATATTTCGATTCTTAAAAGTTCATAGATTAAATATCCTGATGTTATAATAATTGGGAACTTCAGATGCGTAACGTAATGATTCAGTGGGTGTAATTAAAGTCGGACCGTTTTCTTCCAACGATGACTTAATTTTCTGACGATAATACATAGTTGACCAATTGGTCATGATATGGGTCTACAGCCTGTCTCAAAAAAGTTGTGCAAGTGAAATGTGCTCTCTTTGTCAATTAAAAAAATACCATTGTGACATGGTGCTTACATCAACGTCACGGGCGTAGTCTTAGGTCTCAAATGTCGCTTTTTCTGTTCAATTTGCTTGCTTTAATCTCGAGATATGTATAGTTAACAACGAAAGGGTAAAATCACAATTGTGCCACTTTTACTAGGGAAGAGGGCTGTACATGTAAATCCATGATAGCATCAAGTTTATCAAGAGTTCCTTCGTGAAATCAAAAGAATTACACAACAATACAAAATTGTTTTTACTGTTTTATCATGATACAGGTTATAATGATTCTCTTTTTCCACTAAAAGATAAATAAATATTTTACATTCTGCTGTAAAAGTACCAACATGTGCATGTCAATGATTTTATCATGGTAAATACTGTTCCCTTTATCACTCAAGACATGTTAAAAGACAAATATTGCACACTTATAGGTTAATGAACGCGTATTACTTGTTGGGAGAGAAATTAGACAAAGTAATGCACACGCGTTGATGTTGATATGTCGAACCCGGGAAGTGCATTAGACGCATCAATATCAGCTATCCTTGATTTACATGTACAGCCCCTACTAGTAAAAGTGGCACAATTTTGATATTACCGTTGTTAACTAAACATATCTCGAGATTAAAACAAGCAAACAAGCAAATTGAACAGAACAAACTGCATTTGAGAGCTAAGACTACGTTGATTTGATGTAAGCATCATGTCACAACGGTATTTTCTAATTGCCAATGAGGGCGCATTTCACTTGCGCATTGTTTGAGACAGGCTGTAGATATGATCATGTTAATTGGTACACGTTTTTGTGTGAATAACAGCACTTTGAAATTGACAATCTCAAGATGACATTAAGACACTTATAATAATAAGCACCCGGAGTCACGCTGCATCTTATTCAATCAAGTGCAAGAATGTCCAAGAAAGATTGTTTTAATTTACAAGCTCTTGTTTGATTTTAATATCGGGTCACCAGTGGCGAAGCTAAGGGTTGTGGCGACCGGACCAAGGTTACATAATTGCGCCCCCAAATTTTTGACAAAAGTTGCTCGTGGATCGCGCGAAAATTTGCACAAATACCACTAATTAAAAAGCGCTCGAAAATGTTGACTTTCATCGCTTGGAGGGGCGCCTAGGGTACGTTTCCTCATTGCCCCCTCGCTATCCTGCTCCTTGTCATAATAAATCTCTTACACTCAAGTTAATGAAGTAATACGTTCATTGTATTCATTCCTTTTCAAAACGATTGAGTAAATCGCACATTGTTACAACGTATTCTTCGGCGATTTTTTAAGCTGCTATTGTTATGGTTGCGGATCTTATTATTCAACAATTAATAGAAACTATCTTGAGAAAGTGTCGTTAATGTTACCAATATCAAATATTGCACTTAACATTTAAATGTTATGCAAAGTAGGTATTCAATGACTTATTATTGTTCATCTAGTAAAATATAAAAACATTTCCAAGTGTAACGACCTTTTTTGAGCAGTGTATATGTTGTATAAAGGCCATGTTATATTAAAAATAGGATTTTTTTTTTTTTTTCAAAAGAGGGTAAATGAAAATGAAGTGGCAGGAAAAATAACAGACCGGTATGTTTTTTAATTTTGAATCCACCCATTAGTCGACCTTGACAATAACCTCGCCTCCAAAGGTTCGGGCAAACACTTTGAGTGAATCTATAAAAAATGAAAACATTTGAATAGAATTTACTCAGCAAACGTGTGATTTAAAGGTCACTAAGGCTGTATGAAGGTATTGACCCACAGCTGATCTAAAACTGCAACTGATATCCTATCACCGCAAATAATTGTAATATTATCATGTGTGAATACTGTCTAAATTCGAATTTAAACCAAAAATAATATACACTAATTTCTTTCAATAGTGTCGTTGTAAAATTTAAGTTTGATAATTCACTCTCCAATATTTTGACCTAATGATTTGTAGATTTAGGATACTGACTATAATAATGTGGAACTTCAGAGACGCAGTGATTCAATGGGTTTAATTAAAGTCGGGTTGTTTCTTCCAAAGATGACTTAATTGACTTATTTGACATGATTGACTAGTTTACCATGATATTGGGTTTGTTTTTTAAAACTGACATGTGTATTGGTACGAAACATAGTTCACTGCTTTTGTGAATGGCAGCACTTTGAAATGAAAATCCCATGAGGACATTAAGACAATTATAAAAGTAGGTTCTCGGAGTTATGCTGCGCCTTATTAAATGAGCCAGTATGTCTAAGAAAGATTGTGGCATACATTTAATTTAAAATTTCACAAGCTCTTATTTCATTTTAATATCGCGTCATACTTAATATCTCAACCTCAAGTTAATGAAGTAACACGTGGATTGTATCCATTCCAATCCCACATAATGTGTTATAACGTATTCTGGGATGATTTCGCCATCTGCTATTATTATTATTACGGATTTTATTATTCAACAATTAATAGAACAAATACTAAGAAACTGCCCTTAATGTTGCCACTGTATAATATGAAATACTGTAGTACACTTAATATCGAAGTGTTATGCAAATTACGTATTCAATGACTTAGAAGTATTATTGTTCATCTAGTAAAATATTCTATCAATTGAATCGTATTTTACAGAATATAATTGAATATTAATAAAAATGATACTTGGATGTTTTTGTCTTGTTTTGTAGAAAGAGTAGGATTCTAAAAATACATATCTCGTCATGCCATGAAATATGCCAGAAAACTATACATTTAGACATGAACGATGTATTGACATAATCAGAAATATATGCTTTTATAATAAATTAGCTACATGTATTTGAATTGGGCTTCAACTTTGTTTTGGACCAAATTCTTCATTTCAAAAATATCAAATGACAATTTGAATGACTTATCCTTCACTTTTAAGCAAGTTATAAACAATTTTAATTTTTTACACCATATATTGTTGGTCGAAGCAGCCAAAACAATCGATCTTTATTATCTAAATCAATATATTGAAAAAGTAACACTTTGATGTTTTGCAAAAGTTATACCATATAATTTGACAACTTGCTTGATTTATTGTTGTTAATGAGAACCACAGAACCTAGAAAAGTATATCTGTGATATTTGAATTTATCACCCGCTATGAAATAATCAATGCAATGCCATTTGAAAGATGCTCTGAACTACCAAATCTCAACAGTTTAGAATAGTTGCTTACCTTAATGGTGAAATAAACAGAAACATATAACAAATTATATTTACTTACGATCATCACGCGCTGCAAAAAAATCACCCATATTTTCACATCTGTTTTTATTTTACATTGGTTAGTTATACGAAACGGGTTATAGCATCTCAATATGTTTTTGATGGCTATGGAACTCCTTATTGTTGAATAATCAAATGTAAGTTCTCACAGTTGATTAATTATTATCATTCATGTTGGATATGCATGTTTTTTTAGCAAAGAAACAAACGACTTCCCCATTAGTTGGATGATTACTTGCATTTTTAAGGGTTATCTCTAACTTAAAAGTCAACATTCGTTGATTTGTTTTCGTGTTCGTGTGCGCACGCCTTTAGAGTCGTAAGCAGTAATTTAACTTATAGATCGAATTTATATTTTAAATATACAAACAGCGGAAGTTATGCTTCTCCGCTACTTTAAGATTTACACCCAGGAATGGGGCACAAGGCGTACTGTGCCCCTTATTTCTATTTCATTAGTTTCCCGTCATTTATATTTCATTATGTTATATCTACTGTTACTGTCAAAACAGATTGTTATTGTCATTCAGAAGCACATAGATAAGCCGATATGACATTTAAAACAAGTGTCAAGCAGTCCACTCAAACCTCAATGTGATGCTATGTTTCTAAATTGTGAATAATAACCGAAATGAAAGCTGCCTCTCATAAGTTAGAAGAACAGTTACATATACACATGGTAAATGTTATTCAAATACGTACACGAATGCACATGTATTTTGTAAATATTAATTCAAGGACTTTTAAGAGTCCGTATGTAAGTGACATATATTTCTTCTTATACTGTGCCCTTGCATATAAATATCAATATATCATCTAGATGCAAGTTATTGATTTTGATTGGATTTCCGATGATGAATTAGAATATTGTCAGATTGATTGATAACGTAATAAGCAAAAATAGATAATTTGTTTACGTGATTTAACATTGAATCGACTTTTTGGTTTGTATTTCCTTAGCAATATTTGGCGAGTTATTGTTTGAGTTGATTTCAAAACAAAATGAAGGGTGGTCAAAATAATTATGACTTAAAAGATTCACCTTAAGCATGTTAAGAGTACTGTTGCGCGTAGAGTTAACTGTACGCGTAAAATGACTCTGACCCAAAAAAAAAAAAAAAGATTAACTTATCAAATAGTATCATATATAATAAGAGTAATAACATGGATACGGGCTCTTTAAAGTGTTTTTTGTTGACAAATCCAGGTATTGCTGCAGTCATTGTTTTACAAATAATACTTTGACCTTGTAATTGATTTTCTCTTCAAGCTACTTCCATATCAAATATCCGATGAATTACTTGATTTATTTGGTGCTATATGTTTCTAAATTTCGAATCCTATCCGAAATGAAAGCTGCGGCTCTTAAGTTAGAAGAACAGATACAGATATACAAGGGCAATGTTATTCAAATACACGAATGTACATGTAGATTGTAAGTATTACTCAAGGATTTGACATAGTTTTAAGAGTACGTATGTAAAAAGAGATTGTTGGTGTTCGACATGTCTTGTTTAAGATGGATAATGGGAGTCTCCAGAAGAGATAGGCTACGGAACACATCAATAAGAGAGGCAACAAGCAGCCAGGTCACAATACTAGACAAAATCAAAGCCAAACAATCTACGTTGGACACACCGTACGGATGCCAAAGGACAGATACCCTAAACATGCCCTTGAAGGTAGAATACATGGACACTAGGGTGATTCACAAAAAATGAAATTGGTATTTTTCAACGGGACACCCCCTCATTTTGTTCATTTTGGTAATAAAATTATACCTGCAAAATATGAAAAAAATTCAAAAAAGTTTAGGTGGTGCTACCGGTCAATGAACTTTTGTACACAAAGTCAATGTGATTTTTGTCAAAATTTCAAACGCTTATTTCAGGGCCTAAAAAGTCTACCAGGCTTGCAAAACTGAAGTAAATGTTCAATGATATACCTAACTTTGTGAAAACATGGGTTTTTACCAAATTAAAGTTCATAGTTGACTGTAATAATAAAACATGTTTCAAAAGTGACAGAGGGAGTGTAGCTCAAGAAAAGAATACCCTGGGATATCCCCTGGAATCCCACCAGGCACCCCAAATTTATACCTTATTGAACTGAACTGTTGATAAAAAAAAAAATTAAAATTCTTCACATATTAGTTTACCCCAATGGTGATACCAGCTTTTGAAATCTTATGTAATAGTAACTATCAAAATCCATACATCTGTATCAGGGGTGGTCATTATGGCCATACCTGATGAAGATTTGTATTGTTTGAATTGAATGACCACAGGAAGGATTAGTTTCACCATGGTTGAAAAGAAATGTATATAAATTGGGGTCACAACATTGGATAGTGGCCAGTTCAAAACTACATAATATTTTGGCTGTTCCAGCAACTGCCTTGCCCCAAATGTAATAGTTTTCACAAAAATGCAATTTTCTGGAAAGCGGGTTAACATTTTTACAATTTTCTTTAGCATTTATTTTAAGGACATTACTCACACTATGATCAAATATTTTTGGCACAATCAGGGAAAATTAACATGGCTTTTTTGTGTTGTAAAGAAAATGGCTCATAAATCCCATTGACTTTGTGTACAAAAGTTCATTGACCGGTAGCACCCCTAAACTTTTTTGAATTTTTTCATATTTTGCAGGTATGATTTTATTATCAAAATGAACAAAATGAGGGGGTGTCCCGTTGAAAAATACCAATTTCATTTTTTGTGAATCACCCTAATGGACACAGGCCTAGAGGTAGACCCCAAAGCGCTGGCTTGACAACGTAAAAAGCAGCTGCCAAGAACCTGGGATTACATAAATCTACAATGCAAGGGGTATAGTCACAAACAGAGGCATATGGACTTCCATGGTGAAACGGCTGCTAGCTCCAAGGTTCCCAGTATCCGAGTGAGGAAAGCAATAGGTCCAAGTCCAATGTAAATAAATAAATAAATAAATAAATAAATAAATAAATAAATAAATAAATAAATAAATAAATAAATAAATAAATAAATAAATAAATAAATAAATAAATAAATAAATAAAAACGTGACGCGTGATTTAACATGCAATTGACTTTTTGGTTTGTATTTCCTTTTCTTTTAATATTAGTGATTGAATTGATGGAGAATGAAGGATGGTCAAAATAACTCTTGCTTAAAAGATTCACCTTAAGAGAACTGTACGCGTAAACTGACTCTGACCCAAAGCTTGAAATTGATTAACTTAAGTGTCAAATAATATCATATACAATTAGAGTAATAACATGAATACGGGCTCTTTCAAGTGGTTTTTGTTGACAAATCCAGGTATTGCTGCAGTCATTGTTTTACAAATAATACTTTGTCTTTGTAATTGTGTTTCTCATCAAGCTACTTTCATATCAAATATTCGGTCAATTACTTGATTTATTTGGTGCTATATGTTTCTAAATTGCGAATCCTAACCGAAATGAAAGCTGCGACTCTTAAGTTAGAAGAACAGATACAGATATATAAGGGTAATGATATTCAAATACACGAATGTACACGTAGATTGTAAGTATTACTCAAGGATTTGACATAATTTTAAGACTGACTTATGTAAATGACATCTATTTCTTCTTACTGTGCCCTTGCATATAAATATCAATATATCAATATATCATCAAGTTACTGATTTTGATAAATAAAAAGATAAAAATAAAAAATAAAAAAATAAAAAATAAATAAATAAATAAATAAATAAATAAATGAATAAATGAATAAATAAATAAATAAATAAATAAATAAATAAATAAATAAATAAATAAAATGAATTATAAAATGAGTTATTGTTTGAGTTGATTTCAAAACTTTTCTTTTAATATTAGTGATTGAATTGATGGAGAATGAAGGATGGACTCTACGCGTAAAATGAATCTGACCCAAAGCTTGAAATTGATTAACTTAAGTGTCAAATAGTATCATATACAATTAGAGTAATAACATGGATACGGGCTCTTTAAAGTAGTTTTTGTTGACACATCCAGGTATTGCTGCAGTCATTGTTTTACAAATAATACTTTGACCTTTTAATATTATGTTTCTCTTTCTAAATTGCGAATCCTAACCGAAATGAAAGCTCCAGCTCCTAAGTTAGAAGAACAGATACAGATATACAAGGGTAATGTTATTCAAATACACGAATGTACACGTAGATTGTAAGTATTAATTCAAGAACTTATGTAAGTGACATCTATTTCTTCTTACTGTGCCCTTGCCTATAAATATCAATATGTCATCTAGATTACTGATTTATTTATTTGGTGCTATTGAACTGAAAATTAACCATAATAAATATAAATAACTTTGTTCTATAATATTCATAAGTATTTTAATACAAGTCAAGTTACATAACATCATACTTTTGCTGTTTGACAATGTGCACAAAATGTGGCTAAACTATATGATATTTTATTATGTAAGTATAGATGCTATTGTTACATAACATAGTATATCTTCCTTAAAGTGGGGATGATGGTATGTTTGGCTTATAAATCGAGTTAACCAACGAGTATAAATATCCTCCGGTTGTTTGCTGTTTATTTACGTTATTATCATTGCTATAAATAGCTAGAAAACTACAACGCGTCCTTTTAGGTCAATTAGGATGTCAATGGTCGGAAAGTCTACAGCTAAAGATGTTAGTAAGTTAATGATAAGGCTTAAGTTAAATAATGAAATTTTCTATTTTTCTACAGACGTTAGATATCTGTTTATAAAACAGAAAACAGAGAACCAAAACAATATGTCTTCTTAAGTTAACAGTTTTGTTTTAAGAAGGCCTTAAACAGTAGCTACTGTTTGGAACCGCTTGTAACCATGGTAACGATATTGGCATTTTTCTCGTAATTTAAGAGTCAGAACAAAACTTACAAAATAAAAATAAAAGATTAAGGGATTGAACGAAAATGTTAAAAAGAAAATACTTGAACTTAATGATAAAATGATGCGATTTAATTAGCAGGAACAATAGGGCTTAAAACGTATCGCGTAACATGCTAGAAAAATATACATTTAGCCATTAATGATATAGTTATATAGCCCTGTTTCTTAAGTTAAGTTTTTTAAGTTTTAGCCCTTTTTAAATGAGGATAGACACGATTTATTTTTGTTATAATTATAAAGTTGGTATCATTCACGTTGATATATATCATGCACCGTATTCACACGTTTGTTGTTAGGAGAAGATATCAATGCATAACAATACTATGTAAAAACTTCCCTCAATAATATGACGATGATATGACGATGACGATAACGATGATAGGCAGATATAAATCCAAATAAGCTTGGTATGATGACAGCTAGTTTTAGTGAGCATATGTCTAGTTTACCTACAAAATCTCTACACCTACATGTACCTGTAATATAAAATCCCTGAAGTAGTCCACTGTGTGAATTGATGTGACAATATTTGGCCAACATAGTGGAAGATAATGATTATTCATACATCCTGTTTACATAGGCTGAAATGCTCATCTAAAATTGATATCAAATGAATCCTTGTTGCTTTTACCCTCGCGAGAACATACATTTCTAACGCACATTATAAAACACTATCGCTGAAACCCACCAGGTGAATGCAAAGTAGGTTACTACACAAGGGCCTGAATTTGAGCATTGATATAGGCCTATTGATTCCAATATAATTTATAAGTTAAAGTCCTAGAAGATTATATATTAGCATTGTTTAATTATCACTTATGTTTAGCTATGAAAAGGGTATCAATTCAACGTGTGAAGCTACCCTTAGGTGTAGGAAGCCTGCCTCAATTGTCACTGACTAATTTTGTAAGTACACTCTATCCAGGAATAGATTATAGGTTGACATTGGTAAATGCAGGTAATGTGTACTTTTAAGAGATGCTGCTTGCAATTTCTGGAAAGGTCTATACCTCACTAGAATCGTTTATATTTTATATTCGTGCATTTAGACACTTTCTCTTTCTATTCTGCCTGCAATTATCTTTGCGAATATCATTAAAGGCGATCATGCCAACACTTTCTGAGAATTTGGAGCCAACAAACACTTTCACCTATAAGATTCTTAAGGCCTATTTTAAAAGTTGCAAATATGTATCATTATGATGGAAGAAGACAGTGTAAAGCTATATCCAACGCACAAACATTTCTCTCACTGGGATATTTAATTGTTGAGAAAACTTGTTTTAGAGAACAAGTTTTTACATCTTGTATACGTTTTTATATGTTTCTTGCAGTATCTTTAAGCTAGAAGAACACCTAACTCTATCATGACAGTCTAATAGTATTCAAATAAATGAATGCACACGTAGATTCCTAATAAAACATTCAGTCAGGAACTTGACATAGTTTTAAGAGTGCTTATGTAAGTAGCATCCATTTAGTTGAGTACATGATAGTCCTTCTTACTCTGCCTGGAATGACATTACAAAATATATAAATATCAATAATGTCATCAAGATGCCAGTCACTGATTTATTGGAGTTCAGAAGACGAATTAGACGATTGTCGGATTGATTGATAAAGTGGTCAAAAATAGATAACTAGTTTACGTGATTTTACATTGGAATGTCTTTCTGATCTATATATCCTAATCAACTATTGTCGAATTATTGGTTGAAGATGAAAACAAAAGAACATCCATACATGGATCTATCATTCATTAGCCAATCCATTATGTTGACTTGTTATAATAATGCTGCCGGTATTATTAGCGCGATTCGTTAATAGATGGTCATAGTTGTGTGATTTATACAAAATTATTTTTAAAATCTTCTGGCGGTGTTCCTTTTTTCACGTGTCGATAAACACTAATATTATTTTTATAGTGACTACAATCATGGTTAAGGTATTCTGTGTCACATGATTTAGTTCCGCTATGGCAGATCTCAATTGAGTTCAATTAGGGGTATAAGACTCTATAAGTGATAAATAATATCTCACTTAACAGTAACGCGCACTATGGCCAGCAAATAAAGCAGCAGTACTCAATAAAGTTAAACTTGGAACATTGTTAAAACCCGTGGAAATGCAGTTTTCGTACTTTATTTGTTCGTCACCCTTCAAAAATAAACGACAGTCGGCAGAAATAATTGATTGGACATGAGTACACAAAAACACAACACAATTTACAGATTTGTGAAATACAATTAATGCTGTGCTAAAAAGACCTCAAATGATCTTTTTAAATTTACATTTTTTGTTGGCAAATTTAGTTATCCCTGTATACCTTGTTTTCGATTATATAAGACATTGTCTTTATATTTGTCTTTGATTGTCGAACTACATCCATGTCGAATTTCTAGTCTATGATTTTATTTGTTTGATGCTAGTAAACTGAGAATGGAAATAAACTAAAATTAGTTGTCGTAATAATATTAGTACTAACCAGTTACACAAAGGCGTTACACCATGGGATATACAAATTATTTTTGCACAAAAATGGGTAGTCTTACGATTTGCACAAAGTAATGTATGTAAGCTTATGTAAGCAAACAATTTGTCATCACATTATATCTTCCTTTTAAGGAAAGCGAGAATGCCTTTAAAAAGCGGGAATGCCTGTATATTTGGCACAAAAAGTTAAAAATACACAGCAGTTAAGTGCGGTCTACTAGTAATAACCTATATACTACCCTGCGGTTATTTATTGTTGATATTTATACACGTTTATTTTCATTATGATCGGAATGGCTATAGCTTTGGATGTTAGTGTGTTATTGAGCGAGCTTACTTTAGAGTTTTCACGCTAAGGTTTTCACACAAGGTAGGTATCTATAACACTTTTAAACATAACAGGAAACCAGAACAATAAGTCATCTTATTTTCATAGGGGGCCTTAAAGCAAAAGCTATAAATGGAAATGGTATCGTCACTTTTCTGACCGTCGTAATGTATAAATTGATCACTGATAAAACACCTCGCTGAAATTACCGGTCACATCTACGATATCAGTGTATTAATGCAACAGTTAAATCACTTTGAACACATTGAAAACACTTCCTAGGGCTACCCGAAACTATTATCTCTTGTAAGTAAAGAGTAAGAGCAAAACGGTTGCGACGTAGATATTGATGAATATTTATTGGGATAGTTTGGTTTGTATTTAGAATCACAAAGGATATGCTCAAATAAGTGTAACTTATTCTGGCCATATTCGTGCGTAAAATACAACTTTAGGCATTAAATGCTAGAAGAGAACGATTCGATCTAATTAAAGGACAGAATGATTAGTATGCAATGTAAATATTTGCCCCATCTGTTAGAAACTTAGGAGCGAGTGTTATTATCCGATAGCCTTCAGGAAAAGGCCTAAGGGAGGACAGTTTTTATGGTCTACTTAGCTCAGCAATGCTTTGCTGTCTTCGATAATGGTTCATGTACGCTAGAGCGTTCGATAGGAACAAGCGAACAGTATACGAGTTTGCTGATATCTATCGGAGCGTTCAGCAGAGCAGCAGGATTATAAACACGGTCAATGGTAAAACCAAAATCAATTTCCTTTGTGTTCAGTAAGTACATAACGACCCACTCATCAACTACTCAAGTGGTCATTAAATAAGCATGTCTCAGGTCGTGTCTGCGCTCAATAGAAAGTAAATAATGTGTGTAAGTTTATGTTTATATAAAGTGGTGTAATTAGGTTTCAAGGGTTGTTAATTCAAGCATGGTCGTAAAATTGATTCGATCGATATTTTGATCAATGCGTTGTATCGGAGCAGAGTTGTCAATTGAGCGGAGCCTAAAATAGTTTGCTACAGGGTTTAATGGGCTTGGGCTTTGATAAAAGCCAGGTACCTCTCCGATACAATGCGCTATCGAAGACAGCAAAGCATTGCTGAGCTCAGTAGACCATAAAAACTGTCCTCCCTAACAAGGTGTAGCATAAATGACCGGCAAAGAAGATATACTATAGTCGGTTGTGGACATGTAAGCGAATACACATTGCGTTATATAAAGCCAACGGAGTAACAGTCATAATTGACGGTCGTTACAAGTCATCCCCAAGTCAACGAGGTTCAGGAATGTCCTCTTATTGTTAATTGTTTTTTATACATACCTAGACAAATTAAAATGCTTTGTAACCCACCACTTGAACAGGATTTAGCCAAACCAAAAAAAGACTAGAGCTATTTAAGAATTCTATAGATATAGGTAGAAGCTTATTATCCTCTTCAACAATAGGGTTATTGATTGGTTTAAAAGTTGTTTGACTGGCACTAACAAAATGAAATACATGCAGCACCAATTTGAGGTACCTATGAATACAACCTTCATGTACATTTTACACTGTAACTCAGAATACAATGTGCCGACTTTACGGCTGGTTTGTGGTGGACGGTCACAAACTGAAGGGTTTTTTTAATTTTTTAATTTTATCTAATTTACTGACAAAAGACATTTTTTAATACTCATCGCAGACACAAACATTGTAAAACAAAGCACACCTTTAAATATTTTTTTTTTGTCTTCCTTTCGCTTTTTGATTAGTTCTTCTTAGACTGTTGTTTCACTGCTAATTCGCGATGGATATGGTTTACTAAACATGTGTTCCACTACGTGAACAATTAAACTGTTGGGTATTACATTTTATTTTCGATCAGTGGCAGAGCCAAGAATTTTTACAGGGGAGGTTTTTCAAAGTTTAACAAAGTATTTATTAAAATTTGATTGATTATGTTCAAGTAGCAAAGATATAACTCCTTCGATCCAGTTAATCACGCTCAGAAATGTACACATTGCATTGCCAAGTCCATATTTATGACACACGGTTCTATTATCAACGCAGTTGGCCCATTGAATCTCTATTTTGAAATCCTTTATTAGATGCGAAATGATATTACAAGTTCAAAGATGAGAAAGAGATTTTGTATGATGAGAATGATAGATTTGGCCAGACAAATTGTATTAACCAAATCTATGTTTTTCATTCAGTGACAATTTCTATCAGAAATATTGAAGAAAAAAATCACTCATGTCATACCATGTCATACTTTCCTTTATAAATTAATACAAGACAAATTACTAATAATTTGCCTCTTGCCAACACTTTTTTTTGGGGGGGAGGAGGAGTGGGTATAGCTTACAACAGACTTACATGTATTCACATTTTGAATTCACCTATTAGTCGACTTTGAAAATAACCCCGTTTTCAAACGCTTCAGGCCAACGCTACGAGTCACAAAATGTGAACATTTTAATAGAATTTACTAAAAACGTCTGTATAAGTCTTCATATTTATATTTATTATTTAGAACTTTAGAAAAGTAATAATTCACTGGATTTAATTAAATTCGGGTCTTTTTTCTGCCCAAAATGACATAATTTACTGAAGTAGCCAATTTGATATGATAAGGTTTTTGCTTTTCAAAATTGATAATATTATGTGTATTAGTACGAACCATAGTTAACTGCTATTGTGAATGACAGCACTTTGATGTCTTAATCCCAAGAGAACGTTTAGAAAAGTCAAAGAAATATTGTAACATACTTTTGTTTTAAATCTTATTTTAATATAATGTCATACTTAATATCTCAATTTCAAATTCAGCCTTTGGGTATCCTCAAGTTAATGTAGCACAACGTTCATGTTGAAACGGTAGGGTAAATTGCACACTGTTATAACGTTTCCTTGCATATATATTTTTTTGCCATCTGTTATTATTATTATTACGGATCCCATTATTCAATGATTGATAGAAACAAAACTAAAGAAGTATCATTAATGTTACCTCATCTCACCTCAACTCACCTATGCTGTTTCATCGTCTATTGTATTACGCCCTCTTAAGAATCTTTAATTTCTGCTCCTCAGTATACTTTTTGCCAAGATAACTCGCCATCTACATCTTTGTCTCCGCTTTGTACTTCTTGTTGTCACTCGATAACTACTAGTAGTTTGTTAGTCTTATGTGCGTGTTGCTTGCCACGTGTCCTCTCCATCTACGTTTTGTTTCATTAATATTTTTCCATGATGTCTTTGGCTTTTGTTTTGCCTCGTCATGGCTCCTGACTCTAGCCCGTATAGAGTTACGTTTAGCACACGTCCTGCTTTGGCTCTCTTTTAAGTCTATGGTAATGTAATGGTGGGTAATGTCATCATAATCATTGGTATCTTTTGTTTTATCCCAAAGGATGTCTTTGTATCGACCAAAACAACACCCGCTAGCCTTGATTCCCGGGCTTTGGTTCTCTCGTGTCGAGTTTTGCCCAGATACTTGTAACTACTTTTTCTATCGGGGTTTTTCAATTTCAATGCACTCTTTAGTGTAAAATTTGGTCATGTATTGTCTTGCTCGTAGTATTCAAACTATTAAGCTTTCAAGTATTTAACTGAGAATAATTTTAAGGGCTACATCATTAGCAGAACTGAGGTTAGTTAATAATTCTCCATCAATATTAATACCTCTTTCTCCTGTTAAGTTGTTTAAAAACTTGTTCCACGGCAGCCGTAAATATATTTGAAAAGAACAGGATGTGGATATGTTGAAGACATCTGGTAGACATTATTATCTTTTCTTTTCTATGCGGATTTGTGTCTGCTTATCTGTTCTTTTTCTATGCGGATTGTGTCTGTAGCGTTTGCGTAAATGTCTTCTGTGATTTTAACTATTCGTTGACACCAATTATTCTTAAAATTGCAAATACAGGGTGTCCCAAAAAAAAGAGGCCCCACATTGCGCCCTGTTTTTCTGCTATTTCTGAAAAGTTGATCAAATATATTTTGGTATGTAAAGAAACCTTAAATCGTTAGCTTTAATAAACCAAAACAATTCTTTCAATCGGCTCACAATTGTTGAAGATATGCCCTCTTTAAGAAATGTACCCGTTTTTCACTCTGTCCACGGATGAGGTTTGGCTACATCAAAGATTTAAACGAAACACACGGTTAATGACATGGATAGATAATAGCATTAGGCTTGGGAAAGCATTCACTATAAGCGAGAATCACCAGCTAGCTTCAAACATCTTCGCAACCCCGTATTTCTGCTGCATTCGCAAGTATCCGGCGCACAAGGATGGTACGGTACGCAACGCAATTAATGCAATGAGAACTAGGGCTGAAACCTGTATTCGTCATGGAGGCAACCAGGTAGAGGGCAGATCAGCACAGTAAGCTCACTTCAAAAGAACCAAAGACAAACTAAACAGCCCTTTTCAGGGCTACCTTTTATTCCAAAAAGAGAAATGACTTATGTTGTCAATAAAAAGAAAGCAAGAAACGAGAAAAACATAAGTAATTGCAAGTATAGCAAAAGAAGTCCCATCCCACATCAATTTCGCCCAAATTAATGACACTTAACAAAATCCATAACCCATAAGCCCACCTGTAAAGCCCATTCCCTAAAATAAAGTTGTTATTTTATAAAGTTATCATCGAGGAATGTTTTATATTCATGCATGATATATGCATTTTTCAATCTTTGAAGTAGCCAAACCTCCTCCGTGGACAGAGTGAAAAACTGATACATTTCTTTAAAAGGACATATCTTCAAAAGTTATGAGCCGATTGAAATAATTGTTTTGGTTTATTAAAGCTAACGATTTAAGGTATCCTTATATATCAAAATATATTTAATCAACTTTTCAGAAATAGGAGAAAAAGAGGGTGCAATGTGGGGCCTCTTTTTTTGGGACACCCTGTAGATCAATATGTTCCATTTAATCAAATAATGTAACTTATACAAAGCTTCAGCGGATGCCCAGTTGATTCAAAGCCTTTAGAGGATCAATTTTTCAATAACCCTCTCTGAAGCCTGGCTGTTTTCTAGGTTCTTTTGATTCTTTTTTGAAAGAGCTAGCACTCTATTATGCATATGATAACTGGCTATTTGGAATGTAATTTTTGATATAGGGGAGGGTAAACCATATATTCAAGAAAATATTGTCTTTTGGCACATACATTGAGGTGAACAAGCAATTTTTCTCTTTCATATGCTTTTTGTTCCACTCAAATCGGGCATTGGGTTCCAAAGTTATCGTCAATTTTAGTTCGCCAATTTACGCAAATGCAAGTCTAAAAACAATAAAAAACAAAGAAAATAAGATATTGTAATTTCTTTTGTTTTTTTTATTATTTTTCAACCGGCCATTTTTAACATGTTCTCCTTTAAAATTCAATAACCCTTCAAAGGAACAGATTACAGGCCTAGAAACAGTGTCAACATTTAAATAAATTCAAGTACCTTAGGAATAAAGGAGTTTTTCTCAAATGGCTAATTGACGACAAATCCCGGAGTTGTTCTCGTTAACGGAAAGTAGTAGGAGGCTGTAATACGGACATGTTCTTCTGGTAACCATACTGCAGTGCGTAACAGATCCCTTTTTGCAATTTGTACTCCATTTTTTGTGGCGGTACGATATGTTTTGAAATTTTGCCCGATTTTGGCCAAAATCTCAAAAAAGGGCTCTGTTACGCACTGTAACATACTTTATTGTATGTATTGAAGAAAAAAATATTTCAAATAGCTTATCGTTTTCCCAAGAAACTCCGGGATTTACATGTACCCCATATCCAAGATGGCCGCCCATTATTATGCAAATGAGATGACCTTTGACCTTGAAATTTTAAATTTTGTGTCGTCTACACAGAAGTACCCATTAACCAGAAGGGGACCAAAATAGGATGTAAAATGCAAAAGAAATATGGTTTACCCCTCCCACCCTTAATGTCATCCGCTTTTAATGCCACCAATATTTGTCAAATAGTCAGTATTTAATGATATTGTTATTATTCAAACTTATGGAGTGTACTAGGCTGCCAATTGCATCACTAGCATAAAACCTTTAAGTAAAGCGACACTTATGTTTCATGCATTGTCAAAGAAGAATGAATTAAAATAGAATGACTTGTAATATTCCAGAAAACTATTATCTACGATTATTAATGACGTGGTTAAGGTTACATACTTTAAATTTGATTAGTAAATTTGTTACCTAATGATGGTACATACGTTTAAACAACGAATTGCATTCCTGGCTTCTTACTTCTGACGTAGTAGAAACATATATGATTTATTCGCAGTCTTTTGATTTATTCTCAATCTTTTCTGCTTAAAAATGCTTTCAAAAATAGTTTTAGCCCTACTGAGGATATGCACAAACTTTTCATAAGCTGCAATAAAATGTATTCCCTTCTTTATTTGTATTATCTTTATATGGGTGGTGGGGGTGCGTGGGGGGGGGGGTATGGGTGTGAAATTTATTCTGATATAAAAAGGGTGCAAACAGCAAAATCGGTTTACGGGATTATGTTGTTTTTAAACATTCACGCTAAACTTTATTATACACGTTTTTGTTTGGAAAAAGAAAATAATACACAAAATTTGCGTATTCACTGGCATGATTTACCCCATTAATTTGACGATGACTGACATTTATGCAAGCAAGAGGCAGATACAAACTTTGAAATCTAAGTAAACGTTTGTTTGACATTGAGTTTACATAAGCGTAGATCTTATTTACCTACGAAATACTTACACCTACACGTACTTGCGGTATAGAAACACTAAAGTAGTCTACTACGTGAACTGAAGTGAAAATATTTGGCCAATATGGGGGAAGATGATGTTTAGTTATACATCCTGTTTACATAGGCTGAAATGCTCATTTAAAATTGATGTCGAATGAATCCGTGTTGCTTATACCCTCGGGGGATAGTACATAAAATAAAAATAAACATAAAAACAAGCATATACAAATATCGAAATTGTCACTGACATTAGGTGTATTGCATGTATACAGTGGCGTATCGTGGTCATCACATTTGGGGGGGTCACCGACCATGATTGGGGTGGGGGGCACCGGGTCTGATAGGGGGCACAAGCTGTTTTTCGGGAATTTTCCTATGGGATTTTTTTAAATTTCAGTTCGATGGGGAGGGGGGGGGGCACGGGGATGACGCTACGCCACTGCATGTATAGGCACTATAAATAAAGGGTCTAATTTTTCGAGCAATATTATAAAGGGTCTAATTGTATATTACTAGCACACTTAGTGTATGGTATTTAGATCTTTAAATAACGTCTACAACTATATCATTGTTTTGTCTTTGTCACAAGTCTTGGTAAGAAAAGGATATCAAGTCAGAGTGTAAAGATACCCTTAGGTGTAGGAAGCCTGCATCAAATGTCATTGACCTATATACTAATTACTGTTAAGAAAACATTGCGGAAGAGTTGATGTATGTTCATTGTTAAGTGCAGGTAATGTGTATTTTTGTATCGATGCTGCTTGCTATTTCTGTAAAGTTTCTCTTTCACGCTTGAAATCCGTTTATTAATTCGTGTATATAAATCTCTCCAAAACCGTAAACAGTAATTTAATCTATACAATTTATATTTAAAAAAACCGCAAATAGGTGACGGTATACTCCTAATCTAAAGATTTATTTTTAGGAATGGGACACGGGAGCAGTTTCTCCTCATTTCTATTTCTTATTTCGTAATATTACGTCAAATCAGATTATTGTTTTTATTTCAGAAGAACATCAATTATAGGCCGATATGATGTTATTTTTCTAAATTGTTAACTAGGCAAGTGTGATTTGGTCCATCAAAGTTAGTATAAAAGGCAGGAATTTTATTGATTCACATCAAATACATACGAATCATAACCAAACTGAAAGTTGCTCAAAAAGACACAGTGCAATGTGCAAAATACATAAATAGTGAAATAAAATCCATTATAAATGTAGTTGGATGCAATCCACAAAACTGGATTTTACCAAAAAGACACTACAAGTACAAATCAAAAAACTAATTTCTTCGAATGAAACAACGTCTAGAGTGCACAGCCACTTTAATATCTATGATTTAATTGACGAAGAATGATGAAGGTCGAAGTAAGACTGGCGTTAACGATTCACCTTAAGAGCGAAGTACGAAAAATGACTCATCAAAGGTAAAAAAAATGGTTAAGCTAAGTGTCAAATTGTGACCTGTGTTTAATACCATTGATATCGGCTTCTTTTAAGTAATTATTGGTGCAATAATAATGACGTATAAATGGGATGATTTGTTAATAGGTGGTTATAGCTGCGGGGTTTATATATAATTATTGTTAAAAGCTTTGGTTGTTCCAAAAACACTAATATTTTTTAAGTGACCACGATGGAGTAAAGTCTGCTGTATGAAATGATTTAGATAATTACTCTGGCAGATTTTAATTGAGCTTACTTAGTAATATATAAACGCTTTTCTTGTAAAAATTAATTTTACATTGAGTATTTTTCTTGATCGGGTCTCGGGACTGTAAAATTAAGTTTCATAAGAAATAGCTCATCGTGAGAAACGAACTTCCATGTCAAATATCTATTCTATAATTTTATTAACTATGAAATTTGAGTTATAATCTCATCTACTAGACTTACGTTTTGCATCCGAGATAGGATGTGAAATACTGCCACTTACAAAACGTAAGTCCAGTAGGTCAGATTATAACTCGAATTTCATGGTGATCAATACCTGGATGAATGACAATCTTCATAATCGTATAATTTTATTAATTTATTAAGTCGTCGGCTGTATTCCATAGTGGCGTATAGTGATTTTTGGTCATTTTTTGAAAATTGGCACATATGTTTTAATGATGTTCTCTTTCATTTTTCTAAGTCTCATCAGTCATAATTAGCTAATTAATTAGTAATTAATTAATTAAATGTGGCGTATAGTTACAAAGTGACATTTTTGTATTCCATAGTGGCGTATCGACCATACGCCACTTTTTATACACATTTTATAATTATGAAATATCGGCAAAATGAAAAACATCGTATGTCATAGTGGCGTACGCGTATCGGACCTATACGCCACTATGGAATACGAACGACGAAAAGTAACGCCATAGGGATTACACGGCGACCGAGGTGGCGTACGGTTAACGTAAGGTTAGGGTATTGCGTTTTGTTCGTTTTCCATAGTGACGTATAGTTTTATTGTCAGTTTGCCAGCAATAGTATGTATTTATTTCTTTTGAAAAATATATAACAATAAAATCTATTTAGTTTACTACAGAAATTTCACATCATTTACAAAATATAATGAATGTCTGATTTACACAACTCGATTTTAAATTGGCATTTCTTCAAACCAGATTTTCTCGAAAAGTTGTTTATTCGCGGCGCCCCACTATACGCCACTATGGAATACGGACGACGAAGTATTAGCGAGTTATATAAACACGTGACTCTATTGGAATAACACAAACATTTCGCTCAAAAATTCTATTATGTAAGCAGATAAGCAATTTATTTGTCATAACATAATCGTAACAATAACATACAAGTGGGGATGATTTTCATTTTACATGCAAATCGAGTTGAAAATACTATACAAATCAGTTAAGTGCAGTTCTATACACTATTTATTTTTATATACGTTATAATCATTACTACAAAGAACTTGGATATTGCCACGCGTCCCTAATTGCTAACTGCACAATGGTAGTGACGAGGCTTATATAAAAATGCAACTTTCCACCATTTATAGCCAACGGTAGGCATTTATATATAAAACAAAAACATATCATATCAGAGAACCAAAACAATAAGTCAGCTTTACATTCAGAAGGCCGTAAAGCAAGAACTATCTACCTCGAGACACCGGCACTAGCTTTGAAGTTCAGCGTGTAACGTTAGTCTAGCGTTACTTGGCGTGTGTACATACTTCTACCCGCGCGATCAACGTGCCGCATATGCACACCCAAGTAACCACGCTAAACCAACGCAGCACACGCTGAACTTCAAATCTAGTGAAGGTGACTCGAGGTAGATAAACAGACTTCAATGGTGATGACATTGACACCCTTCTGACTATACTAATGCATAAAATAGGTCACTGATACAATATATAATTATATTTAACACCTATCATGCTGTCCATATCCTGGGTATCAGCGTATAACTGCAACAGTTGATTCCCGCTGAGCATATTAAAAAGATTTCTTGGGATAGCCAAAACTATTATTTCTAGTGTAACTAAAGAGTCAGAACAAAACTTGTTACGGTTGCGATATAGATATTGATGAATATTTATAGGTAAGGGTTTGACTTGTTTTTAGAATCACAAAACGTATGCGCAAATAAGCGTAGCTATTTCTGGCCATATTCGTGCGTAGAATTCAACTACATGCATTCAATGATAGAAGTGAATGCTTTCAAATGGTGACACAATTAGTATGCAATGTTAATCTTCGTCCTTCTGTTCGCAACTTATGAACGAGTGTTATTATCTCATAGTCTTCACAAAAAAGGCCTAACCACATGTAACATGCCTGACTGGAAAATAAGTATATATGGTAAATTGGGGTATGGTTATTTGATAGCATGTAAAACTGTAATAATTTTAAAGCAAAGTTGAAAACTGATGGCGCTATTTATCAATCTTGTTTGCATCTTTACAAGGGGTTAGACACTTGTACAATTAAAACTTAATAAAAGTAACTACCTTTCATAATGAAATGAAAGGAATACCTCATAGTATTGGGCTAAATTAAATTTAAATATATGTAAATAGCACACAAATATACAGTTTATAGAATAAAAAGTAAAAATATGAAGTATGTGTGTATATTAGTGTGATAGCTGCTGGTATTGTTAAGATCTAGAATTGAATATTATGTAATATTTTGCTAGAAAAATTACTAAATGATCACATTAAACAACCATGGACTTGTAAGCCTATAAGCCAACTGAGCAAAGCGCATACACGATTTTGACAAGTTCTTCTTTTCTTCCTATATTTTACTTAATAAAATTATCTTATATTCCAGATATCGAGTTATACTATTATTACCCATCTATTTAACGTTAAAAAGTCTATTAGTTGTAGCATACAACATACGTGAAATCAGCAATACATACATGTAAGTTATTTTATTGGGATCTTACCAATAGCAAAAACCAATATGATATCTTTGACATGTGTTGAGAGTTGTTCGCATGCATATGCCCCGGCGCATGTACTTACGATGAGCTCAGAAGTACAGTATTCGCCTATTGCACGGTTCCGCCATATGCGAGGAGAGCCTCGAACTGGCAATAGGCATGAAATGAAGTATTACGTGACTTTACCCAATGTTTATAGGTTCAATTCCCATTCATGCATGCTGCCAGATCGATGCTCTCCTTGCATATGGCGGAACCGTGCAATGGGTGAATACAAATAGTCTGCAACGAAACATATACCTTCATAAAGGGTAAATGTGTCAAATGGGTTAAGAGACAGATATTATAATTTCTTCAAGTCAAGTTTTGTCTTCTTCTCTTCCTTCGTCTTCTGCACCTCCTTCGATTTATTCTTCATCTTCCCAACGTGTGTTAGGTAACTTTGCATAACAGCAATGTGGGGCGTTATGCGAGCTGTTCATTGTTTTAGCTCTAAACAGAATTTGTTTCTAATTGCATGCGTTGGCGAAAAAAAAAAAAATATTCACGTGCTCGATACTTAACTTTACTACTCGCACTGGTGGCGCATTCACATACACGCTTCCATTCATTACTTGCAACGAACAACCGTATCATCATCTATTTTCTAACCTGTATCACTGGAGTAAGCCTAACAATTAGCGGAAATCCGGAGGGATATTAGTGTATAAAAAGTTCGTCTGGACGGTGGAGTTCAGCATTACATTTAGCTGTACATAATGATGATGCGGTGGCTACTTTTTGTATGTTTAGTATATTTATGTAGTTTAGGTAAGTGAAATCGCTTGTATTCTATGTGCGGAATTAGTTTTTTTTTTACCGTTATTCTATAAATTTGGTTAAATCTTGTCTCAATCATAATAATCATATATTATTATGTTCATAGCGACAGTCCTAAATAACAAATCGACAAGTCTTTTGTAGAAAAGATAAGTGTGGTTTCTTACACACTAATAAGTGTTTTAGTAAAACTGACATTGTTCAGTTAACTGCTGTTTATCAAACAATCAAGAATTTAAATTGCGATTTCCATTTAATTTAAATACTTTTGGCAGCGTTTGTTTTGTCCGAAACTCGCTTTAAAGTGTTTAAAATTACATTGAACGGATCCGGTTATGGCTCTCACATTTTGCGTTGCATTCAAATTTTTAATAACTTTATGAACAAAAAAAGCTTATAGAAAAAGATAAACTTGATTATTATGTAAATGAAGGACAGTTTGAACGTTACCATGGTTACGTTACCACCATTAACCCTAAAACTACGAAGGGGGTTGTACCACCCCTAAGATTGTTTCGGTCCTAAAAGGCGCACGCGTTTACGCCCAAACGACCTAAGCTGATCGTAGATACATCCTTTGCGCTCATTTTAGTGCCAAACTCTTAACCCTAGCAGGGGGTAGAACCGGCCATGAAAGATGACCATGGGGGCGTGATGTCGACCATTGGTTTCTACAGTAAAGTCGATGATTTTTTTTTCGCTCTTGTTAATTTATCCCAAGAGTTACTGACTTTTTACGTGTTAATTATTTAATTATGTGAACATAATCATTTCCTTTTATATTAAGGAAAAATTTCGGTGAAAATCGCATATTGTAGAAATGTTAGTCGAAAATCAGTTTTGCCCATATTTTTGTACATAGCCTGAATTTCCCAAATTTGCATGGGTGCACACTAATTTCATTCAATAGTATCTTTTTAACAAATAAGTGTGGTTTTTTTATCCAAAATTAGATTAGAGTTTAGAGATTGAGCATTTTGTATAATAGTTTGAAACTTCAGAAACGTAATGATTCACCGAGTTTAATTGAATTCGGGTCGTTTTTTCTTCCAAAGATGACTGAATTTACTAATAAAATTCACAAGTGACTATCATGATATGATATGGTTTTTTTGATTTTCAAAACTTACATATGTATTGGTACGAAACATAGTTCACTGCTTTAGTTTAATGGCAGCATGTAAAAAATATTATGACATACTTTTGCTTTTAAATTGTACAAGCTCTAGTTTCATTTTAATAAAGTGTTATACATAGTATTTCAACTTCATATTGAACATTTTGGTATCCCCAAGTTAATGAAGTTAATGTATTCATTCCTTTTCGAAACGATAGGGTAACTCGCATAATGTATTCTTGGATAATTTTGCCATCTGCTATTATCATTGTTACGGATCTAATTATTCAACAATTAATAGAAACAATAACAAGGAAGTGTCTTTAATGTTACCTAGCCTCAACTCACCTCACCAATGCCGATTCATCCTCTGTTGTATGAAGCCCTTTTCACGAATCGTTATTTTCTGCCTGTCTTGCGCATCCCTAGCTCAAGTAGCCATTTTTGTCTTTGTCTTCCTCTTCGCTTTCAACTTCTTGGTTGCCAGCCGGTGAATTGTTTGTCTATGTACTGGTTTTTTTTGCATCCCATAGTTGCTAATCGATTTGTTAATATTTTTTATGTCTTTGACTTTTGTGTTGCTTCATATGTTACTGAATCTGACTCTATCTCGTAGAATCAGTATTTGTCAGTATTAAATAAAATAAATACATGTTGGTGATTTAACGCGCGCTACACCTAAGTACCAGCACACTTCAACAATTATTCCGTTGAAATTAGGATATATCAGAATCATTTCCGCTTCCACAAGTCCGCAACTGATGCACAGGTACTCTTAGCTGACTAAGATCGTGGTCACCCCCAACATCTCCCCATCTTACACCTGGGTGGAGTGAAGCAATTGGGATTTAAGCCGTCTTGCCCAAGGACATAACACACTGGCCGCGGTGGGGCTCGAACCCACAACCTTTCGAATTTGAAGCTCACGCCCTAACCATTTGACCACTGTGCTTCAGTATCTAACTGACAAGGATGTAAGGGCTATATCCTCGGCACACCTCAGGACAGTTAATCGTTGTTAATAACTTGGCAGATGTGAATATATTTGCAGAGATGTTGTTCCTTTGCTGTTCTCCCCTCTAAATGTAGAAAGGTTGGAGACATCTTGGAGACATTTCTATCTGTGTGAATTGTACCTGTAACTTTTGCGTAAATGTCTCCAATTCATCATAAGGCTGCAGATATTTATTTATCTTCCGAATCCAATACTTTCTCGTAATCAATGCAGCATATACAAAGCTTTAGGTGATACTCGTTTGTTTTCTCTATCTTGTCTTACTTGACTTAACTGCACGGGACGTTGTGTCCCTCTGCCCTCTACCGAGTAAACATCCTCCATTCCAGTTATGTCTGTTGCTTGTGTCTTTGCTGCATGTGGGGTCATTCCCAATTCCCTCTGAATTTGGTCCTTACATCTGTTTGGTGGACGACCTGGCAGTCTTTACTTACTGAAGTCATTAATGTAGGCTTGGTGGGGAAGCCGATGTTGAGGCATCCTGAAGATATCAGCAGGGGATCAGTTGTTGCATGTGATAGGTTTATCTATCAGCTAGTTGGATCTGCAGGTGATCAGTTGTACATCAAAAGGCCCGTCCATTCTCTATGTTTATTTTACCAATATTTATCACATAGGGCACTAAAGATTAATTGTTATGCAAAGTAGGTTATAAATTACTTTTGTTATCATTGTTGTTCATCTAACAAAAACGGAGTGTTCTAGAATATCAATCTTATCATAATTATAAGTAATGGGACATTCCCAGCAAACACAAAAACGTTTTAAAAAACGTTTTAAGTAAGTTATATTTTGGCTTTTGGTTTAGGTAAAAACGTTTTAATAACATTAAAATGTCGGGTTATATAAAGGTCATGATAACGTTTTAAAACGTTTTGTATGAAAACACACTACAACAATATTTTTAAATGTTTTCAACAAATGTTATTGTAAACTATTTTTGCAAACATTTTTGCCAAATATTGTGTCAATACTTAAATAACATTATGGTAAAATATTTGAACCCAGCAAAAACAGGAATGTTCTTAAAATGTTTTTTTCAAAACCTTTTAATAACATTTAAATGTCGGGTTATATAAAGGTCATGAAAACGTTTTTAAAACGTTATTGAAAATATTTTGGGCAAACATTTTTCGCAAAATATTTTTTCAACTCCAAAATAACATTCTGTTTAGAATGATTTGTACCAAGTTTTCAAAAATGTTTTTGGAATGTTATTAAAATGTTTTTATACCCTTTATATAACCCGACATTTAAACGTTTTCTGTAAAACATTTTTGTTTGCTGAGCAGTAGATTATCAAAAAATGTTTTTTAAGGTTATGAAAACATTTTATACTCTTCATGTTCCCTTTATATAACCCGACATTTAAACGTTTTCTGACAACCTTTATAACCTTTTGCGAATGATGTCGAAAACGTTTTGTGTTTGCTGGGTTAATATGATACTAATACGTTACTTCATGCATTTCTGAAGACGAATGAATTAAAATAGAATGACTTGTAGTATTCAAGTAAACCATACATTTATATAGTCATGATTCATGAATGATGTATTGAGATACTTGTTTAACTTTGGCTGGTAAGTTTGTTACCGAGAGAGGGTACGTATTTGTTTAAACATTGATTCGTATTCCTGGCTTGTTACTTCTGACGTAAAGAAGCATGTATGATTTATGCTTAGTCTTTTCTAATATATCAAGACTTTCAAATGTTGAAACCAAACCAAACCAAAATGAAGATAGGTGCAATTGATGTCAACGAAGTAATAATAAATGATATTAACTTAGGACTCTTCACAAGCTGCATTAAAATATATTACCTCCTTAATTGTCTTCTACACTTTTCTTGAAAATAATTATTTTAGATATTTTAAATATATGAAATTGATATCATTCATGTTGATCTATAGCCGGGGGGAGGCACTTAACACAAATGACCATACGGATATGCTCCCCCGGAAAGACCCCCCCTTTGGATTACGCATCTCTGAAAGACCCCCTATAGTTGACCAAAATAGAGCTCAGAAAGACCCTTGATGTTAATAATTTCAGCTCTAAAAGACCGCAAAGTTGGTGATTCCTCATATATATGTTTTTAGGCGATTTCAACCAAACACGCTAAGAAAGACCCTTGATTTTGACTGTTCGCAGCTCCAAAAGTCACCATTTTACTTGTTCCCAGTCCGGTTTGCAGCTCCAAAAGACCCACTTTAACCGGTACGCCCTCAGCTCCCAAAGACCCACCTCCTCCAAATTCCGGGGAAGCATACCCACCAAAAATGTTGATGTGCAATCCCCCCACCCCACCCCCGGGTCTATATCATACAAGTTATTTTGTTTAGAAACAGAAATCAAAATGATAAAATTGCCACGATGAGGTAAAATTTCACGATAACTGACATTTTAGAAGCAAGATCTAAAGCCAAGATTTGAAATCTAAGTAAACGCTTGTGTGTTACTGAGTTTACATAAGCGTAGATCTAGTTTACCTGCAAATCTAGTTTGCCTACACCTACACGCACCTATGATATAGAATCCCTGAAGTAGTCTACTACGTGAATTGAAGTGAAAATATTTGGCCAATATAGTGGAAGATAATGATTATTCATACATCCTGTTTACATAGGCCGAAATGCTCATCTAAAATTGATATCAAATGAATCCTTGTTGCTGTTGCCCTCGAGGGATAGTACATAAAATCATGACGTGAATATAAAACTAACTGGCTTGTAGCTGACACTAGGTGTTTATAAGGTACGGTCACTACTAAAGGGCCTCCAATTTTCGTGCAATGTTATCTTACCTGTACACGGATAGTGAATGCAAATCTTTAAATAACAACGCCCTTTATACCATTATGTAGTCTTTGTCACTTGTCTGACGCAGTTTCCATGAGTCTATCAGAATCTATGAGTTAAGGTCCTTGAAGATTAATATATTAGCATTGTTATTATAACAAATATAATATATTTGGTTTTGAAAAGGCTATTTATTCAAAGTGTAAAGATACCATTAGTTGTAGAGAAGCCTGTACCGATGTCACTGACCTATGCACTAATTGTTAAGTACACTTCGTTTCGGAAGCGTTTATGGGTTTTCATTGTTAAGGGGGGAGGTAATGTGTATTTTGTTAAATATGCTGATTGCCTTATTTTCTGGTTAAGTCTATCTCTCTCTCTCTCTCTCTCTTCGAATGCCTTTTTATATTAAGTGTATATCTCTTCAGAGGTGTAAACAGTAATTTAACTTTATGTACCATTTATATTCAAAAATTACAAATAGCTGAAGCTTGTCTTCTAATCTACTAATATTTAGAGGAGTGGGACACATGATGCGTTTCCCCTCATTCTTATTTCATCAATTTGTATCTGGAAGGTTTCTACTGTTACTGTCAAAACAGATTATTCTTGTCATTTAAAAGCACATTGATAAGCCGTTATGACATACAAACCCAGTACACGCTTCTAAATAGTTAACTAGGCAGTATAATAGTGTCCTTCAAGCTTATCCGGGTATGAGAGCCAAGATTGTTTTTGGTGCACTTCAATAACAAGCGAATTATGTAACCGAACTGAAAGCAGCGCCTTTTAAGTTAAAAGACCAGCTTTAAGATATGGCAATGATACTATTAGTAGTCAAATACATGAATGCACACATACACCGTATTGTAAATTCAGTCAAAACCTTGACATAGTTTTAAGAGTGTAAGTTATACCTTTTCCATTGATGACATATTCCTTCTTACTGTGCCTGACATAATAAATATATAAATATCAATATGTCATCAAGATGTCATCAAATTGCAAGTCACTGATTTATTGGAGTTCCGAATGCGAGTTAGACGATTGTCGGATTGATTGATAAACTGATAAAGCAAAAATAGATAACTTGTTTACGTAATATCTGACATATAAATCGAGTTGAAAATACAGATCGGTTAAGTGAGATCTTGATAACATAATAAATACACTTCCCTCTAGTTATTTGCTGTTAATTTTTTAAATATACATGTACAGCGTGTAGGCAGTATGATAGTGTACTTCCGGTTATGAGAGCCAAGATTGTATTTGATTCACATTCACAAGCGAATTATGTAACAGAACTGAAAGCAGTGCCTTTTAAGTTAAACGACCAGCTTAAAGATATAGTCAATGATAGTCAAATACAAGAATGCCCACATATATTGTAAATTTGTAAACTTGACATAGTTTTAAGAGTGTAAGTTATACCTTTTCCATTGATGACATATTCCTTCTTACTGTGCCTGGCATAACAAATATATAAATATCAATATGTCATCAAGATGTCATCGAGTTGCAAGTCACTGATTTATTGAAGTTCCGAATGCGAGTTAGACGATTGCCGGATTGATTGATAAACTGATAAGCAAAAATAGATAACTTGTTTACGTGATTTTACACTGCATTGTGTTTTTGATCTATATTCCCTTTGGAACAATTAGCCAGTTATTGGTTGAAGATGAAAAAATAGAACATCCATAGATCGATCATAACTGATTGATTTATTTTACGTTGATTTAAAATTGTTTTCTTTTATATCAGTACGTTGAATGATGAAGGTCAAAATCGATTCATCTGAGGGGAGAAGTGTACGTAATGTGACTCTGAATCATCAAAGGTTGAAATTGGTTAGCTTAAGTGTCAAATGAGTGTAAAACTATTGATGCCTGGCTCTTTAAAGTGGCAAATGCTGCAAGTACGGGAGATGTATAGAATTTAGTTGGAGTGTTTTGCAAGTAGGTAGCTATAGTTGCGTGGTTTATATATAGTTATAGTTAAAAGCTATTTCATAGGTTCCAAGGAAAAGCCTTTAGTTCGTTTCTTAGGTAGATCCTAATGCAGCTAAATGATATGTTTTTCGGTGCACAATGCACAACTTTCTCCAATTTGGGCAAACATGGTAGCAAATTGCTTCTGTAGCTCAATGGGATCAGAAAAAGAATAGTTTTGCCCGAATCGGAGTATGTTGAAATTTTGAATCCCGTACAACCAAAACCAACAATTTTTCCCCTAAAATGAGGGTTTTTAGGACAAGTCAATAACGATATGTCGTAGATATCACAAACTATACATTTGTTTTAAATTCTTGTCATCAGACGAGTTGTTTGACACATATTTCACCCCCCGGGTGACCTTTCTAGCGAAAAACGTACACTATAATTTGAATCAACTACCCCCCCCACGCAGTGATCTAGAGTCTATATCCTAACACATCATGGCATTAAACATTGGTAGACATCTATATAGACTAAATGCAGTTCATTCGAAGTTTATCTATAAGCCATTTCATGAGTGCTCATTCTTAATTGGGTTATTTCATGTCAATATTCGTTTCTCATGAAAGTCTAGGTATTTTGAATTTAATTAAATATATGATATTTAGTTTTGTTATACATAAGTGCATTCAACCCAACGAATGAAATTGGAGTACAATTGGAATTAACAGTTTCTTTCAAAGACCATTAGACATTGCAACGCATCGTGATCATCGCAATGGTTTCAAATTAAGAAGACCTGAACTGTAAGCAGCCAGACATGTCATAACTCTTATTTATAGAGTAAGGGTTTAATTAAAAGGCTTGATAATCAGGATAATGTAATACATAGGTTGGAAAAATTAACGGCGAAGCATTTTGTAGTTTGATGCATTATTTAACATTCTTCCAATAAGCAGTTTATTGATGCTAGAGCTATAGCCCCGCAAGGGACAGTCTTGGGCCCACTATTGTTTCCTTATATTTCAATGATTTGCCAGAAAATCTCAATAAAAGCTTAAACCCTAGCAAATGCTTTCTGCTTCGCATTCCTGGTTACAAAATAAAAACAAACTGGGTAATTCAGTGCTTGAAGAAACAACAACACACAACTACCTGGGGGTTAACACTCAGCAATACTAAAAATGGAACACACGCATCAACATAATTACAGCAAAAGCTAGTAAAACCTTTAGTTTCATGAGAAGGAATTTGGGCTCATGCACCAAGGAAAGCAAAATGGCTGCACTGCCCTGGTAAGACCAACAGTGGAGTACTGTTCCGCCATTTGGGACCAACACACAAAATAACTTATTCAAAAGGTAGGCAAAATACAAGGAATGGCAGCACGTATGTTGCATAATAACTACGACCGGAAGACTATGGTAAATGAAGTCATACGGGAGCTAGATTAGAACATGTTATCATTAAGGAGGAAGATGAATCGCTTTATGTATTCTACAAAAAGCCACGGGGTCATCTTGCGCTGCCAGTCCAAAACTCCCTGCATCCGTCCCAGAGGATCATCCGAAGATCAAGTTCATCATCATATACTGAGTACCACACACGCATCGACCCATTCAAATTTTCATTTGTGCCGAGAACAATTAAGGATTGTAACGATCTCCCACCGCATTTTACAAGCATTACAAACCCAAACCAGTTTAAAACAGCAACAAGCGTCCTAATTAAAGCACAAGACTACAACATCAAGTACAGGGCGAGTAAAAAAAAGTGCAATAGAGAAAGAAATCCATTTTTATTTAAGAACCAAGTTAAACCTTTTAGGTTTTAAAACATTTTAAATATGGTATATCCATCAGTGACCTTGTGTTAAAGAATTAAAGGTCCGTGGCCCGATCGACAGCATCACCCCCCCCCCTATTTTTCTCATTGTTGATGAGTTTTTGGTATCATTTAATAGATTATATTTTTCTCATTACCATCTGAAATTTGACGATCCAATTTGATGTATTTTCGGAGAAATCAAGAAACAAACAGGCTATACTGGTAACCACCTTCGACATTCTGGGTAGGAAAAAATGATTCCGTGAATAAGAGCCGTATTACTCCCTGCCAATTCGCACGAACGGAAATAGGTCCGAAAAAATGAGGGCGCTATAATAATAAACGCTTAAAACTAAAATAAAGAAATACATAAGGGATGAAATAAATACAAAACAAGACCTTATCTTGTTAAGTATGATACGAGAAATATGAAAAAAAATATGAGAACAAATGTCCCCCCCTATAAAATTTATTTATTTATTTATTTATTTATTAGAAATATTATAAAAAAAAACACTTTTTTCATTAAAACAAACCCTAAAATAAAAGATAAGTGTAAAATGTACGTGATGATAATATACAAAATTAAAAGGAAATGTATCAGGGTCAAATTAAAATAAAAAGAATGAGATATTTTGTCACAAGAATGATGGGCGTAGTGGTATGGCGAAGCACTCGACGGGAGTGTTGTGTCTGGATGCCGGACCACAATGCAATGCATGCGTACCAACGTATTGGCTTGCTAATTGTGCTAATTATTCACTTTTACGCTGAAAATGTTCTCGTTTTCTCCCATAGATGCATAAAGGGGACAATATTTGAAATTGTATGTAAGTTTGAAGACAATCCATATCCTAAACTGATAGGGTTACCCCCCTTTAAGGAATTAGCATTTACTGATTTGTATTTATGATACATTTTATAACGCTACCCAATTGCAATGTTTGTCCAAGAGACATCTATAATTTAAATGTCAGCCCACTCTGTGTAACGTAGATTTGGAACAACTGCTATTTTCTTAACCATGTCATTGAAATAAAATGGAGCACCCAAAGTGTTATTGCCCTTGGCCTTGTTTTAAGGAGAAGAAACATTTTGTTGTTATTTTCATTTTACCTTTACTATAAAGATGTTCATTCTCTATCAATGTCATATTGAAATGCGCGCAAATTAAAGTGGAGTGAATTACAAAATATCCAGTGAGATGGACATATTGGGATGGAAAAAATGTAGTTGGAGTCGAGTGAGGTATGAAGGACTTAAAGTAATGTTAGAAAATTTGTTTGAACAGAAAAAAAGATATTAAGATAACGCAAAATGCAACCTTATTTAAAGGCCCATTCAGTGATTTGCTCATCCGGACGATCGTAAAAATTCAGATTTTGGTACCTTTGTCATTGTCATAGATGTGCTAACATAGCCTGCGAGTGGTTCAGCCGACAGCCGTGTATTTAAGACAAAATAGGACATTTTACACGAATCTGTAATTTAGATACTGACAGTATCTACATTAGCTACATGTGTTTGAATGGGGCTTCAACTTCGTCAGTACTGCAGTTTTCTTCGTTTTTTGCCAAATTTGTCATTTTAAAAATACCAAACGACAATTTGAATGACTTCCCAGCAAACACAAAAACGTTTTTAAAACGTTTTAAATAAGTTATATTTTGTGTTTTGGTTTAGGTAAAAACGTTTCAATAACATTAAAATGTCGGGTTATATAAAGGACATGAAATCGTTTTAAAACGTTTTGTATGAAAACACACTACAACAATATTTTTAAAATGTTTTCGAAATGTCATTGTAAACTATTTTTGCAAACATTTTGGAAATAATATTTTGTCAACACTTAAATAACATTATGTTAAAATATTTGCATCCAGCAAACACAGAAATGTCCTTAAAATGTTTTTTACAAAACCTTCTTATAACATTTAAATGTCGGGTTATATAAAGGTCGTGAAAACATTTGAAAAACGTTATTGTAAATTTTTGGGCAAACATTTTTTGCAAAATATTTTTCAACCCCAAAATAACATTCTGTTTAGAATGATTTGTACCAAGCTTTCAAACATGTTTTTGGAATGTTATTAAAACGTTTTTATACCCTTTATATAACCCGACATTTAAATGTTTTCTGTAAAACATTTGTGTTTGCTGTTCATTAAATTAACAACAAATGTTATTTAATGTTATAAAAACGATTTATACCATTAATGTACCCTTTATATAACCCGGCATTTAAACGTTTTCTGACAACATTTTATAACCTTTTGCGAATGACGTCGAAAACGTTTTGTGTTTGCTGGGTTATCCTGTGTGATGTGTTGGGTGTGTGGTTGTGAGGCGAGGAAAGTGAATCTCTTTGCATATATTGTTTGTTGTAGTACTAATTTTGGTAGTTGTAGGTCAATTATTTATTGGTGATATTTGGTGAGTGTGATGGGTGTGAATGTGTGTTGCAGTTGTGTAAATGTGAGTGGCAGCTTGTATGAGCGAGCAAGGAAAGTTATTTGCATTTGAAGAGTGTTTAAAGATATTTTCAATTTATATTTATATGCCATTTATTATTTATGTATTTTTATTATGTGCAATGTATGTAATTCAGCCTTTGGCTGCTAAATGCATATTTTCTAATAAACCTTGAATAATAATAAAATAGCAGAATGTTTTCTCGGACAAACTCTTATTCATCTTCAGTGAAAACATGAATAACATAACACCGTCGAGTTATAAAATAGATAATGTGGACTAAATTTAATGAGATACACAAACTTTTAGGAAGCGGTGAGCGAGTATGAAAAAAGCGTCTGTTGATTAAACTTGGAATGAACTGCATTGATGCGCACATTATGTAGTTGTTAATTTCTTCGCAATCATTCTACCGAATCAAATAAAATTTTCGTATGTGATGCACAATAATATAGGCTATGTGCCACGTTTTACATTTTTTTGAATCTGATGTCTAGTTCTCGACTTACGTTCAATTTTATTCACTCGGTAATTTTTTATGGGACCCCCTTTATAAAGTCCTACACATGGTAATGACAATGACACTCTTCTGACTGTAGTTATTTATAAATAGGTCACTATTTTATCACTTATCTTGCTGAAATTACCATGCACATCTGCAATATCAGAGTATTAATGCAACATTTAAATCCCTTTGAACATATTAAAAAATGCTTGAGCTATCCAAACTATCATGTCTTGTAACTAATACAGAGGCAGGACAAAACTATTCGCTGTTGCGACTTAGATATTGATGAATATTTATAAGTAGGGGTTTTGTTTGTTTTAGAAGCACAAAACGTATGCGCAAATAAGCGTAGCTTATTTCTAGCCATATTCGTGCATAGAATTCAAGCACAAGCATACAATGATAAAAAAAGAAAGACTTCAAATGGTAAATTAATCTGTATGCAATGTTAATCTCCGTCCGTCTCCTTGTAAAAACGAGTGTTATTATCTGATGGTCCTCAGAAGTGAGCTCTAACCCATGTGTGGAATTCATGTCAGGGGACAAGAAGTATACATATGGAGAAGCGTGGATATGTAAGCTTATAATCATTGAGTTATATCACGCCAACTGAGCAAAGTGGATACCTCAGTTTGATAAGTTACACTTTACATTACACAAGTGCATACAACAGGGAGCAACGTGGGTGTGTTTTAAGGGTTTAATTGTGAATCCGGCGGTTTCGTTATGATATTATATTGGGCTATTCCAGAAAATAGATGCACACCCCCTATAGAGGAGTTCGGATATCCGGACTTTTTGTCCAGTCGTGACTGTTGGAAATCCAGACTTTTAAAGTGCCCAAAGGCAAAATAATCCGGCAGAAAAATAGTTCAAAATCAGAAATCCACAACTTGAGAGCTCATTTTCAACATATCCTTGATTTTTCCTGCATTTGATTGGATTTCCAAGCTTTTTCCAGTAACATTGGCAACTGGAATTCCAGTCGTTTTTAGAAAGCAGACTTGGAAATCCAGACATTTCTTTTATTGAAAAGTTACTCCTCTATAGGGGGTGTGCACCTATTTTCTGGAATTTATGTATTCTTGTTCTATTATACCGTATATAGTTATTTCATAGCGAATCCCTTCCATCCCCAAAATGAGTGCTGCTAGGATTTTCACTATTCTGTTTATATTGTATAATTATATAATATTTCAGTAGATTGTGCATTACAATAGTGATCACCCGGCAGTATACCATGGCATATCAAGCCATGTAAGGCATATGCATGATGGAACAGTAAGTAGAGCAAAGCCTCGCCTTTATCGGCTGGATTAGCCACCCGTCTTAAACATCAGTCTTCGTAGTCTAGTGGTTATGACGTTTGTTAGTACGCAGAACGTCCCCGGTACGAATCCGGGCGAAGTGATTTGCTTTACGTTCCTCGTGGGTTTCTCCTACTCTTGCTCTATAATATTAGCATTACACCTGTATTGATTGTAAGAAGGCTATGGATATCCAAGTACCATACACTAGGCAACCTAGCAAACACAAAACGTTTTCTACATGATTTATAAAAGGTTAGAAAAGGTTGCCAGAAAACGTTATATAAAGGGTATAAAACGTTTTCATAACATTCAAAAACATATTCTTCTTCTTCTTCTTCTTCATCGTCGTCGTCTTGCTGTTGTTCTTGGTCTTGCCCTTTTTTGTCTTGTTCTTGTTGTTGTTCTCCATCACCATCCTTTCTTTTTTCTTCTTCTACTTGTACATCTTCTTCGTATTTCTAACACTATACTTTTGCTTTGTTACTCTACCTTTGTATGACTATACGGCTTTTTGTGACCTAAATTCATGACGCTACTTGATGCAATACACTTTTCAATTCCCACTTTAATCTAATCTTAAAATTTCAAGGCAATTAACAGAGAACGGCCATGCAAAACCGGACCAATAAATTGAATGAGTGGGAATCAATCTATCTTATACAACAGTTTTGTAAGTGCAACTTTATGGAATAGTCTTATGGAAGAAGCGTTTTTGATTTACTGTCGATGAAGCTTATTGAGACATTATAGATTATTTCTAATTTGCCTGCGAAATAATTATAGTAACCATAACAGAAAATTCTAAAAACATGCTTATACTGAAATATAATGGTAAAAATATTGAAAAACGTCCATTTATCCAGGTATTTTAAAATCAATTGCATTTCCGAAACTAACCAATTATCTAATATTCGTATGTGATTCATAAATTGAACACACCATTTTGTTTTTAAGCCGTCTGAACAGGTGTTTAAAACGCATTCTAAAATGTAAAGTAATGGATTCATGTACTAGTGTACTGTCTCTCAGACTTGTTTTGTTAAATGTATCCTTCATTTATGTGCATCCTTCATCTTCACCAATTATACCAGAGGAAACGATAGCGATACGATTTAGCTCCTAAAAATAAATAAAACAAAACCAAAGTTGAGTTTTCATGTTTCTACGTAATGACTTATGATCTGTAAATATCATGTAAATAAAGATGCACCTTTGAGTATGACATAATGGGAACATAGCTCTAAGGTCACTTTGGTCATTTGAGAGCTTTCACCCGTGTTATTCAACATATATCTTTTAACTAGGAGATCTCTGAACAAGAAAAAAACAAACCTACAAATCTTCAAGAATCCACTGGGATTGTCAGATATAGAATCAGTTGAAACATACAATGTTGTTGTTTAATTATTTTCGAGTATTTCTTAATGTTTTGACTTCTCAGAGCTCATGAATACAAAGAAATAATGTAAACGCTTTGCTGTTTGATCAGCACTGTGCCTTGATGTTGAACATTGCAACTTTTGGAAGAAATCATGGTGTGAGAATTAACCATGTCAACCCTCATTGTTTAATCATTAATGCTTTATGTCGCTACTTCAATTGAGTTAATGAGCTTTGTGGGAAAGCAAACACCGGTGGTTTTGATTTTGTCCACATTGCCATTCAAAACTATGAACTTTTTATATGGCTTTGTTTTGACACAATACCTTAAATCTATCAGGTAATTATTTGCGAACCTGCAAAATCATTGCAGATTTAACGCCTCAATTTCAACAGGTATATACGATTGAAATTCATAATACTGAAGTGAGTGAATGTTTGAAGTCCCTTATGACACATCATTACAGTTGCATAATTTATTGAATCGCACCAAGTATGTATGATTTCCACATCAACGTCAAGTGTCTATTTACTGCGAAGCTGCAATGAATATTATTGTAACGTTAATTTAGGACCATATCGTCAAAGGAATGTATATTTACTGAATAAACAGATAGCAGATGTCGATTTTGGAATTATGACAAAAAGAAAATTATACGTCAGTTCCACTTTTCATCAGTAGTATTAAACATTGAGTTTTGAATTGGTAGATGCGAAATTTCAGAATATTTTGATCAAAAGTGCAATTTTGGTATACAACCTCTCATAACCCGATCATGTAAGTTGAAAGATCTTCTTACATCATCAATAATAGTCTTGGAAATGTAAAGTGACATAGTTATCAACCAAATCAGTAACACAGAATACCACTTTTGATAAACTCATCTTTATTCTTACAAGGTCATCATATCTTGTGGATTGTGTTTTAAAATCAGATCACTCTTATAATATTAAAGAAAGTGAGTAACTTAAATACCAACTCTCTTAATTATCGTTTGGCGCCTCGAAAACTACTGGTGCAGAGCAGCAATTAAGTGATATTTAAATCGATCAAAAAGTGTTAATTTCCCGAAAGGCACATTATTGAACAGTTACCTTCCTGGAAAAAGGTATTGACGGAAAATACTTGTAATAATCATAAAGTGAAATATCTTTCGTTCTCCATTTTCATTAAATTAAGACGTCGTTATGTGCGGTTTGATATACGTGTATTGTTTATTTCCTTAAATTTACAGAGAAAATATGTTTTAGTTTGTTTGTTTAATGTTTAGTTTATACTTTTGCTTGTCTTGTTTATAGACATTAGAGCATTATGACCTTCATCTAACCAATCAACTATTGAAAGTTACTATAGGAAGCTTCTTTAAAAATATTAATTCCATAGAAATCACCGTGAAAAATCTTGTTTATCAACTGGAAGGACACAACGTAATTCTCGTCTATCATAATTGCTAAACCATTAAATATAAACTTAATTACGTTTTGATTCGGATGGTTGCATTATACGATAATGGTGACACCAATAATTATATAGATGAATAATGATAATACAATCCTGTTTAAATTGCGTTCGACACATTCACACACAACCCACGTACCCCACCCCACTCATTCCTCACCACGCGCGAATCGATTATCCAAAAGCTTAATTACGCTTTGATTCGGATTGTTGCATTATAAGATAATGGTGACACCAATAATTATATGGATGAATAATGCTAATACAATCCTGTTTAAATTGCATTCGACACATTCACACGCAACCCACATACCCCACCCCACTCATCCCTCACCCCCGCGCGAATCGATTATCCAAATTCCAATCTCACAGGGTGATTTCTACGCCTTCCTGTTACGCAGCTGATACACCTACGAACCGGAATTCCGGAAAGGTGTCGTGGGGTTCTTTTATAATGTGACATGAACTGATCAACTAAGAACAAAGAGGTATTACCTAAGTTTACTGATGAAATCCCACATCATGGGCATACTCGATTGCAAAGTGTATATGAACTTTATATGTAGCATTAATTTTCTTATACAGTAATTATATTGTATCTGTTGTCTACATCACATTATTGGCGACTTATTGACTCACCATCTGTCACAAAGCACATTTTTTCCTCACGAATATACAAGGTGCGAGAAAAAAGCGCTACCTCACCTAAGAAAATACCCCATTCAGCTATGTAAGAATTGAGTGCGAATTAAATATGTGGTAAAATAAAGATATTGATGATTAAAAACAAAGTGTAATACTCTCCCAGTGAAACCGTATCTCCAGTTGATTGCATTTCATTGGCATTTCATCAAAAGTCCAAGACTGCCAAAGATTTATCAATTGAAATATTGCTAAGATAACAACCTCCCAGGGGTAAAGTACCGTCGTATTAGAAGTTTTCCATGCATGTTTTCATATTGATCTGTGATTTGTTTGTCGTTTTCGTTGAACGAGCGTTTACATTTCAGTGAGTGAATGTGTAAATTTAGATTTGGAAAAGTTTCAATATTAGTTCTTCAATACTTCTAATGATGCATATCGTTCGCAACAAATAGTGGATAAATTTATGAATATTATCGTGGCGTAGTGGCGTGGCTTATGTGAAGGACAGAATACGTTTCCAAAAAAAAACCTGTTTGAAGGACATGATACTAATAACGGAATTGACACTCCTTCCAGTGGTCCGATTCCATTTGAAATTAAAGGTTAAGGTTCAAACTATTAAACTGCTGACTGTATCTTTAACAGTTAAAATTGAATATTAACTTTTATAGGATATAGCTAGCTCTAAACGTATACGACACTATGTCAAATGGAAATGTTGAAAAAATCAGTCTACGCCACTATGTTTTGCGACCGACAATATGTATAGTTCACCGTTGTTAATGATATTGCCTTTTCCTTTGCAGAGGGCATTTATCTTGATTTTTGCATGACCGAGTACATTTATTTTTTTAATAAGTTATTGGATAAGATTACTTCGCTCTGTCACCCACTTGTGCAGATAATAATTTCGATTTTTAGGAACTTACGATATAATACAAATATTTTTTGGCAAATTGAGTAAAAAATTGACATTTTTGACAGTCTTCAAAGTAAATTAGTATAGGTAAATTAACAAATCTGATGGTACGCAATGTATGTAACTAGAATGAAAGGCCGACCTTATTGACCTTTTGTATTGAAGATATTACGACGCCGTTTAATTAAGTTTAACGGCGAGGTCCCAAAATAACTTTAAAAAAATACATCAACTTTAAGTACATATAATTAGATTGAGTTTACTTTGAGGACCGTTTCAATTTTCAACATTTTGCTAAGATTTGTATTATATCGCGAATTTAAAAAAAACATTGATATCAGAAGGACATTTGTCGTATTCAGAATGCAATTGATTCTTTGTATAAGGTATATACAGAGGAAAATTTTTCAATTGCAAAATGTGTGGTTATTTTCTGTCCATTTATGTATAGGAGAAGCTAATACAGTGTGTAAAAGTCAGCCAAACAGCAGCCAATCCGCAGGACAGGCTACACCTTAAAGTAATCTGTCCAGCCTGAAAATAGCATGTCCATATATTTATGCGCCGTAACTTTGTTTTAATGTAACGGCGCCCGGACGCTGTTTAGATATCAGTGGGCAACAATTCCAGGGTTGCTAAAATTTCAAAATCGTCCAGCTGATAATATGTTGCCAAATTGACTTAATCTAGACGTAATACTATTCGCGCGAACATTTTAATACGCAAAGGGCAAAATAAGGACGAAAAACAAATGGAAGATAAGCATCACATGTTTGGTAAATTTTGTCATGGTATTTTGGCGATCGGTACGCCACTACTTGTCAAGTAGGTTTTGTACTGGCAACATTTCAGGGCGTTCGTCAAATGGGCTGGTTACACACAGCAGATCTACCCGTTAAATGTATATTTAGTGAATTGATCACTTCGTGGTCTATTAACTGTCCAAACCTCGAAATAGATGTTGATTGCGTTAGGTGAACAAAATTCAGTTACCTTTTTGATACAGTTTTTGATATAATTATATTAATTTGCAATAATTTAAGGCATGTGCCTTCTTTATTCTGTAATATAGATAGCTGTGACCTACATTAGTAAGTTGAATCGTTATTCTTAATATAAATTGACCTGTCATTATCTTATCTCAGAATCAGATTCCTATCAAGTGTCATGTAATGTCACCATGGATTCGACGAAAATGACTTAATGTGGGTCGTATATGTCTGGTTTAAAAAGGTATATAGTTCCAATTACATGTGTATGATCCTTTTGATTGGTTGTCAAGATAAATATTAAAACACAACACCCTACTATGATACTTGTTTAAGTTAGTTTCTGTAATTTTTAGAACAAATTACAAAATGTGGTTCAAGAGTGAATATAAGTTTTAGGCTATATCACTAACGTCAATTAGACCTAAACAGATAATAGTATTTACATAGTGAATGAACCGCAATGGATCCTCTATGTATAATTGGTTATTTTTCTTTCTTTTTTCTTATAATTATTTTTAGTTTTTTAGTTTTCTTGATCTATGTTATGATTTTGTTTCCAAAGAAATTTATTGACCCATTTCGTCTACTGGATAAAGCTTAACTACAAAAGAAAGTTATGAAAACACAGACTTTCAAGATAGTAAATAATATATAGAATTTAAATTCTTTGGTCTTGAACACTTATATTACATTTGTATAATTCCTGACATGGTGCATTTAAATTGACAATGTCATAACATAATATGCTTGCAATGCATCAAACCATTAAAGTTACCATTATATTAAACCAGACATTTTAACAGTGCCACAATTATCATCGTTAATTGAATCGCTTTAATATAATCTATGACGTATTAAAACATCTTTTGGTTTTATACTCATTTTAATAATTACGTTTATTTAATAAAATGGACAGGCTTTTAAGCCGATGGACATGTTTTCCGATATTATTTTGTTGTTTTGTGTTAATTCTGACCCATATTTTGTGCAAAATTGAAAAGAAAAAATTAAGAAAAATACAATTGTTGGGGTTTTTCATGTGTTTTTTATTTCCTTTTTTTAATTCATTACTTTTTTTAAATTCATTACTTAAATTTTTTAAATACATTGAAACTCAATACTTATATTTTTAAATTGGAAATCAATAATAAAAAAAATATACCAACTTTGCAACAATATTAATTGTTTAAGGCATGTTTAATTTCGGCTATATACATTTTATGTCAACAATAATAGGTCAACGCAAAGTCACTAAAAAGCTTTTCCAATAGGAGTACTCACCAAGATAGGAGTACTCATATGTTTGGAATATCTTCATGAGCAAATTGTTAAACTGATAAGTTAAGCTGAACGTCGCAATTCTCAGGAGCTTGCAAAACTTTACAACAGGATTTGATAAATCTCTCAAGAACCATCATTCACACAGTCTTTATGCTAAAGAAGTATATTTAACTTTCCGAAGCGTATCTCAGATGCTATTTTTCACTGATAAAATCTGTAAATTATTCATGCTATAAATATGTATCATGGGACTTGTTATTAACGAATGTTGTATCTACCATTACAGTAAATTGATTAAATACTGGAGTAGGTATTTATAATCGTTATATACACAACACTTCTCTCATAATATGAGTGCAAAATGTCTCGCAAATCTGCTCCTGATGAGCGGGACCAGTAGTGAAGCCATGTGAGTAGTGTACACTCTCGGTAATGTTTTTATTAGATTCCTAGTACATTAAAACCTATGTTTAGACACTTTAATAGTATTTCGAACTTGTCTGGTTACAAAGTTATGATGGCCATTTTGGACGCCATCTTGGATTTCCGCGAGAGCACAAAGGGAATTTTCGAGGAATTTGGAGGATGTTGGAGTCGAGTCGATTAAGATCTATTTCCTGTGACAAAAACTCAATGGTGATATATTGTCACAATGTCAACTACACCCAAAGAAATAATAGTACAGGGTGAGTCAAAAAACTGCAATAGAGCAAAGAATCGATATTTATGTAAGAACCAAGTCGAACTTTCCCAATAGTGAAAGTTTCTATAAATGCCACACTCAATAGTCACCTTCTGTGAAAATATGAAGTGAATCGCGAAAACCATTTAATTTTTATGAGTCCTTTTGCTGCGATACCCACTTTCGTTATTTGTCCACGAGGTACCATGTATTTTGAATCAGAGCACACAGCGCCCGGTAAAGGCACCAGATCTGAAACTGACTTTAACTTAAATAAGGTTAAATGTTGCGTTATCTTAATTTCTTTTTTTCTGTTCAAACAAACTTTCAAACATTACTTTAATTCCTTCATACCTCAATCGACTCCAACATCATTTTTTCCATCCCAATATGTCCATCTTACTGGATATTTTGTGATTCACTTCACTTTAATTTGCGAGCATTTCAATTTGACATTTGAAAAACCCGCCTACAAATTTGTATGTTTTTGATAGAGAATGAACATCTTTAAAGTAAAGGTAAAATGAAAATAACAACAAATAATGTTGCTTCTCCTTAAAATAAGACCAAGGGCAATAACACTTTGGGTGCTCCATTTTATTTCAATGCCATGGTTAAAAAAAAATAGCAGTTGTTCCAAATCTACCTTACACAGAGTGGGCTGACATTCAAATATAGATGTCTCTTGGACAAACATGCTAATTCCTTAATTCTTTCACACAAGGTCACTGATTGCATATATACCATATATAAAATAATGTTTTAAAACCTAAAAGGGTCAACTTGGTTCTTAAATAAAAATGGATTTCTTTCTCTATTACACTTGTTTTTACTCACCCTGTATTTATATATTGAATGAACCACGATGGATCCTCTATGTATAATTCAAAATTTTTATTTTATTTTATTTTATTAATTGTTTTTTAGTTTTTTAGTTTTCTTGAACTCTGCCATGATTTTTTCCAAAGAAATTTATTGACCTATTTCGTGTATTGGATAAGCGTAACTACAAAAGAACTTTCTAAAAACACAACCTTTCAACATAGTAAATAATGAATAGAATTTAAATTTGGTTTAATGGTTTTGAACATTGATTTTATATTTTTATAATTCCTGACAAGTGACATGGTGCATTTAAACGTTAAAGTTACCATTATATTAAACCTGTTATTTTAACAGTGCCACAATTATCATCGTTAATTGAATCGCTTTAATATAATTTACGACGTATTAAAACATCTTTTGGTTTTAAACTCATTTTAATAACTACGTTTATTTATTAATATGGGCAGGCTTTTAAGTTTGTTGTTGTTTTGTGTTAATTCTGACCCATATCTTATTCAAAATGAAAAAGAATGAAATGAAAAAAAATACAATTGTTGAGTTTGTTTGTGTTTTTTTTTCCTTCTTTTTTTTCAATTCATTACTTAAATTTTCTAACTACATTGAAACTCATTACTTATATTTCAAAATTGGAAATCAATGGTGGAAATCAAAATTGTACATCAACTTTGCATGATTGATGAATTTCAGCTATATACATGTGGGTCAAATAATAATAGGTCAACGTAAAGTCACTGAAATGCTTTTCCAATAGCCGTACTCATATGTTTAGAATATCTTCATGAGCAAATTGTTAAACTGATTGGCCAAACTGATGTGACAATTTTCAGGAGCTTGCAAAACTTTACACTAGGATCTCAAGAATCATCATTCAAACAGTCATTATGCTAAAGAAGTATACCGTAAACGTTTGCCTAATGGCGCACCTGGGCTCTTTTGCCTTGGGGATAAATTTTATGTACAAATAGAGAACCCCCTCCTCTAAAAATCCTGACAAGAATTAAGGTTATGTGCCCTTATTTGCTGGTGGGATTTTTATGGGAGGGCACTTTTAGTATGTGTCTAACATTGCAGGTATGTCAAGGGAGTCCATAGCGCCATTAGGCGAACGTTTACGATATTCATCTTTCCGAAGCGTATCTCAGATGCTAGTTTTCACTGATAAAATATGTTAATAATTCATGCTATAAATATGTATCATGGGACTTGTTATTAACGGTAATGTACGAATGTTGTATCTACCATTACAGTTAATTGGTTAATTACTGCAGTAGGTATTTATAATATCGTTTTATACATAAGACAATCACGCAATTCGGCTGTGCTTCTCTCATAATCTGCTCCTGAGGAGTGGGAACAGTAGTGAACCCATGTCCATGTGAGTATAGGACACTCGCGGTAATGCTTTTATTGGATTCCTAGTACCTTATAACATGTCGTTATGAACACGGCAGAGTGCTGAATATGCAAAATTGCTGTTCAGAGTATACGGCGTTTTGAAAATCTTGGTACCATTCCATTGGTCCTTCTAAAAATATCTCTACCGCTGCGCGAAGAATACGCATTCAACTACGTGTAAACCATAGTACGCATTCTTGATTTGGGGCTTTTGTGTAAACTTACTGGTTATCCTAAGACTGTATACTTTTAATTTGATATATAAGTTATAGATATTCATCCCTGTAATATTAAGCAAACCTCGAGGATTTTAAAGCAGAAATAGCAATATTGGTCTATATTTTGCGTAAAATTTGTGGGATTTCACGAGGGCGCACTCGCATTATTAAGCCTGGATAGCGATATCATGTGGGGAATGTTTGTACTTTCATATAGATAGAAAATATCAATTGATATCAAATATAAAGTTTAGATCATTTACTATAGAAAATTCGTGGTTTCCAGCTATACAATACTATAGATCAACCTTATTTGTAGAGCTAAGTATACGATTCGTCTTTTTGTCAAATTCATTAATCGCACTCACGTGCGATTCGTCCAAATCAAGATTTCGGTATCTACGTTAGGGAGTAATATTTAAAAGATCCCCTGAAACGTAATCATAAGCATATAATAACCCAATTTACTCAAAAGTCTCGATTCGTCACTCTGCCGAATTCATAACGATACACAGCAGTGTTGAATAGGTCTAATATATTATAGCGCCCCTAGACCAAACATTCAGACCATGAATCTGAATTACACATAACACAAAGATTTAGCAGACAATCCAATTAATCAAAACAAAATAATAATAAGACCCAAACTGGTCACCAGAAACTCTATTCTATTTGATCAAGAGAGTAATCCATGTTTTGTGTCATTCAACACCGTGTTATTATTGTTACTGTAATTCTATATCATTTGATGCGATATTTATATCCGGTCAAATATCTCATCTAGCTACAGACTCTAAAATGGTCAACATTAAAATAACTCAATTAAATAGAGAGCTGCGTTCTAATGTACGAATATAAGACGACTTTAAACGTTTACTTTGATAATTCTTAAATTTATTTCTCAGTCTTGTAAAGTCTAGAAAATGTGATTCATTGAATAAAAATATCATATACCAACTGTTACATGATATAAATAACAAAATACAAATAATGAAAGGGAAAAGACATAATAAACTAAGTTTAAGATTGAAGGCAACACGGACAAAGTAATCCGATATCGTGCTCTCAAATAAGAAAAATACAAAAATGGTAATATTCGTAACATGTATCAGGCTTTCGCAAATGAAAACACTCAAGCTACTGTTTTTAGCCTACTTTTAAATCAAGATGCTTTGGATTTGATCAAAATAAAAAAGAGACAATGTCGTTGACGTCAATCTTTAGTTGCATTACCTAATAATCGAGCAGTTCTAAACTATCCTGAGTGATAAATTTCATGATAATGTATTTATTGGCATTAGAGATACATTGAAAAAAGGGTATGTGCATTAAATCAGTATTTAACATGGAATACTACATGTTTTACAAGACTGTATGCTCAAGCAACGGCATGCGACTCTGTACTCATTTCGGTTGAAGAGCTAAATTCAGGGCAGGGAGTAGCCGAATTCCGTCTATGAAAGGTAGATAATAGTAAAGAGTGATGGAATTGCAAAGGAAAACAATCAATTATTTCATTTGTGAACAAAAAAGTAGGTTGTTTCTTGCAGTAATACTAGTATAATACTCAGCAGTACATTATCGTAGTATTCTATTCCACTTTCTTGATTGTCATTTTGAATTTCATACATCCAAATGTTGTAAATACAATTTCCAACTACTAGCATATAAATTAATACACGGCAAACACAAAAACGTTTTAAAAACGTTTTAAATAAGTTATATTTTGGCTTTTGGTTTAGGTAAAAACGTTTTACTAACATTAAAATGTCGGGTTATATAAAGGTCATCAAAACGTTTTAAAACGTTTGGTATGAAAACACACTACAACAATATTTTTTTAACGTTTTCAAATGTCGGGTTATATAAAGGTCATGCAAACGTTTTTAAAACGTTATTGCAAATATTTTGGGCAAACATTTTTATCAAAATATTTTTTCAACCCCAAAATAACATTCTGTTTAGAATGTTTTGTATCAAGTTTTCACAAATGTTTTTGGAATGTTATAAAAACGTTTTTATACCCTTTATATAACCCGACATTTAAACGTTTTCTGTAAAACATTTTGTGTTTGCTGAGCAGTCGATTATCAAAAAATGTTTTTTAATGTTATGAAAACATTTTATACCCTTAATATACCCTTTATATAACCCGACATTTAAACGTTTTCTTACAACCTTTTATAACCTTTTGTAAATGATGTCGAAAACGTTTTGTGTTTGCTGGGTAGCTGGCAATATTTTGGAATAAATATATAAGTATATTGCTTTTTCGTTGGCACTTTTAAATATCTTTAACGAACAAATAAAACAATATTGTGCTGAGATTTATGTATAGCCAATTGTTTAGTATACTCCTTTTTCCCGTGGCGAGTCAGCGGGTGTGGACGTACGTCACTGACCCAACAAGACGAAAAAATAGTGCATTGTACATAATTTCGATTTCTTGTTTGGTAATAAAAATTGATATTTTAGTCGCAGCTCTTGTTATTTGATACCTTTGAATCAAACAGTTTGTATCTATACTTTGCATGCATCAAAACCAGGTTATATCACCAAGGCTCTAACTGGGAAACACGGGCCAGTCAATTTGCACCACTGGAACATTATTTTCTTGGATGGACCGTATGCATGCCGTATGTAGTTCATGTTGATTGTACATGCGCTTAAAATATTAAACATTACCAATAAAGAGACCAGGTAGGCAGCGTACATCATTTCTTACATAAAACAGCGCCTGTTTGGGATAGTAAATGCATGTGCCAATGCTGAATCCACCTTTTGCTTTATGCAGATTTACATTGACACATATCACTACAAAATACCGATGTCCAGATATCCGATACATGAATGTCTAGGAATGTCCAAAAAGCCAATAGTTTGCTCAAAAAGACTTCATATGTCCACGAATGTCTAAATCTAAAGTCTTTAGGGACAATAATGGATATTCAAATTGATTTGTTACGTAGAGCGATGATGTTGAATAGCGTGATACACTAGTTCAGAATGGTCATCTGCAGATCCGTCGAATAACGCTTTTTCAATGGGAAATGAACTTTGCTGCTTGGACGATGTCACGATGAGGTTAGCATCTATTTATGAAAAGCGTGTTCCGACGGATCTGCACTCGACCGGCCTCAGTTATTCGTAGTAGAACAGCAACAATTAATGCGGGAATTAGTGGCACATAGTGCAAATTGATTTTGAGGTACATGTCAAATTATCTTGAAAGTACCTTAGCACAGCAATTCATTTTAATATGTTGTTTATTGCAACGATTCAATTTAGTTTAGCACTAAAACCACTGAACCAAAATTATATAGAAAAGTCAAAATTTAATATGGCGAATGTTTGATTAATGTTGCTTTTTTGCAAGACAAATACGTATCTCAAACCCCAGATTATTGACCATGAGATGTTGATGCTGTTAAACGTTTACTCTAATATAACGAGGTGTTCACACCTTAGTCGATGAGCAACATTTATTTATATAAAAAAACAAAAATTGACATAGAAATTGATTTTTATAACTATCCAAAAAAATAAAATGTTAAAAAAGTAATGTGTATGTAAAACCAGTCGGTTATTGGATCGGGTTTTGAGTGTTGAAACTTGAACGAATTTTGAATTGGTTTAGATAAGATATCATCACGTATCAATAACATATAAAGTAGTAACACTAAACATTTAGTTTAGCCTGTTTTCGTTACTTTCAGCTCTTTATTATCATTTTGTAATATTTGACCGAAATCAGGTTTCAAGTAAAAGTGTATAAATGATATTGACGCACATATGAGCCCCTTCTTCATTATTTAAAACAATTTTGATAAGCAAAGAATTCATTTTGCGAAGCGATACGCTCTGCAAGAGTAGTTATGAATATTCAGCGTATACATTTAAACCAAGCAAAACATGTAGCAATTTTTTATTTGATCCTTAACGAATTCAGCTAAGCTACTTGATTGTATATCAAACGCATGGTTTTATGAATGTAATGTCAGTTTTAAAACGGGGTTATAAGCCTGTATTACGTTCACTATTATATAGGCCTTTCAATTTAAGGTTGGTTGATAATTATGGAAACATTTGGGCCTCGAACTATTGAATTATTCTTCTACAAAGTATACGAATATACATATTTAGAACGGTAATAACCACTCGATGAATCCATCAGTGACGTCAAATTTGACAGTTCTGCTCAGTTTTGGAGAAAATATGATTTGGTATTAAAATCATTTTGGACGAAATTACAAAAAATATTCTAGAACCTTTTTATTTTACAACTTTGTCACCAAAGGTTTGTGACAATCAAATTATTTAATGATTCCAATTTTGTTGGTAAATATTTCTCACAGTTGGACGAAACAAAATAAACAAATAGCAGATTTTAGATATCTAAATCAGTAATTTATGAATTGTATTAAACCAAGTCTTTATTATGTTTAACAAATAAATACAAAAGAAAACCAAGCATGACAAGAAAAAATACAAAACCCGAAAATGACATTTCTTTCTTGTGCTCACTTCAGGTACCCTGCAATAACTTCGATTGATTTGCTCACTAAGTATATTCTTAAGGCTTATTTTTGCTTGAATCTTCTTTTAATAATTGAATGCATGATTGCTGATCATTGAGTGGTATTTTGAATAACACAGCTAAAGCAGCAATCCATCACTCTGTGTTCAAACTAAATAAAACCAGGGTGATGTTATGCCCTGCTTAATGTACCAGGTAAGAGTATATTATGATATAACCTGGATTAATACAACATACTTGATACTTGCAAAGGGTAATACTGAACACAATGCCTGATTATGTTGAATACATCCGCATAGTTGTACTACCAGAACACGTTTCAGAACGTAAAAAGTGGCCATAGTTTAAAAAACCTTTCCTGTGTGTCTTGTCATCTTTTTTGTAGATATTGATTAACAAGGAATTACTTCTTTGACGGGTAGCATTCAAATTGAATAATCATTGTACATTACTAGTATGTAACAACAAAGTACAGCAACATGCAACATATGTATTTTGGACACATTACCCCGCAAACACAGAAATGTTCTCAATTTTTTTTCAAAACGTTTTAATATCATTTACCAGTTTAATGATTTTCTTGAACACTTATGGTTTTAATGCTGTATAATATTTATATAATGTATTTTATTGCTGTATAATATTTATGTAAGCTCAATTTTTATATGGTTTTATACTGTATGATCTACGTGTATTTTAATGCTTTTATATGTTTGTCTCAGGACCCGGTTATTCCTTCAAGTAATTTTACACGAAATTAGGGTTAGGGTTAGGATTAGGATTAGGGTTAGGGTTAGGCTTAGGATTAGGCTTAGGGTTAGGATTAGGGTTAGAGTTAGGATTAGATTACACGAAAAAATTACATGAAGGATCGACCCAGGACCCTACTGAAAATCAACATTGTAATAATTGTTGAATAGGTTACCCTGTTTAAATATGGTTAATAAATAAATAAATATCATTTAAATGTCGGGTTATATAAAGGTCAGGAAAACGTTTTTGCAAATATTTTAGGCAAACATTTTTGCAAAATATTTTTTCAACCCCAAAATAACATTCTGTTTAGAATGTTTTGTATCAAGTTTTCTTACTTTCTGAAATTACTTTTAACATTTACAAACATGTAGTGATAGACTGACAAATGTAGTGTTAAACTGGGGGGGGTAGAATTCAAACTTGAATGGATCTTTGCTAAATGTTACCTTCTTGAATGATTATATTCCAACCAGAGTCATTGACCATGCGATACAAAGGCGGATATTTACTGTAATATTATGACATATATTACATTTGCCCCTAGCAATATTAAGTTATGTAAAGAAACACAAACTGACATAGGAATTGTTTTTGTGCCCAGAGACCAATGCTATGACATGCGGGACCTGGTATAGTCTTTATAGGTCGATTTTTGAGTGTTTACACTTTGACGAACTTTAAATTGGTCTGCGGAATTAGAAAGGATATTGCCGCCTATCAATAACGTGTCTTAAAACATCCGCCCCCCAAAAAAAACCGAACAAATGAATGAATGAATGAATGAATGAATGAAAGAGCGAAAATTGATCAAGTGATTTTATCTAACATTACATACATTACCTATTACATATCGCCATTAAAATATCAAAATATGTAACCTTCACATTCTACTCGATTGTTAATGAACCTGAGTTACATTATGTAATGAACAATTTCTCAATCTATTTGAGTATTTCACATTTTATCTCATTACAATGCTTTTAATATTAGGCATTTTTGTTACAAATGCTGCCATTCGTTTGTGATGCCGGTTCAAATTAAGTTATAACCAAGTCATTCAAACCTGAAAATACGCAAAATGCTGATAAAAGCGTATTTGGCTCTGAGCTATTTGAGTTTGTGATTAACACCATTAAGGCATAATAATTAGACCCATATCAGGCTTCCACTGTATATCATTATAGTATGTTGAAATAACGGTATAAATAAAGTTTGTATTTTTCGAAGCTGACTGATTGGCTCTTGTTAATAAAAGGATCAAGTTCCTTGAACTTCAAGTTAATTATTTACTAGATAGCATTCATTTGTGTGATGAGATGTTAAGTATAATCCCCGGTTTTTTTACATTATTCTTATTTTCAAGGACACATTTTATTAGAGAATATGCAATTAATTCAATACAAATACTTATAATAACACTAATTCCAATCCTAATAATCATACGAATACTAATACTACTTTTATTATAATAATAACAATAATATAATAACACAAATAATAATAATAATAAGAAAAAGACTACCTCTACTACTACTAATAATAATAATAACAATAATCACACTCATTCTAACACTAATAGTAATACTAATACTAATACTACTACTACTACTACTACTAATACTACTACTAATACTAATACTACTAATACTACTACTAATAATAATAATAATAAATAATATTAACAATAATAATATACATTTGATATTTTTAAATTTTATACATACAAAAATATATTAAGTAATGATAGTGCAGTGCATCCAGGATCACAAATTGCTTTACATGAGTAAGATGATGGGCAGTGCTGTTGGACACTAACAAAAATACACTATACAAATATACAATCAAAGACACCTATACACATCTGTGTATTAATAATTAATTTGCAGGATGATTAAAATTTTAAAACGAAGGCTAATGCTTATTATTGCGTCCGGAACTGTTTATAAATAATTGTTTACACCATGTGGTTGTTTTTTTCGTGAATTCAATTAAGATACTAATGCTTAGGGTGAGGGAAAATTTAGATTCCTCTTGGGATCCCGGGCTTGATTCGTATGGAACTCTTAGAATATCACAAAAGAAAAGCAGCATCTATGCGACATTTATCAACAATTTCACGTTGGCAAGCTAATAGCATCAGTGATAGCATAGATAACTCGACATATTTCAAATATTCTCGTTTTCTAACCACAGTAATGAAGGTGTTTAAAAATTATTGGATATAATGGCGACCACAACATTAGGCAACGAAACAATATATGCTACGACTACACAATATATATTAATGTGGACCAATTGGTTGCCTTTACGGAGCGAGTGTTTTAATTACTACCCACTACCAATGGGCACATCTTTCTTTAAAGCACATCATCTTTTCACGTAGCATATAACCCACTTATCTCATAACAAACAGCAAACAATATAATAAAAAAAATGACCCGATAATTTGTTTTAAAACTGTTACAAATAGAGTAGAGATGTTTCCGTAATTTCATTTTACAACTCAAATACTCAAAACAACGATTCAGCATAGTTTAAGAAAAAAATCCAGTGCTAGACTGAAAATAAATTAGATTAGTCAAAGAAGTAAATATGGTGGACTTTGATTGATATTGTTTTCTTGCATAATATTTATGTATGTCAAACTGTCAACGTATGACTACTTTAGTCCTGAGGAGCATTTATGCAGGCTAAAAGTGACTAAGAAGTTGTTGTGTTATAACTGTCCAATTTTGTATGGTCATATACCCTTCCGAGTTCATGCAGCCAAAGTCTCATAATGTACAAGCATGACACTTGACCCAAGATTTCATCCGATTCTGAGGTTATACATTTTTCAAATAACATTTGACCTTATTTACTCTATAACTCTTGAACTAAGCATCCTAGTGTAATATGACTTTTTTGTATTGCAATGAGAGGAAAACTATGAGGTATATAACAGCATGATAGAACAAATAGTTTTATCTTTCGAGGCGTAAGGATGTCAAAAAAACATTGGTTCCACTGACGCGAAATGACGTGATCGGTTCTTGTATATCATTTTAGTCATTTTTTAAGAAGCTGAATTTTTTAGCTCAACTATATAACAATTGCAACCTTGTAAACAAGCGCCCTCATAACACCTTTATGATTTTCTGCCTACATCTGTGAGTGTGACTTGGCAATGGGCAATTTATTCTAATGACTTAGACAGTTATTACGGCTTGTACCACTATACCAGTGCCGTTGTCTTCATCAATAGTTTCAATACATAAATCTTAAATTTCAACACCAAGTCATTTTATTGTGTTTTGTCTTTTTCTCAAAACTGCGAAAAAAAAGGGAAAAAAAAAGAAAGAAAGAAAGAAAGAGAAAAAAAACCCAACACAATCAATTAGGCAATTAGGTTATGAGGGTGATTATTCATTTTTCCTAAACGATACACTCTGCAAGCAGTTATGTATATTCAGCTATATATTTAAATCAAGCAAATCCCGTAGCGCATTTGATTTGATCCTTAACGAATTCAGACAAAGCCACTTGATTTTAACATGAATGGCATAGTTTTATGAAAGTGATATAGATTTCATATTTTCGACCCGTTTATAATACAGGTAGTCAGTGGGTCACGACTTTCGACTATGCCTTTGTGATGATTATAAGGCTATCATGTATACGTACGACAGGTGCAATCTGAGTGCTGCACAATTTAGTCTGGGAAAGCCCAAGTAAATGTTTGTATGGTGTGAGTTAAGAATTAATGAATGTAAAAATTACCACAGTTCATTGTGCATGATTTTTTCGTCGGCATTTGGGGGGGGGGGCATGTGGGAGGGTACATGGGGGTGTTGGGTATCGGGGTGTGTTTGTGAGATAATACTTTTTACAGTGTAGTGTCACAAAGTTATAAAAATGCCATTCATCAGGCCTTTGTACACACCTATGTACCTGCAATACTATAACATTTTACTGTAACATAAGAAATAAAAAGATGTTTTTTAAAAAATATGAAAAGTAAAACGAAGTTACCTTCATGGGCCACTGTACAACTCACACCCCAGCGCACATAATTTTATAACTTCAAAATTATCCTTCCCAATGCAGGGATCTCTAGTTACCCATACCTGTTTCATTCAACTTGTAAGAAATACAAATTGTATTAAAGAAACTATTACACTTGGGAGATTCGCCTGATCGATTTGAACGCTTAATGTTTTCGTTATTTGTTTAAATTTTCATTTCCTTTAAGAAATATAATTATGCATGCTGCTGATCAACAAGCGATATTTTCAATTAAGTTGAATGGTACATCTAAAGTAGTTATTCATGACTTGTATAAAGTGTAAAATATAAATGAACACAAATAATTAAATTTCGTATTAAAATACTATTTCGATTTTCGTTGAAGGTCGAACATGGCGATTCTTATGCTTGCGTAAGGTACTCTGTAATAAACGATATACTAATCCCTATAACACATAAGCAAAGTATGGTATTTCGCAGATTCGATTGATTTTCTCGCTTAGTGCTATTCTGCATATGGATTTTTTTTCTTTCAAACTCCATTACTACGCACTTATTGTTTTGTCAAACTTGCTAATTATTCTTGCATGATTGCATCTGAAGTATCTCCAAGTTAACCAAAAGGACTCTGAACGAAAATACTAAAAATAACCCTTTTTAATGCCAGCGTTCGTGTTACGTGGTATATGAGAGCTCATTGCGCATCTTCCCTTTTAAAGTATAACTTTTAGTGAAAACACCCCCATGAATATCTCACGAATTATTGGCAGTTTAGACAACCTCCATTTACTACGCACGTATTGTCTATCAAACATGCTAATTATTGTTGCATGATTGCACCTTCTCCAAGTTAACCAAAATGACTTCGATCGAAAATACTAAAATATCCTTTTTCGTATCAGCGTCCGTGTTATTTGGTATAGGAGTATCAACGTGCAAAGCCAATCGTCGATCAGAGTCTGCACAGACTCTTCTTATGTCGTGACCCAGTGTGTGGACACGTATCACATCAGTGAGTTCTTTTTTCTGAGTGAATTCTTTAAACGTAAACTCTGCTTTGAAGTTTCTAGTTTGCGATAATGGACTCGTTGTCTTATGTGCTCATTCAATATGTAACGGCTCCTTTTCTTTACTTTTAGAATATAACTTTGTGGGAAAACACTCCCATGCATATCCTTAGAATTACAGACAGTTTAGACAACCTCCATTTACTACGCACTTATTGCAAGCTTCTGATAATGATGTCAACTATAATGTGGGTGTGTATGTAGGGTGGGAGGATGCAATCCCTTAGCATTGGTCTACCTAAGAAAAAAAACCAACAAAATCAATTAACTTATCGTTTTCCATCTGATTCTCTGAAAAATTCAATTAAACTACCAAATAACTAAGCTTAATCATGGGATCCCGATCCACTCACTCTACAGGAAATGGTTATAGCTACACCCTAAGCGGCATTATTGGTAGGATATCGATATAATTTAGAGGGTTGATGGTGGGAAAAGCCATGCAACTATTGGTTAATTGTTGGTTTAAAAAATATTGCAAGACTATATAGGGTAATACATACACAAATATTCTAGACAGGAATAGTAATGTATATAAACATCTAAAAAAAAGTAACTGACCCCCCTTAAATAATGGCCATTTATCAAAAACGGGCAATTGTATTACAAATCTGTAAAATGCGTTGGAAGCAGAATTTATTTTGTAGCAATTGACTAAATATTGACGTCACAGCGTACATTTAAATCAATGTAAACCAACATTTGAAAGTTGCAGTAAATTCCATTGATTTATAATGTATAATGGAGGGAAATCTGTGTAATGAAATCTGACTGTTTTTGTATTGTTGTAATTGCAACTTTCAAATCTGGACCTTACTACATTAAATTGACCGGTGTTTTATTGTTTTCTGGGCTATCGTATCAAATGAAGTGTCAAAATGCGCAGAAATAAATTCTGCTTCCAACGCATTTTACAGATTAGTTATACAATAGCTCGTTCTTGAATAATGGCCATTATTTAAGGGGGTTAGTTACTTTTTTTTTGAGATGTTTATTATATTCTTTCATCCAGATCCGTTATGGCTCGACATTTCTGTGAGGTTGTACTTTTTAAATGCTTCATTCTACACTGCATGTGTGAAAAATCTGTAGGGCACTTAGAACATAAAATATAAAGTGTTATAATTATGCGTTATGCAAAAGTACAGTGCAGTGCTCGCTTTTTAATGCGTTTGAGATGTTAAATTGTATATTTATATGATATACAAGAATAACCTTGTCTAGTTAAAAGGGTCAAGGATTTGTTTTTATCATGTGGTTTAATGTTAGAATCAGCAAGTGTTTGAATACAAGTCATTGGACCTGACGAATCCACATACAATTGAAGTATGTGATGGCCTTGCCCCTTTATAAGACATTAGGCCATTTGTTGCTCAAATTAATTCAAATATTGGGTATTTAGCCCAAGCCATATGGTAGTCTATGTGTTTAAATGGGAGTGTGGCTTGTTTTAGCATAAGGTTGAGTTCTTAATTGAGGTTTCTGTTTTAGTAGAAACCATACTCTTATCATATATTGTGGCTAACCCTTGTATCCACCCCTTCATCGCTAAGCTAGAGTTATTTATGTAGCTTATTAGAAAAAAGTAACATATACAAAAATATCAATTACAAAGAGCCTGGAAACGCCAAAAATCAATCCATAATAAGATACAGTAAATTAGCAAGTTTCTACTGTCCTGGAAATGGGTTTGGAATATCATGTATTTCTTAGCATACGCTTTCCTTAAAACGTGTTTTATTTGTCATTCATTGCTAATTAGTCGTTTAAATCAGGTAACAGGTGTAAATCGAGATGTATTACACTATAACACCTCATCTTTTGTTATTCGAACATGGGTGATTGCGATTATCATCTTTCCATCATGTCCCTTTCATGCGAGTTGTGGGTAAATATGCGCAGACTTTTTGAAGGATAAAGGAGAACATCAAAAACAGCATATTTCAATCATAAGGAATATGTTGAGCAGAGTTTTATACAACTTCAATATTGGAATCCAAACAAAAGGAAAGGACATTGGCAGAATTGTCAGCATTACTTAAGGAGCAGTGGTTAATATCCTGAAGAATAATCACAAGAGCCTAGCCCAAAGCCTAACCCAAGATCAGGCCAACCTCGTAAGATCACTACAAGAGAAGAGTGGTAGCTGTTAAGACTGTCGTATCTGCTACAAAATGCCTGTATGCATAACGCGTATGACAGGGAAATATGTCAAAACTAGTAATTGTGGTCAGTTATAATACCCCGTTAGTCCGAATAAGAAAAGTAGTGTTGTGATATATGGTTAAATACCACCAATTATGTATTACACGGGTGTCAATGGGAAAATGGCTAATTTCGGGTGGAATTTTCTCATATTCAGAACTCTCACAGTTAAATGCCACTAATATCGGGTGAAACTATATGATGTAGATGCCAAATTATCAAAAAGTCAACATAGGTTGACCTGAGACTTTTCTTGTTTTAACGCACTGAACCGTAAACACCTTAAAATGGCAGTGCGCCCTCGAAGCTGAAAGTTACAATATGGTAGGGCGAATATTTACTAAAAACCGAAGCCGTGCGTATGAATTTTGGTACTATTACAACAAAAATGTCATATAATGAGAGAAAATATACCATTTTGAAGCATCAAACCCTAAAAAGTACTTTTTTGGCTATATAACTTGATCAATTTCAGCGATTTTAATGCAGTCTTTTCAGATGCCATACAAACAAATAGTTACTCGTCATATTTCCATGTATCGCCCTGGCCTATTAGTGGTATGTAACCATATGGTACAAATCATCTCGATAGACAAAATGTAACCAGATTTGCATGACTAAGCCCAAGGCTAAAAGGTAAAGATCACATTTTATTTTATGACTAAATAATTATGATAATAATTGTTAGACAAGTAAAAAGCTTATTTTGAAAAAGTAGTCAATCGTTTTACAGTTTCTAATATGATGGTTCAACATAGATGGTCCAAGCTAGGATAAGCATCTTTTGCCATAACGCTTTAAATTTAATAGTCTGACAAATTTTGGTTGAAAAATATGCTTGGGATGGTATGGAGCAACAATATACTAAAGATAGCTTGGAACAAGTTTGTTCAGATATTTCAAATAAGGTTGAATTTAAAGGTCATAACCACCCCCAAATTTAAAAATGGTTATTGCAGAGAAGGGTAAAGGACTTGAAAGTAAAAATAACTGTTTTCAAGATGTGACGGAAAACACAAATCGTCTCCTACGTGTTAAAATGCGACACTCTATGGAAGCTTACGTGATGACTAATCCTACGACTTTACCTATTAGAAGTACATACGTTCCATTCTAATTCCGATTAAGTTGTTACTTCTATTACAAGCTCCAAATCCACTTCAGTGACATTCTGTAAGCTGCAGTACCGTTTGTCATATTTCTCATGCACACTGTTCATAGGTTCGATTGGATATTACTGTTTATGCGGAATTGAATTGGCTGATTCACTGATTGCTGTGTTACAGTTTACCATCTGGATTGACGAGACGAGATATGTCTACGTATGTTTGATTTGATTTGGTTGTATTCAGGATATATATTCATATAATAATTAAAAAATGATCAAAATTAATACACGATACTTCAAAACACACTAGAATATCAAATCCTACGGTTTCCTAGCCTGAATCCTTCTGGCCTCTAATGGCGGCGCCCTTTTTTACCAACAATCCTTCACGTTGCCTTATTGTGGAGCGGCCGTGCGTGAGTATTCGAGGACTGGAGGATCTGGTCTAACGGTTTCCACACACAAAAACAAATAGTTTCCCTTTGGCCTTTTACAAGGTGTCCCATAAAGTGGCTAATCATCAAAATATTGCAACACAAGTTTAACAGAACGCAAGCACACCTTTGTTTTCATAGTTTTTTTTTCTTTATTACTTTTTCAATTCTCTGATTTGTTAATGGTTGAATTATAAAACAGTTAAAAATTAAATATTGTACCCCGAAATTAAATAAGTTTTATAGCTTCTTGAACAACTGATGGAAGATGGTCATTAGTGAAGAACATAATTATTTTTAGTAAAGGCGTTTCTGAATGCTGAATCTCCTGTCATCAACATAGTGAAATTAATAACAATTTCATCTTTTGCAGTTATACAATACAATACAATAAACGGAATTTATATAGCGCCTTAGCTTAAGTATGAACAAAGCGCTTTACAATGATCTTACACTACATCTGAGGCTACGGTAAAATGTACAACTTAATTAAAAATAAAAAACTTAGTTTGGAAACAGATAGGTTTTCAGATTAGATTTAAAAGTGGCCAGACTATGTGAAGTACGAAGTTTTACAGGTAATGTGTTCCAGAAAGCTGGCACAGAATTGCAGAAGGCATTATTCCCATATGTTGTGTGAGTTCTTTTACATTCAAGCAGACTGCCATCAGCATGTGATCGTAGGAACATTCCATCAGAAAATGTGTGGGATTTTAGGAGATTTTGTATGTACAGTGGTGTTGTTTCAAGTCTACTTATATAAGCGAATGTGAGTAGTTTGTAGGTAATACGCTCATTTACTGGAAGCCAGTGAAGCTCTTTCAGCAGAGGAGTGGTGTGTTTCATACGGTTTGCCTTGAAAACAAGTCTGGCAGCTCTGTTTTGTATCTTTTGTAGTTATGCTTTGTTTGGGGTTTGTTGGGTTGAAATCGCTGTTGCGTTTTCTTGTTGTGAGTATTGTACATTTCTGACTGAACTCTTCAAATAAAACCGATCAAGTTTTATTCTCTGTTCCGATGATCATAATTACATAAAATACTGCATCTGTCATGCTATGGCTAGGGCCTACTCGAATGCCCCGCCAAATGCAGTGTGTCTGTGACGGTGGTAATAAACCTCGTGCTGCATTATGTCACGTAAACAGCTTGCTCAGGAATGCCATAGTGCAGTTATTCTGCATAGCAAACATGATTCGACCTTTGCAGTACTTAAACCTGGTTAACAGGAAATTACTCCAGGAAATCAATCGATAAAGGCTAGCCCATCCTCCACATTGAATGGTGGACTGTACGTATATTGGCATATTGGCCGATTATTTTTCACACAGCGACGTTAGCTAGTCAATGCCCTATACCTATAACCCACCAATGACTAAGTGGCAAATAAAACATATGACCTAACAAAAAAAACCTTGAATAAATATGGCGATATAAAAAAAGTTGTAGGTACCTAGTATACAATAATCATGATATGAAAATAAAACTTACAGCAACGTCTAAAATGTTAAAAACTTATTGCTCGTAAATCATATAATAATTATATGAAAGTGACGTCAAGGCTTTTATTTGTTTTGAATTTAAATAATCAATCGTTGGCCTCACCAACAAAGCTAAGGGTATCGTTGATAGTGTGACTGTGGCTTTATGGAAATTGAAGAAGGTCATGCGTTTGCAGTCAAATGAGTGCAAATTAAAGGATAGCTCCAATATTAGCTCAATCAAATCGGTGGTTTATTGGAGCGTTTAAGCATATCTTGTGGTTAGCCCTTATTAGTGAAACCACTCTTATCGAGGGTTATTTACCGAGTTTATTATTACTATATGACATAATTATGACAGAAAACCCAAGACGTTTCCTATATCTATCGTTAAACACATTGTCAATAAGACATAAGATCTGTAACCCAATGATAATTAAAATGCATATAGGTAATCGACCCTTTAGCCTAACCTTTCTGCATAGACAATCAATATTAAAACACCTCCAACTGCAATCGGAGGTCCCGGGTTCAACCATCTCCAAATTCTACCTAATTCCATATATTGCCTTTTTTGTCTACATGGGTCATACTCTCATGGCTGACAAGTCATTCCTGATAATATTTTCGATGGAAAATCATCTTTTGTAAAGAACGAATTGGTTGATTGTTTAACTAATTGATTGGTTGTTTAACTAACTAACTAATTATTGATTGATTAACTAATTATTGATTGATTGATTAATTGATTGATTGAATCATTCATTGATTCACTGATTGATTGATTGATTGGTTGATTGATTGATTGATTGATTGATTGATTGATTGATTGATTGATTGATTGATTGATTGATTGATTGATTGATTGATTGATTGATTGATTTAATTATTACTTGATTTAAACACCCGGATTGACAGCACTGGTGTAAACGTTTATGAAGATATGTACACGTATACAATTACAGATATACGAAAACAATGTAACACACTGTATTAATGGAATTCTAGTGTAAATTCGAGGAGCCAAAAAGGCTTCGGATCTGTACACGACATAATGCTTAATTTCATCGATATCGAAGCATTTTTTGCGAGTTGCAAACAAACTCAGCATAATCAAGATATTCAACGACGTGTCATAATTGTTGATAAAAGCCGTCATAAGGCGGTTTAAAATTGAAAGGTGTCTGACCCTCGAGGGTCCTACACCCCAAGTGCGACAATCCAAGTGCATCCACGCCACGCTTTTGGTAACCAACACCTCGCTTTACACTCCAAGTATCACTCTACACTTTAAGGATACGTTGCCTACTATATAGCGAGTCTAGAAGTTTCGTGTCGTGTGGACACGGGTTTCAATCGAGATGTGTTCCTATCAAATTATACCCGTATATATATGAAAAAAATGTCAGTCGTTGCTAAGGTGCCACCTTGAACCCAATACCATTACGACTAGACTTATACGGACATAGGACGTAGCAATTCATACCGATAATTTGAGTTACTTTCGACAAGGCAGTGTGATAATGAATTTATGAGGTTAGGTTCTACCTGAATATAAGCATTATCACGAATTCTAAGGTTTGGTTTAAGGCGTTTAGGGTATAATGTTAGAGTGTAGGGTTAGGATTACGGTAAGGGTTAGGATTAGGGTTTTATTTTATTTTATTTTGTTTTGAGAATTGTGGAAAAACTTCCCATATGGACTTTTTTTAATGGGGCACGGTGTATCGTATCCGGTGTACACTCGAGTTTGTAGATTAACACCAATAACTGCCGTGTGCACGCACTCGAGGATAGTTTTAGTTTTTTTTCTCAATAACAAGATATAATTATACCTGTTGAAATGCTAGAGATGTATTTGGGAAAAAAACAAAGAAACGCACTTTTGATCGTATCGAACAAGAACGTATGTCTGGCAGCATTTTGTAATGGCATATAATGTGCTGACTAATCAGGAAATATTAACACAATAACATCAAGTTTACTTTAGCATCAAGATACAGATTACGCATTGTAACGCTTGACCCATTGCTAATTCGAGTTATTGTAATTGATGACCTATACGCATGGCAACTGATCCTATCATGGTTATTATCCATCAAGATGAAATTATAATTAAAAAAGAAATAAATGGCGAAAAATCGAATATGCTCTGGTGCTTTTATATAGGTGATAAAAACGTCAACTCAAATTTCATACCTGATAAACGATAACATGAATATTTATCTTGTACAATCTTGCAGACCTGGATACATTGACCTGATTATTTTATTTTTCATATAATATGAACACTACTGTAAAATCCCTTTAATACGTTTTGCATTTCTTTTCCACTATTGCCATCTTGTCGGGTTTGTTGTTAAATCTCTTTAAATGAAAAGCGTCACAAAGTTACAGGGCATTCATATTCAATCCGGTTCATCGTCCCAATTCTAAGTCAATTAGAGTAAACTTGTTCTATTTCAACGTTTACTAGATATCAAGGCACTTTGTGTTAGCATCTTGTGTTGAATGACAGACAACAGCTACTTATTTTTCATTCAAAAACAAAACTGATGCAACACATTTCATTTGAAATATTTTCACAAATACATTTTTCGATGTTAACACACTACTTTTTATTTTTGAAGTTTCCTTTGCCAACATAAACACTTGGGTTAACGATTGGCAGCCTTTTGAAAAACTTTTACTTTATTTTCAAAAGGGATGCCAAATTGTCAATCAAATGCGTTTTTGTTAAAACAGTTACTTTCAAAAATATAAAATTTATGTTCATATTGCAAATGCCATATCTGACGCTGTTGAAAAAAAAAGTATGTCTACTCCAGAACACTTGATCATGCTTCATTTATGAATAGATTTGGCTACAATATACAAAATTCATACGAAATTCTAAAAAGTAAATGTTTATCGTCAGGAGCTTATTACTCTTTAACGATTGATATCATCATCTTTAATTTGGAAACATTTACTTGACGATATTTGTTAAATATTTGAAACCAAACGCGGTTATTGATCTGGGATATATTTCATTCTCAAAATTTAAATTTATGCGAGAAAATGTAAGTGATGGAACACAATAATAACAAACGGATGGTACGTAAAAGATTTAGAAATCTTGAAAAACTTTTACTTTATTTTCAAAAGGGATGCCAATTGTCAATCCAAATTCGTTTTTGTTTAAAAAAAAGTAAATTTCAAAAATATAAAATATGTGTTCACATTGCAAATGTCACATTTGACGCTGTTGGAAAAAGGTATGTCGATTCCAGAACACTTGATCATGGTTCATTCATGAATTATTTGCAATAGATTTTGCTACAATATACAAAATTCATACGAAATTCTAAAAAGTAAATGTTTATCGTCAGGAGCTTATTACTCTTTAACGATTGATATCATCATCTTTAATTTGGAAACATTTACTTGACGATATTTGTTAAATATTTGAAACCAAACGCGGTTATTGATCTTGGATATATTTCATTTTCAAAATTTAAATTTATGCGAGAAAATTTAAGTGATGGAACACAATATAAAACAAACGGATGGTACGTAAACGATTTAGAAATCTTGAAAAACTTTTACTTTATTTTCAAAAGGGATGCCAATTGTCAATCCAAATGCGTTTTTGTTAAAAAAGTAAATTTCAAAAATATAACATATGTGTTCATATTGCAAATGCCATATTTGACGCTGTTAGAAAAAAAAAGTATGTCGATTCCTGAACACTTGATCATGCTTAATTTATGAATTATTTGCAATAGATTTTGCTACAATATACAAAATTCATACGAAATTCTAAAAAGTAAATGTTTATCGTCAGAAGCTTATTACTCTTTAACGATTGATATCATCATCTTTAATTTGGAAAAATTTACTTGACGATATTTGTTAAATATTTGAAACCAAACGCGGTTATTGATCTTGGATATATTTCATTTTCAAAATTTAAATTTATGCGAGAAAATTTAAGTGATGGAACACAATATAAAACAAACGGATGGTACGTAAAAGATTTAGAAATCTTGAAAAACTTTTACTTTATTTTCAAAAGGGATGCCATTTGCCAATTGTCAATCCAAATGCGTTTTTGTTAAAAAAGTAAATTTCAAAAATATAACATTTGTGTTCATATTGCAAATGCCATATTTGACGCTGTTAGGAAAAAAAGTATGTCGATTCCAGAACACTTGATCATGCTTCATTTATGAATTATTTGCAATAGATTTTGCTACAATATACAAAATTCATACGAAATTCTAAAAAGTAAATGTTTATCGTCAGAAGCTTATTACTCTTTAACGATTGATATCATCATCTTTAATTTGGAAAAATTTACTTGACGATATTTGTTAAATATTTGAAACCAAACGCGGTTATTGATCTTGGATATATTTCATTTTCAAAATTTAAATTTATGCGAGAAAATGTAAGTGATGGAACACAATATAAAACAAACAGATGGTACGTAATAGATTTAGAAATCTTGGAAAAACTTTTACTTTATTTTCAAAAGGGATGCCAATTGTCAATCCAAATGCGTTTTTGTTAAAAAAAGTAAATTTCAAAAATATAAAATATGTGTTCACATTGCAAATGTCACATTTGACGCTGTTGGAAAAAAGTATGTCGATTCCAGAACACTTGATCATGCTTCATTCATGAATTATTTGCAATAGATTTGGCTACAATATACAAAATTCATACGAAATTCTAAAAAGTAAATGTTTATTGTCAGGACCTCATTACTCTTTAACGATTGATATTACCATCTTTAATTTGGAAAATTTACTTGACGATATTTTTTAAATATTTGAAACCAAACGCAGTTATTGATCTTGGATATATTTCATTTTTCAAAATTTAAATTTATACGAGGAAATTTAAGTGATGGAACACAATATCAAACAAACGGATGGTACTTTAAAAGATTTAGTGCCAGCATTGCATGTGAAATTTACAATTCTATTGAGCATCAATGATTCATACTATGACATACTGATATTTACACGGACATTCTACATGTATTTGAGGGAGAAAATATGGGGAACCAAAAGCTTGTAAGAACTTGAAACTGAATTATTGAACATGAAAGAGGGTAGCGTTCGAAAGCCCAGGATTGGACGTGTGTGGTGGCAATGATGCTTACTCAAACTCCACATATTATATCATCTCTATAGTTTTCGTATTTGATATGGTTTTACTAAAGAGCATTGTCTGCTTAAAAAAAGCAAGAAGGCAAGCCATTGCCAAAATAATATAACAAGCCAATTCGGTATGTTCTGTTCTACGTGCTTATTTCTAACAGATACGTATAGGTTAATGAATGCGTCTTACTTGTTGAGAGTGAAATTGTACAAATTAATGCACGCGTACTGAGATGTTGATGCGTCTAGTGCACGAGCCCCGAAGGGGCGAGTGCATTAGACGCAACAACATCTCAAGTAATCAACCCGCAAGGAAAATTAATCAATCCTACGCGATGCGAACGCGTTCGGATGCACTGCGCGTTGTACGCGGAGTGCGCGCCCGTGCAATTATACCATATTATATGCACTAAGCGTATTTTCTAACGGCTTTTCTCATCGGCTACATGGTTCTAAGAGTGTATGAAAGTCAAACAACATATTATTGCAATTTGGTATGTTTTTACGTCGTTTAGTTCATGGAAAGCGCAGTATCTTACTAGATTGTTCTGATTTAAATTGACATGTATAATTGTTTATTTTATAATCCCTAAAAAGGTAGTTATGTTATCTCCGGCGAGAAATAGAACTAGTAGATATCATGTTGCAGGCGCTTCTACAAGGATATAAAGAATGCACAAAAAGTAATGTATCTGTTATAAATACACATACAGCTTCAAAACTAATCATTGTTTTCACAGTATTTTAGCATAAAAAGAATGACGATTTATGTACGCGCATTTTGATGCCCCCATTTGTCCATTTTCTGTCAATATTAAGATTACAAAACTGTTTTTAAAAACAAATACACAAATTTAAAAGTTGTAGCCATTTGTATTGATTTGAAGTCAGCGTGGAAGATAATGGAGGGTTTTACGTGTCGCTTGCGAAATAACCATTGATCGCTGTAAATTGCAACTTTTAAATTCGGGCATTTTTCTTTAAAAGCAATACTGTGTTGTTAATATTGAACGACAATGGACAAATGGGGTACCAAAATACTAAGTAAATAAAGCATCCTTCATTCTATGTTGAAATATTTTGAAAACAATTACTAGTTCTGAAGCTATAGACGTATTTATAACAGCTGTGTTACTTTTTGTTTAGACTTTACAACGGGTGCTACTACGTGTTGTTTGACGTAAAACAACGTTCTGCAACACAACATTTTGTCCTATATGTCATTTGATATTAAGACAATATTGACCAAACTTTCCTAAGAACTACCTTTGAGAAATCTGTAAGACGGAACGTCTTCTTTTGCAGTCATAAAAAATTGTGTTATAAATCTATGTAGTTAAATCTTAGTAACAGAGGGCAATTTTTTTTCTAAATGTTTATATTACTTATATTTGTATGTACCGGGTGTCCCAAAAAAAGGTTGCACGTAGATTTTTGAAAATAATCTAAGTTAATGTTAGCAAATATAAATATACTTTTCATGACATAATCTATGTACCCTCTACTAGTAACCCTGTGAATGTCAAGTTTACAACCTACGTACTTAGTCCGCATTCCACGCATTCCTGAGCAAGCTCTTTACGTGACATAATGCCACACGAGGTTCGTTATACCACCGTCACAGTCACCGTGCATTTGGCGGGGCACTTGAGTAGGCCCAGCCATAGCATGACAGATGCAGTATTTTATTCTGATAAACAAAGAATAAAACTTTATTTCAAGAGTTCAGTCAGAAAAAACAAACAAACGAAGCAGCGATTTCAAGTCAACATAATCCAAACAAGGTATAAATGCAATTGTTATTCATTTCACTATGTTGATGGCAGGAGATACAGCGTGCGGAATTACTGCTTTCACCAAAAACGTGTTCTTCTCTAATGACCATCTTCCTTTATTTGTTATCACCAAGAGTCAAGAAGTTCTAAAACTGATTTATTTTCAGTGTACAATATCTAGATTTTGTTTCTTTTATGCAATAAGTTCAACAATGACAAATAAGAGAAACATAAAAAGTAATAAATACAAAATCTTTAAAAAAAAAGGTGTGTTCACTTTTGTTGTGCGATATTTTCATGGTTAGGCACTCTTGACAGCCCTGTCATCATGCGCTCATAAGTTAGGTTGCTTTTAAGATACGGAATTAAAACTTAGCAAACAGTTACAAGAAGAATCAATAAATAATATCTAAAAAATGACATTGTTTTGTTGTACCGTCACAAAATGCGGTTCATTTTCTACATGTAACCTTTTTATGGGACACCTTGTACATACGACTAAACATTAAAAATGTTTCAGAAATTGCCCATACGTGTTGGGGATTAAAAGCAGATATTTGATACAGATTGGAGTTAGATATTTGTAGTTCAATGGTTACATCCGGGGATTACATATATGTGACTTTGGGCAGGTTATCAATTGTGGGTGCTTTGCATATCTTAAATAGCCAGATACTTTTTCCCCATTGAAACTGGACATTCCTAAGCGAAGATATTGAGTTCCTAAGTTATGGTATTATAAAATTGGAAACTAAGATAGCGGCCTTTAAAAATATTATTGACAATGTTGAGGGTAGGAATGACCTTGAAAAATGTCTAGAAAAATACAAGATGCCAGTTATATTCCGGTCTGAAACTATCAGACAATATTTGTAACATTATTATCATCACTATTTTGCACCAAAAAAAAAAAAAAATTGTGAAAAAATACCCCTGCCAAAAATGTCTCCGTTCGATATACCACGTCACGTATTTCCAACAACTAAGCCTATAAGCAATATTGTGTTGATCTCGATGTTAATCGAGATCTTTTTGCGATAATCTTGAATAAGTATACGGATCTTGTAGCCTTCTTATAACAATAAATGTTGTTTGCGGTTTTTAAGAAGTCATACAGATATTTTTCGGCAAAATTACCAAGACTTGTCTGGAAGGGATCTGTATAAACTGCACGGGCTAAATATTAATTGGGGTGTGTCGGAAGATGGTGTAAAATAATATTATTCAATTTATTGAGGTTAGAGGCGATATTTACTGAACCTGAATACCAACAAGTGTTCATCAGAACTGAAATCCACTTGTAATCACCAGTATTGAACGATGGGGGAGCTTTAAAACATATGACTCTTAAAAGTGGTACGTACTCAGAAAGTTTGAATGGCCCCTTGGAGCCAAATGTTATAAACTTACTGTACACAATGAAACAGCGTGAGCTCATTGGACAACCAGGAATCCGCGCAGTTGTTTTTGTATCGTATGTTTATAACATTTGACCCCTGGGAGATTATTTCCCCCACAAAGCTCAAATTCAGCCTCACTAAATCCTTCATTTTAGGTGCATTCACTAATTTATCAGGCTGAACACTAGTCAGTCGATGCCTATTGTGAAACAAGACCCACTCAGTCACTTAATTAGGCGCTTGAATTCGGTGTTGAAAAGCAAAATTGTTTGTTACACCTTTTCACTTCATAATTAATGTTATCGGTCAAATGAAAAGCAATAATTTTCATTTCGTCGGTAAATGTCAGAAGAAAACTATAATGCTTGGTTCTGTATACTTTTCTTTCAATCCCTAGTGTTAAACTTGTGTGAAATTTAGGCTTCTAGTGTAAGATTTTCGATTTTCACAGGCTTCATTTTGCCCCGCGATCTTTTTCTGGTGTTAACGTTTTTGCTTTTCAAAGTAACATAATTCGCTGACGAAAGATATTGCCCAACTTTCTAAAGCACATCATATTGGGCTATATGTCATAGTTTTGTCAGAATCTCGGTTTTGATTGCACCATTCCAACTACCAATTTTGTCAAAATCAACTTGCGAATGTACCCATGGATGGATGATTTTGCAAGCCACAATAGAAATATCGATTATTTCTGGTGGTTATATTAGAAATGAAGCACTGGTTGGACATTTTGGGAGTCACAAGTGGAAAAAGGTGAAATTAAAACGAATATTCCGGCAAAACCATAATGTATAGACCCACACGATGTGCCTTACAGAGGTGGGAAATATCTTTCTTTAGCGAATTACATTAGTTTGAAACGCTAAAACATTAAGGGCTATAGATATCAAAAAGTTTACACTAAAGACACATTCATGCCTAATTTTAACACCTGGTACTTTTTAATGTATATCCAAGCACTGTGTTTTTAACTGACATTGCTGAAGGAAAATTCATTTCAAAGCAAAAAGATGTATTTCTAATTTATGTTGATATCAACATGTATCGATCGACCTTTAGCGCGACTATGCACAACAAAAGAAGCTGTGACCACGGTTCTGATTGTTTTGCGCATCATTAATGTAAGCTCATGAAAAGCACGTTTTCTATCAAACAATTATTTTACACCATTCGACACACCCGATTAATATTTAGCCCGTGCGGTTTATGCCCTTTCAGACCAGTCGTGGAAATTTTGTGAAATATATATATTTGTGGAAAAATATTCCATAATCAAGCCTGTATTATATAGGTCTACCGTATCAGGTGCATACCTCCTTTAAGGGCTCTGGTATGAACATTTCGACAGTAATTTTTGTGGGATATGAGTGGCCATCAGCCATTTCGAATTGAATTCTGAATACGAGGAATGTATTTTAATTATTTTTTTTAATTTCGCGGTATATTGCGAATTGTATGACATTTTATTAAAATATAAAAGGTCTAGTGATACCTTGTGAGCCTTTACAAATGATGAAATATAAGTTTTACCTTGCTATTTTATATATTTGACGTCTATCATGACATGCATAAGTAATGACGAAATATGGTATAAAGTGTTCTTCGACATGGGTGATTTTTAATCCAAAGCACAAGTAAAGTGGTGACCTTGCAGTAATGTTCTTTGGAATTGAATGCAGGTGCATCCATTTTCAGTTATGGAATGATAACAATGTGTGTCATTCTTGTACTGATTTGATTTAAAACTAACACTGCAATGGTTCTGCGATACACAATATTACGAAGTTATAGTATGTCCTACCCACGTCTTTTTAACTGCCTCTTTTTATCTTTTTTGTTTATGTATCTTCTTCCTTCATGTGCTGAACTATGTTACAAATAATGCTATGTCTCAAAGCCCATGGCAGTGTAAAAACCAAATGCGGTATGAGGGTTTTTTTTCAAAGATTTTAAATTTGTTTTGTTTTTAGATTTTTTTCATGATTTTATGGCAAAAACTAAATAAAAAAATGAATACAAAATAAATTAGCTGACATGAACGCGCTAAGAAAAGCGAACGTGCGCGTGGGCTTTGAGATATGCTTTTGTAGCCTTAATATGTTCTTGATTTTTGTTGGGGGGTTGTGATGATGATTTTTGTACAAAATGCTAAATGAACTACATTAGTGCAGAGTTTTAAATATAGTTTGACGAAATATATAAACATGGCTAAATGAATTGTTTATGAAACAATTTGTTTGTTTCAATTCAACTGTATTAATGGAACCGGAAAATATGTTATCAATAAAGCGTTTCGCCATTGCAATATTGCGCATGTAGAATACCTCGCTAATACCCGTCTAATTGATTTACGTTTATTGAAGCTAAGACTAATACGTATAAATCCAAACATGTGGTAGAGTCATCTAAGTTGCTGGATCAGTCAAGTTTAAAATAGGCATTGCTTTAATGATTAAGTGCATGATGTGTTTGTGTTTCCATGGGCCCACTAGCAAACGTAATGACCTTGTTCGCTGCCGTAAATGGTTTATATTTAGCATAAAGATTAGGGGAGTCAGGAGAGAAGTGTAATATATTACAAAACTGTAAAATGCGAACATTTGTTGTTTCGAAAGTCTCCCATAGTCGCATTTTTTACTTTTCTTTCAAAAACGTTAAATGTAAGATGTTATTCTGGCTGACCATGTACATGTAGTGTGTATTCTGAATAACATTCCCCCTCATAAAATCATTACATTCTATCTAACTCTTTTGCCATAACTACCTATATTCCGACATTATTATTTTCATAAATAAAAACATATTCAACTGAAACCTACAATATTTATGTGATAAGATGCACGCTACAGCAAAACGACATTACACGTCTTGGTCTCTACTGCAATCTATTATTATTATTATTATTATTATTATTATTATTATTATTATTATTATTATTATTATTATTATTATTATTATAATTATTATTATTATTATTATTATTATTATTTTTATTATTATTATTATTATTATTATTATTATTATTATTATTATTATTATTATTATTATTATTATTGCCACTGACAGTTTTCAATGGAAAATAGGTAATTTCAAACACGATTTGCTCACACACAGAGGTCTCACAGTGGAAAGACAATAATATCAATTAAGAGTAGAAGGTTGAAGTTTTAAACCACTGAAGTGTAAAGACCACTGTTTTACGGTGCGCCCTCTTTTTTGGTACTAGACGAGGAACGCACCGGGTGGTGGATAAATCGATGTGTTGCGGGTGAATTTGGAGGGAAACTGTAATGTTAGAAATAGAAAGCATGAATTAAATTATTAATCTATTTAACAGATTAAATTCAGGGTTTAGGTATTAATTTATGAAAACACTGCCAGAATATAAATTTGACTTTAAGCGCTGATTCATGACAATAGCTGACAATTGCCAAGAAATAAAACGGTAATAGTTGCTATAATTGTTTACGTTTGATTTGACGAGTTCCTTGGTTCAGATAAAAATAATGATTATAGGCTAATTGACCCTACGGTCTTGATGAATTTTGTCCCATACACAGCGTGGCCTATTAACAGTTTTGATGACAGTTAGCGATCCTTGGAATGTTATTATCAATCAACTTTCGCCTCTATGATGGTCCAATAAGGTGTACAGCAGTTGCTGTTTGAACTGTGCATACAAGGGTTGATTAGAGTCAATTTGAACCAGACCTTTGGGAAAACGTGATAGGAAACAGTAATCTACATAGTAGGCTTTGCCTGCCGAGTGTTGGGAGGGGAGGTGGTTGTGGATATGACAGAGAGATTCCCCGACAACTCAAAGGAAATATATCTTGTTATTCTTAGTATGTTTTTAAATACGCAAACATTAGGTAGACGCCTTGATATGGGTATAAAATAGTGTACAATTGCAAAGTTTGCGTGCTCTTTCGAAACTAAGAATATATCAACTTTTACTTCATTATCATATAAAACTAAATTTTAGCGCCTGCAAGTATTCTGGTAAAATGAAGCCAAACTAACGCTAATTTGTTTCTTTTTTCCCCTCCCCCAACAAACATTCTAGCCAGGCAACTGATTCATATGTGATGCGATCAAGCAAAATCAGTCGGAACTCGGAAATATTGATTCTGAGATGTAGCCAAACAAAGGTAATATTTACTTTTGTTTCCTGTTGTTTTGGAAACTTTGGCCATAAAAAGTCTCTCTCAGACACATTTCGAGGGAATAGAGCAAGAACTAGGCATAATTACATATTACTCATTTCGGCAACAAATGGATGGCTAATTCTGCTCTCTATAATAAATGCAAGTGACTTTGGGGTATATGCATGGTCACTTAAACAGTTAGCATGGTTAGTTAGACGCAAGTGACCATGTACATACCCCCAAAGTCACTTACATTATATTATAGAGGGCAGAATTAACCGTCCATTTGTTGCCGGAATGAGTACATTGTAATTGCGGACATAGCTAGTTCTTGCTCTAAGCCCTCGATTTGTTTTAAAAATTCTCAGTACTTTGCTTTTTTTTTTAGAAAATGAGGTATGCGATATTTTTTTTATTTTCCTTTTTGCAGTCAATGTACAATGTTTATGTACTTTTTGATATTCAAAAACAGAAACATAGTAATATACATACACAATGAATAGTTTTGTTTTCTCTTTTACTATCATGGCAAATAAATAAACAATAAACAAACTGCAAACAAAGACAAAATTGGATACCGATACGATATACCAAAAATATCAATGGAAAAAAAAAAATTTTACTAGGTAAAACATTTCAAAGCGGTGCTTTCAAATTTCAATAGACTGTTTGTAACTATAGAGCGTGGTTATCCATAACCACGCCGGTAGTCGACTGGCTTTGATGCCATTACTAACGGCTTCCCGTCCCTTCCCAAGGACGAGACACTCTCATGACCCATATCCACATTTCTACACCATTAATGCTGAATATTGTGTGATGAAAAAATGCATTATAGAGAGTTAATGTGAAGAGACCCTCCGAACGTTTTTTCTGCATTGAACATTGTTTATCCAAGTATCTTCATACGATGTTAAGTGGTTTAAGTGAATTATAAAAACATACATTACATATGCCTATGCAGATGATGATTTCAAGGTTAACATGCTTATCAAGTATTGGGTATTTTATATCAAATGAAAATTAGAACATCTACTGATGTAATGTGTTAGGCCTTGAATTAAGTGTCTGGCAGTAATGGTTGATTAACATGTTGCAATTAATACTGATGACACACGTTATCTATGCCCGTGTAACGGGTTACAGATATTCTGCTTATTAAAAAAAGCGCAGTGATTTATAGTGCCCTACGCACAGGTACAATGCCTAGACGTTGATCCAGAAGCCTCAGCACACTTTACAGGTTGTCCCTGACCACTACGGCCCCACATCATTCCATAGACCAGTAAACAAGAATTCAGGAGCGCACACCCTATACATTCCACAAATAACCATCGCAACCAGGATCAGCTCCCCGAGTTTCGTACGGTTTACAACGAGACAAATTAGCAGTAAGTTCCTTATCCAGGGGAATTTCAAGCTAACTCAATTTTTCTGCTTATGCTCTTTATATTAGTCGTTTCCTTTTCTCTCTTCTCGCCTTCAGACCAATGATTTATTACAATATATATTAGAAACTTAAAAAAAGCCAAAGGATTCAAACTTAGTACAATGGTAGCTCGTGACCCTTAAAAATGTCTTGCGGTGGTCTCGGCCCCAGAGATCATCGGGCAATGGTCCAGCGCCCCAAATATAAATATACGCATCATGTCATTTATCTCAGCAAATAAGGCAGCCTCAGGGCTCTTAGTCAGTACAACGACAGCCCTTAGACATTACTGGTCATCTATTAGCGACCCCGGGGCCCCGAATGTTAATCCTGTTATTAAGCAAATAATATACACCCTGTTCCTCAGCAAATAAAGCAGCCTACATACTGGTCCATATAAGCCAGATCCGACAATATAATCGGCTACGAGGCTCAAAATGTTTAAATAAAGGACCTGTCGTTTCACAGACCATAAAGCAGCTACATGACCATGAGTTGCACATAGAGGTTAATGTACCCACATGTTGAATGTTATGGGCCCTGAACCCCAAATGTAAAAAAAAAACCCTTCTTTCTTTTTTCTTCTTCGTTAGTACGTATTCAGAGATTAATCAGCACTCATCAACCTTTAGGTGCATTCTCTATTTGTTCTGCATTTTGTTCTATATATTGGATGTACTCTTGAAGCTTTCAATTGTGTTAGGTTTGAATTGTTCTTGGGAAATAGCTGTACATACTGTATTATTTTTAGGCGGTTAGCCTATTATGTAACACAGTGAGATTCCACCGGGGCTCTCATCATATAGGGTAGTTCACAACAAGGTAAATCCACTGTTGATAGCATTTCTACCAACTTTCCAAACAGATTTCAATTCTTTAAGGGGGAACTACACCCCTGTCCAATTTTGTGCCTATTTTTGCATTTTTTTGCTCAACAATTATAGCGCATTGGTGACAAGTAAGATATGTATATTATAGGGGCAAGGACTACAACTACTGCACTGGAAATTTTATTTCGGCACAGACAGCAGTTGTGGAGTTGCAGTCAAAAATGAGGGAAAACCAGTTGATCAATAAATCGATAACTACTTGCTTTGAGTTGCTGAATTTTCAGAGCAATAGTTGTAGTCCTTGCCCTTACAGCATGCATATCTTCATTGTCAACAATGCGCTATAATTTTGAGAAAAATGCAAAAACAGGCACAAAAATGGCCAGGGGTGTAGTACCCCTTAATATCATATTGTTAAAGTATAGGCATTTAAGCATAATTGGTGAAAGAATCTAATAGAACGTGATAAGAACAAGTATTAGTATGCTCATTTAAATAAACCTGATGTCCACCGGTAACGCTATACGTAAATCGAGGCGAGATTTCGCACATTGAAGGTTTCAATAAATAATACATGAGTCAGGAGATAGGGAGTACCGGTGTGAGTTACTGACCTTTTGAAACAGGCGTTCACATTTCCAAACATCTGTGTTCATGTGTATGGCAAAGTTGTGAACTTCCTTAAAATTATTTAGAACATCTTTTGAATTGTGGAGACAAACCTTTTCAATCAATCTTTTATAAAGTTTTTTGGAAACCGAGAATTTTTTGTGCGGGGAGGGGAGGGGGCGGGTGATGTGTATGGGGGTGTGTTTGTAACTATGGCACCATATGCGTAGTAAACTTTAGTCCATGTAATAATATCTTAGTCGTATTGACACTGACATTGACATGCAAATTATGATAACCTTTTTGAGAATATTTATGAATAATTTTAAGACACACCCACTCTCACATGTTCAATTACCACACCACATAATGGGAATGCAGTCATGAAACGCATTGAATGCATGCTCGAACATTGTGATTTGAGAAGCCCGCCCGCGTAACAGAGAAGGTTTAATAGATATGTCAATGTCATTCAACAATGAATTTTAACAAAATACTAAATGACAGTTTGAAATAGTTTGAAATAGCTTTGAGAAGTAGGTACATATTTTTGTCAAATGTGGATGTACTTTTATAACCACCCTGTACATTGTAATTGAAAACAAATAACCAATCGAATGGAAAACTTGTTGCTTGCAGACAGCAAGCCATCACGAGCTTTCTCTGTCAGAAGTCATTTACCTAAGTGAAAGCAGATCCATCAGAAAGCGACATAAACTCTTTAATACGGGGTAAATAGTGACGCATTGGGGATATGTATCTCGTTCACTCATAGCAGGAAATCCAAATTGCTTTACATTTGGGGTAGATTAAGTTAGATAGGCTATCAGGTGAAAATTGAATTTACGGGCAAGTACTAAATGTGGCATTAATGCCTCCGATTTGTATAGAAATGGACATTTGATTGTTAGATACAATTTAATTCTGTATAAATGTCATTGCTGTGTGTGACGACCAAATCGTATTTCAACCATTAGATATAATGTTGCATTATACTTTATGTCTGATATCCTCTACGTGTTGTAAATTTAGAGCTACGCTAACCAACATTTACACATTACTGATCTATATCCAATTAAAACTACAAATCCTATTTGAAACAATTTGCAGCAAAGGGACATACTCATAAAACTGGCAAATAAAGTTATACTCATTCTATTTCTGCAAATAAAAAAGTAAGGTTTTAGCATGTAACACAGGTGTAAAATGATTATTCTTGACAATACTGGACACGTGTTGTTTCAGGTACCCCGCATAAAGTAAATATATTATTGTCTGTACATTGTTGAGTGATCACTGTTTTTGTGATTGTTGTCGGGTTTAACCTGACAAGGGCAGACATTGTACGATATCCAGACGACACTGATCGCTTTCCATTGATCCGAATTGATTATCTGCGTCATGAATGATGTCCATAAGAAAAAAATTATCTCATCACGCTCGAACAATATTGTTTCTGGTAAAGCTTCCCGAGGATATATTCGCCGTAGAAGTGACATCGGATTAATTACCATAGCAATATATGAATACAATGTTTGAACATATAGCCCTGCACTACAACGTTCATGCGGTACCTATGCATTGAACCACTGATGCCAAAGAAATATGCTGATCACTCGCACCTGTTAGATAAGTATCTTTGAAAAGAGCGGGTATTGTATTCAATCTATACACACATACACAGATGAAATATTACGTCACGTCTACAGCGAATACCTATAAGGACACATTGCTTTTTATAAGCTTCTCACAAAGCATCTTTATATCGCACAGATATTCTGCTGATTGCGTTTAGTCTTCTTCCCGTGAAAGATCATTCTCCTTCCGTGTTTACTTTATTCTAGTTTAAGGACTTTAAGTATACGGAAAGAAACGTATAAAAACACATAAAAGACGTTTAAACTTGTTCTCTAAAATCAGGCAATCCCAGAGAGAAATGTTGGTGTGTTGGACAATAAGTGTAATGTGGATTAAGGGATTTCAGGGTGGGTAAAAGTGATGTCATGGTTGGACAATGAGTGTTAGGGTAGGCATCATGGTTATGATTATGAACACTAATATATTTATTATTGGCGAGTGTTTACAACTTTTGTTCTCATTTCCATTTTAGCGTTATTGGTGGTTATATGCCTGTACGCCCCACTGTTTATGAAATTATTCTCGTGATATTAGTTAATCGGCTATTATCTCTTTTTGTTTGTTTGGTGGTTAGCCTTGCCATTGCAACATTTAGCATTAACTGTGTGCTTTAAGCACATTGCGAGTATTTAATTGGTTCATTAAACCTTCGAATAAGTAACTTTGGTGTATAACATTGGTATTCAGTCTCAACTTAAGGTTAAATTAATAATTGAAAACAATAAGAAACCAAAAACAAAGCTATTTATGATTTTACTATTAAGTTTCACCACATCACTTGTTTGGTAAATGCTACAGTCTTCGCGCAACCTGGGGGCACGGTTGTGGTTTGGGATGAGTGTGGATTAAAGAGCAATTTAACCCAAGTCTGAATAAAAAAGATATTCGAGAAAGTAAATAATTAATAAACAGTGGCCGATGGCTGGTGGGCGTGCGATTAAAATCGTTTAACTGCATCTTACAATAACATTATCTAAAAAACACCCCATCATCTGCCATCATGTGTTACTAGAATATAATGCACAGCCAGCTCCCTCGAATGGGAGCAAGTGACAGTGTGGTACTCCTTGTATTCAATTGCGTATCCCTTCGTTCAAGCGTAAGTCCATGCACACTTGCTATAGGCACCATAATGGAAATCAACTGTGTATTTAAAAAAAAAGCAGTAAAGGGTTTAACGTTTGTACCGGATGACAATCTTGTAATCGATATGCACGTCAGTCGCAATTGGACACCGGTTTTCTAAAATGTGTTTACACCTGACTTTAATATCATCTATTTTGTAACAGAAATAATAATCTCTTCTTGCATTGTAATCGGTTTTTAAACACGAAAGATTTTGCCCTCTTGACTTCAATCGGATGCTGCTTCTCTTATTCGGATTTTATGAGATGTTGATATTATATAATTAAATAAAATGGGGTGCGTTTGAAAATATTACGGCGGTTGAAACTGGGTACAAATTTACATTACATTAGCACCAGTTTCAAAAACCGTTTGTCAGTGGGAGCTGGTGGCCTGATGGTGAGGGCATCCATCTAGTGATAGGAGGGTCATGAATTCGAATCCTGCGCCGGCACATTCCCTTGTTTTTTTTTTTAATGTGTTGTGTGCTGGTCGGGATATGTGGTTATGTATTGTCTTATTTATTTGTAACACTTTGTGTTCGTAAACTGTTCTTTCTTTCTTATTAAAAGCCCATTCAGTGATTTGCTCATCCGGACGATCGTAATGATCAAAATTTAGATTTGGGTACCTTTGGCATTGTCATAGATGTGTCAACATAGCCTACTAGTGGTTCAGCCGAAAGCCGTGTATTAAAGACAAAAAGGCATTTTCAACGAACCTGTAATTTATATACTGACAGTATATACATTAGCTACATGTATTTGAATGGTGCTTCAACTTCAGCTTCAATTTCAAAAATACCAAATGACAATTTGAATGACTTATCCTTCACTTTTAAGCAACCTATAAATAATTTTATTTTTTTACACTTTCGCTTGGATCACTGAACTTTAATTGTAAAAATATTCAGTTTACCCTTGTTACTAGCAATCTTTCCCACTATGTTATTATGTTAATGTGCAGGATGCGTTGCCCCATTATCTAATGAACTTAATTATTTCAAGTAAAAAGAAATAAAGAATTTATAATATAACAATTTGTTACATATGACACCAAGTAGAAGATACACAAAATGCCATTTAGTTGGCATTTATGGCAACAATTATTACTTACTCCACTGACCGTGCAAAATAAACATTTTTAGTAATACCATCAGCTCTAGTAAAATGCCGTACCAAATGATGTGATTCAAATTAAATTAACAAAGAATTGAGTCAATACCCTTAAAATGTTAACCTATTGAAAAGTAAGAAAGTTCTGGATATCTATCCTGCCAAATTTGATCCTTGCTCAATTATGTGGTTCATAGAACAATTTCCAAAATATTCCATCAATTTGTCTGAGGTTACAACAATAATTAGCACATATATTTAGAATGTAACGGGAAGATAAAGCATTTAAATTAAACGGATACTAAAGGTTTGCATATACAATTTGTATTTTTTAACATTAATTCTTCAAGGTACGTCAATTGTAGTATGTTCAAAAACTCCTTAAGTATAATTATTAATTATTAGAAAATATATTGTACGATAAAAGTGCCATATTATACCCGATAGCAACAAAATCAGGCTTACATTACACATGTACTGGTAGCTACAGGTTATCTAGTCTGCGCCTGTAAGATCTTGAGTGTTTTTTGTTCAATGTAACATGTTTTCATACCGCTTTATAATTATTTTTCAATATATTTATTATCATAATCGTGCAAAAAATAAATAACGAAGTTACTATCTCCTTTCGGCACTTTAATAACATGTGGTAATGTTAAGCATTTTAATGTTGCCCCTCTGGACAAAGGGTTCAACTTTCCTTGTAGAAGAAATTTGATTGCTATATTGATATATTATTCACAGAACTTGTCCGATAGCTGCAATTATCTAATCTTGCTAATTGCTGTGTTTTTACCCGTCAGCTGTTGGAGGTAAATTACCAATTTTTAATGAAAAAATTTAGACTGTGTCTTCCAAGTGGCTGTAATTTAAGTATATTTTTTCATACCTAATTATATCGACTTAAGCGTGGTGTTTTTCTTTGGTGTAATTATTATGTTTGGTGAAAATATTATTGAATTCATATATGATTGAAAATGGTATACCAGCCTGTGCTCTTCATTACATTCTGAGAAGCTCTTGGCTTTTGCCCCCGCAAGCTTTGGAAAGACATTTTGTCTTTTTACGTTTGTATAATTTGGTAATCATATTTACAGCATATTGAAAATCTGATACACTTTACCTGCAAGGATAATCGATTTGGTTACAGATATAAAGATTAACTAAAATGAAACAAGGAATGAATTTTGCAGTTATTAGTATAATTTAGCTTAAAATTAACCATGTAGAAGGTAGTGTGTTATATAGAACCTGTCTGCACGTCCAATACGGGCTATTAGTCTTCGGACGTGCTAGTTTCTAAACAGCAATTAAAGTGTGTCCATTTCGATAACATCTGCAAAGTTAAGATTCTAACAAAGATTCTAACGCCAAGCCATGTCTTCCAGTAACAAAAATCAAGTAATATGATTACCAAGGAAAAATATTCTAGAAGAAATGATGAATAGGAATGAATGCAACCTTATAATGTGTTATTTTTCTACAAGTCTATATTGATATTGATTGGGCGAGAATAAGTTAAAAGCGAAATTAAATTAAGCAGAAATAGCGCACCAGTCGCTAAAGCGAGCAGTCGCAAGCGATATACCTTTGGAATTTAATTGACCAATAAGCCGAATGTTTTTAGGTCGCCTTGAAAAGAACAAAACGTCCAATTGTGCAAAAACCAATCATTCCTGGGCAGCGATTGCTTTATCATTTCTGCACCATCAGTGATTCGATGACTAAAGACTCGTCTACACGTTCATAATGGTGTCGAAAGGAAATCACTTAGACATAAATATTTAATGATATTTTACAACTATTGCAGAATGAACGGCGCGATTATATACTTTCAAAATGTAAAGCTGTTTTCACTCGCTGATATGTGTGTGCTTAATATAATATGTATGTGTGTGTATGTATATAGACCTTCCAGAATATGTAGTCATTGCTGTAAGTTTCATGCCTAAAAAGGCAACGATGAAATGCTCTGGAGGGACTACATGTACCATATCTTGGGAATGTGAAAGAATATACATTCCATGGTGTTAACACAGCCAAAGTCTATCCCAGAGTCTATCGGATATAGTCAGAAAATGCTCAAAAGCAAAACAGGAGCGCAATAACTACATTTTACTCATAGTTGGGCTACCTTTTGAATAAAGTGCTCAATCCCATAAGGGACAGCGTATAAAAATTCAGAACAGACTTCGAGAATAGGTAGTTGTTACTTCGAGTTGCATGCCTAAAAAGGCAATCGACAGACGACACGATGAAATGCTTTGGAGGGACTACCATCTCTTGATAATGTGAAAGAATATAGATTCTGTGGTGTCCACACAGCCAAAGTAAATCCCAGAGTCAGTCTGTCTATTGGGGAAAGTCAGAAAGTGCTGAACTGTCAATTATTTATTGGAATAAGGCAGTATTTAAAGCCATATTATAACATTTGCTGTTGAGGACGCCCTCACTGATTTTTTAAAATTCATTTTTTTACACAATTATATTGTACTTTATTAAACCAATATACCCTGCAAAAATCAATACTCTAGGTGCTGTAGTTTTATCAAAATCCGATATTTTGAATAAAGCGCCGGAACCGGCGTCTTATTATTACGATGGAATTATTAGTCGAACGCATACACGATGTTCATAACACCATAGACTCTATGATAACACACAGTGCGGGACGGTGATCTACACAACAAAGGGTCGTACCATAACATGACCGAAGGAGTGGTACGTATTGGCGACATACGCGCTGGTAGTAAATTCCAATTTTCTTTGCTTTGACGTAGTTGTTCGGCTCAAAAATAAAAGGGGATATATCTGACAGTAAAAACTAACATTTTATGTCAAAGAAATGCTAATCTATTTTGTATGATAATGTTATAATATTGCTTTAATAACCTTTTCCCTCTTTTTTCTGTTTATCTTTTCAGTACCAACATATGCTAATAGATCAGATTATTCAAGTTTGTCAACTCGAATGAGGCAATTTTTAGGTGGACCAGGTAAGAACGGCATCAATTATATTGTTTTCAATTATTTGCAATTCCTCAAATTAAGAACATTCCAATGTATGTGACCCTCCCCCACAATACTCTACTCCGGCACAATATATACCAAGTCAAGTGAAGTCAAGTAATACTTTATTAGATCCACATTGGAAATTTTGTTCACGAGTGATCATACAATAAATAAATATACATACACCAAAACACATATTATTTACAACCAAAGATTAAAACAGCATAAATAAAGGTGATGATCAGTGGCGTAGATTTCTTTTTGACTTGGGTGGGGCGGGAATTGTTGGGGATGGAAACATTTCTTGAAGTATAGTGAATCCAGCACCTTTTAGCGACCAAAATAGGCACTTATTTTTGGCTAAAATAGCCAAATATGATTAATTTGGTCAGAAACCCACATACAGGCGTCAACATGGGGGGGGGGGTGATTGTATGGAGTTATGTCACTCAAAACTTGGAATAACATGTTTTACGTTTGAGCCACCCAATAAGATTATTGATTTGCAGTGGCGTAGCTCAAGGAAGGCAATGGAGGGCACGCGACGTCTTAGGGGTTGCCAAATCGAACAATTCAACACCACCTATATCGATTGTCCACCCCTCCAAGCGGTGGAAGTCAAAATTCTGCGGCGCCGTCGCTCTATATCATTGCTTTATGTACCACAACCCATATCTCTGCCACTGCGCATATGTTTTCCATTAAACGGCTTTTAATGAAACTTGCTTTTCCAACCGAGGACGTTACTGCATTCGAGGATCGTTCCAGTTTAGCTGAGATGTGCCTAAAAATGCATTTGAAAGTACAACCAGTAAATTAGAATTAGTCCTCAGGTTTAACACAAAATCAGTATAAGTTCATCGCTCACAACACATAGTGGCGTACGTGAAGAACAAATACATTTCCAAGACAATCGTGTTTAAACTTATACGTCACTATGTGAAATGACAAATTTGGAAAAATTAGTCTACAGACTCTACACCACTATGTGTTGCGACCAACGATTCGTCTGGAAAGGGTCAACGACCCCTGTTAGGCACAGACAATCCTTTTTGCAGGTCAAGTACAAAGTCCCCGTTTGACGGCAAGTACGCGTACGGGATGTTTTAAGAAGCTGTCAATGGTATATATATGTCTGTGGACACCTTTTAGGGCGTGTTTTGGTTTGCATTACTTCCGAGGACTCCAACATAAGACAACACCGAGGACCTCGTGCTTTAACACTTTTTCGGTTTTACCGTCATTTTGAGCATTTGATATGACAACACACCGACCCACATTTGAACATTTGGACTTGTAAGAACTTCGTTATTTTTCAGGTCCTCGGAAGTATTTGTAATACACGGGTTGTGTGGTAGGGATGTGTGTGAGATGGGTAGGGGTGTGCGTGTAGGGTGCATGTGGTGGTTGTTGTATGAATGTGTGTGTGTGTAAATATGCGCTTTGATGTTTACTAAATGAAATTTTGTTTATACTTGATGACCATAAAAGTATTAATGGTGATTCAGAAAGCGGTAAAACTATTTCAATTTCAAAGTGTGTTCTTACGCCGATTGATGTTATTGGTAAATCTGCACACACAGCACGACTACTTACTGTAAGTAAATAAGGAACCATCTCTGACATCGAAACTAAATCTTACGTGATGATATTACACACATTACGAAGCAAACCACAACATATAATACATTCATATCATGCAATTATTACAAAACTGCTACAACATTCATGATAAAAGTAAGGAGTTTATACATGTTAAATTTGGCCATTACCCTACAAAGGGTAACATCCTAGTGGCTACACAGGATTTCATACTATCATATACATTGTATATATGTTATAAATTGTATTGAATGTGCCCTTGAAAGTTGTGTGTGCAGCGTGGCAACTCATTTTCGTTTAACTTTTCCTTAATCACATGTAAAGTGAGCTTAACTGCACGTCTGTATTACATATGAAGGTCATTCCAATTTTATACACGTAAGTCGATATTAACCAGGTTGAAGAAACTAACTTGCTCTTTTAAACAATTCTATAGTAATTAAGACAAATGTCTTAAAGCCCCCTAGCTTCAAGGTGAAACGATAGAGGGTGTCATTCGTGGCAATACGGTATGTTACCAAGCATATAATCGAAATCCAATAGTAATTAAGTAGACATGCATTACCTATTATTTCCTTTACCTAGTTACAGAAAATACAAACGCGCGAATAGCACCCCGAAAAATCACTAACGTACTAAAGGCTAAATTTACATTATGACCAGGAGCTTATGTAGCTACAACCACTGCCTGCCCCCATGCTTGACTTGCACTGGTTAACAAGCTAACGAAATTACAAGTACCACCTGAATCGACTTAAAATGTAATATGTCTGATCCTTGTAGCCATTAATTTTGTAGTACCATACTGGTACTAATGCAAACATACTGACAACGATTGCAATCAGAGAAGTTGTTATCCGTATCCAGCAAGCTGGTAAAATCGATAAAAGCAGTGATGAAAATTAAGGATCAGAATATGAAGCGTATAACGTAACATGGCGAAACAGAAACGCCATACTATTTAAAGCAATATTTTGTTAAACATTTTGATTATAAAATAAAACATTTGAAAGGGCACAGCGTCACAAATCTGCCGAGATTCTGAACGTTGAACGCCAACGAGATTAACATTTGGTATACTTTAAATCTGTTTGATTTGTTCTACTTTGCAAGACTGACTGTTGTGCGATTACATTTATTGTACATGTATTAAGAAATGTTGCACTTTCCACGCAGTATCTCTCTCGAAATGCTGTTGATATCAAGAAAGTAATACCTATAATAGTCATGTGAGAATGAAGTGGGACGGCTTTATTAACATGCTTTCAAAAAGCTGAACTTTATCGCTCAAAAACGGTTAGTTGATAGCGATTTTGACACTCTGTATAAAATGAGACAAAGCAGTATCGCTTCTACTCTCTCTCTCTCTCACTAAATGTAAAACCACGATTAATTCTGTTATAAGATTACGATAAAATAGGTTAGCCATATACGTTTCACCCATTCAGAGTAAATTGATATTGAGATTCTGAAGTTACAAGACGATTTGATTATAAACGCCTTCTGGAAGAAGAAACAATACATACAATCGATTTCTGTAGTTATGATTTTTAGTTTAGTTTACAATTTCATGTTCTTTGACTCCTCTTTCTAAATGGTCGCCTAGATTATATTTTGTTCAACATTGAGTTTGTCCTCTCGTTCTCTCCTTCTGTCTTCCTACACTTTGTGAAGGTATAATTAGTGACCGTAAGCAAAGTGTCCAATAAAAGAATCATTGACTTTTTGTCATAAACAAAAATATCAAAAACAAAGCTCAAATTCGCACGTTCATTCACAAAAGAAAGAGCAAACATCAATAACCAAGTGTATGACATGTTGAACGAGAAAAGATAAAATAACTGTAATTGAGAGAAAATTGTTTCTTTTTGAATAATTCTATACAATACCACACAATGTACTGCGAAGGTATTCAAGGTCATTAGTAGGTGGAAATTATGTGTGGGGGAGGGGGCGTGGGGGTCTTAAACATGATGTCCTTTTAGCTATGGGTTCTGGAACAACCTTATTGATATTTTATTTATGATGGAGATACAAAACAATGCTCCATAAGAAAACATGTAACACAGGTCATTAGAAATTGCTGCAGGCACATTGGTTGCAGCAATAAAGTAAAGGTATCCAAGGGGTCTACGCTGTGGTCATTTTAGTATTTTTAAGGCGATTGGGTTATGGTGATTTTGAACTATAAGAAAGAAGCAATAACTTAAGGTAGGTGGTTCGGCGTAGGTGGTTATGCGTGTGCGAGACGCGTGAGGGGTTGCCAAATCGAGCAATTCAACACCACTTATATCGATTGTCCACACCTCCAAGCGGTGAAAGTCAAACTTCTGGGACGCCGTCGTTCTATATCATTGCCCCACGTACCACAATCCCTATCGTTACTACATTCGAGGATCGTTCCCGTTTAGCTGAGATGTGCAGTTGACTACAAAGAGCCTAAAATGCATTTGAAAGTACATCCAGTAAATTAAAATTAGGCCTCAGGTTAAAAAAAATGTGTATAATTTCGTTGCTTCGATGTAAAATGAAATATTGTTTATACTTGATGACCATAAAAATATTAATAAATGGTGACGCAGAAAGCGGTAAAACTGCTTTGGTAACTTTTGGTTTTCCACTATTTCAATTTCAAAGTGTGTTCTTACGCCGATTGAAGTTATTGGTAAATCTGTATACATAACACGACTACTTGATGAAAGTAAGTAAGGAACCATCTCTGACATCTAAACTAAATCTTACGTGATAATATTACGCACATTACGAAGCAAACCGCAACATGCTCCATAAGAAAACATGTAACACAGGTCATTAGAAATAGTGCTGCATGAACATTGGTTGCAGCAATAAAGTAAAGGTATCCAGGGGTCTACCCTGTGGACATTTTAGTATTTTAAGGTGATTGGGTTATGGTGATTTTGAACCATAAGAAAGAAGCAACAACTTAAGGTAGATGGTATGGCGTAGGTGGTTATGGGTGTGCGAGACGCGTGAGGGGTTGCCAAATCGAGCAATTCAACACCACTTTATGTCAATTGTCCACCCCCTCCAAGCGTGTTCTTACGCCGATTGATGTTATTGGTAAATCTGCATACACAACACGACTACTTGATGAAAGTAAATAAGGAACCATTTCTGACATCTAAATATTACGCACATTACGAAGCAAACCACAACATATAATACATTCATATCATGCAATTATTACAAAACTACTGCAACATTCATGATTAAAGTAAGGAGTTTATACATGTTAAATTTGGCCATTACCCTACAAAGGGTAACATCCTAGTGGCTACACGTCGAATTCCATGCTATCATAATACATTGTATATATGTTATGAATTGTATAGAAATGTGCCCTTGAAAGTTGTGTGTGCAGCGTGGTAACTCATTTTCGTTTAATCTTCCCTTAATCACCTGTAAAGTGAGCTTAACTTCACGTCTGTATTACATATGAAGGTCATTCCAATTTTATACACGTAAGTCGATATTAACCAGGTTGAAGAAACTAACTTGTTCTTTTAAACAATTCTATAGTAATTAAGACAAATGTCTGAAAACCCCTAGCTTCAGGATTAAAAATATAGAGGGTGACATTTGTAGCAAAATGTTACCAAGCATCTAATTGAAATCCAATAGTAATTAATTAGGCATGCATTACCTATTGTTTCCTTTACCTAGAAACAAAAAGTACAAACACGCAATGTTTCCTTATTTGTTAGCGCAAATAGCACCCCCAAAAATCACATAATGTACTTTTGTGTTCATACCTTTGAGGCTAAATTTACATAATGACCAGGAGCTTATGTAGCTACAACCCCTGCCTGCCCCCATGCTTGACTTGCACTGGTTAACAAGCTAACGAACTTACAAGTACCACCTGAATCGACTTAAAATGTAATATGTCTGATCCTTGTAGCCATTAATTTTGTAGTGCCATACTGATACTAATGCAAACATACTGACAACGATTGCAACCAGAGAAGTTGTTAATCCGTATCCAGCAAGCTGGTAAAATCGAATCACGTGACACCAGCGATGAAAATTAAGGATCAGAATATAAAGCGTATAACGTAACATGGCGAAACAGAAACGCCATATTATTTAAAGCAATATTTTGTTAAACATTTTGATTATAAAATAAAACGTTTTAAAGGGCACAAAGTCACAAATCTGCCGAGATTCTGAACGTTGAACGTCAACGAGATTAACATTTGGTATACTTTAAAGCTGTTTTATTTGTTCTACTTTGCAAGACTGACTGTTGTGCGATTACATTTATTGTATTAAAAAATGTTGCACTTTCCAAGCAGCATCTCTCTCTATATGTTTTGAAATGCTGTTGATATCAAGAAAGTAATACCTATAATAGTCATCTGCGAATGAAGTGGGACGGCTTTATTAACATGCTTTCAAAAAGCTGAACTTTATCGCTCAAAACGGATAGGTGATAGCGATTTTGACACTCGGTATAAAATGAGACAAAGCAGCATCGCTTCTACTATCTCTCTCTCACTAAATGTAAAACCACGATTAATTCTGTTATAAGATTACGATAAAATAGGTTAGCCATATACGTTTCACCCATTCAGAGTAAATTGATATTGAGATTCTGAAGTTACAAGACGATTTGATTATAAAACGCCTTCTGGAAGAAGAAACAATACATACAATCGATTTCTGTAGGTATGATTTTTAGTTTAGTTTACAGTTTCATGCTCTTTGACTCCTCTTTCTCATTGGTTTCCTAGGTTATATTTTGTTCAACATTGAGTCAGTCCTCTCCTTCTCTCTTTCTGTCTTCCTGTCCTTTGTCTCTTAAAAATGTAAGTACACATTGTATTGTATGTTTGTCCAAGCAAAATGATATACCAATCTGTCATACAGTTGTTTGTGAATATATAATTAGTGATCGTAAGCAAAGTGTCCAATACAAGAATCATTGACTTTTTGTCATAAACAAAAATATCAAAAACAAAGCTCAAACTGGCACGCTCATTCGCAAAAGAAAGATCAAACATCAATAACCAAGTGTATGAAATTTTGAACGAGAAAAGAGAAAATAACTGTAATTCAGAGGAAATGGTTTCTACTGGCACGCTCATTCGCAAAAGAAAGATCAAACATCAATAACCAAGTGTATGAAATTTTGAACGAGAAAAGAGAAAATCACTGTAATTCAGAGGAAATGGTTTCTTCTTGAATAATTCTATACAATACCACACAATTTACTGCGAAGGTATTCAAGGTCATTAGTAGGTGGAAATTATGTGTGGGGGAGGGGCGTGGGGGTCTTAAACATGATGTCCTTTGTAGCTATGGGTTCTGGAACAACCTTCTTGATATTTCATTAATGATGGAGACACAAAACAATGCTCCATAAGAAAACATGTAACACAGGTCATTAGAAATTGCTGCATGTACATTGGTTGCAGCAATAACGTAAAGGTATCCAGGGGGTCTACCCTGTGGACATTTTAATATTTTTAAGGTGATTGGGTTATGGTGAATTTGAACCATAAGAAAGAAGCAACAACTTAAGGTAGATGGTTCCGCGTAGGTGTGCTATATGTGCGCGACATGTGAGGGGTGCGTTGGGGTATTTGGGTGTTTGTGTGTGTGTGTGATGGTGGTGTGTATCACGTGGGTGGGTGAACTCAATTTGATGCATTTGATTACACCACCATATAACTCCCATAACCCTACCTCATGTAGCTGAACCCATAATTGGCTCCACATGTCATACCCAATTGGACCTCACACCTTAAATAGACCAACATCGCCTCTGGAGACCTACATGTTATTGCTGCAATCAATTCTTAGTAATTTGTAATGCACTAGTATACAGGGTGTCCCAATAAAAACAGAACCCTCATTGCGCCCTCTTTTTCTCCTATTTTTGTTAGTCAAGTATATTTTGGTATCTAAAGAAAACTTTATTCGTTAGCTTTAATAAACCGAAAGAAATATTTCAATCAACTTTTGCAGATATGCTCTGTTAACGAAATGAACCCGTTTTTCACTGTGTCCATGGAAGAGGTGGGCCTATGGGCTGTGGATTGTTGTTAAGTGTCATTAACTTGTCGGCAAAATGGATGTGGGATGGGACTTCTCTTGCTATACTTGCAATTAAAGTTAGTTTTCTTGGCTATTTATGCCTTTTTGTTTTATTATGTTTCTTTACTTTCTAACGTTGTTGTTTCTTGCTTTTTATTTACAACATGTAATTTTTTTTCTTTTTGGGATAAAGGGTAGCCTGAAAAAGCTGTTTGGTATTTCCTTGGTTCTTCTGAACTGAGTTTATTGTGCTGCTTCGTCCTTACCTGGTTGCCTCAATTGGCGAATACTGTAGGTATGTTAGAGGCTAGATGGTGATCCTCGCTCAGAGTGAATGCGTTCCAAAGCCTAATGCTATTATCTATATGTCATTAATCGCGTGTTTCGTTTTAATCTTTGATGTAACCAAACCTCATCCGTGGACAGAGTGAAAACGGGTACATTTCTTTAAGAAGGCATATCTTCAAAAATTGTGAGCCGATTGAAATAATTGTTTTGGTATATTAAAGCTAACGATTTAAGGTTTCTTTACAAACCAATATACATTTGATCAACTTTTCAAAAATAGGAGAAAAAGAGGGCGCAATGAGGGTACTGTTTTTATTAGGACACCCTTCTATTAAACATATAACTGCAATCAGGGACTTGTAGCTACATACCACAATACATCATTACAGCCAGGATCAACTCGGTTGTTATCTGGATTATAAGAGGGCGGATCAACCGCGGATGATCTCGCTGGTGAAAGCACAAGGCAATTTCCATCTGTGGTCATTGGTGAATGGTGTATATTTAACAACTTGTTGCATTGTATTGTTGGGGTGGAGATGTTTACATTCAATAGGCTAAATTTGTATCGTGTCGGGTGTATTGTGTATTGTTAATGTGGGAGGTCCAAACATTATTTTGGAAAAATATCTGACCGTAGTAACATTATGTTAAAAGAAGTTATATATTAAATCAACTCACTTTTTGAACTATTACTGTAACAATCTATAATATAAAATGTGGACTTTAATGCTGGGCCACTTGGTGTAAACACATGCCTGTAGTGATCCTGCCAGTACGACACGACTGCGATCAAGTAGATCTATGATCCGTTCCAACAAAACCTGGAAAATGTCAGAGGGGTTACATTAAAGAAGAAATTGGTGCGTTCAATCAGAACGATACCGAATCGGAGGAAAAGCGGAGGACGAATCACACTAGTAGTGGCCATATGCAGAACAACGGGGCCATAAGTATAATGGCTTTGAAGATCCTTGATTGATTTTGTATCTCTGACCACCATGTACTAAGAATTAAAGTGCATATGATCATCAGGTGATGACATTTGAATTAAATTTACATGTAGATAATATCCTAAGTGAACAGGGATCTAGATTCAGAGTTCTTACGCTACGTGGGGTACGAATGAACAGTGTAGTGATGTATATTAGATTTGACGATGTTTGACGATTTTCTTCGTTATGTTTCATTTAATACACACTGGTGCGTGCACTTTATTGCGTCAAAATACAGTAAGTCTAATTTTAAATAATAATTCAATAAATCCGTTTGGGTTGACGTCGAAATAATGATCCACATGGATTGAAGACAATACTAATTTACACACGCGAAAATTACTGGTTATACTGTATATGCCAAAATATTTTGGATACAATATTGGTAGGCAATAGTAACTTTACCAGGTAACTTTGTTATAATATTATGCATAAATCAGTCAGAATATGACTTACTTTAAAAAGAAAAGCCATATAAATAACGGTATTTTTACCTATTATTAGAAATATATTATCTTTAACTTGGAGGATTTAAATAACATCTACTTTAAAATTCATAGCGTTAATGACAACGACAAAATCAAAATCAACGAGGACAATAGCAACATTAATCGCAACAAGTTTTTCCAACTGTATAAGCTTTTGTATTTCTTCAGATTGTCTCGACGTCGAAAAAAAAAGCATTCACTCGACCGCGTTTTCTAGCTGGCTGGCGACCTTAGAATCTATTTCGGATCTCTAGCGCGAAGCCTTAAAGAACGAAACCCCTAGCGATGAGCAGAAATTGTAGTTACTGTTCAGAGCTCTGTTGTATTAACAAATCGAAATAATGATAAGTCCTTTTTATTGTTCATGATACATTGCCTTAGGATGAGTGTGTTCTAAAGCAATTATGCAAGCTTTACAAACAACCGAAAAGGTTACACGATCGTGATTGCTGTAATAAATAAATAGATATGAGGAGGTCGTCACATTACTTGGCAAAATGCGTGACCACATTGGCTGAACATTTGTTAAAGAAGTATGCCTACATCATGAACTGGACTCATTCCTGACCGAGATATCACAGCCGTGGTAATCTTGAAGGCAGCTGGACATAATGTATTTTCCCGTCTTAAGGCTGGTTCAAAGTGAATATTCGAAGGCGAATATTCGGCTTCGAATACTTTTTGTGACGTCAAAATATATACGGCAACGAATAAAATATGATGACACGCCGAGTTGAACCGGATTAAATATCGCGCAACTGATAGTGAGATACTATTGATTTATATGAAAGGCTCGAGGTCACCTGAATATCGTTCAACGAACGATGATTTCAAAAATCCCCAATGAAAATTAAGGCATCTGGAATGAGCGTTTTGAGCGTTTCGACAGTATTTTTGTGGGACATGAGAGCACATCAGACATATCGAATTACATTATGAATACGAAGAATGTCTTTCTGATATCAAATAATTTTCATTTTTTGAAATTCACGATATAATACAAATTTCATGACAAATTATTAAAATTTGATATTTTTCACATATTGATATATAACAGTCCTCGAAGTAAATATTATAAATCTAATGATATTTTCTTAAAGTGTATGTAGCTGGGAGGAAAAGCCGACGATCAATTGAACATTTTGCCCTTTCATATTGAAGATATGGATTTTTTTTTCCCAAAGAGACGTAATTGTTTTTGGTTTTTGACATGCTCTCAAGACTGCAAACCCGATTCTGCCATTTTTTAATTCGCGGACCTATTTTCTCAATAATGATAAAAATGCGACTTTTTGGTGACTCAAATTTATGTATAGGCTTTCCACTTTTATTTAAGCTATAATTCGCCACTCTTTCTGATTAATAAGTCTAAAGCCTCAAATAGTTTCTGTATTTTACCGGAACTAATTAGGGTTACACAAATGGCGCATTGATTTAGTGGTGTGCCCCTTATTAGTGCAGTACAAGCATACCCATTTTTATATGATATGAAAATAAAGGAAAATGCCTGGCAGGCAATAGCATTCCAATGCTGTAGTGATGGTAAGTAATGTTTTATGCAAATAATATGATATTTAGGCTTACAAACATAACCTAAATGTACAAGTGAATGTTTCCATACTAACGTAGCTCCATTTAAATCGACTGATGCAGAAAAAAAAGTCTAACTCCAAATTCAGATTTATGCCTCCACCCCGGTTTTACATAAATAATGTTTGGCCCCAGTTCTAGGTCCCCATATGCATCTGTCCCTGGCAGAGGATGTGTGAGGGTCTGGGGGTGGTAAATCATTGGTTATTGATATAAAATGCATTTGCCATGGAGGTTCACCCATTTTTGTCATCTTTTCCGCACTAGCGGAATTCTTGACGTTTTTGGCACCTATAAACGATGTTATTTTGGGCGGAATAAAGATGTAATGCGTAATTATGCGTTGTTATCAGTCAAATTCATAATTATAAGTAATAATTAAGAGGGCAAAATAAGTAATATGTAGGAATGGATATATAGCGCTTTGCAATGAATATCCTTCATAAACTATGCAGAACAACCAAAACCACGAGCGTTGGTACCATATCATTGCGTGTTCTTTTAAAATAAATTTTTGTTTATTTCTATAATTTGTGAATCAGGCATTAAAACACATTTAGGCCATAGCAATGTAGGCCTACACAAGTTCGGAACGAGACCTTTTATCTTTTGACGCGTATTTCGGTCAAATGCCAAAATTGATTGCTCAATGAATCATGAAATGAGAGCAATACTACTTTGATGATACCGATCTCAAGTGGATATCAGCCAATGAAAAAAGTATTCACCTGAAATATATTTGTAGGAGTTGAATTTTGTTGAACTCGACAGATATATATTTGGTTGGTCACCGTGGGTGGTCTCATATATAACACTTGTGAGGGCTGTCATATTTGTCGTCGCTTCAATCATATCTTATGATATTGATATATTTATTTATTTATTTATTTATTTATTTATTTATTTATTTATTTATTTATTTATTTATTTATTTATTTATTTATTTATTTATTTAATTATTTATGTATTTATTGACTTATTTATTTATTTTTTATTTATTTATATCTATTGACTCATTAATTTCTTGATTTGCTTTGCAGTTGAAACATACAAGAAGGTATGGGTCAACCTCCGCGCCTGTTACAGGCAGGTCATAAATGCCCCGAAAAGCGTTAAACGGGTGGAGTCGGTGGGGTCTACTACGGGGGTCCAGGGCAAAGCCCAGGCGGGGGTCAAGGGGCTGAGCGCCATGAAGCTCCTGGTTTTGGCATATTAGAAAATATCAGTGTTTCAGAGTACAAATTTCACAATGAAAGTAGTAGGCCTATAGATCTTCTTCTCTCTTCATTTCCCTTTTCTCTTCTCCCTTGAGTCCCTTCCCTTTTCTCTTCTCCTTCCCCTTTTCTTCCCTCTTTTTCTTTTCTTCTTTCCCTTTCTCTTCCTCTTTCTTTCCCATTTTTCTCTTCTCCCTTCCCCTTTTTTCTCTTCTTTCCCCTTTCTCTTCCCTTCCCTCTTTTTCTCTCTTTCCCCCTTTTCCCCTTCCCAATTTTGGACTCTTCCAGGGTTTTTTTTCGGGGCAGCTTGCATCCCCCGGCCCCCACTGGTTACGCCACTGCTCCTATTTAGACCCATTTATATAGACATTAAATCATGACAATAGTTCAATGGAGTTTACCTATTATGATTTTATTTACTTCGTTAAGGAAATTCTCTAAATTTTGCTTACCTTGGTCAACGGGCAATACTTGTTAACAGTAGGGCAACGCTGTGAATTGTAGAAATATATCTTTCTCCGGTTCATAGTTTTATATTCGAAGCCGCATATATTTTGACGCCCAAAACGTATTCGAAGCCGAATATTCGCCTTCGAATATTCACTATGAACCGACCCTTACCTTCTAATATACGTCTAGCCATCTTCTTTTGTTCCATTATCTATTGTATTTCTTTTGTTCAAAGTCTGGTCAACTGTCGATTATATCAAGTAATGTGGACAGGTCAAGATAATCTGGACAGGTCAAGATAATCTTGGTCAGGTCAAGATAATCTGGACAGGTCAAGATAATCTTGGTCAGGTCAAGATAATCTTGGTCAGGTCAATACATTTTGAACAAGAGAAGTACATGTTCATATTTAGAAACACTGGCCACATTATTTGATTTTTTTGGACATTTCAACAAACTTAAAATGCATCAAAGTACATTATGAAGTGATCAAACTAGAGAGGGCTCTAATTTTGACTTTTACATATTTTACAGCATAAATTATTATGCAAGTTTATGCATATTAGATTTAAATGAAGATGGTAAACAATACTTTTGCGTATTGAATGACACCAAGAACACCTCTATTGAATAATGCAAATTAGTTTGTATTATGTCTCCTAAAGCCTGTATAATTAGGACGGGGATGTCAATCTACCTCTGTCCCCCCTAGCTTTCCCAACTAACGCAGATTCCAACAAAGTAGGTAACAAAACAGAGCCATGAGGTCTTACAAATTAAGTTCAACCAAGGATATTTTGCACCTAAAATGCAGTACATTACAAGCCACAAGACTAGATGTAGAAAAACTAGTAACTACAACAATCCGCGGCCTAACCCCAACCAAAATAGGTCGAGGAGGGTACCCAGGAATATGCGTTGATTTGGTTCAGGACATTTGTTGTATAAGTATATTAAAGATAAATATATATTCTATGGTGTTAAATGAGTTACCGTCATTCTAGGTAAAACACACCCACTTTGGTAATTTGACCTTTGAAATATTTACATATTCATTATTAATATTACGAATATGTATAAAGAATTAATAAGGCTATATCGAGTGAATTGAATAGAATCTCCCGTTAACGCGTTTTAACGATTGCTTTCAATCTATTTAAAAATAGATTGAAAGCAATGCTGTATTGATTTGATTAAATCACTTGCAATTGTAACAAGATAAGACTCATAGACTCGAACGCAGGACACATGAGAAGAATATTACACTGTCAAGATGTGTATTTTGGAAAAACCCTAAACTTACACAAGATAATCATATCAGCTTTTCAGTTTGTCTTTTGGAAAATGAATAAACCATAACAACAAATTCGTTTATTTTGGCTCACCGTATATGTAAGATAAACGGTCCAAAACAGACCATTACCATAGATAATCGGTGTCTTGTCAACAAGACACCGATTATCTATGGTAATGGTCCGTTTCTCACCCTTTATCTACTACATAATTCCCTTTTTTACTTTAAACAGCATAAATGTCAATAACCAACAGCATTTTCTATGTAAATTTTGTTATTTTTGAACTGTTGTAAGTATGTCACACAAATTTTGTTATTTTTGAACTGTTGTAAGTATGTCACAGGTTTTGTAATTGGGATCTTTTTTACATAAGGTTTTGCATTTGATCATTATGAATACATCATTAGGAATTTGGAATTATCTGCAATACAGATTCGTCGCTTTGTATCAGATCCGCCGTCTCATCGAAGGAATATGGTCGCTTTATTTGTTATTATGAATTGCTTGAATATGTTAGAAATGTGCTGAGTGTGGATTATGACTGTCGCCCTCTTTCGATTTTTTAAAAGTTACCCATTTAAGATTCTTGGAGGCAGCATATTTTCTTTTAGCATCGCACTTAAAACAATAACAAAATACCTCTATGTATGACTTATAAATTATAATGAACAAAATATTCTGCCAACGTAAACAAAATGTGCCGGAATCGACCGGCGACCTTAGGATCTATTCACTTATAGTCTACAGAGCAGCCAGAGAGGCTTTTTGACTGACAAACACAGTTTATTGACGATAAACAGCGATTTTTTTTCTCAAATTGCAAATTATTTACAGATTTTGGTTATTTTTGGGGTCATTTAAAATAGGAAAAAAAAGCCCGACTGACCGACCCTATTTAAAAGGTCTGTCCACCCGTAGACCAGGTGTTTTTTTTGTCGCCTTAGATATACCTTTAAAAAACAATCCTGGTTTTAAAAAACAAGCATGAAATTGTGTCTTTTAGTGTAAGATGTTTGATTTTTATAGCCTCAAATTCTCCCGTGAGCTTTTTTTGGAATTAACATTTTAGCGTTTCAAACTAATATACATTAGTTCGCTAAAGAAAGATCTTCAAAACTCTATAAGGCACATCTTGTGGGTCTGTTATAGTTTTGACAGAGTATCGGTTTTGATTTGCAAAATCATCCATCCATGGATGGGTACATTCGCGAGTTGATTTTGACCAGTCGGAATTGAAAAATGCTGCAATCAAAACCTAAATTCTGACAAAACTATGACATAGCCCTATGTGCTTTAGAATGTTGGGAAATAGCTTTCATTGGCGAACCTGTACAGCGGAATTTGCGTTGTCTGAATTAATGAGAAACAGTTGTTAAAAAAATTAACTACCGATTGTGTTGTGCAGTACATCAATACCTCCCTTTACGTTGTTTATGTTTAGTTGAATTTCGCTTTTTAAATATTGCTATTTCAAGGTATTTTGAGTCGTCAATTGCATCGTTGTCTAAGGTGATTCTAGTATCATTATGATGAGTATTGCGCCCCCGCTCTTTGGTAATTGTTGTAATTCATAGTGATGGCGCAGTAGGTATAGCACACTCGTAAATTCGGTTGGGTTAGCAGTAATACTACAGTATACCCGCATTAATCCCACATGCTTAAGCTTAAATTTGAAGAGCTAGGCGTCAACAAAGGATTTTCATGATATAGTAATATAGACATTGTCTTACAGGGATAATAAAATGACTGAAGATCCGTGTCTTGTTAAAATTCAGAAATTCGCCAGGATTTTTTTTAAAAGAGAAATGATATAATAGATAATACCAATTTCAACCTCGGTATTACAGTTTTTAAACTGCAGCTTAGCCTAATTAAATTAATTTCACCACTTTCGGAGCATATTCTGACTCGAAACTATCGCCATGATTGTCGGCTCCCCACCTATAAAGTTATATGGCGAAAGTTGCTAGCTTAAAAGACAAAAATCAGATTTAGTTGTAAAATATATCTTTTTGTTGCCCACCGATTAAATCAATTATATTTTTTTTTGGGTCCATTTTAAAATCCTGGTTGCAAGAAATTTTTGTTTTGACATAAAATTAACCTATGCTAAGTGGATACTGGTGTATTTCATAGAACTCAGCAACAGCAACCCAAAAAGGTTGACCCAATATATTTTTGGATGGTTTGTGATGCGAATAGTTATTATACGTTTGGCTAAGCACCCTCGGAATCTTATGGAATTCTAGCTGTACACAAATTATATCATACGTACATAAACTATTTTGACTTTAACGAAATTGTTAAAGGCCTAAACAATTGTTTGATTGGCGTAACCCGACCTAACATGTTTCTTATTTATCAAAATTCGACTATGGTATAGTCTAAAAGGAACAAATCAAAACAACAACAACAGCAACAACATCAACAAGAACAACAAAAAGATCAGTGAATGCCTAAGACGATCAGGTGCTTTGTACCTCTAAGACCGCCCAGCAAATTCAAAAAGAAGGGAAGGGAAAATAAATAAGATTTTAAAAAATACAGGTTAAGTTACGTTTGCCGACAATTTGGACAATTACAAAAAATGGTCCAAATGCAAAACAGGCTGCATCAAAGGTGCAAGCAAATTTGGACTGGTAAAACTCCAAAACTTGTTACTTAAGGGCTGGGGTATGAACGTTTGGACAGTATTTATTGTGGGACATTAGAACACATCAGACATATCGAATTGCATTATGAATACGAAGAATGTCATTGTGATATCAAATAATTTTGGTTTTTTGAAATTCGCAATTTAATACACATTTATGGCAAATCATTAAAATTGATATTTTTGATATTTAACAGTACTTGAAGTAAACTTTATAAATCTGATGATTTATACTTAAAGTGTATGTAGGTGGGATGAAAAGCCGACGATCAATTGAAAATTTTGACCTTTCGTATTGAAGATATGGATTTTTTTCCCAAAACACCAAAACAATTAGGTCTTTTGGGGAAAAAATCCATATCTTCAATATGAAAGGTCAAAATTTTCAATTGACCGTCGGCTTTTCCTCCCTGCTACATACACTTTAAGAATATGTCATTAGATTTATATAATTTACTTCAGTACTGTTATATATCAAAATTTGAAAAATATCAAATTTTATAATTTGTCATAAAATTTGTATTATATTGTGATTTTCAAAAATGAAAATTATTTGATACCAGAAAGACATGCTTCGTATTCAGAATGCAATTCGATCTGAGGTGCTCTCATGTCTGAGGTGCTCTCATGTCCCACAAAAAATACTGTCGAAACGCAATAAACGCTCATTTTAGATCCCTTAAATGAAGCAACAGAATTTGTGGATCTGATAATACTAGGGAGCTGGTTCCAAATTGGCACCATACCAGGGCGTAGCCAGCTTTTTAAAATGTTGGTATTTTTGTATTTCACACTATTTTGGCCCATGATCGGGCTCAATTTTGATAGAAAAGGGGCTCCTTGCCCTTTTCTGTTTGCCCTCCTAATTTTCTTTCATTTTTGTCAGAGAGGCACTTTTTTCTTTCATTTTTTGTTAGGGGGGCACTCTTTCCCCCGCTAGCTACGCTACTGCAGTCAGTTTTAGAAAGCTGATTTACCAGCAACAAAGGAAAATCTAAACATTTTCCATTTAACCTAAGAATATTCCTCGGGGCATTGCCCCTCCGGATATTCCTCGGCTCAAACGGCATTTTTTTGAGATTTTTCACAATACCCTCCAAATTACCGATGTGCAGTTAATTATTAAGCTCTAATTATACTCCCGGGTATGTGGTTTTTTGTTTGAAAAGGGTGTAGCAAATAGACAGGTTTATCCCTGGAAAAAACTAACACTTGTTCCTACCAGAAGCACGCTCGGTACATATGTTGCTTGAATTAAATAAGATCAAACTGTACAACTTCTTAGTCGCTGCAATTTGTCTCCCGAAGCTACCGGGGTAATTATATAATAAGTTTAAACATGGCGTTTATTAATTACCCACATGGTTTAATTTGAAGATAATAACCTGAACATTCTAAGTGGGCGCCATTTTGAATAGTTTAGGCGAAAATGGTGGCATTTGTTTGTTTGTTTCAATGATTTTTAGCCTGAACATTGCAAATGGCAGCAATTTTGAATATTTCAAGGTCAACTAATGACACATTGACAGAAGTATATTTTGCTTATACTTTTTAGGCTAAATGATGGCATTTACTTCACATAACGATGTCAAAACATTATTATTTTGTCGATGAATTTTAACCGAAACGACAGCTACAGGGTGTCCCCCCAAAAAAAGAGGCCCCTCATTGCGCCCTCTTTTTCGCCTATTTCTTAAAAGTTGATCAAATATATTTTGGTATGTCAAGAAACCTTTAATTGTTAGCTTTAATAAACCAAAACAATTATTTAATCGGCTCACAACTTTTGAAGATATGCCCTTTTAAAGACAAGTACCCGTTTTTCACTCTGTCCACGGATAGCAAACAGAGTGGTTGGGATGGGTCATGCTGTGGAATGGTCTGCAAGATCACCAGACCTCACACCACTTGATTTCTTCATTTGTGGCAAAATCCAAGATCTTTGCAAACATATTACTGCTATAGTCGCAAGTATCCGGCGCACAAGGTTGATACGCAACGCAATTGATGCAATGAGGACTATGGCTGAAACCTGTATTCGTCAAGGAGGCAACCAGGTATGGCAGAGCAGCACAGTAAACTCACTTCAAAAGAACCAAAGACAAACTAAACAACCCTTTTCAGAGCAACCTTTTATCCAAAAATGCATAAAATAACCGAGAAAAACATAAGTAATTGCTAGTATAGCAAAAGAATTCCCATCCTACATCAATTTCACCCAAATTAATGACACTTAACAAAATCCATAACCCATAAGCACACCGGTAAATCCCATTCCCTAAAATAAAGTTGTTATTTTATACAGTTATCATCGAGGAATGTTTAATATTCATGCATGGTATATGCACTTTTCAATCTTTGAAGTACCCAAACCTCCTCCGTGGACAGAGTGAAAAACGGATACATTTCTTTAAAAGGGCATATCTTCAAAAGTTATGAGCCGATTGAAATAATTGTTTCGGTTTATTAAAGCTAACGGGTAAAGGCTTCTTTACATACCAACATATACTTGATCAACTTTTCTAAAATAGGAGAAAAAGAGGGCGCAATGAGAGGCCTCTTTTTTGGGGGACACCCTGTACTTTGAATATTTGAATGTCAAGTGATGAGACATAGACTAAAACAAATCTGTTTGTAAATTTTGTTATACTTTTTAGGCGGAAATCATGATGGTTGCTTGATTTACTTCACACAATGTATAACAATATCAAAGCATTATATTTCAATGATTTTCATCTTTACAGTGCCAATGGCAGTCATTTTAAATATTTCAAGTTCAAGTGATGAGAAATTGACTGAAATGTATCAGTTTGTGAATAAATGGTGCCATTTGATTCACATACAGGTGTCAAAACATGTTATTTTAATGATTTTTTGTTCACGTACTGATTTCGGGGGCCATCTTGGATTAAGGCAATAAATAGAGATGGCCAAGTTTCTTTGATCATATTAACCCAAGCAACATATATGCCAATGTTGGTTCTGGTAGGAAAACGTGTTAGTGTTTTCCTGGGATGGACCTGAATAAAATGTGGTCCCATGTTTAGCCTATGTCACTTGGTGGCTTATTTAAGGCATGCATGATTAAGGAGGGTGAAACATGTATATGTTTCCCCAGAAGGGTATTACCAAAGGTGACATTAAGATATTTGTTTTTTCTTGTTGACTTGATTGTGATAACAGATGCTGCATTCTGCACAATACAAACAACCTCCGCAAATAATAAAACTGTTAAAGTGAAAGATTTTGTGATCCTACTAATAATGCTAATTCCTGGTGGAAGCGTGCCTTGTGCACACGCGAGGACTCCTCACGGCAACAACTAAATTACTATTATATAGCTTTGATTTTGTACTATTCAATCATTTTCCAGCTAGCGAATGAGGCCATAACTCACACTATTCATTATTTTATTACAAAATGCTGCCATTATCGACACTTGGCACACTACATACCCTCCAATAGTATGTTAAAACACAACGATAATCAATCAGAGGGGTCTGCACAAATTTGCATTAACATATCTTTCACCATCCAGGGATTTAGACCTATACCAGCACTCTAATACTAGCAAAAAGGTCATACATATTGTTCAATGACTAACCATATACTCTTAATTTAGTTATATTTCATTTTGGAATAGGTTGATTTATCATTCGCATGTGTGCTTGTGTGTCCATTGGAAACTAATTTTGAACAAAATACAAATGCATGACTTGTTTTGTGATTTTGGCATCACAACGCGGATGAAAAATCCAAACGTTACGATAAACATATCATCGACATTCATAAGCCAGATTTGGGCTAATGGATAGCATTTGTATAACCCTTTTGGTGTGGAATAGGGGACCGTTCACAAACACTTGTTTAGGGGGCCTGATGCGAAAAGGGGGACCTTAAAAGTTTTGACCCTCCAAAGGGGAAGGGCTCTGAAAAAAATTACCAACAATTTTTTTCGCGAAAATTGAGTTTATATGCTTTTCCATGGGGTTGACCCATAATTTATCTGTGAAAAAGAAAATTTTGAGATCTGAAGGGGGTGGGGGCGAACAATTTTCTCGATATTATTTTTTGCATCAGTACCCTCCCCCCTTACAAGTGTTTGTGAACGGTCCCTAGAGTATAATTAAGCTTTTACATGGCCTTAATTGATATAACCGCACATGCCTGAGGGTAGGCCCGCCCTTGGATAGCCCTACAACAGGAAGAAGTCATAGAACCCTTGTCTGCTAAACAATTATTATTTTAACTTGATCAATAATCAACTTCGGAAATGATCAGTGATAACAATGGTTACAAATGCTCAATAGGAATCCCTACAACATATATCTTATTACAAAAGACATATAACAATAAAAGAGGTATGTAATTGAATTATCTAAAGACGTTGTTAAGAAAATATATTTTAAATGTTATTTATTTAGGTCATGCACGGTTTATTATATATCACTTTCACCCCCTGTGGACAATGGTGGAAACCAAAACTTTTCTTATTCTTAGGAATACAATCACTCGTATGAGCGGATATAAGAAACAAAGATGTTGATCATGCCCTTAACGATGTAGCAAAAGTCTATAATTGCTATTCAAAACGAGAATCGTGTGTCTCTTTTTCGGAGAATCATTTCGGTCTATTGCCATTTCGTCTAACACCATTTGGTCTAATTCCCGTTTAGTCTATATTCCATTAGTCTATTATCAGAAAGGCTAATTGACTACAGATATTTGAAGGTGTCTTTGTACAAATCCAAAAATTTGGGTTGATGTTTTTTGTACCTCAATGACAGTTTCGTGCTAAGACAAGAAGCAATAGCATCAGCCCCTTTAGATATCAAGCATCGTTTATGGAAGAGATATGTGGATGATGTGCTCGAGATTGTGAAAAAAGATACTGCAGAACAACTAACCACGCATATCAATCAAATTGATAAGACGTACAATATCAAATTCACATTTGAAATGGAGGATAACCATCAAATTCCGTTCCTCGACACTCTTATCGTCAAAAAGCAAGATGGTTCGATCAAGCTTTTGGTATATCGCAAAAAGACCCATACTGATCAGTATTTACATTTTAACTCCCATCACCCATTGCAGCACAAGCTCGGTGTCATAAGAATAATAATGGACCGTAAAGACAAAGTTATCACAGAAGATGAAGACAAAATTCAGGAAGAAATCAAAATCAAAGAGGCCCTACAATTATGTGGCTACCCTGAATGGGCATTTAAACAAACGGAAAGCAAAAGCAAACCGCAACGCAAAGAACAATCAGAGACTTAATCCAGGGGAATGGTAGTCCTTCCGTACAAAGAAGGTCTCTCACAATAATAATAATAATTATTATTATTATTATCACTATGGAATGCAACAAGTAGCAAAGAGTGGGCGTGATACTCATTATATGATAAAAGCATCACCTTATACAACGATGCAATTAATAATAATAATAATAATAATAATAATAATAATAATAATAATAATAATAATAATAATAATAATAATAATAATAATAATAATAATAATAATAATTATTATTATTATTATTATTATTATTATTATTATTATTATTATATTTGTTTTAAATTGTTATTATTATTATTATTATTATCATTATTTCAAGGTAGTTTGAGTCGTCAATTGCATCGTTGTATAAGGTGATGCTTTTATCATATAATGAGTATCACGCCCACTCTTTGCTACTTGTTGCATTCCATAGTGATGGCGCAGTAGGTATAACACTCTTGTAAACTCTGTTAGTAATACTATACCCGCGTCAATCTCACATGCTTTTAATTCGAACAGGCTTCCATAAAGGATTTTCAAGATATGGTAATCATAGTAATCCGTGTCTTGTTAAAATTCGTAGTGAAGGGGGGGGGGATGGGAGCTGACAGAAGCCGACATGATATCTCAGATATAATAACTGAAATTGGATAATCGTAGATGCTTTTATTCCATGATAGGAATGCATTCAAATGACATTATCAATTATGTTTAATTCTTATTTTATGCTTTATAGAGTCTAAAAGGCACAGGATAAATGAGAAGGCAAGGTTACCTTCGATAGGAATTGTTGAACTGTATCAGGGATATATTAAAAGCATAATAAACTTCATATAAGTACTCCCCGAGTTCTTTTGATATCTTTTATTCACAAGAATTCCTGTGAAAATAATTTGTTAAAATAAGCTATAGGGTAGTTACTTGTTTTCAGCATTATATTTAACAGTCAATGGCTTTCTGTGGATATACCAATCATTCATGATAAGTTAGATTGACATTTTCGAATTTTCACATTGGATATTCTTTATTAACATATTTATCAGAGACTGACATTTTGTATGGTTCGCTCTCTTACTATAAATAATCATTGAAAACAATGGGGAATTTGTGAAAAAAAACCCCAAAAACCAACATTAAAATGGTTGTGTTATAATTATCCTACACATTTCAACTGATGATGATACATGTATATGTTTCTCCAGAAGGGTATTACCAAAGGTGACATTAAGATATTTGTTTTTCCTTGTTGAATTAATTGTGATAACAGATGCTGCATTCTGCACAATACAAACAACTTCCGCAAATAATAAAACTGTAAGTGAAAGATTTTGTGGTCCTACTAGTAATGCTAATTCCTGGCGGAAGCGTTCCTTGTGCACACACGAGGACTCCGCAAGATAACAACTAAATTACTACTATATAGGCTTGATTTTGTAGTATTAAATCATTTCCAACATTAATATAACCTTAGGATTGGGACTTCTGGGTAGCATTTGTATAACACTTTTAGACACGACCTAAATTTATATTACCGCACAGGCCGGAAGGTAAATCCGCCCTCGGTTGGCCATGCAATAGGAAGAAGCCATAGATGACATAATACGGTATTATTTCAAAGACCAATCAAATTCGGAAATATTCAGTGATAACAATGGTTAAAAATGCTCAATAGGTATCCCTACAACATATCTTATTCTAAAAGATATAGCAATTAATGAAAGAGGTACGTAATTGAATCATCAAAAGTAGTTGAAAAGATGGTAATATCAAAGTGCTTATTACCATTATAAAACCATAGTTTACGTTGTATTATCAATTTGAGACCACTTCTCAAATTTTGAGAAAATCGGAGCATTTTGTATTTTAAACCCTGTGGACAATTGTGGAAACCAATGTTTTCTGAATCCTAATAACGAGATAAACGCAATCACTAGAATAAGCAGAAATAAGAAACAGAGACTTAGAGGCATGCACATGCAATGAGAATACGTCTCGGAGAAATATTTCATATCTAAAATTTCGTTTTTTCTACCACAAACAGTTACGTCTTTCTAAATTCAATGCTGTTAACTTAAAATGTATGTAGCTGGCATTAAAAACCTATCATTATGTAAAAAGGTTTTGTGTTCAAGGAATACACGAAGTTTCAATTCCAAAAACACACAACATTATTCCTAAATCACGTGTCTTACTTATCTGCCAAATGAGTTTAGTTTTGTAATTACCCTTGACCTACCTTGACCTAAGGCGTCGGCATGGATGCTGATGCACTCTGCCTTGCCATCTGATCCATGGTGAATCCATGCCATACCACTCGGTCTTTTGCCATTCTTCCTGCTACTGCTATGGAGGTGATATTTTTAGCTAAGCAGTCTGTTTTGATAGTGTCCATCCATCTTTTGGGAGGTCTTCCACGTGGTCTTTTTCCACGTACATTGCCCTCTATCACAATTTTGGGGTATCTGTCATTTCGCATTCGCTGAATGTGGCCAAAGAAGCGGATCCTTTTTTGGGAGATTTTATCAATGATTGTGTTGTTCAGTCCAAGTGTGTCCCGTATTATGGTGTTGCGTATTCTGTCCAGTCGTGATACGCCCATGATCTTTCTCAAGCACATCATTTCAAAGACTAGGAGTCGATTTTCGTCTTCTTTCTTGATGGTCCAGGTTTCGGCTCCATACATTAGGATGGATAGTACTAGGACTCTGCATAGTTCAATTTTGGTGGCCTGTTGAATGTCCTTGGCATTCCATATGCTATGAAGTCTTTGGACTGCTCCTAGAGCTTTTCCTATTATGTGTTTGATGTCTTCTCTGCTTGTACCCTTCTGAGATATGGTGCCTCCCAGGTACACAAACTCATCCACTTGCTTGAGCAGATTGCCATTAATGTTGATGTTAAGGTTGACTTTTTGGCTGCTGATAACCTATACTTCGGTTTTATCAATATTGATCTTCAGTCCGAGGTTCGAGCTGCTACGAAAGACGTTGTCCACTGCAGTCTGCAGATGACTAGCAGAGTCAGCTAGCAAGACAATGTCGTCGGCGAAGCGGAGGTTTGAGATCATATGTCCCTGGATCAATATTCCTAAGTCGGTGTCATGGGTTGCGTACAGCATAAAAAGTTCAAGAAGTATGTTGAAGAGTTGTGGGGATATCACACACCCTTGCCGCACTCCCACTGTTGTGTGAAACCACTCAGTTAGGTCGCCATTCACACGCACAGCACTGTTCGATATACTGTATAGTGCTTTGAGGAGCCTGATGATCTTACTTGGGAAGCCGAAGAATCCCATTGCTTTCCACAGCCCATCCTGCCATATGGTGTCGAAGGCCTTTTCAAAGTCAATGTAGCAGCAATACAGGTTCTTGCCTTTCTCAAGGAATTTCTCTGCGATTTGACGTAAGGTGAAAAGTTGGTCGACTGTTGATCTTCCAGGTCGAAAGCCAGCTTGGGATTCTGAGATGACCTCCTCGGCTTTTTTCATGATTCTACGTTGGAGAATGGTGGTGAACACTTTCCCTGCATGGCTCAGTAGGCTGATGCCCCTGTAGTTTGCACAGTCTAGCTTGTCTTTTTTCGTGAATATGGGTGTTATTACGGCCTTTCCCCAGTCCTCTGGGAAGACTTCATTCTTCCATATTTTGTTGCACAGCCGGTGCAGGATTTTGACACCTGCTTCACCCGATGCCTTAAGCTCTTCAGCTGTCACGTTGTCATATCCAGGTGCTTTGCCATCAGTTAGCTTTTTTATGGCACTGGTAATTTCAGAATGTCTGGTTCCTCTGCTGTGCTTGGCATTTGTGGGATGCTGTTTACTATCTCTTCATTAATAGGGTTTTGGTTGTTGTAAAGTTGTTCATAATTTTCTCTCCATCGGTTTTTCACATCTTGAAGTTCAGTTAGTATCTTTCCTTCTTTGTTCTTTACAGTCTGCATTTTGGTGGTTGGTTTATTAGTGATTTTCTTTATTGTAGAATACACCTCTTTTGACTTGGCAGCCTGGTGTGCATTCTCTACATTTCTGCATAGGTCTTTCAGCCAAATGTCTTTGCAGCCTTTGGGTTTCCGTTTGATTTCCCTAGTGAGGTAGTTGTACCTTGTCTTTTTGCTAGGATCTATCAGTTTCTCCTGCTTGACCTTTGAACGTTCTCCACTTAAACTGATGACCTCCTCGCTTATCCAAGGTTTAGGCTTTTGAGCCTTTTTGTTTCCCAGTATCTTCTTTGATGTGTTGCTGAAAGCCGTTTGTATTGCTTCCCATGAGTCATTGATGTCAGTGTCTTCATCGTCAAGCAATGGGGCAAAACTACCCCCAATTTCGACCTCATACCTCTCTCTTGTAGCTTGAGTCTTGAGTTTGAAGACATCATATCGCTTGTAATTACAAGGGCCATTAAAACTTCATTTAAAAAGATTGCCATTACATTTGTATTGTAATTTAAAAAAAAATATAAATATTTCATGACAGAATGACCTTCCTCGTGCATGCCCCCCCCACACACACACACAAAAGAAAAAAAATACTGTTAAATGTGGCTATGTGAGACCTTAATGGATTCGCGTAAACTGTTTCAGTTTTGTGTCAACATGGGGGAGATAATAGTTTGTCCTCTAAATACCTCTGAAACTAATAGGGAGGCTCTTATTTTGATTTGTTATTTAATATTTACCAATTTCACAGTCACCCTTTGTTGTTAACATTAGCAGACAATAACAATAACTTACCTGTTGTAAACGACACGTTGGGATCATAAATGTTTAACTAGTTAAGGAATTCGTGTCACAAATATCCTTTTATCACTATCTACTTCAAGGAACATAGATAGAAACAAAATATTAAATATAAGATATTTATTTATACTTTACAGTGTGTCTATTTTTATACCCATCAGCATTAGGGACTTTGTTACAAAGGCGTAATAGAAAATTATTATAGCCTCAAATTCGACAGGAAAATATTGTGGAAAAATTATACACAATGTTGTGAGCTTCTTAACACCGGGTATATATATTGGTGTGTTTAAATATTTACTGATCTTGAAATAATATCCAAGTTAGCAATGTTTGCTGTAAGCATACACCATTGATCTTTATTCATAATGATTCTATAATACGCAAAACATGCAAAAGGTTAACGCATCCTATCCAGAATCTCTACTCTTTGGAAAATGTATTTATCACTTTGTATTGCGCCATCAACATTGGTGATTGATAGAATCTCGTAAAACCAACGCTAATAGCTTCGCTCTCTGCATCGGTGACGCTATAACGGTGGTTACTTCTGGCGTACATCATATCGTAAATTTCTGATTTGAAGACCTTAAAAGTTTGATGAATTGTATTTAAACAGAACAACCTTTATCAACATTGTGCTAAATAATATTATGACCTCTAAAACTTCTATTTTTATCATATGAGGTGTAAGGATGCCAAAAAACATTAGTTCCGCTAATGTAGGAAAACTAGATGCTAACTCAAAAAAGAATCACCCAATAGAAATATATATATATATTTCATACACTCTTAGAACCACATAGCCAATCAGAAAAGCCGTTAGAAAAATACGCTTAGTGCATTAATATTGTATAATTGCATTGGCGCGCACTCCGCGTACTACGCGTTCGCATCGCGTAGGATTGATTCATATTCCTTGCGGGTTGATGCATTATATTTGCTCGTATTTTCCAACATTTTTGAAAAACTAAAAACTAATGTAATATAAACTAGTAGCAGTTGAGTACATCAATATTTTAGAAAAAAGATAAATAATTTGTCAAAATTAAAGAAATGAAGTGGGGATGTGATGAAGCAAATTCAGTCGGAAGTCGGATATATTTATTTTGAGATAATAGCCAAATAATGGAACTATACGTACAGGGTGTCCAAAAAAAACCCCGAGTGAATAACATTGAACGTAAGTTGAGAAATATACATCAGAATCAAGTATTTTAAAATGTAGCGCATTTCTTATTTTATTTTTAATCACATACGAACATTTTATTTGATTCAGTTGACTGGTTGCGAAGAAACTAATGATTACATAATGCGAGTATTAATGCAGTTCATTCCAAGTTTGATCAACCGGCGCTTTTTTCATACTTGTTCACCGCTTTAAATTATCTATTTTATAATCCGACGGTGTTATATTTTTCATGCTTTCACTAAAGATGAATATAAAACAGTTTGTCCGAGAAAACTTTGATTTCTGCAATTGGAAGTTTTTCAACTTTAATTCTTAAGGTTGTGCAAATATGTTATTATTTTAAATTTGCAAAGAACATTTGAGCCAAAAATGACAATGATCAAGTGTTTACAGCTTTACGTGTGATTTTGATACCATGCAACATCAATGTTGAAGTTTTAAAACACATAAACTTTGCATTACAATTTCTTGGAAATATTCCAAAAATATTAATGTGTGTAAGAATTTTTTTAAGCCAGCTAGAATTCTTTATGCAATAATTCTTAATGCAACATTTATATCAACATTAACGAAAAAAGATATTTACAGGTACCGAGCATCATCTTATATGCAAGCTTTCATTTTCAATATCGTGCACATTTTCAAATTTGAACACTACCTAATTAAATGTTTTGCAAGAAACAGATTGTTTAAAAAAGAACGAACAGGATTTCACCAAACAAAATATGAAGCCCATTGACAGGTAACCACTTGTGCGCTTTATGTTGAATGATCTTTCTTTCAAACTTGGAATTAAGTGAATTGATGCATGCATACGTTATGTAATTCCGTTTTTAAAGTTGCAAATCTTTTAAAAAGCTTATGTGTATTAAATGGTCCTCATGATCGTGGGGCAATGCGGAGTCTATTCTTTGCGTTGTTGTGCTTTCCTGCTGTCTCGAGACAATTGGTCATTTCTTCACAATCACTCAACCGATTAAAAAAAATAGCGTATAAGACGCATAATAAAATGGGCTACACGCTGATTTTTAAATTTTTGGATTCTGATATCTATTTCTCGACTTACGTCCGAATTCATTTGCCCGATAATTTTTTCTGGGACACCCTGTTCACATCTTTTGAACTGGTTGTCCAAATTCAATTGGGTTTTCTGCAAAATATAGGTTTGCAAATGATGTTTATAACTAAAAAATGAATATGTCTGCTATCAGATTGTATTTACTTATACTTTACCATTTCCCTATTTTTGTACCCACCAGCATTAAGGGCTTTGTTCACAAAGGCGTAATAGATTATAGTTATAGGCCTCAAACACGACAGGAAAGTATTATAAGAAAAATATAAATAAACGTTGTCAGCTTCTTAAAACAGTTATATATTTTGGTTTTTTTGAATATTTACGGATCTTGAAATCATGTCTTGAAATTATGTCTAATTTACTGATCTTGAAATCACGTCTTGAAATCGTGTCTAATGTTTGTAAGTTGGCAATGTTTGCTGTAATAACACTAATAACACCTTTGCACCCCAAGTACGACAATCCGCAAGTTGAGGGAGGTACTCACCGGCAGATAGATAGATAGATATAACTCTTTGAATTTTGTTTCTTTATATGTTGTTGTGTTGTTTTTTTGTTTTGTTCTTTTGCTTTTATTTTTTCTGCTTTATTTCAATACACGTTGCTGACCATATGTGGGATGGTGTACCGTCGAGTGCACACTGACTGCCCTGATTATTGAAAGAAGAACCCCCTTGTATTAAAAATTGTGCTTTATATGGGTACTCCCTTATAGATTCCAGTGAAACAATTGTACCCCAATATCCGTCTATGCAATGGATTGCAGAGAGCAAATACTGCAGCAATACTTCCTAACCTTAGGCAGAGGCGTTTTAGATACTAAGAGAATTCTGGCTTACATGTTATATGAAGCTGCGCTAGCATTGGAAATGGATGAAACTACTATTTGTTGGAACGCTCAAATAATAGGAAATAGTAAATGAAATACGCAAATTTTGAGATCATTTGAATCCTACGGATGTACTTTAAATTAGATATCGAGTAAATCAAATTGCTGGACTTGTCAACAGCACTTAAGTACTATAACGATCATACAATGGATATATTAGCAAAATGATGATTGTAATTCGCGAACAGAGATTTACTAATTTAATGTGCAGAAAATTGAAGGACCCCGTAACTTTTATCAAATAAATTGTTCCATGTAACCGCATTGATTTGATTTGATCATGCAAAAGATTTTTTGATTGCTTAATGAAATCACAACATGAGTATGGCACGTAATTAAAATATCTGTGGGCACACGACAATAAAACAAATGACGATAAAAGTGTTTTTTGTGAGATGTTCATGAGAAGTATTTCTCCGAATCACTTTATTGCCAAGATTATGGATTGAATTGATATGACATTATGAGGGCTTGAAACAATCATATATAGTTTCAAGGAAATCTGCAATCAAATATTTAAGATTAACAGCCCTCAGACTAAACACCGTTTTCCATATAAGATCCTGTGTCATATACTGGGGTACCCCAAAAGGTGGTTTAGTTACATTTTGATGTGCAGCTTGAACTTCAAAACAGTATCGCTTGAGTATTCCTTCACTTAGAAGATTCAAAAGTCTTAAATTGAGGCTAATTTATTCTATATTACGCATGTGTTTATCCTGTTTTAAAATAATTTTTAATTATTTTCTTAGGACGTTTGTCATGAAATGTGCCAAGGAGGAGGAGGAGGATTAGGAGGAGGGATTCGTATCGTAAATTTGACCTAAAACCCCCATTAAAAATTTGAATCTAGTAAAAAAATGTCTCAATGAACTCCCAGACATCTAAACCAAGTAAATAAATACAGAAGGTCACTTAAAAGACTAATACTTGCTCAGAATGATTGTAAATGTGGAAAAAAGAGGTGGGGTTAAATCCCACCTACTTTGTGATTGTTTTTGCCCACACTGTCTCATGTTTTAACCGATTTCCATTTAAAAAAAAGGTGTCAAAATGCTCAGGAGGATGAACCACTTCAAATGAGACGTGTAGGTAAAATGTTTGAAACATTTCATTTTTTTACTATGTAACACAAAGGTACCCCAGGTTGTGACACAGGACCATAAACAGTCTTATGTGGAAACAAAAAATAAGGGCCAATCATTTTCATTCTTACATACACTAGACTCTGTCTTGTTGATAATTGATCAAAATTATAACCTAATTGCATCATTGATTCCCGAAGGTTATAATAGCTGACGCGAAGGATACATCAATTGTCAAGTTTTGATGAAGAAAAAATGAACAGGCAGGATGGCAAAGGCTAAGAATAATTTGTGAAATAGTAGCGGTAAAAATCGTATGTATCATGCCAAATAAGACTACACACATTGCGTCGCATATACAATCAATTACAATATAAGGCCTTTAAGGGCTGGGGTATGAACGTTTGGACAGTATTTATTTTGGGACATTAGAGCACATCAGACATATCGAATTGCATTCTGAATACGAAGAATGTCATTCTGATATCAAATAATTTTGATTTTTGAAATTCGCAATTTAATACACATTTTATGGCAAATCATTAAAAATGATATTTTTGATATTTAACAGTACTTGAAGTAAACTTTATAAATCTGATGTTTTATACCTAAAGTGTATGTAGGTGGGTATGGATGGCGGAAACCTTCAAAATACGCCTAAGAATACGCCTAAGAATACGCCTAACCTTAGACGTCTAAGATGCAATCTTAGACGTCTAAGATGCATTCTTAGGCGTCTAAGATGCAATCTTAGGCGTCTAAGAAATTCGCGGTAGACTTAAATCAACGAATCACAGGACCAGAAATCCCAAACAACCAATCATCTTAGGCGTATTCAATTATTGACCAATGAAATCTTAGACGCCTAAGATTTTACACGCCTAAGAATTCTTACACGTCTAAGATTGATATTTTAGTGATGGACGGTATCACCAATGTGGTTTTCTCTGAGGACTTGCAGCAAAATTGATTAATTGGTTTGATTTTATTTTCGTTGGTTTGGTGTGCTGTTTTGGTGTGGCTAGTAGTAGTCAGGTATTAATGTTGATGAGCATGATGACGGCGACGACGACGACGACGATGATGATATGATGATGATGATGATGATGATGATGATGATGATGATGATGATGATGAAAATTAATACACAAACAACAAAGAGGAACAAACATGCCTAGCATATATTTATATACCTCCATGATTCTATTTTTAACATGGAAATTTTGACCTCTTGTCTTCTTGCACTTTGCGGACTGAAATTATGCATATCTGATCCCTTCAATAATATAAAAGACGATTTGACCTTGGCGAAAATATGTCACACGCTGTTCGAATTACAAAGACATAGTTGGTTGACCTTATAATGTGTGTGCAGTAATAACTTGACCTCTGAACGTATTGGATATAAACACATCATACCCTACACCGTCAGGTTAATTTTCTTGTTGAATGGAGGTATCGAGGTCTCTTAACTGTGTATTTTGGCTCAGTCATAGCATACGTGTTATCCCCTCCCATCCCATCACCCCTTTCTTTTGGGATTGACGCGGGTGGCTATGGAGAGAAAAGGAGTTTATTAAAAACACGCCACCCAGCCATTGTTCGAAATATTCTCTAACGCACAGCGTCCGTTGTACGTTTTGATCGAATTTGCGATACCGTCCATCACTAGTCACGGTCAAATGGTCAATCTTAGACGTGTAAGAATTCTTAGGCGTGTACAATCTTAGGCGTCTAAGATTTCATTGGTCAATAATTGAATACGCTTAAGATGATTGGTTGTTTGGGATTTCTAGTCCTGTGATTCGTTGATTTAAGTCTACCGCGAATTTCTTAGACGCCTAAGATTGCATCTTAGACGCCTAAGAATGCATCTTAGACGTCTAAGATTGCATCTTAGACGTCTAAGGTTAGGCGTATTCTTAGGCGTATTCTTAGGCGTATTTTAAAGGTTTCCGCCATCCATAGGTGGGATGAAAAGCCGACGATCAATTGAAAATTTTGACCTTTCGTATTGAAGATATGGATTTTTTTTTCCCAAAACACCCAAAAAAAATTAGGTCTTTTTGGGAAAAAAATCCACATCTTCAATATGAAAGGTCAAAATTTTCAATTGACCGTCGGCTTTTCCTTCCTGCTACATACACTTTAAGAATATATCATTAGATTTATATAATTTACTTCGAGGACTGTTATATATCAAAATTTGAAAAATATCAAATTTTTATAATTTGTCATAAAATTTGTATTATATTGTGATTTTCAAAAAATGAAAATTATTTGATATCAGAAAGACATGCTACGTATTCAGAATGCAATTCGATAGGTCTGAGGTGCTCTCATGTCCCACAAAAAATACTGTCGAAACGCAATAAACTCTCATTTTAGATCCCTTAAGGGATTTTTACCTTTTTGACCACAACACACGTGTATGTATGATGTGCCACACAGAAAATAACAAAGCATTGAATACCTTAAAGTATATATCATTTTTTAACGTTTTTGTCATAAACACGATTTAATCCACTTGTGTCCTGAAAAAATAAAGAAATACGTAGAAAATACATTTAGTGTGAAGGAATGAAGCTACAACATAATGGTATCTTACATTTGCGTCAGAAAATAAATTGATAATAATGTACAGCATCCATATTATAAAAAATGTTGATTTTCTCAGATTGTATTTATCCCTTTTGGAAACAAACGTCATTTATTTTTGTGTTTTGAAAATAAAAGAAAAAGCATTTTACTGAAGAATTTTTTATGTTATCCAAAATTGTGTGTTTTTATGAGTTTCTTAAAATTGGGTCTTTTTACATAAATCGGACGTCATACATGTAGTTGGATTCGTCAAAACTTCTATGTTTGTGTACTTTTATTATACTTCAGAGCAAACAAATTTAGCAAAAATGAGCCCTGAAGGTGCATATATTTCCTGGGTTCATATTAAACTGGAAGAAAACATTGGCTATACGATGTTGGATAACACAGGATATATATCTATATATATATACATATATATCACAACGCTCTCCAAAACACTGTGATGTTAATAAAATAATTGTTTTAAAGAAACTAAAAAGGACAAATGAACCAATCAAGCAGCAGTGTCGATTGCGGTGTGGGTTTGTTACAATTGAAGCCCTTTTCGCATTGTCAGAAGTAATTCAAAACCAGCTTCAACTGTGTGTGAGATCCGACGCCGCCTGACGAATGATGCATTGGTTCGAAGGACTGAGCTAACTGACTTAAACACAAACGGGCTTGCTGGGTTACTTAATCTAGAACTGCAAGCTGCATTTAATATTAGGCAATCTAGTGTGTATAGTCTCGGCAATTATAAGGCCAAAAAAGGGTTTGTTTATCCAGACACGATCGATCGACCCAAAAAATCAAAAACATCAAACATTTTTTTTACAATGATATAACAATAAAGAAATGATGCTTTTTTTCCTACAAAAATGCCAAATGACCCTTAAAAGTTAATATTCTTAGCAATCACAGCTTTCATTTTTCCCATTTAGCCCTCCCCAACAATATTTTTCCATCAATGTAGAGTACCAATACATGACTAGTATGGTCTGGGATTTTATATACAACATGTACACATTTTTGCTCATCATATCAAAACCAGTGAAGAAATATAATTAAAAATTTGGAAACATATTGTTTTATCAATTAATTAATTTAAATTAAAGAAGAAATATTAATTTAATTGTTTTAACTACTCTATTGCATGTAACTTAAATAAGGGTCAACATTCTCATTTATAAACTGAAATTGAATTGCCATCAAGATAATTATATGAAACACATAATCTTTACATCCATGCATATAATATTTCTTTATCGCAATCATACATATATATTTTTAAATGTTACAAACTGTAACATTTTTATGAGTGCACGAAATGGTAAGAGTGGCGAATGTAATAGTCTTTTTCTAAAAATAACAAATATAACCAATAGTAATTGACCAACCAAATGACAAGAATCTGTCACATGACATCGTCAGCTCGTCATGTGACATCCCAGATCAATAAACCAGTCACCATCAGTTTGAAAAAGAGACAGAGTCGTCGTGTCGAAAGCTCACGCAATAAAGTGAACACATTTAGTTGGGTCTAACGGTTTAAACTCTACCAATAAGAATCTTTGTATTGGTTATATAAACGTAATTATTCATATACCATTTGGGGTGGGGGTGCGTGTGGGGTGTGTGTATTGCGCTATAATCATGGTTCTTCTAATGCTATACATGCTATAATATTATGTTATGTCCCCAGCAAACACAACAACGTTTTTAAAACGTTTTAAATAAGTTATATTTTGGCTTTTGGTTTAAGTAAAAACGTTTTAATAACATTAAAATGTCGGGTTATATAAAGGTCATGCAATCGTTTTAAAAAATGTTTTCGAAATGTCATTATAAACTATTTTTGCAAACATTGTTGGCAAAATATTTTGTCAACACTTAATTAACACTATGTTAACATATTTGCATCCAGCAAACACAGAAATGTTCTTAAAATATTTTTTTACAAAACGTTTTAATAACATTTAAATGTCGGGTTATATAAAGATCGTGAAAACATGTTAAAAACGTTATTAAAAATATTTTGGGCAAACATTTTTTGCAAAATATTTTTTCAATCCCAAAATAACATTCTGTTTAGAATGATTTGTACCAAGTTTTCAAAAATGCTTTTGGAATGTTATTAAAACGTTTTTATACCCTTTATATAACCCGACATTTAAATGTTTTCTGTAAAACATTTGTGTTTGCTGTGCAGAAAATGTTATTTAATGTTATGAAAACGTTTTATACCATTAATGTACCCTTTATATAACCCGACATTTAAACGTTTTCTGACAACCTTTTATAACCTTTTGCGAATGATGTCGAAAACGTTTTGTGTTTGCTGGGTCATTGTCAAATAAAGCACTTTTTGCCACTAACATTTTGGTACTTGGATAGAAACCACTATTCTTTAATTAACCACTTATTATTGTTTAATTAATTATATTTCTCAATTATCAAAATAAGCGCAATCATACTTTAATTTACGACAAATAAGTACGATTCATTTGGTTTACCAGCACTACCTTTAAGAGACAAATTTCAAAGATGAAGATGCGTTTTTTTCGTGAATGGTGACATAGTATGACGTAATTTGTGTATTTGGTTTGGTTGAAAACAAAACCAGTAATAACCAGTGTGGTTACTCATCCGTAGATAATAACAACAAGAAATCTAACAGCAAAACTAACTCCACTTGCTCTTCGCCATTGTTAGAATATATAAAAGGAAAATAAATATTTGAGACATTGATACTATTAATAGAATGATAAGAAAAAATATATTGAAATCTTAAGTGAAATCAGTTTAGTTAAGTTTACACTTCAGATGAGATTGAATGCAAATTAACGCATATTATAATTGAATAAATAAGGATGTATGTGAGTTTTACTTGAACAGTATTATTTACTTATAAAATATTTGCAGACACGTGCATAAATAATTATGCATATATTAGATCTAACGATAAATAGGTAATAATAATAATGGTAATAATAATATTAATGGTAATAATAATGGTAATAATAATGGTAATAATAATGGTAATAATAATGCTAATAATAATGGTAATAATAATGCTAATAATAATAATAATGCTAATAATAATGCTAATAATAATGCTAATAATAATGCTAATAATAATGCTAATAATAATGCTAATAATAATAATAATAATAATAATAATAATAATAATAATAATAATAATAATAATAATAATAATAATAATAAATAATAATAATAATAATAATAATAATAATATAATAATAACAATAATAATAACAATAATAATAATAATAACCGAATATCTAGAAATGGTGGAAGGCAATGGCAAACCATCACCAGAAGCATGACTGGAAAGTAAGACCCTAGGCTGGAAGGTGTCTAAATGCTACTGGGGACAAAATAATGGCGGGCATCATGTTTTGTACTTGGAGGTGCTGAAGTCGATGGTTCCGTGGACATTGGCCAGACGAAACCCCTGGAATATGAAAACATTGAACCAAGGAAAATAAGACATTCTGACCAGAGAACTTGACAGAAACGATCTTAATTTTTGCAGGAATCTACGAAATGAGATGGACAGGAAAAGGCCACTTCATCACACCCAACAACCACGTAGTTTATTACTCTGGAAAAGACAGCAGAATAGAACATGGAGTTGCTTTCATCACTTCATCACACCCAACAACCATGTAGTTTATTACTCTGGAAAAGACAGCAGAAGGGAACATGGAGTTGCTTTCATAGCGAATTAAGATGCGGCCTGATGTGACCTTGGGTACAATACGATTAATGACAGAGTTATCATAATTCGCCTGAAAGGAATAATAATGAATATTTCTGTGGTTCAAGCCTATGCACGTCATACAACATCAACAGAAGAAGAAATCAAGAGCTTCCGATAGATGACATCATCAAGAGATACATAACCATCATCACAGGAGATTTCAATGCGAAAGTTGGAAAAGTACCAACAGTAATCTTTATCTCTTCTCCAGATTGTATAGATAGTCCTTCACCTTTGAATGTTATATTATACATTATCTTGTATTCAAAGTATGAACATATGTTTTTACCGTCAAAAATGTTGTTGGTATGATTTTAAAATAACTACGTTTATCTAGCTGTGTCTCGGAGAACGCGATATTGGGCAGAATTTTGAATTTTGATACTTATCAATTGAATTGAGTTCATATTGTGTTTGTTTTGCTCTGGACTTTTCTTAGCATTCGTGTTTACATATTAGAATGTTTATATAAAATATTTTGAAACGACGACATTTTATTTATTTGTCATACTAGAAATGACTATTTTAAGAATCTGTTTGATGCAGGCCTATAAGATAATAAATGTCATTCAATGAATTCTTAAGTAAAGTGTATTAAAGTGTACACTATGTGCTCCTTTCTTTAATGTGTTGTTATCTCTACCGTTAAAAATTGACTTCAGTTATTTGATTTACGACAAATCAGTTACATCGATGACTTCGTTTTCACACATCATTGTACTGCACATACCTGCGGTGTGGGACAGTGCATGAAATAACTATGTGGCATTGGCTATCGAATATTTTCTTTACACTTTTGATGTGATTAAAATGAGTCGGTTGTCGCAAATATTTTAATTTTGAGCTATAGCCGATAATACACAATAGATATATCCTTGCGCATTTTATTGATACAATTTCTACCCCAGCACCTTACCTGGGGGTAGGACCGGCCATCAAAAATAACCATAGAGGGTGTGGGGTGGTGAGGCTCACCATTGGTTTCTACAGTAAAATCCATGATCTTCATTTCGCTCTTGTCAAATTTTTCCAAGAGCTACTTTTTTCTTGTAAATTAGGTTGAAATAGTAATTTCCTTTTATACTTTTACAATCAATTTCCCTATACTTTTGTACAGAATTCCTCAAATTTGCATGGGCGCGCTCACATTATGACAACATTTTGTGTTCATTTGTTGTATTTATTTTGGTATCACTGGATAGAGGAGACCCATAGCTAATACACTGGTACCAAATATAACGGTATAATTGAAAATTAGGGGATTGCACCCCCTCGTAGTCTGTGTTACAAAATATGGCTAGTAGTCTGTTAGTATTACAATATGGCTCGTAGTCTGTGTTACAAAATATAGGTCATAGTTCATAGGTTAAGGTTGAGCTTGAGACCCCATTATTTATATGTATCAGAAATGACAGAAGACACCATTATCAGATCAATGATTTATGAAAAGAGTTATCAACGTTTGGACTACGATCTTTAGAAATTCTTTATTAGCAGAAATTCTAGTAACACAGTGTGTATTATGGTATGTGGTAGGTCATAGGCCTTGTACTACCAGCTGCTTAAACTGAAATGAGTACCGTGCCGGTTAGGCTCTTGCTTAACTCCAGAACTTCGGAACACATCTTTTATAAATTAACTCCACTGGCTTCCCGTCAAACAACGCTCCCCGTCTCTCACTCGTATATAGCACAAGCTCAATTGATACGCTTTAAATTTGAGTTACTCAAAGGCAGCTTCAATTTTATGCTATAATCCAGTTACTCAAAGGTAACTTTCTTGTTGACCCAGGAACTCAGTGCGTTTCTTTTGGTGACCGAACTTTAGCGCCTATATGCATTATGGCTTTAAATTCTTGTTGATGCTCGTCTCAGTAAATGTATTGAATTGGAACATTGAATTCATTCTGGTAGTCATTGTGTGTTTTTGAACAGTTGCAGTTTTATAGCGATACTGGATATTTCTCCTTCTGATCAGGCCTGCCGCAGTGATGATGTAGATCAGGAGCTTTCTCATTGGGATAACCCTTGCTTTCAATGTTTTGCAGACATTCTATCACAGCTACAGGGTCTGCTGTCTTTTTAAATTCTTAAATAGCACTCGCTGTTTCTTCTTTTGTGAAATTTGAGGTGAACAAGTCAGCTGTATCTGGGATGGAATGAAGACTATCTGGATCTCTTGGGAATTCTGCTGTATTAAGATGATTGCTTAAATATTATTATCAGAACTTCAGTTAATGCTTTTTGTGTTGTTGTTGGCATGAGCAATTCCCATTTCTTTCACTTCCAATTCAAGCTGCTTTCTCTTCTAATACTTTACTTGATAACTAACATCGATGCTCAGGATGCAGATTCAGTGCTGTGAGGTCATTCATCATTGGTATTTGGGGCTTTCCATTTCTGATGACATGACTTGAGAGCATTTGTTATCGTCCTTTTACATGCCGGTGCTGTTTGATTCTACTGTCTTTTCCTGACCTTACTGGTAATTGAGTAGAGTCTGCGAATTTGCATCAGAATGCAAGTCTTACTGTATCTAGCTATTTATTTATCGGTATCAAATATATACAACAATTCCCCTCCCTTCGTAGTTAGTGTTAAGTGTTAAGGTGTATACATGGTCCTAATGTCGTGTCTAGTTTTGTAAAGTATTTTTAGTTTTCAAACCTAAATTATTCGACGAAAAACACCCTGTTCTATGGGCGGACGGACCTTTTTTTGAAGGCTAAAATCCGCTAAATTGCACAAAATTCTGAAACAAATTGTTTGCAGACATTATTTTCTAAAAAATTTCAGCCAAAATTAATCAATTTTGGACAAAAACGGTTGATTTTACATTTGTGTAGACAAATTAAAAAAAAATCTAGAAAACGCAATTTTCGGTCGGTCGGACCCGTTGAACAGGGTTTTTTGTTCGTCGCCTTACAGTTGGATTTCTTTTCTTTTGTTTTCTATTACTTTTGTTTTCTTTAAACCTAAAACATCTTAAAAAAATTAATCGGAGCCTACAATTCAGTACCAAATAGGTCTCCTTTATCCAGTGATACATATAAAAACCAATAGTAACTGTAGTCCACATTGCGTCAATATGACGTCATTAGGTATGTTCCCCGCGTCTCGCAAACTTGTTTTTGATTTGTTTGTTTCTAAACATTTTTGACAAAACTGGCACAAACAAGAAATTTCAGACAAATTTCTAACCAAATATAAAGTAAAGTTACTATTGGAAATGACGACTTTGACCTCAATATCATTCACAAATGATAATGCTAACTGCCAATACAATAGATACGTGGCTATCTAGAAGCGATATTGGCCATTACTTATTCTCTTCATTATCAGTTAAACTAAATCATGCCATTCGCTCCATAGGCTCAAAAGTCCCCCAAAATCCAAGCAGTGGAACAGTGCCTAATTTGCATAAATCCTAAATGGCCGCTTATGCCGGGGTGAAATTTCAAAGTTAGTCAAATCTTGTTAACAACCATACCAATGTATTGCTATCACCATAAGGAATTTGAGTGTAAGTATAGTTTGACCAGTATCCGACATAAATAGTTCTTGTGTTATGGGCAAAAAGGTCAAATGTTGGGCCCACAGAAGTTTACAATTGAAATGCTGTCCAATTTTAATCCAACTATAGTCTCAAATTGTTCAAAATGATAAAAGTTGCATTATTTTTGGATGTTTTGTTACATAGGTAATACCACAAAATAGGTCATGGTCAATACGGCTCAATGAGATTTGATCTTCTTTGCCATGCTACCAAGGTAATGAGCCACCTGAGATATGGCAAGCGGAACAATATGAGACCATTTTTTAGCCAAATGAGAGGATATTTCATTTTTGGTGCCCCTGCGGTGTCCAAATTTTGACATTTGACCTTCCCCCTATAACTTAAGCAAACACAAAAACGTTTTAAAAACGTTTTAAATAAGTTATATTTTGGCTTTTGGTTTAGGTAAAACGTTTTAATGACATGTCGGGTTATAGAAAGGTCATGATAACGTTTTAAAACGTTTTGTATGAAAACACACTACAACAATATTTTAAATGTTTTCAAAAATGTTATTGTTAAACTATTTTTGCAAACATTTTTGCCAAATATTGTGTCAATACTTAAATAACATTATGTTAAAATATTTGAACCCAGCAAACACAGATATGTTCTTAAAATGTTTTTTATTTTCAAAACCTTTTAATAACATTTAAATGTCGGGTTATATAAAGGTTATGAAATCATTTTTAAAACGTTATTGAAAATATTTTGGGCAAACATTTTCGCAAAATATTTTTTCAACCCCAAAATAACATTTTGTTTAGAATGTTTTGTATAAAGTTTTCAAGAATGTTTTTGGAATGTTATTAAAACGTTTTTATACCCTTTATATAACCCGACATTTTCTGTACAACATTTTTGTTTGCTGAGCAATAGATTATCAAAAATTGTTTTTTAAGGTTATGAAAACGTTTTATACTCTTAATATACCCTTTATATAACCCGACATTTAAATGGTTTCTGACAACCTTTTATAACATTTTGGGAATGATGTCGAAAACGTTTTGTGTTTGCTGGGTTAAACTATACTTTTTCTGAATCCTTATGACAAGAGCAATACATTGGTATGTATTTTTAGAAAGATTTGACCAAATTTGAAAATTCACCCCTGCATAAGGCCAATTCCATGCCAAAAGTGCCTTTGTAACGTCCGTAACAAAATTTTGGAACATTATTGCTCAAAACAGGAGCATTTATTTCAAACTTGCTAATCATGCCTCCATAGATTGATGTCAGACCTACTTCAAGATAGTAAAGAAAAAAATCTAAGGAAGCACCTTGACAGTTTTTTTTCATCATGAAAAACGTTACGGACGTTACATTTGAGATAAAATGTAACGTCCGTAACACTAAATCAACAGTGTAGGACGATACAGGAGTATTAATTTCAAACTTGCTTTTCATGTTTACATAGAATGGAGTCAGGGCTTGCTCAATATAGTTAACAGAAAAAAATAAAACACATAACTGAATGGAGATTTAAGGATATGTACCATCTGTCAAAAAGGCAGGCACTTTCGCGTAACGTCCGTAACGCTCGTTTCTAATTTCTGTAGCTAATTAACTAAGAAAGCCAAAACAAAATTGCTTCATTATAATGAACATTAGAGTGTGCACAAGTAGCATACTAAGAAATAAATTGTTATCCTAACAGCAAACATGTGTGCTAGTCACTTAAAAGTGGCAAGTTGCATGTATCTGTAACGTCCGTAACGGTGGAATTGGCCATAAGCGGCCATTTTGGATTGATGCAAATTAAGCACTGTTCACTGCTTGGATTTTTGACATGTTTTGTGGGAGCTGTTGGAAGATGGACGCATGCGAAATGGATTCTGTTGCAATTAGTGGTGGGTAATTTATTAATTTTTAATTTAACTAGCCTGCATCTTCAACTCTCAAAATCACTCACACTAAACTTTTTCATGTTTAGTAGATAATGGGGCTACGCATACTGTACAATATAAAATATACACAACATGGAACGATTGCTCGCTACAAGAAGAAACTGAATATAATAAATAAGAAAGAAAGAACAGTTTACCAACTGAAAGTGTTACACTTAACCTAGACAACAAATAAACACAAATACCAACCGGCACACAACCCAACTTGCAAGGGAATGTGCCGACATGGGATTCGAACCCACGACCTTCCGACCTCTTGATGGACACCCTATTAGGCTACAGATCCACTGATAAACGGTTGTTAACACTGGGTACCAATGAAGGCAGTCGAGGTATACAATACACACAAACAATTACTCAAGTACATAAGTACAGGAGATCAGTACTGATCAAAAAAGCAAAAGTTCAATCAAAACAATTAAAAATAACTTTATCTTACACTCTAATCCACTTCATGCATACTATGTATTGTCTCGCAGTATTATTTTAAAATGAATGAACTAATTTAGGCCCAACACAGCTATTCAAATAAGTCATAGTTTTCAATAATACATGTATCATAAATATTCTCTTCACAATCCTTCATAAGCACAAATGTACACACCCCAAGCAACGGTCAATTATTATTATTTTTTTTTTACATCGTGTCTATTTAAATCCACATAATATATTTACACCCATACACCACTAGCAACACCTCGATCCCCGCCCAAGTACATATCACCAACACACAATAAAATTTAAAAAAAACATAATATTGTTTTTCAAAATTCCACAGCTACACATAGGTCCAAAAATATAAGAAAAAATCATAGAATCATTTGCATTTTGATGTTCATCATTATAAGCACGTGATTAAGTCGATGACGCTAGTGTCTTTTAATGTCAGTCAAATAAGCGTTGGCTCTTTAGTTAGTTGAGGGAAGCCGTAGAAATTATCCGGTTATATACCATCCATTTGAATGTAGACTTGAGCCACACTAAACATTTAGCCAACCGTGTGCTGTGTATAAATCTGTTCTTCACAAGTGTAGCAATTTCAATTCCAATCACGCAAGTCGTTAATGCACATCTGCGTAGAGCGAGTTATTTTGTTCAACTCACATGCTAGTTACGTTTTGGCTCATGCATTCGTAAGAAAACTGGCCTACGATTATTAAAGATTTATTGGTCAAACTTCTTTGAAACTTAACGAAGTACTTGGAAGCAACTTGGTATTAGATCAACATTAAAGTTACGTGATACGCAAGTGAGGACATATGAAAGACATTGCTTATACTTGATTGTAATATCTATAAGTACATCCCATTTTTATTGGAGCTGATATTGGCTTAGTGGTGCGTGGAAGGACAGGAGGATCAAGGAGGCCCACGACAGAAAGATGAATTTCGCTCAACACCGGCATATTTTATGTTATTTCTTTATGGCTATCTTGGCATGTTCGATTTGGGCGTCTTCAGCCGCAAACAAAAACAAAAACAGATTGTTTGGTCCCATGGGTGAGTAATATTTTGAGAAATGTTTCGAATAGCACCAAGTAAGGCGACAAAATTTAGGGTAACAATTGCCAGAGAGTTATTCGAATCTTGTTAATAAAAACATATATCATCAGCGAAATATATTGTATTATGAAACTTATTAAAGCTGGTATATTTTATGGATAAGATTTTAAATTACTATTTGAATATTTTCTTTCTCTCATTTTAAATTATCAGTTAAAGATAAGGCATTTTAGTTGCTTATGAAGAGCGTCGTAATGTAAAAGATGAAGAATAAAAACCCGTACTTGTAATGTTCATGAGACACGTTAAATTATGTGAATGCAACCAGGTTTCGGCCTAAAATAGGAAACTAAATAGCTAAAACAACGGTAGATTCACACAAAGCGTAAAAATGCTCATAATGCATACAATTATAACATTTTAATTACAACTTTTCTGTGTATGGATGTGTGTTTGGTATGTTTTTCTCATCATGTTAATTAAGGCACCTGTTTATTCCCAGACATGCTTGTACTGAAATTACTCACGCAGGGCATATAAAAGTATACATTGCATCAAGGAATCTAAATATGAATACAGATTTGGTGTCAAAATGGAGAAAATTACAATAAAGTGACTTTTTGACAACATTTTATGGGGAGCAAACAATGAGCTTTTTAAAATTCGCACATTCGAATCTGCACAAATGATGCATAAAATCGGAAATAGAACAACATTTGCTTTAAAAAATGAAAGAATCGTTCCTGAAGCCGATATTGCTTTTTACAATGAACATAGTTGCCCATAGCCTAGGTAATGTATTATTTTATTGAGTACTCGTGTACCCATATCGTAAATTCACCGAGAAAATGAACATTAAAATAACGGCCGTTAAAGTAAAAATCCGTCCAATTGTGTACATTGATCGAAGTTCACAGGAGAATGCGACAACTCTCTTTTTTCTACCTCACATTACATGACCATCGGGTAAATCCACAGCTCCTTGAGAAGTTTGACCGAAATATATTAAAAACACATTTTATCAGCTACAACAGAGCCATTCGACCATGATGCTCTTGTGAGATTGGTACTTTCATAGGCTGCGGCGCGCATAAGCGTCGCTTAAGCATGGCATTAAAACATCGCAATTACGCAACGCTATGTGTTGCTGTGCGCGTGTGCCCCGTTGACTCTGCAAAGGTTTTCTTAAATTGCGAACACGAGTGGAATAGTGAAATAAAATCTATAAAAACACGCAATTGTGGTTTATATATTACCAAAATACATATCAAAATAGCTCAAATTCGCGAAAGGAACAAACGTCTAGAGTGCACATTCACGTTAAACGTGGCAATAATCTCAATTTTGAGCAAGTGTCTTCTGGACAAAAGTATTCAATTAACATAATTATGTATGTTGACGATTAAAACAACATGTGTCATACTGTTTTAACGATGTCAAGTGATACTGTTTATAAAGTGTTCCATTTCATGGTTTAATAACAAAACCTCTTAATAGCAATTTCCGTCCTTTGTTGATGTACTTTTTTCGATGTTTTACAAAATAATTATCACGAACCCAGGATGCGTTGTTTTGATTTTGTGTGTGTTACTTACGGCTGGTGTGAGTAAATTAATGTTTTTCTTTCGCAGCTATCGTCAAAAATCTAGAAGAAAGAAATCTGACGAAAAGTTATGTTGGTTACGTCACATTGGTGCAAATAAGACATGACGTAAGCACACACAACAAACATTTATGGACGAATTTGGTTTCCACTAAGATCAGGATATACCAGTAATTTCACTCTTTAAACTATTATGATTAGATGAGATATCATTAGGTTTTTAGGGTATAGGATTAATGCATAAAGCATGTTGATCCACATTATGTTTTGCTTGCCTTATAAGTCAAAAATTGCTAATGAATTGATGTATAGAATAATATACAATTCACTTGGCACCAAATATAAAAGTGCAATTTTTTAATAATAATTAGTATGCACTACAAGTTGACAAGTTTCGGATTAATGATACCGCATTCATGCTATTGTTAAATAACATTATTCATTATGTACTGAGCTGCTTATTTCACATGTTACAAAGTTTATGATTAACAAAAGTTCATTGACAGTATTCGGAGTGTCTTCCCAAGAAATCGCGAAGTGTAAAAAAGATCAGAATTCCACACTTTTTTCCATGTAGAACAATTTTTGATGATTGTTATCATACTCAAACATGGTCTTTTCGCAAAAAAATTAAAATTTCCAGTTTTGGTCTATGTTTCAATTAATATATACCAATATATTTAAACATTTTATTATTGATTACATACTTCTATAATTCAGTTAGTTCTAAATTTTATAAATGTTTACAATTTCGAGTCTTCAAATTTTGCATATAACAAACCAAATAATAACCCTTTTTAATAATATCCTAATTTACTGATTTGCTTATTTTACCTTACGTTTTGCAGAGTTTCTGATTAGCAAACAATTAAAATGTCATTACTTTTGTAACAAGTTTCAAAGTTGATCAATATTGGTTGTCAATTTAGTGCATTTGTTTTAAGTACTTTAGTACATTCTCCTACATTTAGCGTGGTGTGATCAATATATCTTGAATTACCTTATGTTCAATGTGTAGAAATTGTTGCAGATAAGATTTGACATACTCCATTCAATTGACTGTCACTTTAAAACCTCTAATTCTGACAGGAAAATATCCGGAATTGGTCGACATTTAGCTACATACCAAGAATGAAAAGTAATGTTCGATATTCCTTTTCATCTAGTTAGAAATATGCTTAAATTTGTACAATTCTTTGATGCACACCGTGTCTATACCTCCAAAAGAGAAAAATGAATCAGGGGAAAGGCATTTATACACATGACTTACTTTGGGTTCGAAAAAAAAATGATATATTTGTTTGTGAAATGGTAAGTAACCATAAGAGTTACAGCAAAGGAACAGAAGGTATTTGGTGTATAGGACATATCATACGCACCAAATGGCATTCTGAATTCGAATAATGTCCTTTTTATATCCAATAATTGTTTTTTTTTTAAATTTGCGATAATACGAATTGTATGGCATTTAAACATCGTGACCTTTCGTACTAAAGATATATTTTTTTTAATACAAAAGGTCAACATTTAGTATCAATTTTTAATGATTTGCCATAACATTTGTATTGTATCGTGAATTTCAAAGAATCAACATTATTGGATATCAAAAGGACATTCCTCATTTTCAGAATCCAATTTGGTGTGTCTGATGTGCTCTCATGTCCCACAAAATACTGTGAACACGTTGCTATCCGATCTCCTAATTCAAAACTATTAATTATGTCACTTTCCTTTATAAGTTTCTCCGTGCGTAGATTCATTTTCAAATGAAAAGAAGATTACTAAAGTTAAGGGGAATTGTTCATAAATACATAGGTGTATTATGTTCAAGAATTTATTAAAATATGAACATTACGACGGTTGCATCAGAATAACAAAAATGTTCTTTGCTCAAAGGGTAAGCCACATAAAGCAGTATATATCTTTTTTCATCTAAAATCAGTTATCAATCTCTTTCTGATTACCACAAGCCTGTAGTTCAAATACAGGTGAACGGGGCAACATGTTATTGGAATTTACCAGAACAACATAATTATAATATTAAAAATGCAACTACAGGGTGTCCCAGAAAAAAATACCGAGCGAAAAGAATTTAACGTAAGTCGAGAAATAGACACCAGAATCAAACAATTTATTTGTAGCACATAGCTTATTTTATTGTGCATGACATACAAAAATTTTATTTGATTCAGTTGACTGGTTTCGAAGAAATGAACGATTACATAATGCGCGCATTAATGCAGTTCATTCCAAATTTTGACCAACAGGCGCTTTCGTCATACTCGCTCCCCGTTCCTAAAGTTTGTGTATCTCATTAAATTTAGTCCACATTATCTATTTTATAATCCGACAGTGTTATGCTATTCATGCTTTCATGAAGGTGAATAACAGTTTGTCCGAGAAAATTGCAATTTGAAGCTTTCCAACTTTAATCATTTAGGTTGTGCAAATATGTTATATTTTAAGTTTCCAAAGAACGTTTGAGCCAAGAATGACAATGATCATTTTTTGATGTCATGCAACATTAATGTTAAAGTTTTAAAAGATTTAAACTTTGCATTACAATTTCTTGAAAATATTTCAAACACATTAATGTGTGTGAGAATTTTCAAAGCCAGCTGGAATTCTTTATGCAATAATTCTTTATGTAACATTTATATCAGCATTAACGATAAAGATATTTACAAGTACCGAGCATCATCTTACATACAAGCTTTCATTTTCAATATCGTGCAGGTTTTCAAATTTGAACAAAACCTAATTCAATGCTTTGCAAGAAACAGATAGTTTAAAAAGAACGAAAAGGATTTCACCGAAAAAAAATTAAATCCATTGATAATTAACCACCAGTGCGCATTGTGTTGAATTATCTGTCTTTCAAACTTGAAGTGAATGAAGTGAATTGACCCATGCGTTATATAATCGCTCATTTCTTCGTAATCAGTCAACCGATTCCAGTAAAATTAGCGTCTATGTTGCAGAATAAGATGGGCTACGCGCTGATTTTTAGATTTTTGAATTCTTATGTCTATTTATCGACTTACGTCCAAATTTATTCGCACGGTAATTTTTTCTGGGACACCCTGTTTTCCATTTCAATATAAACATCACTTTTTCTAATGAACACAAATGCTAATTATGTTGCTTTTCGAGACTGGGAGCATATTCTGTTCTGTTAAGTTAGTACTTTATTGCTGTACAGAATGTTGATTTTGTTTAGTAAAAATGAGCAAATGCATTAATCGATTTATGGAAAAAAAAAATAAAAGCCACTCGTGTGTTTGTTAGATAAAATCAGTTGCGTTGAAACTAAAATAGATCGATGCCTAACCAAAAAATAATATGTCTATGATACTTATACAACACGAAAGTTAGTATGTATATATTAAAAATCAGATTCAAACAGGTAAAACTTGCGTAAGATGGTTTTTATACAGAAGATATTCCACAAAATGTCCCTTGTTTAATTTCAAATGCAACAAGATGACCTGCTATCTTTTATCAGGCATATTATAATATCATACTTATTGGTCACTTGTCTCTATTGACCAAAATGGGAATATATGGCTGTATAATATATATGGTTGGTGGACACTCAAACTAACATTAAAGGTTATGACTTGTTGGGAATGATTTCTAGTGTGAATAACGAGTGACAGGTTTAATATCTTAAGAAGTGTTTGACGGCATATTCTACTTCAAATATTCATACTGTCGAGTAAGCTTTAAAAGGGCGGCTTCGAAAATAATAACAGGTTCCGACAGGTATCTTTAAACTGCTATACGGACATAATTTGCACCATTTCTAATCGATCCATTTAACCGTAATGAAATTGGATGATTATAATTGTGGAATTAAAATAATATAATGGCTTTTTATCCAGTGCATTTTTGTTTGTATTTGAATTGACAGTTAATCACGTTAATATCTTAAGAAGTGTTTGACCGCATAATATCATCTAAAATATTCATAACGTCGAGTAAGCTATTTCTTATAAAAAGAAAAGGAATTTCCGAAAGCCGACACTTTCTTGGACCCTTGTATGCTAATCTTTTAATGTTTTATCTTGACCCACAGCCAGTGTTAATGCTAAAGTAATGATTATGTGATGTTAATCACATTAATAATTTAAAAAAAATAGTGTATAATGCTTGGTGCACACGTCCCTAAATTTCACGATCCGTCAACAGAAGAACAGATTTAGCTTGAGACTGGCCCGGGTTTGTCTTAGTTTTAGTTATTGAGACAAGTCACTTGTTTAATAAAGCAATATAAATATTTAGCAATGCATTGCTGTAATTTTTCAGACAGGAGAGGGGGGGAGGGGCTCAAATAGTTTGGTGGGTATGTTTTCCCGGAAATATGAGTGGTGGTTCTTTGGGAGCTGACGGCGTACCGGCAAATGGTGGTCTATTGGAGCTGCGAACAGTCATAATTGTATTTCAATGAAACGGATTTAATATTTTCCGGCAAACTATTCCAGTTTTTGAAAGCATTAAAATAAAAAGAACTAGAACTAAAAGACTTGATCCTTGGAACTTGAACATTTAAGTCCCATGCACCCCTTGTGCTATTACGATGCACCCTTGACAGTCTGGTAAAATTCTCATTCATATAGTCAGGATAAGTATTGTAAAAATATTGAAAACATGATTTAGACAGAGCTGTTCAGCTCTGTTATTCATGTTCAAAATGCCAAGATTTTCATAGTCAGAATGACTAACGTGATACTAAAAATCCTTATTCAGGATGAAACAAATGATTTTGTTGTGCCATTGAAGTTTTCGAGTGTAATATTTGGAAATGTCTGCATACCATGATGAGAAAAAGAAAAAAAAAAAGCAAAGTACGATAGCTCAGCAGATTTTCATTTAGATACTATGATTATAAATATAATTTTATACTATTACTTTGTATTTTGTTTCATGTTATTTTTTTCAAGTTAAAACATTTTTGACAGCATTCATATCATCAAACATATTCATGACGTAGGGCAAGCGATTTCTGATAAAAAGTAATTACAACAGTAGATATTGTCTTGGATAAACATGAATTGTTAAATTTCTTATCTTGAACTAGTCAATAAGAGGGTCACGATCACCTACTATCACAAAATGAGCATAAAGTCGTCAAGGTACTGAAACTATCAGACAATATTTTAAACATTATAAATAGCACATCACCGGGCAGATTTATGGCTATTTAACCTGCCCAAAAGTGTCTGCTTTCAATATACCACGTCACAAATGTGAAGATTGTGAAAATAAAATAAGACAAATATAAAATCAGCACAAATAGGATCCTGCAACGTAATTATCAATTAAGCAAAGTCATAGTTCATTGAATTTACAACCGTATGACAAAACAGACGAAAATGTTAACTTTTTGCACAAGATTTGCAATTTAAGGTTGGTCTGAACCCTGGAATTATGAAAACTTTCGGGCCTCATAACTGCTAAATTATTATTACTGTGAGGTCCAATTTGAGCCAAAATGCTCATTTTTGCAGAAAATCAAAAAAACGGGTTTTTTGGCCCAAATTTTTTCGTGCAACGTAACAAAAAAATTGTTTGGCCAAAATTTTTTTTTTTATTATTTTTTAAAAACTAGATTTTTTTTTTTTTTTTTTTTTTTTTTTTTTTTTTTTTTTTTTTTTTTTTATTTTGAAATTTGCACCAAAAATGTTCAAAAAAATCATAAAAAAGCCTGATTTTCGCCCAAATTTCAAATATTTTTGGTGAAGTTGGTCAAAATTAAAAAAATGAAAAAACGTTCCCTAGATATTTTTATCCAGTTTAAAAAAAAAATTTTTGTTACGTTGCACGAAAAAATTTGGGCCAAAAAACCCGTTTTTTGGGATTTTCTCCAAAAGTGAGCCTTTTGGCCCAAATTGGACCTCACAGATGAATTCATCAAGTCATTTCCATTCTAAAAATGTATACTTTTATATTCTTTAGACTAATAATTTAGCAGTTATGAGGCCCGAAAGTTTTCATAATTCCAGGGTTCAGACCAACCTTAAAGATAATTTGCCATTGCTCATTCTAGTGACGCTAGTGTATATGGACAATATAAGTGTGCTTTTTATTTAATGACATAAAGTTGACAAATATTGTGAGGAACACTTGAGGGTTTGACTTTTAAAACCTACATTTTGGTCAAAAAATGTGCTTGGATAGGTAGTTTTCAACATATTTACCACATTCGCCTTGCTGTAATATTGAATTGCCTTATCTGTTGACCTAGTGACGAAAACTGTTTTTAGGGGGAAGTGTTAGCTTTCGTTTAGACTTCTCCGTAGTCCACTTGCGCATTTTGCATACTCTGGCTATACATAAAGCATAAAACTCTGATTTATATTGATTTATGTGCAACTGATAGATTTTCACATCTGTATCTGATCTTTTCAGTCACCGCACTCCCTCTGTTTGTTAGCTTCCCAAGTGGACTACTGACTTTGCCTTGCGGTTAAGATTTTTAACACGGGACTCTATGGAGAGTTAGGCCAATTTCTGGCCTAACTAAAATTGGACATGATGTAATGCATCTTTAAATGGATCTGCCTTGTGATTGGTCACCCATATCTCGTTATGGTTTAAATCTTCCGGGCCCGCGCCATTACCATTAACTACACCGTACACAACTGTCTGTGGTATTTGCGGCGCGTTTGTGTTGACGCGGAAGTTAATCTCTCATCAAACATCTAGCGCGTCTTGTACTATACCATACTTAGTACTTGTGGTTAATGGACTGATAAACAAGTATGCTTGACAGTGTGTTTTTAGAGAGCATAGTCCAGGGGTAAAGTTCTGCTTAAAATTCAAAGTCCATAGTCGGATTTTCGAGGTTTGCTATCAATAAACTGGTAGATTCCAAAATCAGAATTGTTCAGTATTAAAGTGAGCCATTATAATTATGCAAGATAGTGTTACATTTAATTACTTTTATCGTCACTAATCATCTGATATTTTAAACTCTTTATGACCATTTAACTATTGAATACTTTAATTTTAATAAACATCAGTATAATTTTGAGTTCAACGAAATTGGTTCATCATGACTAATAATAACATATTTTTAATAAAAATTCGACCATGGCATAGTCTAGCTTTCGTTTGATATAAAAAAAATCGTTTGATATAAAAAAAAAAAATTCTGATTGGATCAAGAGAACACTTCAGGGACCATTATCGAGCTAGAAGCTTCACAGCTCATACGATGCTATGCACTCAACCACGTAGTGTAATCAAAGACTGTGTAGAGACAATTCACTGCTTGCTGGTCTCTGCTTGGAAGCTCTTGGACGAAAATGTGTGCCCAAGTGTATCGAGGTGGAAACTGTGCGTAGATGGTTTATAAGAGAATCATTTTTGTATAGAAACCTTTCCATATGATTAGCACCAAAACATCATGCCTTATTGATGACAAATTGAAAGCGTGCACATTGGTATAATACAAAGAGCGCAATAATTATAAATAAAAGTTAAAGGTGACATTACAATTTCTATAAATCTATAATTAAAAGAAAGCATAGACATGAACGTAATGGTGAATACACAACTCTAACGAATCATAAACAAATGCTTTTTGAGTATTTTCAGTGACGAAAAACACAAAGAAAACACGATATCCCAGAATATAACGGAGCCTTTAATAGATGACGCTTACCAATAAATTTCAGTGATGAACATGTTTTCATTGCGGACTGTTAGCTGTGGGAGTAAAGAAACTTACGTTCCTACTTGTCACTATGTCTGTTGTGTTGTTGTTTTAAATGTTAAATATGTAATATACGGTCAATTATTTAGTATGATTAAATCCTATATACACGGTATTTGTTTTAAAAGCCTGTTAAGGGACGCACCCTTAGATATTACATTTATACATAAAATGTGCCTCACTGATGAGTAAAGAAAATAATTGCCTCACTGATGAGCAAAACAAATCCCTACCCATCTCTGTATAAAGGTATTTAAAATAGAAAAAAAGACAACTTCGCCGCCATAGATTGAGGAAAATGCCCCAAAAGGTAACGAATAAAAATCCGCCACTTTCGGGTGCAAAAAATTCTGCCTGACCTTAATTCCCTAGTCCTCCATTATATCTAATACTGCGTCCCTAAATTGCCCACTGTAGGCCTATCACGTAAATACACAAGAAGAATCCCAAGAAATGCTACCTGTACATTACATATTTGCTCAAAATGATTAGTACAATTATATCAAAGACAGTCAGTTTCCGCTACAAATATGTTATTTTTATCGTTTACCATTTCCTGTTTCTTAAATAAGACCCTCTTTTCTATGCATTTACATTTGCAGGTATCTTCTACGTTGAACAGTAACCTTGGTAACTTTAAAACAGTGTCATGTCTGACATCAAGTTGTGATGTCATCAAGTCATTGGGATCATGCAAACACACCAACAAAATCATTCCTAATAGATGACGATTCAAGTTTGAGAATAACCTAAACGTTCGGAGAGGAACACAAATCAAAATGATCGCAATTTTACAAATGATAGTTGTAATTCTGGTTTTAAAAGGGTTAAACCCATAAATCGTTGCATTAAAACAGGTTCATAATGTTATACTCCATAAAGGTCACATGCATTCTTACTGCTTTAACGACAAGAAATAAACACTATAACAACAGTTACACGACACATTATATATAATTTCTTCTTAACATAAGCGGCGCTCATCGTAATCTCGACTAATTACTAAATGGAAACTAAACGTGTAGGCATTTAGCTGTTAAGTAAATTGTTATAAAAGTGTTACTCAAATCATGTAAAAGAACTGTCCCCTAGCTATATGCCTCAATTGCATTGTAATCATTGTCTAATTAGTTAGTTATGGTTAAAATTGAAAATTGTATGATGGCATGATACTAATTTCTTTGAAAGACAATACAAATCCTGATACTGGTGATATATTGAAATTGACATACCAACATACCCGCACTACCTAAATGCCTACCTAAAAGTTTAATGCATCGTACTTTTTCTTTTTCAATTTGAGCATGAAGGTTGTTTTAAAAAGTTAGGAATACCTTTAGAATACCTGTAGATATAGAAATGAAAGTGCTTGCGATATGATTTAACTTTATAAATTGCACAATATTGATTGTAATCGTCTTGACGGCATGTGTACAAGGAGAATATCCAACCTTGAGAACAAAGGAGAACACCCACTTACCCCCTAATCGTAAAGACTCGCACGCGCACCTACCGTCAAGACCACAACCTTACTATCCCACCCCTACACATTCCTATTTTAAATTACACGACCTTATAATGTTTCCCGCTGCTTTACCTCCTGATTTTGGATCGCTAACAGGATCTTTGATATTTACACATTATTTTTTACGATTTTGCTTTTGTTTTTGTTATCAAGGACAGGTTACTTTTCAGCCGGGGACAGTCCCCTCGTTTTCGTACCAGTTTTCACGTATGTATTCCTCTTTTATAGGAAATACCCTACTCACATCCTCTTACTCTCGCAGACTCCCTTGTCTATTTCCGAGGAACTGTACCATTTTTAAGGAGCTGCAGTCAAAACGACCTCTTTTTGTCAGTAAATTGTTATGCCAAGTCTTCATGATATTCGCAAGGGCAGCGCTCAGAGGACATTAGCTAAAGGGTTATTATAGTTGAGACGCTGACCCTTTGTCGAGTCATCGTATTATGAGTTGTTCAGCTGGTGTCTTCGGAAGCAATGCTAGGCAATTGCCCACCAACCTACATTCCACTCAATACGCCACACCCCACACATCGACCACTACGAGTCCGGGCCACCACCCATACACACCCCTCTCGTCTCGAATAAGTTCTTCTAAGTTAAAAATATTATTCTTCTACTACAGGTATTAGCTTGTTAATTGGGTTCCATGTTATAGAACCCAATAATGTTATATTTCTACAAATTACATCAAGTGAATTGGTATATAAAGTGGTATTGGTACTTTGCAATACATAGTGACTATTAATCTCTCTAATGGTATACAAATATGTGGTATACTTCGTTATTGTACATCGGCCTTCATGGAAACGACTTTGATAAAATTTACATAGTTACTCAAATCACTTATTTCATATTTACTCTGCATTAAAACAGATAATGGGGCTACAAACCTAATCATATAGGAGAATTTTGAATTAGATATCGTGACATGCACTTTAGATGACAGCGATCCATCGATTAAGTGCTGCATCACAATCTAGGTAACATTTACGTGGGTAATATAAAGCTTTTGCGCTTATTACAATGATGATGTAATTATTGGGTTTTCCAAAATGCTATATGAAACCATCATTTTATGAGAGTAGTTATTTGCCATATTATCGACAGAATCTTGTCTGGCGATGTATATAAAGTTCCATGTTTTATGAAATTTTGCGAAAAGAATAACCTTGAACTATCAGTTTATCATAGACAATTCTGGCAAGTCCAAGAATATCAATGGATGCATGAGAAGATACTAGAAGAAGAACACATCATTTCAAGTAGATTATCGTAGTATGATATGAAAATCGTATTATAT